>NW_027361727.1:26715000-27315000 GCF_039654945.1 Dendrobates tinctorius | reverse complement strand
GAGACTAGGGACTTTTTTTTTTTAAGTGGCGGAGGAATACAGTGCGGAAGGATACCTACCTTCCGTCATTGGATTCCTGCAGCCCGTAGAGAACGGCAGCAACAGCTGATGCTGCAGTTCTCTACCCAAGATCGTCGTGGGACACACTCGTGGACTGCTTCGGATCGTGGGTGAGTATTTTTGTGGTTTGTTATGTTAATATTTATTCCGTAAAAGACAATGGCTTCGGGGAACAATGTGACAAGTATTGGTAAGTATGTTACTCTATGTTATATGTACTGTATGTCTATGTATGTATTGTATGAATGTATTGTATGTAGTATGTATGTAGTATATATGTGGTATGTATGTAGCATGTAGTATGTATGTAGTATGTATGTAGCATGCATGTAGTATATATGTAGTATGTATGTAGCATGTAGTATGTATGTAGTATGTATGTGATATGTATGTAGCATGTAGTATGTATGTAGTATGTATGTAGTATATATGTAGTATGTATGTAGCATGTAGTATGTATGTAGCATGCATGTAGTATATATGTAGTATGTATGTAGCATGTAGTATGTATGTAGCATGCATGTAGTATATATGTAGTATGTATGTAGCATGTAGTATGTATGTAGCATGCATGTAGTATATATGTAGTATGTATGTAGCATGTAGTATGTATGTAGCATGCATGTAGTATATATGTAGTATGTATGTAGCATGTAGTATGTATGTAGCATGCATGTAGTATGTATGTAGTATGTATGTAGCATGCATGTAGTATGTATGTAGCATGCATGTAGTATGTATGTAGTATGTATGTAGTATATATGTAGTATGTATGTAGCATGTAGTATGTATGTAGCATGCATGTAGTATATATGTAGTATGTATGTATGTAGTATGTATGTAGTATATATGTAGCATGTAGTATGTATGTAGCATGCATGTAGTATATATGTGTTATGTATGTAGTATGTATGTAGTATGTATGTGGTATATATGTGGTATGTATGTGGTATGTATGTAGTATGTATGTAGTATGTATGTGGTATGTATGTAGTATGTATGTAGCATGTAGTATGTATGTAGCATGCATGTAGTATGTATGTAGTATTTTTTTTTTTTTTTTTTTTTAACATTTAATACATTAGCCGGATGATGGGACTACTACTGTCCCATCATTGGCTAATGTGTCAATCACTGTCATGGTAGCAGGCATCGCCAGATGGGACTTGTAGTCCCATCGGACGATGCTTGCACAGACCCCCGGACATCAGCACAGCCCCCCGGCAGGCCGGCACAGCCCCCCGGCAGGCCGGTACAGACCCCCACAGGGTGCACAGACCACCGGCAGGCCGGCACAGCCCCCCAGCAGGCCGGTACAGACCCCCACAGGGTGCACAGCCCCCCGGCAGGCCGGCACAGCCCCCCGGCAGGCCGGTACAGACCCCGGGCAGTCCACACAGCCCCCCGGCATGCCGGCAGAGACCCCCGGAAGGCCCGAAATGACGGCGCATCATGATGCGCACACACCGCGCATCATGATGACGTCAGGCTGTCAATCAACTTTGAACTTCCGATTCCGATGCCGACTTCCGATATTGAAAAAATATCGGAAGTCGGTATCGGAATTCCGATACAGCAAGTATCGGCCGATACCCGATACTTGCGGTATCGGAATGCTCAACACTTGTGATAAGTTGAAGAGGTGGGTTAGGGATGGAATAAGTGTGGTGGTGAGGTTGAGGAGGAGGTGGGATGGGATGGGGTTAAGTGCACAGGTTGTGAGGTGCGATTTGGAGAAGAGGTGATTAAGCTCCTCTTCAGTGATGTTGGAGAGAGAGGTTATGGGGTTTGGGCATTGGTCTGGTATACAAAGGGGTTGAGGTGGTTGGGCAATAAAGACTTGCCGTGTTTGGTCTATCTTGGTTTGGAAGTGTGCGGCAAAGTCCTCGGCAGAGATTAGGGAAGTCGGAGGTGGCAGTGGTGGGCGGAGGAGGGAGTTAAAAGTATTGAACAACTGTTTGGGGTTGTGGGATAAGGAGGATACAAGGGATGTAAAGAAGGCCTGTTTAGCAGAGGTCAGAGCTGATTTGAATGCAAGTGTTGCTTGTTTGAGTGCAGTGAAGTCGTCTTGCAAATGTGTTTTCTTCCAGCGCCGTTCTGCAATTCTGGATGCTTGCCGAAGCTTTTCCGTGGTGTTATTGTGCCAGGGTTGTCTATTGGTTCGTCGCACTCTGTTATGCATGACAGGGGCGACTGAGTCGATCGCTGATGCAAGAGTGGCATTGTAGAAACTAGTGGCAGTGTCAGTGTCGTGGCGTGAAGCTATGGAGGACAGTGGTAGAATAGAGTCAGAGAGTGTGTGAGTGTCTAGATGTGCAAGGTTTCTGCTGGGGTGCGCATGCTGCTGGACGTAGGTGACAGGCGAGGAGGACAGGGATGAGAAAGTGAGTAGATGGTGGTCAGATAAAGGGAGAGGGGAGGTGGTGAAGTTAGAAAGAGAGCAGAGGCGGGTGAAGACCAGGTCTAATGTATGTCCATCTGTGTGGGTGGCTGAGGAGGACCACTGAGTAAGTCCAAAGGATGAAGTAAGGGACAGGAGTTTAGAGGCTGCCGACTGGTGGGTGTCAATGGGGATGTTGAAGTCACCCATGATGATGGTGGGAATGTCAGCAGAGAGAAAGTGAAGGAGCCAGGTAGAGAATTGGTCAATAAAGGAAGTGGTCGGGCCTGGAGGTCGGTATATGACTGCCACTTGGAGATTGAAGGGAGAATAGATGCGGATGGAGTGGACTTCAAAAGAGGGGAGGACAAGGGAGGGAAGAGGTGGGATTGGGCTGAAAGTGCAGTTGGAAGAAAGGAGAAGGCCCACTCCTCCGCCATGTCTGTTGCCAGGGCGATTAGTGTGGATATAGTGGAGGCCGCCGTAACATAGCGCAGCAGCGGAGGCGGTGTTGGAGGGTGTCAGCCATGTTTCGGTGAGGCCAAGGAAGGAAAAGTTACGAGAGGTAAAGAGGTCATGAATCACATGGAGTTTATTGCAGACGGAGTGGGCATTCCAGAGTGATCCAGAAAGTGGGAGCAGGGTGGTGGTTGTCAGGGGCACGGATTTGAGGTGGGAAAGATTTCTGGTGTTTGTGTTGGTTTGGGAAGGATAGAAGGGGGTAATAATGGGAGGTATGAGCTGTGGGGGTCCAGGGCTGGGAGATATGTCGCCAGCAGTGAGGAGAAGCAGAGAGAGAGAGAGCATGTGGGAGAAGGAGGGTGGGTGGCTTGTTTTGTATTTTATTAGGAGAGCTCTGAGGTTGAGGAGCAGGTCAGCTGAGGAGGTCAGGTGGGGAGGCAAGAGGGAAGGAGAGATTACTATTTGGTTAGCGGGTGCTGGGGTTTGTGGATAGCGAAGGACAGTGAGGATTAAAGGAGCCAAAACATACAGCGTATGTCATCATGGTAAGAGTAATTTTGAAGGCAAAAGAAATTTAGTACATTTAAATGCAGTGTTTAGTCGTACCTTCTGGTCACTTCAGGCTCATTTCAGGCATTGTTTCAGATATTATCCTTAGACGACACCCTTGGAAAGACAGACAGAGGTCAGACAGACCTTAGAGTCTGAATTTATAAGAAGTCAATTGCACATCAAACAAGTCAGGTGTGATCAGAAGGAGGGAGGAGCAGTAGGGAGACTGGTCAGACACAGGAGACCATTAATTAGATCTCAGAGAAAAAAAAACAAAAACAAATGGTCAGATCTAAAAGGACAGATAAAGCATTGATAGGAAACAGATACAGGGGTGATTGACTGGGGTTCAGGAGAGATTGGTGAAGAAGGTATTGCAGGTATTTTATAATTTAATCCTGGTAAATGCAATAGTCTAAAAAAGACTGTAAAAATGAATGTACAAAGCAGAAGACTGGGGCAACACGGTGGCTCAGTGGTTAATGTGTACCTGTCATTTGATGTGATTTTTCAGATTAAGCTGTCCTATGCATGTACACAAGGAATAACACTATTTCTGGGCATTATATAACTTGTGTCCTGCATTTTTCACCAGTTTTACCTTCTGCAAACTTTATTTCTTCTTTTCAGTTCTTTCTAAGCTAGTGGGTGGATACTGGCTGATATGATACTTCCCGTACGCAGCATGGTCAGACAGATGGATTTGTGCTCTGCTGAATCTAAGTAGCACATGTTTTCACTGAGCAGAGAAGCTGTAAAACCAGTACTAGGGTGAGAAAAAACACTGACTAGAAGGCAATAGCACAGGTCTGTGTGTGTCTGTGCTTCTCTTTGTGATTCTTCTCGCTTTGCTCTTCTCTTCCCTTCTCCTTCAATAGGCTGCTGTAATCTGATCCCTCAGTGAGCTTGCAGTGCATTTTGTTGTGATCAAAATTGATTTTTAGCAGTTTCATAGTGAAATATGAATTCTAGAGGCAGGGAATGGAGAAAAAGTGGCTCATAAGTGGAGAAAGATAGGGATATTAGAGAGCTCCAATGAGATAAATACATTGCAAAACCTTAGTATTGGAGCTGAAACTATTTCACTGCTAATTAAAATCAAAATATTTAACTATTTGGCTCTACAACACCTTTTATATAAAAATGGCCCACAAGGTTCAAAGGGCTTTGAGTCACTGAGCCTCAAATTTTTCTGTTCTCCAGCTATGGTGAGACCAACTCCAAACCACAAAATGTACTAAAAAATGGTTGCTGTATTCCCTGCCTCGGCTTTTATACACGCTATGATAGTCACTCCTGATTGGCTGTGCTATATCATGTGATAGCTGTAAGAAATTATAGAGAAGCCTGAATGGCCATTCCTGAGGTCATGTGTGATCCGTCTCTTGCTCGTACAATCTCCCAAAATGTGTAAAATGGACATAACAGAAGCAAATCGCATATTGTTCCGATTCACCAGCATCTTCAAATTCCTAAAAACTCAACACAAATTTGATTTCCATTGAATCGATTTGCTCATCTCTAATTAATATTATTATTATTATTAAATAAAAAAAGTAACTTACAAGTAAAATAATATAAAAAAAACAAGAAAAAAAACAAAGCAAAAGTTTGCCATTCTTCTCTGCTACATTGTCAAAACTGATGACATGGAAACATAAAGGTCAGACTCAAGTTTCGAGGTATGAAGTGCATTTTGATTTTTTTGTTTTGCATTTATACAATACAACAATCCATCCACAATTCACCATCATTATATTATTTGCGGGACACTTACCACTCCAATTATCCGAATTATAGTACACGGTGCTCAGGAAAATAAAAGGGATGTATTTGTGAACAGTGCGTGCCATCTCCAGTCACGCCTGTGGTCTGTTCCCTGTATAAGTTTGTGCTCAGTTCCACTGAAAACTAATTGGTTTCAGCCCACAGGAAACAAGCAATAGGGTTTTAAAAAGTTTGAAAAATGAAATTTTAAGAGTCAGGCATCAGCTGCATCATTTGCAAAGTGCCCCTACCAGCAAAATTGTTCTGTACGAAACATTACTTCACAATGAAATAGTTGCGTGGTTTATTTCATGTTCTTTTCTTTGCTGTTCTTATGACCGATTGTGGCTTGACTCTTTTAAAAAGAGACCAAAAAAAAAGAAAGAATATGTTCCGAATTTAGAAAATTGAAAATAAATAAATAAATAAATAGCGAAAACTGGAAATATAAGTGGCTTGTACTAACATGAACTTTCTGGGTTCTAATGCAAAATCTGCAATAGGTGCAAAACTTTGAATATCAGTAATAAAATTAGTGTCTTCTTATGTGGCAGGGTGTCTTTGGGCATCTTCTGGTACCAGCTTCTGAAAGCAGTGGGAGAAGAATGGAGAAAGGCATTAGTCTTAAACATGACCCCTCTTCCGACGCAACAATGTGGCCCCTGAACCTGAGTCAAGTAAGAATCAAGCTACAAATTCTTTACACTAATACAAGACCCCGTCATCCATTATTTTCCCACAATTATTTGTGATGGTCAACGTGTGACTGGACACACCGCCTCCAGCAGGGCGAATTTCTATGGCACACGTGACCTTGGATACACCACCTCCAGCAGGGCGAATTTAAATAATATAACGTGTAGCCGGATACACCGCCTCCAGCAGGCGAATTTCAGAATTACACGTTTAACTGGATACATTTAAATAATAAAGGGAAACACCAGGGAAACTGATACAATGGAGGGCCCTGTGATAGGGAACGGGGACGTGGAGACCTCCTGCACTCCCCTGAGTCAGTGTCTCTACACTCCTAACGATCCCTAGGCCGGTTCCGCATCGGGCGCCGATCAGGAACCTAAAAACCCTAGCTCGCCCTGCACCTAGCCCTTTCTAGTGAAATGGACGGTGCAGGAACTAATCCCACCACTGCACTGAAACACACAAAAGGAAAGTTACAAAACAGGGGTATCACCACTTAGCTTTCCTCTGTTGCTCTTGCTCCCAGCAACAGAGTCCACCACCAGAATTCAGCAATCCACCTGAAGCTACTACACCAGAGCTCTGCCTGAGCTGCAAGGAACTCCTCTCTGCAGTTCCTTCCTCCACCAGACTTGGTTGGAAATGAGCAATATCACCAACAGTGAGTGAGAGAACAAGACACACCTATATAGTTAAACCAGAGTAATCACACCTGTTAGTGATAATCACGTGCACTAAACTAAAGTAACCAGAGAGCAATGACCCTACCGGTCACCGGGGGCAAAACTAGAACTGAAATCTCCACAGTGCAATGACCCTAATGGCCACCGGGGGAAAACTACCTTAAAGCCAAAGGCTTGAAAGAAAAAAAAGGTTGCTAGTGCATTTATCTGTCATAATCCAAACTGGATCATGACATTATTTATCATTTTAAGATCTCTTTTCTACTCCTCTAGGACCGGAATGATCCAAGTCTATGAAGATTTGCTACCCAACATCATAATAATTGATAAAACAGAGAAATTTTAAATCCCGCCTCCGAGGATCACCAAAAGAAAACACCCAAAATGTGAACAGGAAGGACTGACCACTTCTGTGCAAGGGTTAATTAAACATTTACTCTTTTTAGCACTAATTTGGAGAGATAGTTTTCAAGACCAGAAAATTAGACTGACGGACCATCGTTTTCAAAGTAATTTTCATTCTTAATAACTCTTCATTTAGGATTCATATATTATGGGGTGTGCATTATTTTAATCCTGAGAATTAAAGAGGTTGGTCAGATTATAAGCAATTTTTTTTTTAATATATAATTTTTCAAAGTTCTTCATTGTTCTGCCTCTTTTTGAAGCAATTCTCTCGAATCTCCCTTTCCGTCCTGAAAATGGTCACTGATGGAGACTTCACGCTATTTACCATGACTCTGTTGATGAGGACCTCCTTCTGAACCATGCTGAGTCTGTCCCAGTTTCTTAGTTCAGAACATCAAATAAATGTTGAAGGACGTCAAGCCTTCATTTGTGCTTGCGCAGCAGAAAATTAGCATGCGCGTAATACATTTCTACTGGATGTGGTCATGTCATGGATATTAAATCACAAAACTCAAGATAAAAAGCGGACGGCACCGCTGTTACCGTATAACTTCAAATAATGTACGGCATGCAGAAGCCCAGCAGCTGGGAATCTCGGGTGCCAGACCTGGAAACAGTCAATCCTGGGAATCCATGCAAAGAGAAAAGGTCGCACTCATCGAGATGGAAGTTTCACTGATTTATTGACATATCATGAACATGTCAAGTCGGGGGAGTGACATAAGGAGTGCAAGGAAGGCTGACAACGGCCGTTTCGCGCTGCTCGAGCGCTTCAACGGGTCATGTCATGGATATTGCTACCAGTGACTGTTTTCAGGATGGGAGCAGTGGGGCTGATATGGGAGAAGACTTCGAAGACTACGAGTTGTGGTTTTAGAAACAGAGAAAACAGTGCAGAACTTCTAAAGGCTTTATACTAGTAAATAGCTTATTCTTAATCTTACCAAACTTTTGTACTAATTATTAATTTTAATATGAAACATCTATAAGTGCTTTCAGATAACTTATACAATTTAAAGTGCCTGAAGGAAGAGGACTTGATCTCTGGTGCCACCTATTGAATGTAGTAAACCTAAAAGTCAATATTGACCCTTTTAATGAGCCTTGCCACATGACTTAGGATAAGAAGTCCAACCAGAAACTCCATTGGCAGAAATGTGTTTCGACATGTTGCCCCTCTTCAGTGCAGAGCAGGAAATATGCTTTGGCTGTATGATAGGCAGCTAACTTGAGTTCTTAGGGGAAAATATTTCTCCTTCTGGAGAATGGCAAGTTGGCGTAAGGAGACCTATAGTTCATGTAATGCTCCTCTGGGACATGAAATATGCAAATAGGCTATTCAGACTTGATTTCTGGTACATCCTCTGAAGGGTAATTGATCTCTGGTACCTCTCATTATTTGTAGCATTCCTAAAAGTGAATATCAAATCTTTTAGGGTAAGATATATTTGCAGTCTTGCCTCTGCTCAGTGCAAAGCTGGAGATCTGATTTGGCTAGGTGAGAGAGACCTCTGACTGGGATCTAAGATGGAATGTTTCTCCTTGTAGAGCATGCCATGTTGGTGTAAGTAGACTTATAGACCACGCAACGCTCCTTTTGGAAATTAAATATTTGAATAATATCTTCAGAAGGAAGAGGACTTTGTCGCTGGAGCCACCTATTGCATGTAGCAATCATAAAAGTCAATAACTACCTTTTAGCGAGTCTTTCCACATGAATTAGGATAAGAAGCTAAATCAGAAACTCCATTTGCAGACACGTGTTTCGGGGTGTTGCCCCTTTTCAGTGCAAATCATGGTATCTTATTTGTCTATGCCAGAGTTCTCTGACTGTTGTTCTAAGGGGGAACGTTTCTTAAAAAAAAGATACTCATCTCACCAACCTGCACCACTCCTCTGAACTCAGTGCTGCATTATCTGCTGGTCTGCTGGGATCATCAACAGGTGGGGCCATCTCTTTAGTCCTGCAGCCAGTCAGTGACTGCTGCTCATCAACTGCATCAGTCATGCACTGAGGAGCAAAAGGATAACAAAGTTTTGAACTTTTGACTTTCCGGCTCTGTATCTCCCCAACCACTACTGTTTTGAACTTGAGACTACCATCATTTTATAGACAATCATCTTGGTCCCAAGAAAAGAGAAACTGCATCATCCAGCTCATCGATCGCGGTCTGTCGGCAAAGAAAATTGCCAAACTGCATCATGTGAAGGCCACGACGGTTGGAAGAATACGAAATGAAGTCCATCCATCCATTCAGCAGCCAAGAGGAGGACAACCAGGCAAAATATCGGTCAACAAGTCGGCTCATCCCAGTTCTGGTGTAACAAACTTTGCAATAGTGAGATCACGGACATCCATGCAAGCACCATGCGACACACATTACAAAGGTCTGGAATGAGCAGAAGACACATGACCTCTGATTGTCTGCAGCGCTCGCATGCTGTCCCTCCGGATATTGATCCCAGCAGCACACCAGTGGAGGATGCAGCACAGAGCACGGAAGAGTGGCGTCGGTCCAGGAGATGAGCATCATGTTTTTACAACTTTTTTCTGATCTAGCTGATGTTGCACGGAAAAAAAACCCATTAGAGGAAGAAAGCTTTCCTAAATTTGTCCCAGTACTTATCTATGTTTCTTCCACCCAAGCCGGTAGCTGCAATTTTTACATTTTGTTTTGAACGAATCAGAAAATTAATTCAAATGTTTGCAAATCTTCTCATCATTGCTATGAGAGAACAAATCCAAACAAAAAAAAAATTCTAGGAAAGGTGAGATTCGCCTCCAATCAATGACTTTTAATGAACAGTGCTTGTCCTTTTATACTTCGCCTGAAAGCGAGTTGATTAGCAAATACCATTTCACAAGCATCCAATTCATCCTGTCTCCCACTGTGAAATTCACGTGGTTTTATTCTAAGCCTTCATCTATTCTGCATGTCGCATATTTCCACAGAGAGCCCGAAGAGCACCTGTGTAGCCGCGCACTCCACCAAACGAACACTTTAAAAGCTATTTTCGATATTGTGCCTGAAGACTGGGTCATTGGCAAAATGTTTCATTTTTCCAAGGACACCCTTCAGGCACCTATTTCAACTCCCCGGCATCCGATGCCGACAAAAACACAGGATTGAGCGGATGAATAATTCAATAAAATATTCCAGCAGAAAGCACCCAACGAGAGAGCTAACGAGAGAACTGAGGAAAGGGGAATATTACGAGTTGACCAGTGAGTTTCTAGGCTGAATAAGACGTTATGTGCTAAGAAAGGGACAAGATGGTACACATGACTGGTGGTCATTGACCTTACTCACATTAAAGTCGGTCATTACGTTTTCCTTTCATAAATGGCTCTTGCTGTGTTGAGATTGTAAAACATTTCCAAAATGTGTTTTAACTTTACTTTTTTTCATACTTTATTTTTGCCCTGCGCTATATGTAAATTGCCATCAAGCGTTTCGATGGGGAGATTCTGAACATCCTTGCCACCTTCAAGAATTTTTTGGCCTTGAATGATGTGGATGACATTCTCAACATGATCTACTTCACACTTTTGTGTACACTCCAAGGCCAGAGCATACACATTTGACCCAGCCCTGTTCATTTTGTTGGAATCATCTTAGAAATGCTCATGTGATGCAACTGAGGTGTGTGCAAGAGTGCAGGATAGTGTTAAGCTCAGCTGATGAGGTGGATGTAGCAGGCAGGTGAGGCTCGCGGGAAACAGGTAGCATAAGTACTGGATACGGTAGGCAGATAGGAAGGATGTAGCAGAGGTCCTTGAGATTGCAGACAGGTAGCATAGGTCCTAGGGACCACAGACAGACAAATGACTGGGAACAAGTAGCAGAGGTCCTGGAGACTACAAATAGGTAGCAGAAGTCTTGGAGACTTGGAACAGGTAACAGAGAACCTGGAGACAACAGACAGGTAGGACAAGTCCAGGAAGTCACAGACTGGTAGCAGAGGTCCTGGAGAGGATATGGCTACCACAAACTGCTAGCAAATGTCCTGGAGACTGCAGACAGGTAGCAGAAGTCCTGGAGGCCACAGACAGGTAGCAGAAGTCCTGGAGAACAAAGACAGGTAACAGAGGTTATGGATACCGCAAACTGGTAGCAGAGGTCCTTGAGACTGCAAACAGGTAGCAGAAGTCCTGGAGGCCGGAGACTGGTAGCAGAGGTCCTGGAGACTTGAGGCAGAAAGGACACTGGAAAACAGGCATGGAGAAGGTAGAGGTGCACTGTCAAGCGAAGTGTGTCATTGAAGGCCTAATATAGGCCTGGATAGATGAACACATGGGAGCGCACCAGGCTACTTACAAAGCCTGAAGTGAAGCACAAGAGAGTTTAGCAGACCAGGGTGAAGGGAGCAGAGTCTATACCAGGGACCAGTGTGTAAGAGATGGACAGCACAATGAGGATGATGTAGGGAATGTCATCTATATGGTACTGTCCATCTTGCATTCTTTCATGCACCTAAGTTACATGCGCTGATGACCGTCCTATTCTTGTTTGACATAAGACCATACTTAGAGGGGCTGTCAAATTTATGTATTGGTTAAATAAATTTTGGCACTCAACTCGTAAGTCTGTTGAAAAATTAATTATTGCAGTCCAAATATATAGACGTTTCCGTCGTCAATGGACCTTCATCAGTATACCGACTGCTCTTGGTGTATCCGTATAGGTTATCAGTGCTAATTATTGGAGGGTAAAGGATAACATATCTGGCCACAGCTGGAATGTGTAATCCTGTATTTCAGGAAGGTACTATGTACAATTAACATCCGGAGCAGCCGGGTAAGAGATGTTGGGATATCGGTAGAATTATATCTGATTACTGTAATAGTAGAGCAGGAAATGGAGTGATATCGGTGGTGGGTGGTGGCACAAGTGTCCGTGTCCAACGCGGTGTCCGTGTCCAATGCAGGACCCACCATTCACCACCGATATCACTCCATTCCCTGCTCCACTATTACAGGGATCAGACATACAGCTGTGGCAAAAATTAAGACACCACCACATCAAAACCCTGTCATGGGCAGCCCATTCTCCAGACCAGAACCCCATTGAAAACCTCTGGAATGTAATCAAGAGGATGATGGATAGTCACAAGCCATCAAACAAAGAAGAACTGCTTACATTTGTGCACCAGAAGCAGTGTGAAAGACTGGTGGAAAGCAGCCAAGACGCATGAAAGCTGTGATTAAAAATCATGGTTATTCCACAAAATATTGATTTCTGAACTCTTCCTGAGTTAAAACATTAGTATTGTTGTTTCTAAATGATTATGAACTTGTTTTCTTTGCATTATTTGAGGTCTGAAAACACTAGGTTTTTTTGCAATTTTGACCATTTCATCTTTTCAGAAAAAAACAAACAAAATTTATTGCTTGGAGATTCGGAGACATATTGTCAGAAGTTTATAGACTAAAAGAATAATTTACATTTTACTCAAAAATATAAAGAGAAAAATCAGATAAACTGAATATTTGAAAGTGGTCTCTTAAATTTTTTCCAGAGTTGTACTTCTACCGATATCCCAACATCTCTTACCCAGCTGATCCGGATGTTAATTGTACATACTACCTTCCTGAAACTCAGGATTACACATTCCGGCTGTGGCTGGATATCTCATCTTTACCCTGCACAGGAGTGCCAAACATTAGCACTGATAACCTATACGGATACACCAAGAGAAGTCGGCAGACTGATGAAGGTCCATTGATGACCGAAACATCTATATATTTGGACTGCAATAAATTATTTTGCAACAGACTTATATGAGTTGAGTACCAAATTTTATTTAACTATTCTATTGGTTTGGGAACCTATGTGAGCACAAACACAGCTGTGCCACGATATACTCCTCAAACTTATATATTGATGACCTATCCATCGTTATAACATCCATGAGGGTACAACACCTGACATCATCATCATCATCAATCAGGTCCCACTGCAGATAGATGTGACACCCCAGAGTCCGGTTGTCACAGTGACATTGCTTCCCTCTAAGAGGTGAAGTCATGCTTGAAGGAAGAAAGGGACCCCCATGCCAGGTAACAGAGATTAAAAATCACAATTCCTGCTGCAGGTCAGAAAAGGGAGCTGCCTTATAAATTCTGGCCAGCAGAAGGGGTTGGTGAGTTAGCTAGAAGTCAGATGAGGAAGTTGTCATGGAAATGAGAGCAGCTGTGAGGTAAAAGAGATCTTTCTGGAAGATCCTGTCGGTGGAGGACAGGGAGCTGATCTGACAAGAAGGAAAAGGACACGAGCAGAGACAAAGAGACTCTGGGAAAGCTAAAATACTGCATATAGCAGACCCCAGAGCGAAGCGCTAATAAGGAGAAAAGGGACGTCAGAGTCTTTGGTGGTCAGGAACTGTATGTTCTGATCACCGGATCTGAAAGTACAGGGAATTGTAAATTCCTGTGCGACATTGAACACCTGAGGGCACGGCAGCGGATAAGGAGCCCGGGGCCGACGGTGAAAAGGACGGTAACCGTGGAATAGGCTCACGCTGACAGCCGTACAGGTTAGTGAAACCATCACGAATAGAGGGTCGCAGCATAGTTATATACAGCGGAGACCCACACACAAAGCGCAGAAAGGAAGGTCCCAAATCCCCACCTGGCAAGGTGGATCCCCTGAATGCCTCCAGGCGAGCTGGACTCATTCCATCACCTGTATGTGGGACTCCGGACTGCAACCTATTACCAGTAGAAGGTAAAGAAACTGCACCTCTCTGTGTCCTTCTCTCATTTATCTGCACCCCAACGTTTACAGCCATTTTTACTATTTATTTAACATCTTTGCCCTGGGACTACAGCCCTACCTGTGTAGGGCTGCAACATCATAGCTGCGCCCAACATCCATCCCAGAGGATCAACACCGCAGCGCTGGTCACCTCTGACCAGAATACCACAGGTGGCGTCACGTATTTCACCATCTAATAACTTTATTTTCATTTTTACCACTTAAATACCACACAACTTTCCCCTATTTTATTACTGTACACCTCTGGGGCACGGACCGGGTCGCTGCCACCGTGACACCGTCCCCCATAGAAGTTGACGGGCCTGGTACCGAGTACCCCCAGGCCCCGCGGGGCGCTCCATAGACACCTGTGTACAGACCGGGGGGGCAGTTCAGCTACGTACACTGTGTAGCGGCTATGGTTGAAACTGCAGATCAGTTCCCATAAATAGTTGAATACGGCCCCATAAGACGATATATACATTGATATAAGATGGATGTTACGTCAATGAGAGTTAAAACCAAAATTAGACTAGGCTTTTGGATTTTGTCCCCCAGGACAAAAGAGCCAGATGTTTGCTTCAGCTTCCTACCCGTTACATGATCCTTGGACCAACTGCCCAATTTCTTGCTTGATTATAGCCTAGCTCTTCTGGAGATGGGTCTCGTTCACAGTTTCCCTTTGTCCAGGGGCCACATGACAGCTTTATGCTCTGCCTCTATGGTATATATGCCTTTCCCTGTGCTATGATTTTAGCAATAAAGATACGACATGAAGAGTTAATTCTTCCGGACTCGGAGAGCAGGGGAGCAGATAGCTATTGTGCGGCTGACAGCTCCCGCTTGATGCCACACGCGGGTCTATTGGTTTGACTGTGACCAGAGGGAATTCATTCCAGCACATTTCCTGACACTGCCGCTACGTTACAGTGGCAAAAGTGACGATCAACTTATCACACTGTGCAGATGGCTGCAGAAAAAATTCTGGTCTAATGCCATCCTTTGATATGAATTTAGCAGAAACCACAAAATATATTTTCGGCTCCAAATGTGACAACGTAAAATGGTAATTGATGGAAACCTTAGGGTAAGTCAATTACGAAATTTAACGTAGCCCAGCATGGCTGCACAGCCGATATCATCAAAAATGATCCACATTCACATATCATTAATTACAGTTCAATGGGATGACGATGTCCTAAAGGACGCACCTGAATACTCCGGCAATGGCCATCACCGTATATCGTCAGAAGACATTTAATAACTTGCTCAATAAATAACCCTTGGTGGAAAATATTAGTAACATGTCTTAAAGTGGAGACCTTCAAACTGTGGTCCTCCAGATTTCCCAAAACTATTATGCTAATCTAGATTTGTACATACTCTGAATTATTGGAATTTTGGATAAATTACTGTACAAAGATATGCAGGTACATACATAAATATACATAAATGCATAAATCGGATGAAATACGTATTGAACACGTCTCCAATTTTCTAAAGAAATGTATTTCAAAATGCGCCGTTGGCATGCAATTCTCACCAGATGCCGGTAACAACCCAACCCATCCACACAGGTAAATAAATCTCCTTAGATGTCCATAAATTCATATGGGGAGCATCTGGTGGTGGGCGCTTTGTGGTGAAATTATGTTCTTTCCACTTCTGGATTATGGCCCCAACAGTGCTCACTGGAACCTTCAGTAGTTTAGAAATTCTTCTGTAATCAATGCCATCAGAATGTTTTGCAACAATAAGGTTGTGAAGGTGTTGAGACAGCTCGTTAGTTTTACCCATCATCAGTTGTTTCTTGTGTGGCAATTTGGTAATGAGACTCCTTTCTATAGGCCATCAGTTAAACCACTTGATATTATTTGTCACTAAGTGTCAGGATTGCTTTCTAAATACTGATAGATTTCAGCTGGTGTCAGGACTGTCCGGGGCTTTTTACACCTTTCTTTCTTCATATGTCCCATACTTTTTTCCTGCGTCATTTCTCGTTATTACACATAACTTAGTTTATGTATAGCTATGATTTGATTTATTTGACTGTGTGACTGGATGGGTTCTTACTGACATCTGGTGAGAATTTCATGTGTAAAGCATCTTTAGAAATATATTTACTTTGAAAATTGGTGATATGTTTAATACTTATTTCACCTGCTCTATATGTACACGTAAACATACATACTCATGAAAGTTCTGCCACGATGAATGTGGATCATCAAGCTCCACTGCTGGCAACTCCCTTTGCAATTACAGATCAATGATGTCACCGATGTGTGGTCGATGGGAGACAAATTGGGAGACACTGTAGCCATGATACCACTTTTAAGCCATGCAAGCTGCTCAAAGTAACGCTAGAAACATGCAACCTGGAGTTGTTGTGTGGAAAGACGGATCTTGGTATATTTTGAAGAAATGGCCACATCACTTGTGCCACCACCAAAGCAATAAAGCGCCGATCTGTTAGTGTACCTAGAATGAAGGCTAGTGGGGACCGACTACACCACCCACCATAATCCCAAGATTAGGACCACTGTGATGTTCCTTGTGAAGGTTTCTTCGTGGTATCACTCATTTGGTTTCCAGACAATGCTGAGGCCGTTAAGTCAGTGTAAAGAATTCTGTCCGCGGCTCATACTCCAGACTGAAGAAGTCCAGATGTTTTGAGAATTTTGTTCCCATTTTTCCCTCATTTGCGGACCAGTAACATCTCCGTCCTGTGACTTCCAACAACCCTGTGACTTTTCCTTCAAGGTGACACAATTGCAGTGTTGAGAATTGTGGATAAATTGCATTAGAAACTTTTTAACAGCTGTCAGTAGAGAAGCTTTACCTGTGTGGGTCATTTCAAGCGAAACAAGATGTAATACAGAATAAAAAAAATGAGATTTTCTACAAGGAATAAATGATAAAAACACAACTCTGGGAGAAGCAATTACTGACGGCAACTCTTCCATTCAACTTAACATGAGGCTTTTCCAGATTCAACGTCTCCTGTATTATCCTTCCTTATCTGGATGGAATATCTGAATGGAGGGACAAGACCAATCCTCTTGACCTTATGAAATAACATGCCTGTCTCCTAGCTGTCTACTCCACACCCTTGAAGTTGTCAGACCTTTTCTTATCAGTAGCATGTTGGTCTGTCGGAGAACAGAGTGTAATTTCACCTATTGTGGCAATGTCTGCTGCAACACAATGGGATTGACTGGGAATGACAGAGCAGCTAATGGTCTGTATGAGATTGAACATGTTTCCCATTAACTTCTCCTACATGAACATGACAACATTAATGCATTTACCCTGGCGGTGTTAGTTCATGTGTACATAAGGCCATCTAATTTAGAACATATCATTTATACTGAAACGTAACCTGCAAGAAATCCCATATATTGCAGGTGGTAATTGTTTCACAGGTGACGTCTAGTCTGACTGTAGTAGTTCACTTTCTCTTTTCTTCTCCTTCCAGCCCAGACCCTCATGATCGTTTCCACTATCCACAACTCTTCTCTGCAGCATGTGACGCACAGACGTCTTTAACAACATCGATGTTCAGCAGGAGAATATTACAAGGTAAAGACTACAATTGCAATGAAGCAGCGCGGACATATCATTGGTGCAACCTGGGGACCCAAGAGGTAAGGGGGCCACTACCACCACCAAAGCAGGTGGAATTGTGCATTATGATGAGCTATGGGACCATATAATGTTCTTGCACAGGGACCTTTTCGTTCTGTGTCCGCCATTGCAATGAAGCATCAACAGAGGAAATAAAAGAAAGTCCAAAATCCCTTAAAGAGTACCTGTCACATTGGAAAATTCATTTTTTTTACATATATAGGGTTAATCTATAGGTAAATAGCTTTGCAATGCTGCCCACATGCCTTACTGAGAGGGCAGCTACAGGGAGAAAATGAATTTTTTTCCTCCCGGGAGCCGCCAGCTTTCAGTCATGGTGGCGTGCACGGGGCGGCCACAGTCACTGTTCACTATGCTGTCAGTGGCCGCTGGAAACACTTTGATTGACAGTGAGATATGTACAGATGCACCAGGGATGAGGAGATGTTGTTATCTTGATGCATTACTGGGTCCAATACCAATGGAAAACACCAACAGAGAGTTGAGACATCATCAATATACCAATGTAGACACATTTATTGCTTTTGCTGCTACAGTTTTCTGACTTTAAAAAGTTGTAATTTATTGGGCACAACCTATTTGCACAAGGTTTGTCATTTTTTTTTTTAAACTTTTTCCGCTATTTATTGGACTGTTCTAAAAAAGTAGCTGGATCCTATAGAAAGGATTAAAAATGAGCAGAAATTAAAATGCTATTTTTTTCTAGCCTTAGATTCACCTCTTAAGGAATTAGTAGCATCTTACTTTAGCTGTTCTATAATTCCCCCCCCTCATTATTGGGCCCAAAGACTTGGGGCTGAATTATTAGAAAGTAAGGTCTCCTAATATTGCTCGCGTCCCTACGTACAAGCCTCTGCCCCACGGACAATTATCCCTAAAGTATAAATGAGTATAAAACAATGATTTACATTACGTTTAATTTCCCTAATTGTCCCGCGTAACGTTCTTCCTTGTCTTTATAGCGCAGTTGTCATCAATGGGTTTTACATCAAAACCTAAAGCTGTTAATTGCTTTATAAATATGCAATGGGCAATGTTCACCAGCAACTGTTAGGTGGATTCATAACTGGCTTAGTGATCGGACCCAAAGAGTGGTCGTAAATGGCTGCACATCCAGTTGGAAGAATGTCTCAAGTGGGGTACCACAGGGCTCTGTCCTGGGCCCTGTATTGTTCAACATCTTTATCAACGATTTAGATGAAGGAATTGAGGGTAAACTGATTAAATTTGCTGATGACACAAAGCTAGGAGGGATAGCTAATACTAGAGAGGAGAGAGAGAGGATTCAAAAAGATTTAAATAAACTGGAGAAGTGGGCAGCAACTAACAGAATGGTTTTTAACAGGGAGAAATGCAAAGTACTACATCTGGGCAATAAAAATGAAAAAAGCATATATAGAATGGGAGGAATAGGGCTAAGTGACAGCACATGTGAAAAAGACTTGGGTATACTAATAGATCACAGACTGAATATGAGTCAACAGTGTGATGCAGCAGCAAAAAAGGCAAATGCAATTCTAGGATGTATTAACAGAAGCATACAGTCTAGATCACGTGAAGTCATTATTTCCCTCTACTCCTCTTTGGTCAGACCTCATCTGGAATATTGTGTCCAGTTTTGGGCACCACATTTTAAAAAAGACATCAACAAACTGGAGCAAGTTCAGAAAAGAGCGACCAGAATGGTGACCGGTCTGCAAACCCTGTCTTATGAGGAAAGGTTGCAGGATTTGGGAATGTTTAGTTTGCAAAAGAGAAGACTGAGAGGAGACTTAATAACTGTCTACAAATATCTAATGGGCTGTCACATTGTAGAAGGATCAACTTTATTCTCATTTGCACAAGGAAAGACTAGAAGCAATGGGATGAAACTGAATGGGAAGAGACACAGATTAGATATTAGAAAAAACTTTTTGACAGTTAGAGTGATCAATGAGTGGAACAGGCTGCCACGAGAAGTGGTGAGTTCTCCTTCAATGGAAGTCTTCAAACAGAGGCTGGACAGACATCTGACTGGGATGATTTAGCGAATCCTGCTTTGAGCAGGGGGTTGGACCAGATGGCCCAGGAGGTCCCT
The DNA here is from genome assembly GCF_039654945.1 of Dendrobates tinctorius. Classification (NCBI taxonomy): domain Eukaryota; kingdom Metazoa; phylum Chordata; class Amphibia; order Anura; family Dendrobatidae; genus Dendrobates; species Dendrobates tinctorius. The sequence continues at coordinate 27,295,509 of NW_027361727.1, read as the reverse complement.
TCCAACTCTATGATTCTATGATTCTATGATTCTATGATTCTATGATTCTATGATTCTATGAAATGATCACGGTCCTAATTTACTGTGTGGCTAAATGAGAAGAAAATAAAATATTCATTGTGTAATTTCACACCAGACAGGTACTAGGAGGAGAGATGTTCGCCGTTCACAATATTAATAATCTGGAAGATCAGGGGGAAAAAATAAATAGTTTTATGTATCGGGATTAAACTTTCTATGTATTGGTAGGAGGGAAGTCACTTCCTACCTAGTCTCTTTCTTAGCCGCTCTTACACTTTAGATGGTTGTTGGCCGAACGATGCTTCGGGTGGATCATCTGGCCAACATCCGTCTTGGCTGTTTGTCCCATACACAAGAGTGCTCACTCGGCTGAAGGCTCCTATTTTCTCTATGAGGAATCTGACATCTATGCCGGAAACTTATCTCAAAGTGTTCGGAAGTCCAAAATTGGAGACATCTCCGTTGACCCCATACAAGTTAGAATGTTGGCCGAACCCATCGATATCGTCAAGTTTGTCCGACATTACTCTAAATCATGGGGACCTTTAGTGTTTCCCCATAGTCCACAGACCCTACCAATTCTATAAAAATATTTGCTTTCATGGTGATGTCATCATTTTTTTCAAAAACAGTCATCTATCCTGCTGCCAGGAGTCTTCATAAATGGTATTTGTGCCAACTAGTGTAACTGGCTCCTAGTGAATTCATTCTATGTCCATCAATCATATCTAAAGATATCAGTGGTGCATGGAGCGATCGTAAGCTACATTGTGCCAACTGATGTCACCGGCGCCTACTCATTCATATTATATGCTACAATCATTTTTAGTAATATCGGGGGTACATGGAATAATGGTAGACTTTTTGACAACTGGTGTCACTGGTGCTTAGAGAGTTCAAAGGCTTCCATCATGCCTACTCATATTAGTGGAGAATTAATAGACAGAACTGATGCCAACTGGTGTCACTGGTGCCTAGAGAATTTATCGACTTATCAGTGGCACCGAGAGCAATGACAGGATATATTTATGCCAACTTATGTCACTGGTGCTTAGAAAGTTCACAGGTTACCATCATATGTACTGATATCAGTGGTTCCTAGAGAGCTGATAGACAGAAGTCATGCCAATTGATGTCACTGGTGCATTCAAGCTCTTATGTCTCACCTGACAAAATGGATCTTATAAGCTGTTGTTGTGCAGCATGGACTGTTAACAGTGGAGCGCCCCTCAGGGCCTTCGGGTACTCGGTACTGGACCAGATGGTTCTTAAAGGGGAATGTCACGGCACCACGCGTAGAGCTGTGTCCCTGGGCAGTTAGGATGTTAAAAGCGATGATAGTGGCTGTTGTGAGTGCGGTGCAGGGCAGGTGAGACATAAATGACTCAGATGACACAGCAGGGTGCAGTTTCCAATGCTTTACTCACAGTTCACTTGTGCACAGATGCCCGCTTAGTGACATGTCCTCCAGGTGAGGGGGCCAGCAAACTCCTAGATAGATTGGGATACACCTTTCCAGGACTCCCTTCTATGTGTCTCCCTTCTGGCCATCTCACTGCACTGGTTTCCACTTCTTCTGCCCGGCACCTTCACAAACAGTGTCCCCAATCCGGCAGCTCTGGACCTTGTCGGTGACGTCCTCTGAGTCCCCTTGCTCCTATATGGCTGCCTTTTTGGTGAATGAATGTGGTTGTGGCTGAGGTACGTACAGTTACCCCAGCCTCCGGCTTGCTAGCTGAGTCTTGTAGTCCTCAATTAGTCTTAGGGGCAGGTTCCCCCACTGCGACCCAGTCCCTCCACTTCTGGATATGGGCCCAACAGGTGGCCTTTGCACTTCCCATGCCCCAAGGACCCCTTCTTTCCTCCCAGGAGCTTCCTTCAGGCTCCCCTCACAACTCTCTCTCTCTCCAGCTCTTCCTACTGCAGTCCTTCTCTTTCTCTGTCTCCTCAAGTTCTCACTAATTCTCCTCAGACCCTGTCAGCCCACACTTCTTCTGTCACTCCCCTCTGACTGACTGACTCTTTCCAGAACAATCTTCTTACCTCAGCACTAACTCCTGCCACCAACTGTCACTCCCTTAAGCTCCGCACCTTCTCTACCTTCCCCACTCATTCCCCAACACCCTTTCCTAGCCAGCCTGGGATGAGGCTATCCTCCCTAAGGGTACACCCAAATGCCCTGACTGAACTGGTGCGTGTTGGGCGAGAGTGTTAGAGTCCTGGGTAGTGCTCCCTCCTTACTTGAGAGTGGGATACCACAACTCTGGATGAGGTGCAGTACCTCTGTGGCGACTGGACCATCAGGGGCGCCACAACAGTGTGGCAGAGAGATTCATAGAATCATAGAATCATAGAATCATAGAATCGTAGAGTTGGAAGGGACCTCCTGGGCCATCTGGTCCAACCCCCTGCTCAAAGCAGGATTCGCTAAATCATCCCAGTCAGATGTCTGTCCAGCCTCTGTTTGAAGACTTCCATTGAAGGAGAACTCACCACTTCTCGTGGCAGCCTGTTCCACTCATTGATCACTCTAACTGTCAAAAAGTTTTTTCTAATATCTAATCTGTGTCTCTTCCCATTCAGTTTCATCCCATTGCTTCTAGTCTTTCCTTGTGCAAATGAGAATAAAGTTGATCCTTCTACAATGTGACAGCCCTTTAGATATTTGTAGACAGCTATTAAGTCTCCTCTCAGTCTTCTCTTTTGCAAACTAAACATTCCCAAATCCTGCAACCTTTCCTCATAAGACAGGGTTTGCAGACCGGTCACCATTCTGGTTGCTCTTTTCTGAACTTGCTCCAGTTTGTTGATGTCTTTTTTAAAATGTGGTGCCCAAAACTGGACACAATATTCCAGATGAGGTCTGACCAAAGAGGAGTAGAGGGAAATAATGACTTCACGTGATCTAGACTGTATGCTTCTGTTAATACATCCTAGAATTGCATTTGCCTTTTTTGCTGCTGCATCACACTGTTGACTCATATTCAGTCTGTGATCTATTAGTATACCCAAGTCTTTTTCACATGTGCTGTCACTTAGCCCTATTCCTCCCATTCTATATATGCTTTTTTCATTTTTATTGCCCAGATGTAGTACTTTGCATTTCTCCCTGTTAAAAACCATTCTGTTAGTTGCTGCCCACTTCTCCAGTTTATTTAAATCTTTTTGAATCCTCTCTCTCTCTTCTCTAGTGTTAGCTAGATGGCACAACAGAAGCAGTATTGGCACAAAGACAACTGGAAGAACAAACAAGAAGCACTGGATCTGATGAAGCAGAGTTCATAAAACAGCAATAGGTCTGAAGGAAGCAGAGGAGGCTGAGCCAGAGGAAGTTCTATGGCAGAACTGGTCCAACAGAGTTAACTCATGGATGTGCCATAGCTAAGCTTGCAGAGTTTCAATGCAGAGCTGACAGTGAAACATGAGAGTTGACTCTACGGTATAACAGGGCTGAGTTAGTCATAGAGTTCAATGCATGACTTACATTGGCAGAGCTGTGCTTGTAACAGAGAACAGTTTAGCGCTATCAGCAGTATGGCAGATTTGACTAAGCAATATAGCAGATTGTCACAAGGCTGATTTATGGTCAAACAGGATACACATCGATATAGCAGAGCTACTTTTGTCATATGGATCCAGGAGTGATGAAGCAACTCACGAAAGTGTCAAAGTTGACAACTACCTGAATACTCAGGTGTTGATCTGCTGCCTGAGCCAGGCCTATAAAGATTGAGGTCATGATTTCAGAGATGCATTCTTGGCAAATGATGTAGCTAGTGCCTGGAGAATTAACAGCATCTGTGCCAAGTATAAGAGATGTTACCCAGTAGGTAGAGTGGGCATGGTGGGATCCAGTTAGTAGCCAATATCGGTGATGTAGGTGAAGGCAGACCATTGGGAAATCAAATAAACGAGGACACGTCAGACTGTGCTTTTTGAAGTCCTGGTGGTAATCCTGGTGGAAGTAGCCTCATTCCAAATTTTGGTAAGTGGCCACATTGTCACTTATTTTGTTTTTGGTCTCTCCCATGAGAATTGATAGAAAATGTGACTTCTTGAAGGCATTTGGGGTAATGCAATCACATGGCAGAACCTAGGGCACCTTTTTACTTGATATTGTGCATTTATTTACTTTTATATGATCGACGAGCAAAAGGAAACCAACAAGATAAAGTGTTTTTCTCTGATAATTTGCAGAAAATAATGTGTTCTCAACAGCTCAATTATGTATTTTACTTTCATCATAGGTAAGTATTTCACCCACCACTTCCTCCGTAGTTTTATCTTTTTATCTCTATGATTTTTTGTTAATTATTATTCAAGAGCTAATGAGCCTTTCAAAGAGCTGAAGTAAAAGCCAAGTGTGTGGCGCAAAACCCCTCGAACTTTCATCAAGACTTCAGTGAGTTCTTCACCTTTTGTTCCAGCGACAAACCTTTCAACGTTATTTTTTCATCCTCTGGGGATAACACACCTGGCGAAGACCTTGACCGGCTGATAACTTTTCTTTTCTATATGACAAAATCTTAAAAGTGATATTGATAGATACAATCTTCTAAGTGCAAATTTGGGCAAAGATAAATGAGTTCAGATTAGAGATTTGGAAATTCCAATTCAGCCAGGAAATTTGAATTTGCATCAAATTTGCTCAAAGCGAATCGAATGTGCCCCGATTCACACTAACCCCTTCCCAACATATGACAAAATAGTAAGTCTTACATTGGGTCTTCATGTATAGACCAGGCTCAAGAGCTGAACTGTCACAATTCCACTTTTCTGTCAGTCTAGATGCAGCAAATTACTGTCTGCCATCAAATTTAGAGCTGGGACATGCTGAGGTGTCAGTATTTGATGGACAGCTCATTTGCCCAATCGGATGCTGAGGTGTGGTAAGCTGTCAGTATCTTGAAAGACAGCTTAGCTGTTCAATCGAAGTTAGGGTGTTGCCTGGGCTTCATCCAGGTGTTAGGCGTCAGATTCCTGCAGCTACACAGCAGGAATCCAGAGCCATACATCCAGCGGTCTCCCATTCCTTTCTGACCGCTCAGGGACCTGCACAGCAATCTCAGCGATCCAGGTGCCCTGCTCAGACCAGCTCTCTGGGTCTGGATGTTGCTGCCACCTCTGGACCAGCAATGGTAGCACAACCTGCTTTGCAGGAAACCACTCCAGAGGCTAAGTCCTCTCGCCGCGCTACTGGACATGCCCACGAGACGATCTCCCAGTGGAGATCGGGGGTCACATGCTCAGGTCCTTCTCCTGATCCGATTGGCCCATCTCAGAGGTCTGGAAGGTCCCGGAAGCGCATGGCTATAAAAGGCCAGCATGGCCGCTCAGCCATGCGCTAATATAGACTATACTTGCTATGTGTGAATGGTGACGGATGTATGATTCTGGTGACTGACTCATTTGAAATGAAACCCCTTCCCTCTGATATTACGTATGTGGTTAGGGAATTAGAGTTATAGTCAGCGCCAGTCAGTGGCAAGCCATACGCCACAGTGCATACCGCAATGCTACACTAGCGTCCGATAGTGTTATGCCTCACGGCACTGTCATACAGTGGCAGTAGTTACCGCCGTGCTGCAGTTAGCAGCACTTACCGGCGTCCGCAGTAGCGATGCCGCACGCACGGTAGGTCAAGACGGACACCGACCTCTGCCTTGGGCCGTGTCCTGTGACCATATACCATGTGTGCATGCCAGGTGAGACCTGTGAAGCTAACAGGCTCGGCGTTTATGCTTTATTTATACTAAAGCGCCTCTGTGAGTTTAACAGAGTCCGCTCTGCACACCTCAGGTGACGTTTAACCCGAGCGCAGTATACCGCCATATAGCGAGTCTGCCATTACTCAGCAGCGGTTGTTACACCTACTGCACGGTGGACCCCGGGCGGCGAACGCACTTCCTATTATTTATATTTAGTGTGTTCCACCGTCCCTAACACCAGGTGTCTCCTGTTCGGATAATTTATTGGCTATTTAGTTGGCTCTCTATCTCAGACTTCTGCCAGTTGTAGCTTCTTGTTTACTGGTCTACTTTGCTTTGTAGCTCTGTGCTCTGCTCTACCGCTGCCTGACTTTGGACCTTGTTCTGACCATCCATTTGCTTTGACTATTTCCTTTCTGGTATTTTGACTCCTGAACTATGACCTGACTATTTTTTTGTTTCATCCCTCTATCTATGACGCACTGTCCTGGATTTTGACCCCTGAACCATGACCTGACTATTCTCTTGTCTCACCCCTATGTCTAAGGCTCACCCTCCTGGTTTTTGACCCCTGAACTGACTATTCATTTGTATCACCCCTCTGTCTATGATGTACCATCCTGGCTTTTGACCTCTGATCATTTGGTTACTCCGACTCTCGGCTTGTCCTTGATTAATGACTAGCTTCAGATGAGCCTGCGCCCTACTGGCCAAATGCTGACTGTATTACACAGCTGACATCTGCCTGTAATAGCAGAGATTAGAAATTACTCCAATTACTGCTGTTGCACCATTTCAATGCAGCTGGGATTACAAATACTGACAGCACCATTTAAAGGACCCAATTGCTAGAACTTCTACAAATAGAAAGTGAAATCACAGGTTTAAGTCCCCTAAGTAGAGAAAAAAAATAAAATGAAAAAAATGGGAGGAATTGTGCAGAAAGTCCAGGACTCTTCATTGTTAAGAAACACGCCCTGAACACTTGGAGTCATTGCAGAATAAAACTTCTACTTATGGATTATACAACTAGTATGAGCATCAGCGTCAGCAAAACTATGCTTTAACTGCTTCTTAAGTCACAAATCTATTCCCTCAAACTACTGATGCACTTTGGCTAGTTAGAGGGGTTTTCAGTTCAGGACCCCCATATTTTGGCTAGTATGAAGAATAGTTGCACTTGACATGAAGCACCATGTATGTCAGTGTATTACTTATACAGCCAATTTACTTATCTATTTTTTTTTACAGCTTTCGGCTTGGTCTCGAGCCATGGCGACTTGATGAATGAACAATCTATGGGAAGATCAATCTTGTGGAATACAAAGTCCAGAAATAGAAGGCGAGCACCATCACAATAGTCCACACTTCCAAACCATCATACGCGCATGAAAGAGACGCAGCCGGCAATACAACTGTTTTACCCTTAGGTGCACATTCATGGAAAATAAGCTAATCCACATAGCAAAAAAATAGTAGAAAAAAGAACGGCACTCACCGGGTAATGTAGTCAATATAATAATAATAATATCTAACTACGGATTCTGATTCCAGTTACTGTGACGCCAACTCAGTGATGACCAATTTGAGAGATGATACATCGGTTTGTGAATCTGATACTGCACGTACTTCCGCAATACAGGTCCCTTTAGGCGGAGAATGAGACGAGGGGGCAAGAGGAGGAGGCGTCACGCCCCAGTACAAGAGAAAAATGGTGACTTGGAACAGGAAGGAGAGATAACCCTTCCAGATGATATGGTGATCAATTTAACCGACCATCGTTTATAACCGGCTCACCGTTCTTTATTATCCAAAGGCTTGAATTTTTGCCTTCCCAGGGACTTTGATTTTGTGGACTTTAAGATCGATCTTTTTAAGGCAGTCAGAAAAATACATCTGCACAAATCTTTTTTGAAAAAATCTGACCTCGCCGCACCTGATGTGGTTAGCCCATGCACTGTGGGTCCATTGGGTTTTCTTGCGGACTCCAGTGCATTCGCAACCATCAGGGAAGATGCGGCTTTATTAAACAGTTTATGTGACGTAAATGCTTCCGCAGAACACAATGATGCAGGGGTTTTTGAATCTGTTAAACCGTTTATGCAGGGTGTAAAATCCACATTTATGCCTCTGATTTCTCCAGGCAATGTGATTGATTTGTTTGAAACGCAGGTATTGAAGGATGTGGAAGCTTTGGTTTACAAGAGGGCTCCCTCTAATTTATCTCCTGAGGAAAAGAGAGCTTTGTCAGAGACCACCAAGTGGTCTGATGTTGTGGTAAGAACCGCAGATAAAGGTGGCAACACGGTGCTGTTGCCAACAGGGCCGCAGCTATAATGAGTCAAGTTGAGCCAGGTGCTGAAGCGGCAGGCAGCAGGGGGCGGCATTATGCGCTCCTCTACCCGCAGCACCTACAATTTAGCCTCTGCACGCTGGTGCTGCGGACGGTCATGTAAGAGGCTGTAATTGATGAGATCACAGAAGGGAAGGAGTCAGGGCCCCCTGATCATGTGACCCCTGACTCCTCCCCTCCAGTGACCTCATCACAGGTCCTGTAGTCGCTCCTCTCCTCATCTGTAGCGTCTTCACTCCGGATATCATGTGATCCCTGACTCCTCCCCTCCAGTGACCTCATCACAGGTTCTGTAGTCGCTCCTCTCCTCATCTGTAGCATCTTCACTCCGTATATCATGTGACCCCTCACTCCTCCCCCTCCTATGACCTCATCACAGGTCCTGTGCGCATCAGCCCTTGTTTTTTGCAGGACTCTGCTGTCTGTGCTGGCTGTCATCATCCTGGATGAGGGAAGTTTATTTTTGGGGTCAGGGGGGTTTACAGGGTGGATGTAGCAGAGCCGCGAGTGTGTGAGGTGTACGGAGCAGAGCTGCACGTGTACGAGGTGTACGGAGCAGAGATGTGTACGGAGTGGAGCTGTGTGTGTGTACGAGGTGTACAGAGCGGAGTCGCGTGTGTACCGAGCGGAGCCACGTGTGTACGAGGTGTACGGAGCAGAGCCGCAAGTGTGTGAGGTGTACGGAGCGGAGCTGTGTGTGTATGAGGTGTAAGGAGCAGAGCCGTGTGTTTATGAGGTGTAATGAGCAGAGCCACATGTGTACGAGGACCGAGGTGTACGGAGCGGAGCCGCGTGTGTACGAGGTGTATGGAGCAGAACCGCGTGTGTTCGAGGTGTATGGAGCAGAGCTGCGTGTGTACGAGGTGTATGGAGCAGAGCCACGTGTGTACGAGGTGTATGGAGCGGAGCTGCACGTGTACGAGGTGTACGGAGCGGAGCCGCACGTGTACGAGGTGTACGGAGTGGAGCTGTGTGTGTGTACGAGGTGTACGGAGCGGAGCCTCGAGTGTGTGAGGTGTATGGAGCGGAGCCGCGTGTGTACGAGGTGTACAGAGTGGAGCCGCGTGTGTACGAGGTGTACGGAGCAAAGCCGTGTGTGAACGAGGTGTACGGAGCAGAGCGGCATGTGTAAGAGGTGTAAAGAGCGGAGCTGCGTGTGTAAGAGGTGTAAGGAGCGGAGCCGTGTGTGTACGAGGTGTACGGAGCAGAGATGTGTATGGAGTGGAGCTGTGTGTGTATACAGAGCGGAGCCGTGTGTGTACGAGGTGTACAGAGAAGAGCCGTGAGTGTGTGGGGTGTACGGAGCTGGGCTGTGTGTGCGAGGTGTACGGAGCGGAGCCGCGTGTGTACGAGGTGTAAGGAGCAGAGCCATGTGTGTATGATGTATGCGGAGCCATATGTGTACAAGGTGTATGGGTGGAGCATTCATACCTCCCAGCGGGACAGTCCCGATTTTGAGAGAGATTCTGCCCCACTGTCCCGGCTGGGAGCTTACTTTTCCTGTGGACACAGGAGTACACGGCGGAGCCCTGAGGAGCACTTTAAAATTCGCACGTGACATTCCACCGGAAGTGACGCGCTAGAAGCTGACGGGAAATGAGTTAATTTCGGGAGGAGATTGTGACGGAACCATGGAGGCACTTCAGGGAATGCTTCAGATCCATCACCGTGTCCTCCCCCAACAACGCGGACAGCAGGATTGCCTTGGACTCGGGGATGCCGGCCATGTGAGCATATCATGATATGTCCTGCATTGGGAGGCTCAGGTGGGCACTACAGTTGGAGCCGGGCTGCTATAGTATCTTTATAGAATCTTTCTTTCTCTCTCTGTTTCCTTCCTTCTTCTTTCTTTCTTTCTTTCTTTCTTTCTTTCTTTCTTTCTTTCTTTCTTTCTTTCTTTCTTTCTTTCTTTCTTTCTCTGTTATTTCTTTCTTTCCCCTCTTTCTTTCTCTCCCTGTTCTTTATTTCTTTCTTTCCTTCTCTCTCTGTTTTCTTTTTCTCTCTGTTCTTTCTTTCTTTTCCTCAGTACCAGTCAGTGTGCCCACAGTACCAGTCGAATAAGAGGGGTAGGAAACTAGGTGGCACTGGTCACATTGAGCCTCTCATACTTTTTACTGGTGTATAATCATATGCCCTGAGCACCCCCATAAAGTGGGCCAGCGCCAGACAACAGGGTACAAACAAATCACTATTACTATCAGTCCAAGTGGACAATTATATAGGTAAAGTTAATGATGTCCCTGTGCCGCGCCAAGCACTGCGGAGGATCAGAATACACTGAGGAGACCAGAACAGCGGGGTTTGGGTAGAAGAATTATATGGGGCCCATTATACTGTATGACATAATATATAGGGCCCATTATGCTGTATGAAATATTTGTGGCCCATTATACTGTATGAAGTAATATATGGTGCCAATTATACTGTATGCAGTAATATATGGTGCTCATAATACTGTATGAAGTAATATATGGGGCCCATTATACTGTATGAAGCAATATATGGGGCCCATTATACTGTATGAAGTAATATATGGGGCCCATTATACTGTAAGAAGCAATATATGGGGCCCATTATGCTGTATGAAATAAAATTTGGGGCCCATTATACTGTATACACTAATATACTAATATATGGGGCCCATTATACTGTATGAAGCAATATATGGTGCCCATTATGCTGTATGAAGTAATATATGGTGCCCATTATACTGTATGCAGTAATATATGGTGCCCATTATGCTGTACAAAGTAATATATGGTGCTCATTATGCTATATGAAGTACTATATGGTGTACATTATACTGTATGAAGTAATATATGGTGCCCATTATACTGTAAGAAGTAATATATGGGGCCCATTATGCTGTATGAAATAAAATTTGGGGCCCATTATACTGTATACACTAATATACGGGGCCCATTATACTGTATGAAGCAATATATGGTACCCAATATGCTGTATGAAGTAATATATGGTGCCCATTATACTGCAAGAAGTAATATATGGTGCACATTATGCTATATGAAGTACTATATGGTGTACATTTTACTGTATGAAGTAATATATGGTGCCCATTATACTGTATGAAGTAATATATGGGGCCCATTATACTGTATGAAGTAATATATGAGGCCCATTATACTGTAAGAAGTAATATATGGGGCCCATTATGCCGTATGAAATAATATTTGGGGCCCATTATACTGTATTCAGTAATATATGGGGCTCATTATACTGTATGCAGTAATATATGGTGCCCATTATGCTGTACAAAGTAATAAATGGTCCCCATTATGCTGTATGAATTAATATATGGTGTCTATTATTCTGTATGAAGTCATATATGGGGCCCACTATACTGTATGAAGTAATATATGGGGTCCATTATGCTGTATGAAGTCATATATTGGGCCCATTATGCTGTATGCAGTAATATATGGGACCCATTATACTGTATGAAGTAATATATGGTGCCTATTATGCTGTATGAAGTAATATATTGGGCCCATTATACTGTATGAAGTCATATATGGGGCCCATTATACTGTATTAAGTAATATATGGGGCCCATTATACTGTATGAAGTAATATATTGGGCCCATTATACTGTATGAAGTCATATATGGGATCCATTATACTGTATGAAGTAATATATGGTGCCTACTATGCTGTATGAAGTAATATATGGGGCCCATTATACTGTATGAAGTAGTATATTGGGCCCATTATACTGTATGAAGTCATATATGGGACCCATTATACTCTATGAAGTAATATATTGGGCCCACTATACTGTATGAAGTCATATATGGGGCCCATTATACTGTATTAAGTAATATATGGTTCCTATTATGCTGTGTGAAGTAATATATGGTGCCAATTGTACTGTATGAAGTAATATATGGGGCCCATTATACTGTATGAAGTAATATTTGGGGCCCAATATACTGTATGCAGTAATATATGGGGCCATAATACTGTATGGAGCATTATATGGGGCCCATAATACTGTATGGAGCATTATGTGGGGATAGGGGATGACTTTCTGTTGGTTGTGGATCAGACCGCTCAGACCTCCATGATCCTGGAAAAACATAGCTTTGAAGAGCACCATGTAAATGGAGCTGTGGTCGATCATACGCACTGTGGTGCCATTCACATGTGGCTCTTCAAATAACTCCTTAAAGAGAGTGATGAGGGGACGACAAAGTATAGCAAAAATTCACTGATCGGGGTGAGGAGTGCTGTAGGTTGTGGGCTGGTGGGGTTTGTGTGGCAGGGCTATATTTTTGTCCCAGTCCGGCCCTGTGCCAGGCCTACCATTGCCATTACTGACCCTTGTTCTGGATACTTCTGTGTTGTTCTTGTATGTGTGTGTGATGGCGCTGACATCCTTGTGTTTGGACACCTTTTTTTTCTATTTATCTAAATCAAAATGTCCACTATTGTACTCAGTTTTACAGGATAGATATGAAAATTTACTTTGTGTGCTGGGGGGGGGGGCGTCATGTTGCTGTTCGCCTCAGGCAGCAGATAGGCTAGGTTCACCCCTGGTTGCCAAGGTCACTTTATTTGAATGAATCCACCGGACAACTTTCTGATGTTAATACTTACATGAAGCTTAAAAATGATCCCACGGGAAAATTTAAAAATGATCTTCGTTCTTTTCTCAGGAGATATGTCGAATTAGGGGTCATCCCCAAGAAATTAGCGGAACGCTTGCTACCGGAGTTCCCCAAAAAACACTATTGGTACTGTATTCCTAAAATACATAAGTCTATTTCCTGCCCTACCGGGCCGACCCATTGTGTCTGGGATAGGGTCTCTTACTGAACCTCTCTCCCAGTATATGGATTGTCTGCTTCGTCTTCTTCTTGGCGACATCCCCTCATATACAAAAGACACTAAAGATTTTTTGAAAGTTGTCAACGATTTTGAATGGCAGCCTGGTTTTTCTCTTGTGTCCATTGATGTGGAAAGTCTCTATACTAAGATCCCCCAGGATCTAGGGGTGGATGTGATAAGGGAAATTTTAGCCACAACGGACAAAGACGCTGCATTCATTGACTTTGTATGTGAGGGGATTCGCTTTGTTTTGAGACTTTTAAATTTCAGAATAATTGGTACTTACAACAGGTGGGGACCGCGATGGGGACTCCGGTGGCGTGCACTTTCGACAATCTTTTTTTGGGCTGTTTTTGAAAACAGGCATATCTATTCACTTTCTAACGTCTTTTTGAAACACATCAAGATGTATATTAGATATGTTGACGATGTATTCATTGTGTGGGACGCCCCCCCAGATGTATTTGACAATTTTGTGGAGTATCTTAACAATTTGGGTGACATGAATATGTCATTTACTTCCAAATTTGGAGGCACCTCAATTGAATTTTTGGATGTTTTTTTAGAGGTTAGAGAGGGTTCTCTCTTTACTTCAGTTTTTCGTAAACCATCATCCACTAATGCCATGCTCCACTATGACAGTTATCACCCTTTTTACATGAAAAATTCTTTACCGTATAGTCAGTTTCTTAGACTAAAACGTATAAATAATACCCAGAAAGGCTTTGTTGACCAATCGCGAGAATTATATAACAGATTTTTGAAGAGGGGTTACCCTGAAAACCTGCTAAAAAAACACAGACCAGGTTTAATCAGAACTCAAGTGATGAGGCGAATAAAAGGGTTAATTGCCGGAAGGATGAAAAGAGGTTTGTTTTGATCGTTTGATTTTGGTCCTATGGACGGGGCAGTCAGGTCTGCAATCCGTAAAAATTGGCACATTTTAAGTCACGGTACTGATTTATCAGAAGTGGTGGAGAGAGGACCCCTTTTTGCTTGTAGGAAAAGTGTCAGTCTAAAGAATATTCTTGTACATGATCGTATGGAAGACCCACATAGTAACTGGCTCAATTTGATGCCCCCGAAAGGTGATTATCAACGTGGGCAGTGTCCGTTTTGTTCTCATCACATTCTTGACCGTTGTTTCCGTATAGGTGCGGTAACTCATTATGTCACTGATTTTATTTCATGCAAAACCATCATGATGTTTATGTTTTATTTTGTCCTTGCAAGTTTTTTTTATATAGGGAAAACTATACGTCCTCTTTATGTTAGGTTTAGGGAGCACTTCAATTCTATTTTGACAGGCAAAGGCGTCCCTAGACTTATTAATCATATGAGAGAAGCACACGGTGGCAATCCCGATGCATTATCATTTGCTGGCATAGAAAGGGTTACTTTACCCTCATGGGGGGGTGACCTGAATAGGAATTTACTGAAACGAGAAGCCAGGTGGATTATGCAAACTCGTGCTTTAGAACGTACGGGACTTAATGAGAGGCTTGATATGTCTGTTTTTTTGTGAAAAAGAAAAAAATATTTTTTGCAAGAGAGATTTTTTTGTGAAAAATCATCATTTTTTCGCCTCTTTCTGGCTTGTGGTTTTCTTTCTCTTTTTCCTATTGTATTTATGGTACTATTATATGTATTATATAGTTTTGTCTTCACTTATATGAACTATGTATATATATGTTTTTTGTTGTTTTGTTGATTGCTCAGCAGGTGAGCGGCACCGGTGGGAGGGGTCCTGACTTCTGGTTGTGGGTATTTCCTCCTTGGCCGGCTGCAGCTCACCATGTAACCTGTGGAAGGGCCTTTGTAGCGCGAAACGATCGTCGTTGCTATTTCCTTTTCGCACCCGTTCTCCCGTTGATATGCTTTTATAATAAAGCCTTGACTACATTACCCGGTGAGTGCCGTTCTCTTTTCTACTTAATCTTGTTACAAAGAGAAGGCTGGTAGTGCAATAAGAGCAACAAGCAAAAAGGCAGCAACACTTACCTGCCCAGGTCTAGAACAAATGCACTGCAGGGTGCAGCCAGCCCATATAGCAAGATGTCAGCAACACAGGTGCAAAATACCAGATTAACAGCCACTCTCCACATACCCATTCCTGGAGGGGGTGACTGCCCAGTATACAATTGCACAAAGAGGGTCCGCATAGGGTACCGTTCACACAAAGGGAATGCATGGTGTCTGGTTCACAGCCTATTAGTAACGCCCCTACTATTCGATTAGGCGGGCTGGCCAGCACCCTCTCATTGCATCCTAGTGTGAACACCCCTCATACGAGACCAAATGTGTCTGGGCTCGGCTGCACCCCGAATCATGTAGTGCAAAAAATATTTTTTACCAATTAGTGAGGTATTAGCTGATATTTTGAGGAACGTGAGGAACTTTGGCGCAGTTTACGGGCTCAAGTATTTTGGCCAAAATATCAGCTAATACCTCACTAATTGGTAAAAAATATTTTTTGCACTACATGATTCGGGGTGCAGCCGAGCCCAGACACATTTGGTCTCGTATGAGGGGTGTTCACACTAGGATGCAATGAGAGGGTGCTGGCCAGCCCGCCTAATCGAATAGTAGGGGCGTTACTAATAGGCTGTGAACCAGACACCATGCATTCCCTTTGTGTGAACGGTACCCTATGCGGACCCTCTTTGTGCAATTGTATACTGGGCAGTCACCCCCTCCAGGAATGGGTATGTGGAGAGTGGCTGTTAATCTGGTATTTTGCACCTGTGTTGCTGACATCTTGCTATATGGGCTGGCTGCACCCTGCAGTGCATTTGTTCTAGACCTGGGCAGGTAAGTGTTGCTGCCTTTTTGCTTGTTGTTATATATGAAATTTTGAAGACCTGAGTCTTCTTCTTCAATGGCTTTGCTATTTAGTTTAGTGCAATAAGAGACTGCGCTGCTGTGGTAGAATTCAAGATATCTTTATTGCCAACGCGTTTCCTGAGCCAGTCCCAGCTCACTTCATGCCCTGATGAAGTGAGCTGGGACTAGCTCAGGATACGCGTTGGCAATAAAGATATCTTGAATTCTACCACAGCAGCGCAGTCTCTTATTGCACTACCAGCCTTCTCTTTGTACCAATTTCTTGGACCTCGTGCAGACTGCTGCAGCTGTTTTATGCGATTATAGGTGTTGTGACTCTCACAACCCTATCAGGTGAGCCTAACATTTGCTGTGCACTCATCTACTTTCCATACAGACCTACGCATTGGAAGCGCCCTGTCTCCCCCTTTTCTTTTCTACTTAATCTTGTGGAAGCAGAGATAGATCCACCAGGGTCTTCTCCACCATTATCTTGATAGTATCAACCCATCAGGTTGTTGGTCTTCCACTTCACCTTGTTCCTTCTATTCTTCCGATCATGATGTCGTTCTCCAGTGATGGCTCTCTTCGTATGATGTGTCTACAGTAGACAAGTCGTAGCTTGGTGATCCTTTCTTCCAGGGACATGTCTGGTTTGATTTCTCCAAAATTGATTTGTTTGTTCTTCTTGCCATTCATGATATTGATAACATCCTTCTCGTTTCGATGACATCAATTCTTCTTTTGTCCTGTTTCTTAATCGTCCAGGTTTCGCATCCTTATGTTACTACAGAAAAGGCCAAAGTATGTACGAGCCGAGTCTTCAATGCCAGTGAAATGTTTCTCAATTTGAAGACTTTGTCCAGTGACTTCAGTGTTGAGTTGCCCATAGCTAATCTCTTATTGACTTCCGGTGTCATCGTTGTATCTTGAGTGATCATTGATCCGAGTAGGTTGAAGTCCTTTACAACTTCCAGTCGGTCAATGTCAATCTCAAATGTGTCCTGGTCGTACCTGGCAGTAGTCAATATCTTTATCTTCTTTGTATGGAGTAGCAGTCCCATGTTGGAGCTTTCCATCTTGACCCTCTGTAATAAGTCCTTCGTTCCATCTAATTGATTTAAATAAGACCGGTGTAATTCTTAATGTTGCCTGTGGAGGCAGTGTGGGGAGCACATGCTGTTGGATACCTTCACATATTACAACTTTTTTCTATGGGCCCCAGCAAAGGAACGACCTGTGTTCAGCTTATTATTTATCAGGACTCTTTTAACAAACTACAAAACCCATTTAAGTTTCTTATGTCCCCTGGATTGTGTTGTTTTTAATACATTTTAACTGACCTTTAAGCCAGTGAACCTTAGGCTATATGTAAGGGCGTGGAGCGTGGTTATCTTTGTTTCTTTGCTGTTCTGTAAAATTATACAATATGCTACTTTTCGCCATTCGTATTCCCCCTAGCCCTCCTATGTACAGATGCAATCTGATTTTATCAGTTAACAATGCGGGAAAGAATAGCGGTATCCGATCCCTGGAGTTTTCGTTGGTAATAGTCAATGCCTGCTGTTTCACTTACTCTTTCAGATTGTGATAACTTCATAAACTTATATATAGCCCAAAATAAATACCGTCCCTGCTCACTAAAGATGGACTATTCATCAACCCCGGGGATACTGTCAGGAGAAAATAGGGAAAGTCAACTGAAATAATACTCCTGATATATAGCCGCATGATACAAACAGATGTAAAACATGCCGGAAAGAACTAATGGAAACATTAAGGAAACTACAAAGATGTATACATCCTTTTGAAGTGAACACCTTGCTAGAAGACATCAGGCGGGATTCATAGAAGGTCAGGGCTGGGGGAGTTACAGGCAAATTGGTCAGGGTGTAGTGAAACCTCCACCAGGGGGAGCTGGTGAGGGAAGAGAGGCTACACACTAAGAGCAGCAACCCTGAGCGACAGCACAGGTGCCACAGGTAACGAGAGAGAATAGTCAGACGAACCGAGTCAGAAACTAGCAGGAGCAGACATACCAGAAGGAGCAGCAATACAGGTAGTCAAAATACCAAAGCCGAGAGTCAGAAAGCCAGAACATGAGCACGGGGTCCAAAACGTGAGACGAAATACGTGGTCGGGGTACAAGCCGGTGAGTCAGATGCCAGAGAGGGAACGTAACAGCAGAGACGAATACCAAGAGACAGGGTCAGAAATCAGTCCGGGTCATACACGTGAATATCAGTCAAAGGCAGGAGGATCACCAGGGTATAAGGGTCAGAGGCTCTAAACTGGAAGCTTGAGCTATCACTAACACTGGTCAGCAGGCTGTGAGAGACTGGAATAGCCCAGCTAGCTCCAGAACGAGGCTGAGGAGATTAACTCCCGCATGACCAGTCCGGAGTGAAGACAGCAGAAAATAAACTCCGGACTGGACCATGACACAGGGCAGACGGCAGACAAGCAATTGTGGCCAAGAAACTAACTGGGTTGTAACCAGTGGAAACTCATCAGAAGAAACATCTGCACACATAATTAGTCACTGTAATGGAAACTAATGGAATCGCTGATAAATGGAGATGAGAGGTTTGTTTACATTTGTATCGAACTCTCCTGGTTTGCTGAACTTCCCTAAAAATTGAGATTCGCAACGAATAAATTAGCTGCAAATTGAATGTTTCTCATTGTGCCTTGGATCTCTCCAGATTCTAGAACATAATAGATGTAAGATGTAATAAAAATTTTAAAAAATAATACCTGATTGCTCACTTCTCGGGCCATCCCGCTACTCACCATCCAGGACTTGCGGCCCGGTCACTGAGTGTTTTAGGCTTCTGGCATAAGTTATGACATCATAACGACGTTGCAACCTTACAACGGGCAGTGACGCCCAAGGCCTGACACAATGTGTGAACAGGAGGACTGGATAGTAGACAGTGAGTAGCGTGGTGGTCAGAGAGGAAAGCAGTATTATTATTATTATTTTTTTTTACCATTTGATGGCCCTAAATGGCTGCAGAAATTTCGGCCAGGAATTATTTTTTGCAAATCGCAAATTTTCAGGAAATTTCATGAAGTTTGACTCAAACTCAATCCTCCGTGGATCAATCTGTTCATCTCTACTGGTAATTTTTTCTGCAGTATCCGATGCACTCTTATACATAGAGGATGTAGAAATCGTTATCAACGATTTAGATGAAGGAATTGAGGGTAAACTGATTAAATTTGCTGATGACACAAAGCTAGGAGGGATAGCTAATACTAGAGAAGAGAGAGAGAGGATTCAAAAAGATTTAAATAAACTGGAGAAGTGGGCAGCAACTAACAGAATGGTTTTTAACAGGGAGAAATGCAATGTACTACATCTGGGCAATAAAAATTAAAAAAGCATATATAGAATGGGAGGAATAGGGCTAAGTGACAGCACATGTGAAAAACACTTGGGTATACTAATAGATCACAGACCGAATATGAGTCAACAGTGTGATGCAGCAGCAAAAAAGGCAAATGCAATTCTAGGATGTATTAACAGAAGCATACAGTCTAGATCACGTGAAGTCATTATTTCCCTCTACTCCTCTTTGGTCAGACCTCATCTGGAATATTGTGTCCAGTTTTGGGCACCACATTTTAAAAAAGACATCAACAAACTGGAGCAAGTTCAGAAAAGAGCGACCAGAATGGTGACCGGTCTGCAAACCCTGTCTTATGAGGAAAGGTTGCAGGATTTGGGATTGTTTAGTTTGCAAAAGAGAAGACTGAGAGGAGACTTAATAGCTGTCTACAAATATCTAAAGGGCTGTCACATTGTAGAAGGATCAACTTTATTCTCATTTGCACAAGGAAAGACTAGAAGCAATGGGATGAAACTGAATGGGAGGAGACACAGATTAGATATTAGAAAAAACTTTTTGACAGTTAGAGTGATCAATGAGTGGAACAGGCTGCCACAAGAAGTGGTGAGTTCTCCTTCAATGGAAGTCTTCAAACAGAGGCTGGACAGACATCTGACTGGGATGATTTAGCGAATCCTGCTTTGAGCAGGGGGTTGGACCAGATGGCCCAGGAGGTCCCTTCCAACTCTACGATTCTATGATTCTATGATTCTATGATTCTATGACAAGTGATCCAACAATAAAAATTAAAACCAATAGCAAAAATTGGTTTTTAGGAAAACAAAATACAGCTATTTAAGTAGTAAAAAAAAGACCATGTTGGGTAAAAGACCTGTGGTCAGATATCAGCTCAGAGGAGCTAAAAAAAAGACAGTTTAAATAGATAGAAACTATCTCATTGGCAGTCGGAATAAGCTCACTGACAGATTCTCAGTTAACGCATTCCGCAGCCAGAAATTGACAAGAAGCTATAGTAGAAAAACGGTGTAATGTTTATAAATGAAACCCAAAGATAAGATTTTTTTTGTATTTTGCCAAAAATACATGAATTTGTGTAAACCAAAAATAATTGTCCCCAAAAGTGGACAACCCCTTTAAGGAAAGTATTACAACAGCAGGAGAAGAATATGTTGAGGTTTGGGGCAGGCAGTGACCTGCCTGTCATATTAGGCTCATGAGTCTGCAGATGGCAGCGGTGGCGCCATGAACTGAGTGTGGATGGCGCCCTATGTTAGCGGTCGGAGCTAGGGATGTGTTGCTCTTGTTTAAGGCAGTGGCGTGCCCATTCATGTGATTAGGAGATCAGGAAAAAAGAATAAAGAAAAGACATCACAAATCCCCCGAGTATTTTACGAGTAGTTGATCATCATGGCTTTGTGGCAGGATTCCTATAAATGGGGTTAAAGGGATCAGATTTCGGACTTTTAGATCCAATGGTCACTTGACGGATTCAAGAATAAAAATGTATCGTTGAAATATTTCGCCTCTTAAACAGTTTTCGCGAAGTTGATAGAAAGGACATAAAATCCTGATTCCTCGCTCTTAGGAATAGCGCACAATGCAAATGCTTCCTATTTCTGTTGCCGGCCACGCCTCGTCTCCGTGTGCTTTCTTTCATGTCCCCGGTCCGTCTAGAAAACGACGGCACCTCTCGGTTCAACACATTTTGTTGACTCCCGGGGTCATATAAAAACCAATTGCAAGGCAATTTGAAACACAGCATGAAAATGCAGAAAGCCTGCGAGATAAGTATTGGAATAGTTTGGTACAAAGAAATCCTTCACATGCCCAGCAGAAGGGAATGTATATATCTGAATGGCTGGAGTTTAAACCAGATTTATTAATTTCACGGAGCTTTTCAAAATGTAATTCTCCAATATCTTTTCCACTTAGAAGGACGATTTTCTTAGACGATGGGGGCAATTAAATTGTCTGTAAATCGTGATTCTTAAATCCGCAATGTTTTATAAGGAAAGCGTATTGTCGGCAGATTAAACTGTGCCGCGCTGGAGGACCTATGTTATGTATTATTTACTCTGCTCTTCTTTTCACTTGTTTATTACCACTTACCTGGATAATCACTGAGGCAGAAGTCTTTGCACCCCCTGCGTGATTTCCACTGCTCAGAGGTTCAGTTCAGCTCTACTAACTCCTATGTGGATGCATAGATCTAGAAAGTTGAGCAAAGATTGCCATTTTGACAGCTTATGTCTCTATGCATTGTTTTATTGTTACTCCATCTACCTCCAATTAAAGGAGTTTTCCAGGACTATATTGACTTTTTTACCTGTGGCCCTAAGAATTAACAGGCCAGTTCTACCCAGTGCATATCTCTTCCGGCACACAAAAGTTACAGACCGCTCCTGCCAACAATTCTGCTGTTTCTGCTGATGTCACATCGACAGAGCAAATGCTTCTCTTATGCTCTGCTCTGCTGACGGGCCGCGATAGCCGATGTCATGCTGATTGACAGCTGGCTCCCCACTGCATATCTGCCTCGGCAGCTACGCCCTGTCATCAGAGCAGAAGTGAGGAAAAAGAGCTGCTCTATAGAATCGTAGAGTTGGAAGGGACCTCCTGGGCCATCTGGTCCAACCCCCTGCTCAAAGCAGGATTCGCTAAATCATCCCAGTCAGATCTCTGTCCAGCCTCTGTTTGAAGACTTCCATTGAAGGAGAACTCACCACTTCTCGTGGCAGCCTGCTCCACTCATTGATCACTCTAACTGTCAAAAAGTTTTTTCTAATATCTAATCTGTGTCTCCTCCCATTCAGTTTCATCCCATTGCTTCTAGTCTTTCCTTGTGCAAATGAGAATAAAGATGATCCTTCTACAATGTGACAGCCCTTTAGATATTTGTAGACAGCTATTAAGTCTCCTCTCAGTCTTCTCTTTTGCAAACTAAACAATCCCAAATCTTGCAACCTTTCCTCATAAGACAGGGTTTGCAGACCGGTCACCATTCTGGTCGCTCTTTTCTGAACTTGCTCCAGTTTGTTGATGTCTTTTTTAAAATGTGGTGCCCAAAACTGGACACAATATTCCAGATGACGTCTGACCAAAGAGGAGTAGAGGGAAATAATGACTTCACGTGATCTAGACTGTATGCTTCTGTTAATACATCCTAGAATTGCATTTGCCTTTTTTGCTGCTGCATCACACTGTTGACTCATATTCAGTCTGTGATCTATTAGTATACCCAAGTCTTTTTCACATGTGCTGTTGCTTAGCCCTATTCCTCCCATTCTGTATATGCTTTTTTCATTTTTATTGCCCAGATGTAGTACTTTGCATTTTTCCCTGTTAAAAACCATTCTGTTAGTTGCTGCCCTCTGTTGATGTGGAGCAGCTAAATTGCCGGCCCATGATCACTGGGAGCCGGCGCTGAATGGAACAGGTAGGTACACTGGGGGAAACAAGTATTTGATCCCTTGCTGATCTTATAAGTTTGCCCACTGACAAAGACATGAACAGTCTATAATTTTAAAGGTAGGTTAATTTTAACATTGAGAGATAGAATATAAAAAATAAAATCCAGAAAATCACATTTTATATATTATATAAATTTATTTGCATTTTGCAGTGAGAAATAAGTATTTGATCCCTCTGGCAAACAAGACTTAATACTTGGTGGCAAAACCCTTGTTGGCAAGCACAGCAGTCAGATGTTTTTTGCAGTTGATGATAAGGTTTGCGCCCATGTCAGGAGGGATCAAATACTTATTTCCCCTACTGTAATTGCTAACTACTTAGGCTAGTTTCACACTAGCGTTTTGGAGCGCAGCGACGGCCTGCGCACGGCCGCCGCTAAGCCCCGCCCCCTGTCGCGCCTCCGCCGGTAGCTCCGCCCACCGGCGCATGACGCTGTATGCGCCCTGTGTCCCCTATCTTTATCACAGGGGGCGCAGGCCGTGCGCAGTATGCGTTTGGCGGCGCATGCGCCTTTTTGACTGTGCGCCGACGCAACCAAACTGCAGCAGGTTGCGTTTGGCGCAGGTCGGCGCACCGTCAAAAGGACGCATGCGCCGCCAAACGCAGACTGTGCGCAGACTGCGCACGGCCTGCGCCCTCTGTGATGAAGATAGGGGACGCAGGGCGCATGCAGCGTCATGCGCTGGTGGGCGGAGCTACCGGCGGAGGCGCGGCAGGGGCGGGGCTTAGCGGCGGCCGTGCGCAGGCCGTCGCTGCACTCCAAAACGCTAGTGTGAAACTAGCCTTAGCAACTAACTGCCTGTTAGTTTTTTCGACTCATAGTAAAAAAATATTTTAGTCCTTGATATTCCCTGAAACTGGATCCTGTCACCATAGAAAGTATTGCCACCACCATTAAAGCCTCTTTTACAGCATTTAAGTATGCTGTATGTATGTCCCCAATCCCCTCTGCAGATCCCAAAAATGACCTACTGTTATACTCGCAGATGGTGCGGTCCGGTCTGATGTGCGTCTTTAGAGTTGCTTCAGCGTCTCGTTTCGTCCTGTAATTTCCGTCCTCCTTCTCTGCTTCATGTGGATGACGCATCCTACGTCATCCACACAGTGTCCTCCATCGCATGTGCCGGCTTTACTTCTGTGTCATCGTCACTCTTTGGCCTTTCCCGGCTCATGCGCACTACAGTACTTTGATCTGCTGTCGGTAGGGCAGAAAGAAGTGTGTTGGCGTACGAGAGCGATGGAGGTCACTGTGTGGATGACGTAGGATGCGTTACCCACATGAAGCAGGGAAGTAGGATGACAATCATAAGAAGAGAGGAGGCGCCGGATCAAGACAAAGGCGCCCATCGTACTGGACCACGCCATCTGTGGGCTCTCCAGAGGGAATTGGGGACAGACATACAGTATACCACAATGCTGTAAAAGAGACTTCAGTGGGGTGGCCTTAATTTATATGGGGAAAACCCATTGACAGGTTCACTTTAGATCTTTATTAAACAGATTTGATACAATGTCACAATAGACTATAACTTACACAACAACCCCTGTGTGATCACTATAGACACATATAGCATGAACATCTTCCGACAGGTCAAAATCATGGGTGGACATACCACCTGTACAGCCTGTGCGGCTGCATCGGGGCCCGGAGGTGGAGGGGGGCCCCTGTGGGGCAGATAATAACTAGGGCAATCTGGCTTGTGTATCCAGTCCCAAGGCTCCGGGGGGCCCCTGGCCAGATTGCCCTCATGTGCGGCAGGCAGGAAGCGATCCCTGCAGCTCTGCTACATACAAGAGAAAACAGCAGTGGAGCTGCAGTGATCCGTCCTGCCCGGCACCCACGCTTCCTCTCACATAGACAGCAGCACTGCTGGATGACTTCATCATTCAGCGGCCAGCTGTGGCAGAGAGAGGACGCACGGGCGCCGGTGTTGCTGCAGGAGTGCCTGCCATGTGAACAAGGGAGAGGTGCTGGCTGTGTGTGTATAGAGATGAGTGGAGGTGTGTGGGTGTGTGTGCGCATGTGTAGCGCTGCGGGTGAATGTGCAGACAGGTGAATGTTGCTGTGTGTGTCTGTAGGTGGAGGAGAAGGCCATGATGGGGGTGATGGGGAGAAGGCCATGATGGGATGATGGGGAGAAGGCAATGATGGGAGTGATGGAGGAAAAGGCCATGATGGAGGTGATGGAGGAGAAAGCAATGATGGGGTGATGGAGAAGGCCATGATGGGGGTGATGGGAAGAAAGCCATGATGGGGTGATGGGGAGAAGGCCATGATGGGGTGATGGGGAGAAGGCCATGATTGTGAGAGGGCAATGATGGGGGTGATGAGGAGAAGGCAAGGATGGGGGTGATGGGAAAAGGCAAGGATGGGGATGGTGGGGGAGGAGGAAATGATGGAAGTGGTGGAAAGGGCAATGATGGAGATGGGGGAGAAGGCAATGATGGTGGTAGTGGAAAAGACAATGATGGGAGTGATGGGGAAGGAGGCAATGATGGGGATTAGCCCTCTGTGTCTGTACTGTTACACACTTAACATTACGGCTGGTCCAAACAATCAGGGCAATTGTTACCACCCACCTTTCGTGTCTCCCCTTTTTCCTCATAGACTGTAAGCTTGTGAGCAGGGCCCTCATTCCTCTTGGTATCTGTTATGATCTATGTGATTATTGCTATGTTGCAATGTCTATCGTCTGTACAAGTCCCCACTGAAATGTAAAGTGCTGCGGAATATGTCGGCGCTATAGAAATAAAATTTATTATTATATGGTGGAGAAGGCAATGATGGAGGTGGTGGGAAGGGCAATGATGATGGATGTGGTGGGGGAGAATGCAATGATTGCAGTGATGGAAAGGGCAATAATGGGGGTAGGGGGAGGAAGAAATGGAGGTGCTGGAATGGGCAATGATTGGAGTGGTGGGGGGAGAGACAATGATGGGGATGGTTGGGGAGGAGGAAATGATGGAGGTGGTGGAATGGGCAATGATGGTGTGGCGGGGGGAGAAAGCATTGACAGTGGTGGGGGAGAAGGCAATGGTGGAGGTGGGGGAGAAGGCAATGATGGAGGTGGTGAAGAGGGCAATGATGGGGTGGGGGGAAAGGACAATAATGGGATGCGGGGGGAGGAGGACAATGAGGGGTGTGGGGGATTGGGATGGGAGGAAGGGGGACTTATAATGGCCTTAGGAACAGGGGGAGATGGAGGAAGACATTATCGCTTATTACTGTATATACATGTGTGTGGATATATCTATCTATATATATATATATACACACACAGTATACAGTATATATACACACATGTAGCTTTGTCACCATAAAAGGAAGGGGCCCCAGACACATTTCTTGCACAGGGGCCCCAAGCCGTCAGTGTCCACCCCTGGTCAAAATTATATACATTTTTTCATGATTGATCATCTCTTGTCAGTCATCTCAGGATCTGTCAAGTCAGGAGAAAAGATAAGAAAGGACACACATATCTGTATTATGCCATCTACATGCTCCAGGGGCCATGTAATAGGTATTAGGGGTTTGAAGAGTTGTATGTAACAATGCTGCCATTTTGTGGTTTACTCTGGTGGGGTAAGTCATAGCTTTTTTGTTACATAAATACATGTATTTTTTAGCTAAAAATTAGTTTTGCAACTGGGTTTCATTTACATCGTTGAAGCATTTGCCTTCTATATCCTTTGTGTATCAGAGTACATAGCAGGATGCAGAAAGAGAGAATTATTTAGTACACCTTTAAGTCTCTTCTCCTAAATACTTCTAAGCCGAATTATGACAAGTTGAAGTAAAACTTTAATGTGGTCATAATTCAGCTTAAATTGATTCACCGGTGAGTGATTCTGCAATCAGCTATGTGCAATGATACATAGAGGCTGTAGAAATTAAACTGTTCAAGATCTTTACTGAAAACTTAGGGCAAAAATGCTTTTAGCTCACAATTTGCAGACAGAACTCCAAATTGTAAAGTATAATTTATTTTTAAATTAAAATATTCTATTTTGAGTACAACAATGAATTAATTTGAACTGGTTTAAACAGGATGGATGTAATATGAGCACCATTTCTAGGAAAACTACATCTGCTCTCCTATTTACAGGAATTTATCCATGACTGCCCTTCACTAGAATGGTTTCTGGAAATTAAAACAGAAGCGCATATTCCAGCAGATGCTCAGCTCCGTGCATCTGGACATTAATGGAAGTAGATGGAACAAGATGCCTGGGGATTCTTATGGCTTCACTTTTGTTTTTCTGGAAGATTACTTTTCTTTCTCCCAAGGTAAAACTGCCATGGAGATATCTAGCTGAGCCATCACTCCAAAATCCTGCATGTATGGAGAAATATATAACAAGAAGAAAGAGAGTTGATAATGGACATAGTCATTATGGTCAGGGTCATAATATCTTCTGAGAAACATGGCTACCTTAACTCGCTACTAACAACCCATCCTCTTTCACATTGGAATTTTAAGGGATTGCCTTTTCGGCATATTGCCTACTAGGTCATATAATGTGTTAAAAAATGGTGGTTTTGCTTAGGTTTCCTTCCATTTGACATACTGGAGTGCTTCTCTGGAGAACTGTTGACCATTCAATACAATGCTTAGTAGACGAGCAAAAAGTTTTTCATGAGCACGGTCCACTGCGAACCTCCTACTACTACGACATCCCAGGTGCTTCTTTTGATTACTAGGCCCACATGACGTCATTAAGTTGCAGCTCATGAATGATGTCGCTGAGGTCTACTAATCAGAAGATGCACCAAAGATGTCAATCATGGTAGGATGTTGTCGGATCTTTGGTTTGAGTTGTTGTCTGGATCAGGATCCTACTAATCTTTTTTGCTAAATTTTAGCTAAATTTTAATATTTAATTATTATTTCCTATTCAACAAATTTGGCCCAAATATTTGAATTCTAACTTAGTAGATGAGTTTCAGGATAGACATGAACATGGCATCTGATAATTATTAATGGAGTTATGTTGCAACCTCAGACCTCTCACTAAGAAAAATCTAAACTTTTTGGATTTTTGGTCACAAATTGCATGTGACTTTGCCGGCACAGATAATACAAGTTATTTTTGGATATGGAGTAATGGTGGGATAGGGAATAACTAGGAGTCTGACTGTTAGGACTCCCATCATCTCCAATAACTGGAGCTCTGAAGATTCCTGTACGAATGGGGCAGAGGTTGATCATTCAATTCATTCTTCTTGGAGTGCTGAAGGCCAGCTGAATACTAGAGTTAGCTATCTCGGATCCCATTTGTTGAATGGGGCAGAGGTTGATCATTCAATTCATTCTTCTTAGAGTGCTGAAGGCCAGCTGAATACTGGAGTTAGCTATCTCGGATCCCATTAACTAAGAAGGGAGCAGCCGAGTGCTTGATCGACCATTGCTCCATATCGGATTGGTGGGGGTCACGAAGATTTGACTTCCAGTAATCATGAAGGTATATCCTATCCCATGGTTAAGGATGACTTTCAAACTTGTAAATATCCCTTTAAGGATAAGGCCAAGGATGATAAAATTACGCCACCACCATAGAGTCAGAAGAATCAATGGAATTGAAGCTTGCATTAGAAAAAGGGGAAGAAACAATCAAGATGAGAATCAACCCAAAAATTAGATATCATAAAACAGGAAAACAAGGCATGCACAAAACCGTGTACATACTGCATGATAAAGGCAAAAGTTATTTTTGCTGGAGTGTCACTTTATATTTAGAACTGTTTCAAATTCTGGATCATTTGGTTGGTCAGAAGTACCCTAAGCAGAATTTATAAGCTTGGACATGGCCGATATGGGTCTGGAAGAGGCGAGCATGATAGGGATTATATAGTCAGTGTTTTTACATTTTTCGTCATGCTCTACCCCCTTGGCCTTGGCACTCCCGAAGTGGTCTTATAAATAGGCATTCAATTTTGGGATCTGGGAATTCCAGATGATGTTATTAAATAAAGATTCATGATAATATTTCAGTCAATTAAGATTTACCGTCATGTAACGCGCCTCGATGTACGATGTAATGCCGGCAAAAAAAAAAAAAAAAAAGAGAAAAATATCAAAACGTAAAACTGTCTTCTTCTTTATTGCTCATAGTCGCTGATTTATCGCAATTGCTCGAAAAAAATATCAAGGGTCAGAGTAATTCTTTCTAGGTAACCTTTTATTGTGGCTCTTAAAAGTCAGTGTCAAGCGTTCGGTGTCACCTCAATGTGACACTGTTGG
Source organism: Dendrobates tinctorius (assembly GCF_039654945.1). Lineage (NCBI taxonomy): Eukaryota > Metazoa > Chordata > Amphibia > Anura > Dendrobatidae > Dendrobates > Dendrobates tinctorius. The sequence goes on along the minus strand of NW_027361727.1, from coordinate 27,266,687 downwards.
GGCAGCGCTTATAGCTGACATGCTAATATACGGCTATATCTTCCTGGAGTCTTCGTGATGGCTCAAGTTATTGGAGAAGAAGACAAGTCGCGGAATGAAAAGAACCATAAACAGGAAGTAATAGGGGTTTTTTTTTGTCACCCTGGGGTGAGGAAGGGGAAAGGACATCACAATAGAAACAATAAAATAGTGTTTAATCCACAGGCGAGTGCACAGGTCATATGTGGTGGTGACCTCTCCCGCACCGAGACGTTCCAGCTTGACAGTTTATTATATGTCAGTGAATATAACATGAACAAGTATTAATTTCCGGGCCACAGATGAGACCTTCTATATTTACAGGCGAATAAAAGCTAGCTGAATACGTAAATCAGTTTTCCACCCTCAATGTGAAAGCAACGGATCTCGCTGCTGCCCTCTGAGGAACCTTGGAGGGGAATCAACACTTTAGAGTTATTTGAGTTCTTGTAAGGTTTTGGTGTCTTTTGGTGAAAAGAAGCACTAAAACCATCCAAGGAAGACCTTAAATTATGGTATTGTCTTCTTTAAAAAGAAATTCCAGATATTATTGTAGAAAGTCTTATGCAAAAAGTTGTGGTGGCAGGAAACCCGTCCAGAACAGTAGAGAGTCACATTGGCACACTGGCACCACCCTAGAACCCTCTTTTGCAAAGGATCATTATATCAGAGACTTATGGCAATATATGGTGTACCTCCTTCTTAATTACGTCTTCTGCTGTAACCCTCAAACTTCTATCAGAAGATGCAGCCAAGATGGAGCTTGAATTTGGATAAGGACTCCAATTTCCTATAAAACAAATCCATTACATTATTGAAAAATTCTGGAACAATTCTCACTAGGCTGCAATTCACAAAACAGTCATTAAGTTAACACATAACATATAGCATACACATCTCCAGTCAGAGTATCACAAACTAATGATTTTTTTTTAAAAGCTGGCCATCTTACATGAGTCAGTTTGAGAAATGTCTTGCCAAGAGGAAGAATAAGGAAGTAGACATCTCTAAATCCGAATAAGATTACTGATGTGCATACCAGGGGGATGAATTACAGAGGAAAAATTAGGATTAAGAGTAAGCATGAGTGTCCTTCAGTAGTTTCTCAAGGACAGCATGCTTCAAATTCTAATTTTTCATCTTTGAGGACAATGTTCTCTAAATTCAATTTTTTTCTCCTAAAGGACAGAGCTCTTAAAATTATAACTTTTCATCCTTGAGGACCCTGAACTCTAAATCCTCATTTTTCCTCCTGGAGGACAGCGCATTCCAATTCCTAATTTTTCATCTTAGAGGACAACGCAATCCAATTCCTAATTTTTCATCTTGGAAGACAACATACGACAAATTCTTATTTTTCATCCTGAAGGACAGTATGTTCCAAATCTTATTTTTTGCTCCTGGAGGACACTGCGCTCAAAATCATTATCTTTTGTTGTGAGTTCATTTTCCCCTTCGTCACTGGGGTCTGGTGAACTCCCTATTCTGGTGAAGGAAGGTAGTAAGCCTGAGTCTAATGAGGATGACTGGCTGAGTGGAGTCACAGACTGGATATAAGGCTGCCGACGCCCTTCTGCCCTGCGGGTGATTTCTCTGTGGACTTCTAGGACACCAGTCTGATTCCTGCTCCCTAAAGCTAAGTTTTCTGTTTTGGCTGTTAGCCTTTTTGTTTTGTTTTTTGTTTTCCTTGCTTTTCAGTATTCTGCCATCCCCTGCTGGGGTGAGCTGAATCTCCTTTTGCCTGTAGCTCTGTCTTCAGTATATTCCTGAGTGCTGACATAGCTTTTTGAAGCTTAGCGTCTTCAGGGCCTTTTTCACTGTCAGTTTGTTGGCTCTTATTTTCATAGGGTTTTTCACGGATTGCAGACAGCAGCCTTCCTGTCCTTTTCTATCAAGTTAGCTTGGGCCCCTCTTTGCTCAGTCTATCTTTCTGTCTGTGTTAGTATTTTCATCTTGCTTCACCGTCATTATATGTTGGGGGCTGCCTATTGCTTTGGGGTCTGCTCTGGGGCAGTTTAGATTTCCCCTTTCTTTCTTTAGGCCTATTTAATTCTCCGGCTGTGATCGAGGGGTCTAGGGCATCGTAGGAACCCCCCACGGCTACTGCTAGTTGTGTTGATAGGTTCAGGGGTCTGCAATCCGATAGCTGCCAACTTCTCTGTTTTTTTGGACTTAGCTAGCATTTCTGTTTTTGCCTCCTACGGTGACTCAATCATAACAATCTTTCTTCTTGGAAGACAGTACACTCCTAATCCTAATTTTTCCTCCTGTAGGACAACTCTCTCAAATCCTAAATTTTCCCCCTGGAGGACAGCTCGCTCAAATCCTACATTTTCATCCTGGAGGACAGCTCGCTCAAACCCTAATTTTTCCTCCTGGAGGACAGCTCGCTCAAATCCTAATTTTTCCTCCTGGAGGACAGCTCGCTCAAATCCTATTTTTTCCTCCTGTAGGACAGCTCTCTCAAATCCTAATTTTTCCCCCTGGAGGACAGCTCGCTCAAATCCTAAATTTTCCTCCTGGAGGACATCTCGCTCAAACCCTAATTTTTCCTCCTGGAGGACAGCTCGCTCAAATCCTAATTTTTCCTCCTGGAGGACAGCTCTCTCAAATCCTATTTTTTCCTCCTGTAGGACAGCTCTCTCAAATCCTAATTTTTCCTCCTGGAGGACGGCGCGCTCAAATCCTAATTTTTCCTCTATAATTCATCCTACCTTATAACCACTGAGTAGTGGTCACCTAGTGATCACCCATTGACATATTTGGTATAAACATCTCCCGGCAAAGTATCGTAAAATCCTGTTATATTTTTTAAATGCTGCACATCAGAGCACTCGTCTTAGAAAATATTTCGCTCATGGGAAAGGTAAGAAAAGACACATCTATATCTGACCACTCTCGACTGGACATGTTTACCAAACTGGGAAATTTCTCCTATCCCATTTTGTCCCATGACATTGGACAGCATAAACCTACCACAAGATTTGCACCAATTATTTTGGAACATGCTCCTTTTTTTATTAATTGTATTTGTGTGCTTTATTTTTCAAAAATAATCAATGAGTCCAGAAATAAAGATGCGCAATGTTTGGTATCAGCTTTTTTCTAGCGCGCGCCGAGCAATATGACACATATAAAGCAATACATCTTCATTAAAGGGATGTGTTCCTCTGACAAATGAATGCAATGTAGATTCCTGGCAGCTAAGGAACATTACAGATCCATGTCCTACTGTATCAGTGTCATGTTTTCTCTTGTGCTTACATCCATCAGAATGGAATCGTCATGTTTCAGGAATCATTTTATTGGCATCTCATATTCATTTTCTTTTTCAGTACGATATTGACGGGGTTCTTTGGTTTGGCTGAAATTCACAAAAAATATTAGAATATTTCACGGATGCAGATTCCTCCAAAATATCGAAATGATGGAATGACTCAGGCTAAAAGTATTGTATAGAAATTAAAGCAGTGTAGTTATTAGGATTTTTTTTTTGCAGTTTTTGGTCTTGCTGCAAAATGTTGACTACTGGAGAAGACATTGTTGTCCTATTCAGGGTCAAACTGGCCAAGAAGAGTATGACACAATGATGGCATCCATGTGGTGGTTATACGTTCTGGATCATAAAAAAGGGGTCCAAGGGGGAGATGACTTCTATATCACTCACATGAATGGAACTGAGCTTTGTTGGACACAATGTATTGTAATAATCCAAAAGGCCATCTACTATTGCATTCAGTTGCTGATTTACGATAAACCGCAATTTCTGTTAAACCATTAAAGCCCCGTCACACACAGCGAGATCGCCAGCGAGAGCGCTGATTTTGTGATGCCACAGCGATCTCGCCAGCGATATGATATCACTGTTTGTGACATGTATCAGCGACCCCCTGCCAGGTATCGCTGATCGCGCTCGAACGTCCTGGGCCATTTTTTGATCGCTGGTCTCCCGCTGGCCAGCGCGCATCGCTGCATGTGACAGCGAGAGACCAATGATCAGCGATGCTGGGAGCTGGTTTCCAATATAAACAGCGGCTATCTAAGAGCCGGCGGCTCTTAGATACCCACTGTTTACCTTGGAAACCAGCTTGCTCGCCGGTGAGTCTGTCTATGTAACAGGTCACCAGCGATCAGCCTAACTGTTATGATGAGTCACCGAAGGAGGAAAAAACAAAATACCAGCTAAGTCCAGAAAAACCAGAGAGGTTCGCAGCTATCGGATTGCAGACCCCTGAACCTATCCACAACAACTAGCAGTAGGCATGGGGGGTTCCTACGGAGCCCTAGACCCCTCGATCACAGCCGGAGAACTATATAGCCTAAAGACAGAAAGGGGAAAAACTAAACTGCCCCAGAGCAGACCCCAAAGCAATAGGCAGCCCCCAACATATAATGACGGTGAAGCAAGATGAAAACACTAACACAGATGGAAAGATAGGTTGAGCAAATGATGGGGCCCAAGCTAACTACATAGGACAGGATAGGAAAGCTGCTGTCTGCCATCCGCAAAAACCCTATCAAAATGAGCCAACCGACTGATAGGAAAAACAGGCCCTGAAGTTGCTAGGCTTCAAAAGACTATATCAGCACTCAGGTATATTCTGAAGACAGAGCAAAATATCAACAGATCAGAGACAAAAATGGAATTCAGCTCACCCCCGGCCGGGGATGGCAGAACTCCCAAAAAAAAGGCAAACAAAAACAAAACTGAAGAGTACAAAGCAGAGCAGAAAAGCTTAGCTTTGAGATGCAGGAATCAGACTGGTCTCCAAGAATCCAGCAGGAAAATCACCAGCCAGGAAGAAGGGCGTCGGCAGCCTTATATCCAGTCCTCAATTCCAGCCACCCAGTCATCATCTAGCTGCCTAGGTGTTTGGTAATCAGTCTCACTACCTTCCTTCACTAGAGGAGGGAGTTCATCAGACCTCAATGGTGAAGGGAAAAATGAACTCACAACACCTAACTATGTCCCATCGATCCCATCCATGTCGGATCATTGGTGGGATCGCTGGGACATCATTGTGTGTAACGGGGCCTTTACACTGCTGACACTCGGTGGTGTTGGGAGGACTGATTGGTCTGTGAGATGCTGGGATTATTTTCAGGTCAACTTCCCAAAGGCCCCATCACACTAAGCGATATCGCTAGCAATATCTCTATAATGTCACTGGTTTTGTGACGCAGCAGCGATATCGCTAGCGAAATCGCTGTGTGATACTTACCTCCGACCGGCTCCCCCGCTGATTATCGCTGATCGCGTGAGAACGGCCTGGGCCGTTTCTTGTCGTCAGCTTCCTGCTGTTCTTCCTGCTGTGGAGACGAGCGACGCGTGGACGCGGGCGGGAGGACGTCTTCATCGCCTCGTCTGACAGGTAAGTAGCGATCGCCGACCGCTGCTATGTCGCTGGTGAGATCTGCCTATTTGGCAGCTCACTAGCGACCACTTAGCGATGCACCAGCGATCCTGACCGCGTCATATCGTTGTCGGGATCGCCGGTGCATCGCTAAGTGTGATGGTACCTTTAGACCAGGGTTCCCCAACTCCAGTCCTCAAGGCCCACCAACAGATCATGTTTTCAGGATTTCCTTTGTAATGCACAGGTGAAGCAATTATCACCTGAGCAACAGAAAGGAAATCCTGAAAACATGATCTGTTGGTGGGCCTTGAGGACTGGAGTTGGGGAACCCTGCTTTAGACTATTCCTAATCTTCTCCTCGATGCCACTTGGACATGTGTTGGAAAACATGTTCTCTGTTTACTTAGCCACGGAGCTAGTGTTACAGCACCTTTGAACCAAATTATCTAAACTGTTTTTTGCTCGAGCGGGAAGGTGCATTGCTCACAGTATGACAGTTGTATGTCTTTGTAAATTATCCTATATGTAAATCGTGTCCACTATCACAATAGACCATGTTGGACACTCATAAAAAAAACACTACTGCCTTCTGCGGAGAACAGTTTTTCTGTAAGTTCTGATGATAAAAACCACAGCCTTAGTGATGTCAAAGTGGTGTAACTGTTGAAATGGATGATAACTCGACAGCAACCAATACTACCATTAATAACGCAGCACACTGACAGACTTTATGTTTTTTAATTAAAGAAAGGATCCCTCTTAGACATTTGTGACCAGGAAGATCTTTCTGTGAATAACATTGACTCAAACTGACAGTGTTGCTGTCAGAGGTAGCATCCTACTGCTGTGACTGAGACTAGTTATGTGCCTTATATTCTGTAACACTTTCTACTTTCTTCCCAATAAAGCCCTTGCCAATGGCAAACAAAACTAATTGTGGTGTAAATTTATTAGTACTACTGCCAGGATGGCTGGTGTCAATGGTGGTGCTTTTGCTGTGGCTAGTGAATCCCACATTCTTAGTTGTGGTACATTTTTTTTCTTCTTTTACACTACTCATTTACCATTGCCACTATTTCTTTTACCATAAATTTTATACAGCACTATAATTAACTTTTTGACAACCTTATTATCCTCAGTTATTAAACCCTTGACCAATAGGAAATAATAAGAATGCTAGGTGGTTAATTACATGTGTGTGGCAGCAGGGTACACTATCAGGGTGGATTGCATGATTATCAACTAGTTTTCCATCTTAAACCGACCATATGATGGAATAGCGGCTGCAGAGCTAAGTGAAATGTAGATTTTATTTTTTAACTTTCCCTCTGTGCTGTGGACATATCAGCTTGTAATGCTTAGGTTATAATTTATGATAAGTCCAAGGAGGCAATACCAGATATTTTTCATGGGGGGGTGTACTTTTTACCCTGCATGAAGTTGACCAATCATGAGCAGGCAGGGGAAAGAACAACACATCCCCATAATAGATTACAACCAGGCTCGGACTGGCCCACCGAGGAACCGTTGGATCCCTCGGTGGGCCCCGCCCCCGAATGTCACTGTCACTCACTGGTCGCTCGTACCCAGGGGTGGGATTCAGCGGGTTCTCCCCGGTTCGGTGGAACTGGTTGTTAAAAAAGCAGCCGGTTCCCCGAACCGGGGAGATTCACAGCCGCGATCCGGTACTTTGATGTTCCTGCAGTGCAGCCGGCAAGGAGCAGGAGCAGATTAGGACTGTTGCTCTGCTTCCTAGTCCTGCCCGCCGCGCCGGATACCGCGCATTGATACATCGGGTCGTTCTCTGCTCTGTCTCTGACTACTGGACAGAGCACAGCACACCCCGGAGGCCCCCGCCCAGCACACTGATTACTGCGTGCAGTGTGGCATTGGCGGGTAACTGGAGCTCGCTGAAGGAGTCACCGCCACTGCCCAGACTTGTCAAGTCAATGTGAGCTGAGCCCAGGCAGCGTGACGGACCGGTGATTTGCGCACACCCGGAGGCCGGAGGAGCAGGACGGGCGGTGCGGGGCCTGGCCATCCAGGAGGCCTCAACCGCGGCCGCGGGATTACAGTGACAGTCTTCTTCGTCTTCAGAGTCAGACGCGTCGCAGCCTGTCGCCTGTGTATCTGATACACAGGCCAACGCCGGGTCAGTGAGTTACTGTCTGTATGTGCTGCCTATTGGGGACCTGTGCTGCCTACTAGGGACCTGTGCCTGCCTATTGAGGACCTGTGCTGCCTATTAGGGACCTGTGCTGCCTACTAGGTACCTGTGCCTGCCTATTGGGGACCTGTGCTGCCTACTAGGGACCTGTGCCTGCCTATTGGGGACCTGTGCTGCCTACTAGGGACCTGTGCCTGCCTATTGGGGACCTGTGCTGCCTATTGGGGACCTGTGCTGCCTACTAGGGACCTGTGCCTGTCTATTGGGGACCTGTGCTCCCTATATGGGACCAATGCTGCCTATTGGGGACCAATGCTGCCTATTGGGAACAATGCTGCCTATTGGGAACAATGCTGCCTATTGGGGACCTGTGCTGCCTATTGGGGACCTGTGCTGCCTATTAGGGACCTGTGCTGCCTACTAGGGACTTGTGCCTGCCTATTGGGGACCTGTGCTGCCTATTAGGGACCTGTGCCTGCCTATTGGGGACCTGTGCTGCCTATTAGGGAACAATGCTGCCTATTAGGGACCTGTGCCTGCCTATTGGGGACCTGTGCTGCCTATTGGGGACCTGTGCTGTCTATTGGGGACCTCTGCTGCCTATTGGGGACCAATGCTGCCTATTGGGGACCAATGCTGCCTATTGGGGACCTGTGCTGCCTATTGGGGACCTGTGCTGCCTACTAGGGACCTGTACCTGCCTATTGGGGACCTGTGCTGCCTATTAGGGACCTGTGCCTGCCTATTGGGGACCTGTGCTGCCTATTAGGGAACAATGCTGCCTATTAGGGACCTGTGCCTGCCTATTGGGGACCTGTGCTGCCTATTGGGGACCTGTGCTGTCTATTGGGGACCAATGCTGCCTATTGGGGACCAATGCTGCCTATTGGGGACCAATGCTGCCTATTGGGGACCTGTGCTGCCTATTGGGGACCTGTGCTGCCTACTAGGGACCTGTACCTGCCTATTGGGGACCTGTGCTGCCTATTAGGGACCTGTGCTGCCTACTAGGGACCTGTGCCTGCCTATTGGGGATCTGTGCTGCCTACTAGGGACCTGTGCCTGCCTATTGGGGACCTGTGCTGCCTACTAGGGACCTGTGCTTGCCTATTAGGGACCTGTGCTGCCTACTAGGGACCTGTGCCTGCCTATTGGGGACCTGTGCTGCCTACTAGGGACCTGTGCTTGCCTATTAGGGACCTGTGCTGCCTACTAGGGACCTGTGCCTGCCTATTGGGGACCTGTGCTGCCTATTAGGGACCTGTGCTGCCTACTAGGGACCTGTGCCTGCCTATTGGGGACCTGTGCTGCCTACTAGAGACATGTGCCTGCCTATTGGGGACCTGTGCTGCCTATTAGGGACCTGTGCTGCCTACTAGGGACCTGTGCCTGCCTATTGGGGACCTGTGCTGCCTACTAGGGACCTGTGCCTGCCTAGTGGGGACCTGTGCTGCCTATTAGGGACCTGTGCTGCCTACTAGGGACCTGTGCCTGCCTATTGGGAACCTGTGCTGCCTATTAGGGACCTGTGCTGCCTACTAGGGACCTGTGCCTGCCTATTGGGGACCTGTGCCTGCCTATTGGGGACCTGTGCTGCCTATTAGGGACCTGTGCTGCCTACTAGGGACCTGTGCCTGCCTATTGGGGACCTGTGCTGCCTATTAGGGACCTGTGCTGCCTACTAGGGACCTGTGCCTGCCTATTGGGGACCTGTGCTGCCTACTAGGGACCTGTGCCTGCCTATTGGGGACCTGTGCTGCCTATTAGGGACCTGTGCTGCCTACTAGGGACCTGTGCCTGCCTATTGGGGACCTGTGCTGCCTATTAGGGACCTGTGCTGCCTACTAGGGACCTGTGCCTGCCTATTGGGGACCTGTGCCTGCCTATTGGGGACCTGTGCTGCCTATTAGGGACCTGTGCTGCCTACTAGGGACCTGTGCCTGCCTATTGGGGACCTGTGCCTGCCTATTGGGGACCTGTGCTGCCTATTAGGGACCTGTGCCTGCCTACTGGGGACCTGTGCTGCCTATTGGGGACCTGTGCTGCCTATAGGGACCTATGCTGTCTATAGGGACCTGTGCTGTCTATTGGGGACCTGTGCTTCCTATTGGGGACCAATGGTGCCTATTGGGGACCTGTGCTGCCTATAGGGAACAATGCTGCCTATTGGGGACCTGTGCTGCCTATTGGGACCTGTGCTGCCTATTGGGGACCTGTGCTGCCTATTGGGTACAATGCTACCTATTGGGGACCTGTGCTGCCTATTGGGACCTGTGCTGCCTATTGGGGACCTGTGCTCCCTATTTGGGACCAATGCTGCCTATTGGGGACCAATGCTGCCTATTGGGGACAATGCTGCCTATTGGGGACAATGCTGCCTATTGGGGACCTGTGCTGCCTATTGAGGACCTGTGCTGCCTATTGGGGACCTGTGCTGCCTATTGGGGACCTTTGCTCCCTATTTGGGACCAATGCTGCCTATTGGGGACCTGTGCTGCCTATTGGGGACCTGTGCTGCCTATTGGGGACGTCTGCTACCTATTGGGGACCTGTTCTGCCTTTTGGGGACCTGTGCTGCCTATTGGGGAGTTGTGCTGCCTATTGGGAACCTGTGCTGCCTATAGGGACCAATGCTGCCTATTGGGGACCTGTGCTGCCTATTGGGGCAGCTAATCGCACGGGTACCGGGAGGCTTTCGCCGCTAAGACCGGCAGGTAGCAACGCTGCCTGGCTGGTCCGGGCGAATTTTAGCCCCCCCTGCAGATACGAACGCTTCGATTGGCTGGGCTGTGTAGCATCTACCATGGAACTCTTGTTGGGACAAAGTGAACACTATACCCCCTACGTCAATCCTTGGGGGTGTAGATTCCAAAATGGGGTCACTTTTTAACTTCAAAGTAACACAGGTCAGATTTGCAAAAAATGGCCTGGGCATTAAGGTGAAAACAGGCCTGCGGCCCTAAAGGATTAAATGAATCGTAGTGCGGAAAGATCTGCAGCATATGAACAACGGTGCAGCTTTTAGTAGAATTAGGATACTGAAATGATGCAGATTTGGCGTGGGATATACGGCAAAAGAACCCATGGTGTAATTCCGAGGTCTCAAAGCCTAAATGTTGAGTTGTACATTACTGTAGGTGGGCCCCTAAAATGTATTCCCTTGGTGGGCCCTAGACACCCCAGTCCGACCCTGATTACAACAGGCAATCTCCTGTGTGAGACATGAAATGACAGACAGTCTGCTCTCCTCACTGGTCTTATAAGATGCTAGAGAGATAATAGCGCAAATGGGGTCTTATCCGGTGGTGAAGACAAGATATAAAATCAGATTGCACACACTTTCTTTTCAAAGTTTTCGGGTGTGTAATAGCTCATCATAGCTGACATCTGCAGCAGGACCACTGGTCAGGCAAATGACCAAACAATAGTATTCAAACTGGACAGATTTGTGGTGAAAAACCCCGTGCTGCTGTGCAAATCACGATCCAACAGTAAAGATGAAAGTGATGGTTTAATTTCTTTCTCTATGCGTTTCAAAGTCACAAGGACTTCTTCAGGAGGTGATACCTTCACAAGCTAATATCTCCGCAACGGAGAACAATAATTTATTCCTCCACTATTCCATGATGTGGTCAGTTTAAGATGCTCAAACTAATAAAATTTCCCTTTTAAGAACGAAGAATAAAGTTATGTAATTGTAATACAAATTCAACAGGACAGGTGCAGCTCCACCATATCACTGATCAATCATGGTCTGGCTCTACTGCTGGCTCATCTCTTATTGCTCTCTATCCCTTATGAATTGAATATTTGTATTATTAGCCGGACTATTACTCACATCTTCTTCACTTCTGCAGTTGTAATGTCTGAAGTATTTGCCCAATGTTTTAGGGATTTCTCTTCCTAAGGGCAGAGACAGACAGCCATATAACTCATGCGAGGATCACATCATAAACATTGTACTGGCTGTCTGCTCTCCTGAGCTGAGCTTGACAGCTGCATAGAAATACATCATGCTGTTATGCTCAGGTAAGGAGAGGTGCTGGGCCAGTTTGTGCAGTGCGATGCAATCATTACACGAGTTATACGGCATTCTGCTTCTGCCTTAACTCTGTCACTGAGCTGTGAGCTCTGATGTCCTCTCAGATGCCTAAATTTCCCCCAAAAGCTACTGCATTCCCTGCCTCAGCTTTTATACAGACTATGATATTCTTCCTTGATTAGCTGCGCTCTACCATGTGATATTTGCAAGGCATTATGAGTAAGCCCATGCATTTGAGTCTGAGGTCATGTCAGTCTTCTGTCAAGGTTGTAATCTTCTGGAATGTGTAGAAAGGCAGAGGGTGTTTACTTGATTATTCGCCGGAATTGAATTGCAAATTGTTCAGTCTTTGAATTTCATAAAATTTCACTCACCTCAAATCGATTACTCATTTCTTTGTATTCACAGCTATTTTACTTGTATGGTACAATATGAAAATGTTTCCAGTTACAGAATAGTAACGTCTTGTGTCCAGACTGGTAGTTTTCAAGATATGAGAACAATAAAAAATACATATATCCGTCCGTAATGTAATGGACTGCGTGCACTCAGCAGGTCTGACTCAATAAAATATTTGGCCAAAGGCAAAAGATATGCTTGGTTCATTACCCTCTGTAATGGTTAATGTTTCTAAACCTTTTACAGCCACATATTTCCATGAAAGAAAAGTGGAGTTCAAGCTATTTCCTTTCCAGTTTTTATTGTTAGAAATTGACCTCCGGTGGGTTGTCTACTTCTGTCAACTTTTTGGTTTGAAAAGTCCTGTGATGTCCTCCATAATCTTTTGCAAACAGTGGAGAATTGTGGCAGGGGATATTTTCTGTAGCATCACCGCATCGAGGAATTGAGCCAAAGGCGAGGTTCAAATTACTAATTACAAGTTCTCTACCAATTTTTTGCAGTCTTGTTTTGTGCTAATCAAGAAAAATGGAGCAGACCTGGAAGAGGTTAAAAATTTAGAATTGCTTTTCCTCATCCTTCACCTGTCCGGCTGCACTACCCCACACCTGTACAGTCTTGAGTATGTCTCTGTCTTCGACCATCTTTGGCACCTCTGGTGCTGACAGGACTTCACCACCTTATGATGCAGGGCAAGATACGTCCTGATGTCAGGTGAAGCCAAATCAGGAGCTTAAAGTCAACAGCAAATTCAAATTGCATAATTAATATAAGATTTAAAAAAAAAAAACGAGAAAAAGTTATGCTCACCTCACTGACGCTAAGGCTACCCTTCTTCAGGCCAATGTTCAGTCTTCCAGTATCTCCATTGCCTTCATTGCTCATTGATCCTCACAATGACATGTTGTGCGTCTCCATGCAATGCCATGTGATGAGGCATATTCAGCGCCAAAAGCACAAAAGATAAAGTATGACAGAGGATTTCCAGAGTGGGACAGCAAGGCAAGTGAAGCCTCGAGGGAGGTCAGTAAGAATTAATAATCCTTTTGTAGCCTTCACTTAAGCTCTGGGGTCTGGAGAGATGTCAGCGATCAATTAATTTGCCAGATAAAATTAGCAAATCTGCAGAAACTGACTTTTGGCAGAATTGTTCGTCACTACCGAGTAAGGGTCATTCATAGCTGGCCCTAAATGCCATCCCAGGAGCCACAATAGTGTACTGTCCAGCTCCTCTGTTAAGTATCTGTCTCAGTGCCCCTTTAGGATCTGCTCCAGTGCACTGAGTGGTAACTCCAGTGCTCATCTTGACATCAGTAATGGGGCCCCTGCAGTGCAAGTCACGATGCCTTTCCCTATGTTTCATCTTTAGTGTCACTCTCAGATATGATCCAAGGTGTCTCACTGCCTGCCTTGTCCTCCTGCACTACTTACCTTTCCTGGAGATATTAACTGCCGATCAATAGTTGGGGTGTAAAAGTACTTTGCAGAAGGGCAAGCATGCCAACTTGTCCTCCACTGCAGTGCACGTGGCTCCTGATGAACGATGAAGATGCCATTATGTCATAATCATGTGCCTCTTACATCTAAGGAGAAGGGTAACATCTGTGTCGGTTCCTGTCCCCTCTGCCTCTGCTTTGGCTGGGAGGCAGTGACTGCCTTTGTTGGGAGTTACAAGTGATAGAGTCAGTCCTCTTTTATTCCTAGGAATTTTGGTGTCGTCACATCAGAGAATGATAGGGTTAATTGTTTGTTTTCGAATACTCCTTTCTGAGATCCCTGGGTGGGGCTGCATGCTATTTAAGCTCCTGGATTCTCACTTCCACTACCAGTTAATGTTCTGTTTACCTGGTGTCATGCCTGCAAATGACACACTTGGTTCGTGGACCCTCTATGCCACAGGGCCATACCTACCTAGGATGGGGTGTAACTTAGCGGCTACGTGGTGTTCACTGGAGCTTCTGACAGTGGAAACAGATTGGGCTGCAGGTAGCCACCAGATACCACTCCTAGGCAGGTGCCAGTACTGCAGCTGCTGATCCCAGGAGTCAGGTATGCTGACGCGGGGAGTCGTGACCAAGGTCACTGAATAGCTGGCATTGGCAGTGACAGACTGTATGGACAACTTGGATATTGAAGACAGGTTCTTGTTCACACACATAGTTACCAGGAAACAGCTCTGGAGCTGGCCACACTAGGACCAGGGACAACGGATACAGGACTGGCCGTACCGGGACCAGGAGAACGAGTATATAATTCAAAGATGCAGTTTTGGGATTAGGATACCACCGAAACAAACACAGGAACAGGGACAAACTATACTAGGCTAATGGGAACACAGGATACGGGAAAAAGTTTAAGAGACTAAGGTCAGCGGACCTGCATCGAGGGAGGAGGGGAATCATGCAACGGGCCGGCAGTGGTGACACCTGGCTTGTAGCTCTAGTCCTTGCTCTTTTGTTGGTTCCTGATTTCCTCCTGGTTCTGAACCAGATACCTGACTAGTCTTGGCAGCTTGCACCACCAAAAAGCTGCTGACTTCGTGGCCCCGGCCTAGGGGACCCTGTGTATTCCCAGATCCCTGTACAAGGGTTAAAGAGTGAAGGTCAGGGCAATCCTTGGGATCTGGAAAACAGCTACCGAGCCTGTTTGTGGTAGACATTCCTGTGATAGGAAGCATAGGGCTTTTATGTACATATCTATGTTTCGTAATGAACTTCTATTAAGGAAAGATCAAGATTGACTTCCCACTTCTCCCTGACTCTCTGAACTAGCTTTTATTTTATTAAAGAGATAGAGGTAGAGAAGAATTGGTCGGATTCTCACCCTTGAATTAAGCATTGCGATGTAGCCATTAAAATCAATGGGCTGTCCTAATTTTTTGACATGTTGGGTTGTCCTTATGTCTAGAGCACTGGAGACCTTTGAGTTAGCCCCACTTTTAGTTTAGAATTCTTATGGGAATTAAAAAATACATTTTTTAGGTCTCATCCAGTAGGATCTTTCTCTCTGTCAGAGGAGCACCCAAGATAATGGCTATTGGACCTTATAGCAGTCTAATATTCGTATCATTGAGTGATAAGAGACCTAGAAATAATGAATAGATGTGACTCCACACAGAAGATGTCTATCAGCATCATCTGCCTATAAAAGGAGATTTCAGTATTTGCTGACCACTTCTCAGCTTGGAGAGGATTAAAAGCAATTTGCATATCACAGCGACAGCCGAAGCAGAAGGTTATGTGCGCAGCAAGGTGGATCCACCCAGAAACACCTGAACATGAGAAGCAATTATAACTCATGTCATTCTCACCACTTAGCCGCTGCCATTTCCGTATCATATTCCTTCAGGGGCTGATCTGTTTGTAATAGCACATCATATTTCTGCAAGCAATACAATTACACGTCTGAGACGGCAGACCGAATGGAAAAGACAAAGAGTCACATGCGAAGAACAAGAAGATGAGCGATGATTGCTTATTTCCCTATTCAATTCGCGATCACTTTCGTAAATGCTTTGAAACATTTTTCGACTTTTTTTTGTCATAAAGTAACATTTCTATTACTTTGCATGACTCTATTTCAACCATTAGAAGACGGCAACAGCTTAATCCGAGATACCGGTATGCCGGCTATTGGCTCATGATACTTTGCTGGAATATGCTGGCTATGTAAAAAAATAATCCAATGTGGTCCTACAAAACCGACCAATGGCCAGTCTCTAGAATGATGTACCAATGACGTTCCTTGATGACTCCTCTGAGGTCGACACTTTATGGTTGACAGAAAATGGAGTAGCACTGCACCTTCTTAATGTCACTGTTATTGCTTCTAGTCATCAAGTTTGTACATTACCTGTATATCATCACCCACTGGAGGGCATACACAGAAAAAGGTCTCTACACAAAAACTATATGTTTGCCATTTCCAGTTTAATAGCTCATCATACACAATTCAACCTCTTTGAGAGGTTGAAATGGGACCTTTACCTTTCGGGCCATGGTGCGGTTGTTTAAGAGTGATGGACTGTTCTTTGTGGTAGGTCAAGTTAAAGAACAGTGGGCTGCTAGGGCCACCAAATACCAGTTGTTTTAGGCAGTGGGAAGTCCTACTGGAATCTCGAGCGGACGCCCCGGTCGCGTCCAGTGCCCAAGGTCTGGTATAGGGGCTGCCTAGCACATTGTTTCCTATGGCATACAGTGGAAGATGGACAGGGACATATGTAGGCCGAAGGTTGTAGATCCCGGGTGCACTGCTGAAGTGGACGGGAAATACCTAAGGCTGATGGAGTTACCTTGTGACAATTCAGGCTTGCTTTTTTGGACAGTGCCCACCATTGTAAATTTATGTTTCAGCAATAGCTGCCCCATTGGTGCAATATAAAAAAGTTGTCACTTGTGACATTTTGTCCTCTCTGTCTGTACGTCAAATCTGAAACAACTCTCATTCCCTGATTCTTTTCAGGCTTTTTTTCCTGTATATACCGGAGCGTTTAGAGCGTATGAACTGCTGCTGTCACAGTGTCCATATCTTGATGCCATACTTTGCCGGCTTACTCTGTATATATATTGCTTGAACACGCATCAACCATAAGTTGTTCATCCACAGTGACGTTTTCACCAGTATTGTATAATCTTGGAAGAATCTCTATCCATTTATCCAAAACTCCTCTAATTCCGGCTAGTTATTAGAGAATTATCTGATGTTAGCAGAGGACAAAATTCTCCTGCCTGGGGAGAAGCCTGCAAGTCCCAAATTACATTTTTGTTTTTAGACTGAATTTCCCGCATCGGACTAGTTGTCTGGGTATCGTGCCTCATCAGATTCAACTTCAGAATCAGAATTCTCGTAATTATCTTCCCCGCCACTTATGTGGTCCTTGTCTTTGGACTCTTTCTCCATTTAGACATCTTCTTCAGAATCGTAGGCGTTGGCAAACTTTCCAATTCAGCTCCACATTTTTATCCAACTTTCCAAATAATGGACACTCGCGACTTTCAAGGGGTAAAATCAGCATTGTGGAATAAAATAGCACTGTATGAATAAACGACAATAATAATAATAAAGTCGCAGCAAACACGAGTCAGTGTAGCAATGATAAGAGGTGATATACTACAGCGAAACAGACCTGCACAGACCAGTACTAAAAAGCCCATCCATCTACAGAAAGTTGCAAATGTATCGAGCACACGGATTGTCAGGAACTGGAGAAATCGATAACCAAATCTGTTTGTATCATGGTTATGATAAAATACAGTCATGAATACAATGTCCAATGGGCAGTACGTTTCTGGGTAACTTGTGTGTTAAGTTAACTACAAAAAAAAGTTGTTTTGCAAAAAAAGGTAGCAATTTCCAACCCAAAGTTGCTTTTTTCCCCCCTATATTTTTAGAGTTAACTTATGATTAATGAGTCTGTATAACAGAACTCACTCTGTGTTGTGGAATGGATCTCTTGAACAGCAGGTGAGCCAGAAAAGGGAGGTTTATAGTTTCTCTAATTTGGCTGAGAGGGACTTGATCTAGATTTTTATTTCAAATTAAAAGTTTCTAAGCTCCAACTTTAAGTTAACAAAAAATAAAAAAGACAGAAGTAACAAATTCATACAAGAGAAAAAGAAGATGCTACTATGTGGTTCATATTGAAAACAGTTTTTTTTAAAGGACTTGAACTCCTTAAGAGACTTTTTATTTTACTTAAAGACGTATTTTGGGCTAAATATTATTTCTGCAGTTGGACAGCATTAAAAAAAAAAAAGTTGCATTGTTTGGCAAAGTACAGACTGTTTTTTACTCTGCATATTGTTGACAGAAAAGAGTTATAAACTCCCACATTATGGATTCTCAACTCATTCTGCAATGCCTTTTTCAGATTTCCTCATTGCTGATTGATGAACAAGGACCACATCAAAGTTGAACTCTGAAAGGTGATGTAGTGATAAATCACCTGAGAGAAGGTAAAAAAAAAACCTTAAAGAGTTACAAATTCTCCATCATAATGAGGTCTCTATTTACCCAAGTCTTTTTCAAGCGTGCTGTTGCTTAGTTCTATTCCTCCCATTCTATAAATGCAATTTTTGATTTTCTTGCCCAGATGTAGAATCTTGCATCTCTCCCTGTTAAATACCATTCTATTAGTTGCTGTCCATTGTTCAAGCTTATCTAGATCCTTCTGAATCCTTTCTCATAGAAGGAAATTAGATTAGTCTGGCATGACTTATTTGCCACAAACCCATGCTGGCTCTAGTTAATTATTGTATTCGTATCCAAGTACTTACATACATGCTGTTTAATAATTTGTTCAAAGATCTTTCCTCGCATACAAGTAAGTCTCACTAGCCTGTAATTACCTTGACTCCATCTTCTTTCCTTTTCTTGAACATAGGGACAACATTTTCCCTTCTCCAATCTTCTGGGACTTCTCCTGTTTTCCAGGATTTTTCAAAGATTTCCTGAAAAGATGGGTTTTCAGGTTCTGTTTGAAGGATCCGAGGGTGGAGGATTATCGCACGTGTTGAGGCATGGTATTCCAGAGGATAGGGGATATTCAGGAGAAATCTTGGAGGCGGTTGTGTAAGGAACGAATAAGTGTGGGGAGAGTAGGAGGTCTTGGGAGGATTGAAGATTACATGAGGGAAGATATTGAGAGATTAGTTCAGAGATATAGGGAGGGGCAAGGTTGTGGATGACTTTGTAGGTCAGTGTTAGGAGTTTGAACTGGATTCGTTGGGGAATTGGAAGCCAATGGAGGGATTTTCAGAGAGGAGAGACAGGGGAGTAGCGAGGAGAGAGGTGGATTAGTTGGGCAGCAGAATTGAGGACAGACTTGAGTAGTGCAAGAGAGTTGGCAGGGAGGCCACAGAGGAGAGTGTTGCAGTAGTCAAAGCGGAAGATGATGAGGGCATGTACAAGAGTTTTAGTAGATTGAGGACTGAGGAAGGGACGGATTCTGGAAATATTTTTGAGGTGGAGGTGACAGGAGGTGGCAAGAGTTTGGACGTGTGGTTTGAAGGACAGGGCAGAGTCGAGAGTTACTCCGAGGCAGTGGATTTCAGGTGCGGGAGAGAGCGTGATGCCGTTTACCATAATAGATTCTTTTAATCCTTCAGTGGCACCGGGAAGATCAGTTGATGTTGCATTTGCTTTCTTAGAGAACACAAGCAAAATAGAAATTTTAAGGGAATCTGTCACCTATTTTTTTGAGTATCAGCTGCCGGCACCGCCATCAGGGGTTTATCTACAGCATTCTGTAATGCTGTAGAAAAGCCCCCTATGTAACCTGAAAGATAAGAAAAATGAGTTAGATTATACTCACCCAGGGGCGGTCCGGGTCCGGTCTTGGTCCGATGGGTGTTGCGGTCCGGCGCCTCCCATCTTCTAATGGTGACGTCCTCTTCTTTGCTTCCCTGTTGTGAGTTCATTTTCCCCTTCACTACTGAGGCCCGAGGAACTCCCTCTTCTGGTAAAGAAAGGTAGTGAGCCTGATTATCAAACACCTGAGTCTGATGATGATGACTGGCTGAGTGGAGTTACTGACTGGATATAAGGCTGCCGACGCCCTTCTGCCCTGCGGGTGATTTCTCTGTGGGATCCTTGGAGACCAGTCTGAATTCCTGCTCCTCTAAAGCTAAGTTTTCTGCTCGGCCTTTTGCATTTGTGCTTAGACTTTGTTTTGCTTTGTTTTTCTAGATTTCTGCCATTCCCTGCTGGGGTGTGCTGAATTCCTTTAGCTCTGTCTTCTGAAAATACCTGAGTGCTGATTTAGTTTTTGAAGCCTAGCTGCTTCAGGGTCTTTTTCATATCAGCTTGTTGGCTTATGTCTTTGATAGGGTTTTGGCAGATTGCAGACAGCAACCTTCCTTTCCTGTTCTGTTTAGCTAGCTTGGGCCCCATCGTTTGCTCAGCCTATCTTTCTATCTGTGTGAGTGTTTTTTCATCTTGCTTCACCGTCATTATATGTTGGGGGCTGCCTTTTACTTTGGGGTCTGCTCTGGGGCAGTTTAGATTTCCTTTTCTGTCTTTAGGCTATTTAGCGCTCCGGCTGTGATTGAGGGGTCTAGGGCATCGTAGGAACCCCCCACGGCTACTGCTAGTTGTGTTGATAGGTTCAGGGGTCTGCAATCTGATAGTTGCCAACTTCTCTGGTTTTCTGGACGTAGCTTCTATTTTTGTGTCTGCCTCCTACGGTGACTCAATCATAACAGAATCACCCGCCATACCGCAGATCCTAGGGTACTCAATAGCAGGAAAGAATTGTATAAAAAAAAAAAAAAAGTGTGTATATTTTTTCCTCTATATCTCTGAGGCCGTAGGGGGAATTTTTTTTTCTCTCAATGGAGATAAAGCAATTGTCTGATCGTGTGGAGCAGCTCGCTGCGGAAGTGTGGGGAATTTCCGCCTACCTTGCTCATTCACATGCTGCTGAACCAAAGATTCCTACACCTGATGTATTTTTTGGGGATCGGTCTAAATTTTTGAAATTCAAAAATAATTGTAAATTATTTTTTGCCTTGAAGCCTAACTCGTCAGGGAGCTCCGCGCAGCAGGTTAAAATTGTCATCTCTTTGCTGCGTGGCGATCCCCAGGATTGGGCGTTTTCTTTGAAACCAGATGATCCTATTCTGACTAATGTGAACGCATTCTTTCAAGCTTTGGGGTTGTTGTATGACGAACCTAATGCCATTGATCAGGCTGAAAAGACCCTGCTGGCATTGAACCAGGGTTGTGATTCTGCAGAATTGTACTGTCAAAAATTCCGAAAGTGGGCAATACTTACTACCTGGAATGATAATGCCTTGGCTGCTCTCTTTCGGAAGGGGTTGTCAGAAGCCGTAAAAGATACTATGGTGGGATTTCCCGTTCCCTCTGGTCTTGACGATTCTATGTCATTAGCCATTCAGGTTGATAGGTGTTTGCGCGAACGCAAAGCTGCACGAGAGGTGTTGCCACCTGTTGAACAAATGTCTGAACCTATGCAATGTGATAGAGTTTTTTCCAGAGAGCAGCGTCAGGAGTTCAGAAGGCGTAATAAGTTGTGTTTTTTCTGTGGAGATGCCTCGCATATTATTTCTGTCTGTCCTAAACGAGAGAAACGCTTTGCACACACGTTTTCTGTTGGTGGTGTTCAACCTAAGTTTCTTCGGGCTATTACTCTGATCTGCTCCCTGTCCACATTTTCCGCTAAGGCTTTTGTGGATTCGGGAGCAGCCCTAAACCTAATGGACTTGGATTTTGCTAAACCTTGTGGATTTCCGATGACACCTCTGCAGACGCCTATCCCTTTGAGGGGGATTGATGCTACGCCTTTGGCTAAAAATAAACCTCAGTTTTGGACCCAGGTGGTAATGCGGGTCGCCCCAGACCATCAAGAAAATTGCAGATTTTTGGTGTTGCATAATCTGCATGATACTATTGTGCTGGGGTTTCCCAGGTTACAAATTCATAATCCAGTTTTGGATTGGAAATCTGTGTCTGTGGTGAGTTGGGGTTGTCGGTGTGCCTTTAGTGAGGCTCCGGTGTTTTCCACCTCTCCTCAGTCGCATGATGTTCCTGATTATTTGGCGGACTTTTATGATGTATTTAGTGAGAATGAGTCTGCGTCTCTGCCTCCTCATAGGAGTTATGACTGTGCAATTGAACTGAGCCCGGGGTGTAAATTTCCCAAGGGTCGGCTCTTCAATCTATCTGTACCCGAGCACGAGGCTATGCGATCCTATATTAAGGAGGCGTTGGAGAAGGGTCATATTAGACCATCCTCGTCACCCTTAGGTGCCGGTTTTTTTTTTGTAGCCAAAAAGGATGGATCATTAAGACCTTGTATTGATTATTGTGCCCTCAAGAAAATTACTGTTAAATATCAGTATCCATTACCCCTGATTTCTGATCTATTCTCCAGAGTTAAAGGTGCTTGCTGGTTTACCATGCTTGACCTCAGGGGGGCATATAATCTTATTCGCATTAAGCATGGGGATGAATGGAAGACGGCGTTTAATACTCCGGAGGGACATTTTGAGTACCTGGTGATGCCTTTTGGGCTCACTAATGCCCCTTCTGTCTTCCAGTGCTTCATGAACGATATTTTCCGAGACTTTGTGGATAAATTTTTGATTATCTATCTGGATGATATTTTGATCTTCTCCAAGGATTGGGATTCTCATGTGGAACATATTCGGACTATGTTCCGGATCTTGAGGAAGAATTCCCTGTATGTCAAAGGATCTAAATGCCTTTTTGGAGTACAGAGGATTTCTTTTTTGGGATTTATTTTGTCCCCGTCAACTATTGAAATGGACCCGGCCAAGGTACAGGCCATTTACGATTGGGTTCAGCCCACTTCTTTGAAGGCCCTCCAGAAGTTTTTGGGTTTTGCTAATTTTTATCGGAAATTTATAGCAAAATTTTCTAGTATTGCCAAGCCATTGACTGATTTGACTAAGAAGGGTGCTGATGTGTTAAATTGGTCTCCGGAGGCTGTTTCTTCCTTTCAGGAGCTGAAGCGAAGATTCACCTCCGCCCCGGTTTTGCAGCAACCTGATGTCTCACTTCCGTTCCAGGTAGAGGTGGATGCTTCTGAGATTGGTGCAGGAGCTGTTTTGTCCCAAAAGGATCCTGTAACATCTAAAATGAATCCCTGTGCTTTCTTTTCCCAAAAGTTCTCTCCATCTGAACGTAACTATGATGTGGGGAATCGGGAACTGTTGGCCATGAAATGGGCATTTGAGGAGTGGAGACATTAGTTGGAGGGAGCTAAGCATCAAGTCGTGGTCCTCACTGACCACAAGAATTTGATTTACATAGATTCGGCTAAGCGCTTGAACCCTAGACAGGCTAGGTCGGCCTTGTTTTTTACATGTTTTGATTTTGTGGTTTCTTTTTTTCCTGGAACTAAGAATGTCAAGGCAGACGCCCTCTCTAGAAGCTTCTTTGCTGATTCTCCTGTGGTGACCAAGCCTGCTACCATCTTAGGCGAAGGGGTAGTTCTTTCTGCCATCTCGCCCGATTTGAGACGTGCTCTGGAAGAGTTCCAGGAGGACAAACCTGAGCGTTGTCCCAGTGGAAAGTTGTATGTTCCTGACCAGTGGAAGAAGAGAGTGATGTCTGAAGTTCATTGCTCTGCTTTGGCTGGTCATCCAGGTATTTTTGGTACTAGAGATCTGGTGAGTCGGTCTTTTTGGTGGCCCTCCTTGTCTCGTGATGTCAGGAATTTTGTGCAGTCCTGTGGGACGTGCTCCCGGTCTAAATTGTGTTCTCGCTCTAGTGGGTTGTTGATGCCTTTGCCTGTCCCCAAGAGGCCATGGACCCATATTTCAATGGATTTCATCTGTGATATGCCTGTCTCTCAAAGGATGACTGTTATTTGGGTGATTTGTGATAGGTTCTCTAAGATGGTTCATCTTGTACCACTCCCTAAGTTGCCGTCTTCCTCTGAGTTGGTGCCCCTGTTGTTACAACAGGTGGTTCGCTTGCACGGGATTCCTGAGAACATTGTATCTGACAGAGGAATCCAGTTTGTGTCTAGATTTTGGAGAACTTTCTGTTCCAAGCTGGGAATTCAGTTGTCCTTCTCCTCTGCTTTTCACCCTCAGACCAATGGGCAGACAGAGAGAACAAACCAGACCTTGGAGTCATATTTGAGATGTTTTATTTCTGTTGATCAGGATGATTGGGTTTCATTTTTGCCCTTGGCCGAATTTGCTTTAAATAATAGAGCTAGTTCTGCCACTTTGATGTCACCTTTTTTTGTAACTTTGGGTTTCATCCTCGATTTTCTTCAGGGCAGGTGGAGCCCTCTGCCTGCCCAGGTGTTGACACTGTGGTGGAGAGAATGCACCAGATCTGGGACCAAGTGGTGGATAAGTTATCTCTCTCCCAGGAAAAGGCCCAGCGGTTTTCCAACCGACAGAGGACCATTGGTCCCCAGTTTAAGGTTGGTGATATGGTGTGGTTATCATCAAAAAATATTGCTATGAAGGTGGCTTCTCCTAAGTTTAAGCCTAGATTTATTGGACCTTACAAGATTTTGGAGATTATTAATCCGGTCTCTTTTCGTTTGGCTCTTCCTGTCACATTTAAAATCCATAATGTGTTCCATAAATCTCTGTTGAAGAGGTTTGTTGTACCTGTTGTTCCGGGGGTGGCACCTCCAGACCCTGTATTGGTTGAAGGTAACATGGAATATGAGGTAGAGAAAGTACTGGATTCCCGTCTGGCTAGACGGAGACTCCAGTATTTGGTTAAGTGGAAGGGTTATGGTCAGGAGGATAATTCCTGGGTTTCTGCCTCTGATATTCATGCCAAAAGATTGGTGCGTGCCTTTCATCGGGCTCACCCTGATCGCCCTGGTGGCGTGGTTGAGGGTTAGGTGACCCCTCCTCAAGGGGGAGGTACTGTTGTGAGTTCATTTTCCCTTCACTACTGAGGCCCGAGGAACTCCCTCTTCTGGTTAAGAAAGGTAGTGAGCCTGATTATCAAACACCTGAGTCTGATGATGATGACTGGCTGAGTGGAGTTACTGACTGGATATAAGGCAGCCGACGCCCTTCTGCCCTGCGGGTGATTTCTCTGTGGGATCCTTGGAGACCAGTCTGAATTCCTGCTCCTCTAAAGCTAAGTTTTCTGCTCGGCCTTTTGCATTTGTGCTTAGACTTTGTTTTGCTTTGTTTTTCTAGATTTCTGCCATTCCCTGCTGGGGTGTGCTGAATTCCTTTAGCTCTGTCTTCTGAAAATACCTGAGTGCTGATTTAGTTTTTGAAGCCTAGCTGCTTCAGGGTCTTTTTCATATCAGCTTGTTGGCTTATGTCTTTGATAGGGTTTTGGCAGATTGCAGACAGCAACCTTCCTTTCCTGTTCTGTTTAGCTAGCTTGGGCCCCATCGTTTGCTCAGCCTATCTTTCTATCTGTGTGAGTGTTTTTTCATCTTGCTTCACCGTCATTATATGTTGGGGGCTGCCTTTTACTTTGGGGTCTGCTCTGGGGCAGTTTAGATTTCCTTTTCTGTCTTTAGGCTATTTAGCGCTCCGGCTGTGATCGAGGGGTCTAGGGCATCGTAGGAACCCCCCACGGCTACTGCTAGTTGTGTTGATAGGTTCAGGGGTCTGCAATCTGATAGTTGCCAACTTCTCTGGTTTTCTGGACGTAGCTTCTATTTTTGTGTCTGCCTCCTACGGTGACTCAATCATAACACTTCCCATTGTGGCTCATGCCCTGTTGAGGGCAGAGCAGAGCACTGCAGTGCGCAGGCACCGGACCTCTCCAGGTGCCTGCGCACTGCAGTACTCTGCTCTGCCCTGAATAGGGCAGAGCAGTGCGCCTGCGCAGGAGCCATGACAGGAAGCAAAGAAGAGGACGTCACCGTTAGATGGGAGGCGCCAGACCGGACGACGACACCCATCGGACCAAAACCGGACCCAGACCGCCCCTGGGTGAGTATAATATAACTCATTTTTCTTATCTTTCAGGTTACATTGGGGCTTATCTACAGCATTACAGAATGCTGTAGATATGCCCCTGATGGCGGTGCCGGCAGCTTATACTTGAAAAAAATAGTTCACAGATTCCCTTTAGAAGTTCGGCCTTGTCCTTTTTTACCACTTCACCTTTTTCATGCTGTAAAAATTCTAGAGTATCTTTGACTTTTCTTTTGCTTTTAACATACCTCTAAAATCCTTTTCTTACTGCTTTTGGTCTCAATTGCAAGCCTCGCTTCATTCCTGGCTTTAGCTCTAACTCTTGCCCTGCATTCCCTGCAGACAACATTATATTCTTATTCAGAAATGCATTCCCTCTTTCCATTTAATATACATTTCTTTTTTCATTTTTAACAAGTGATTAAGTTCTGTGTTCATCCACCGTGGTCTCTTTAAATGCTTCCAATTCTTATTTTTAGTATTGTTGCCGATTGTGCAGTGAGAAATTCATTTAGCAAAATCTCCCATCCTTCTTGGACATTTGTCCTTTAGAACACCGGCCATTGGACCTTTCCTATCCTCTTTGAGTCCACTAAAATCTGCCTTTCTGAAGTCGAACCTTAAAGTCTGAGTCCTCGCTGGTCTTTCTCCTCCTCTTATAATCCAAAATTTGAGGATAGCATGATCGCTGCCTCCTAAATTCCTGGCCACCTTTACTTCCTCAATCATTTCCTCCCTGTTGGAAAGAATTACGTCCAAGATTGCAGATCCTCTTGTTCTCTCTTCTACCTTTCGAAAGATAAAGTTGTCAGCAAAAGATGATAAGAATTTTCTGGACAGATTACTTTTGCCTGAGAGAGCTTCCCAACAAATATCTGGATAGTTAAAATCTCCCATGATAACTGTCTTACTTTTTTGAGAACAGAAACATCTGATGTAAAAAGAGTTGATCAATATCTTCAGTCTGTCCAGGTGACCTATGGTAAACACCTACAATAGTGTCCTTTCTGTTCTCTCCTTGTATTCTTACCCAAACAGTTTCAACAGAGCTACCAGTCTCTGCAGCTTGGATCTGTGAGGAGATATACATATTTCTAGCATAAAATGCAACACCTCCTCCACTTTTGTTAATCCTATTTCTAATAAATAGGTTGTAGCCTTCAAGGTTTGCATTCCAAGCATGTGTATCATCCCACCAAGGTCCAGTGATGCCTATGACGTCATATCTCTCTTCATGTGTTAAAAGCTCCTTGTTTGTTTCTCATGCTGTATGTATTTATATAGACACATTTTAGTTTGCAGTTGGTTTCTCTTGTTCCTCTATTTTCATCCAAAGTTTGTTGTTTTTGTTCTTTATTTCCACTTCTAACGCAAAAGAATTCATTAGCTGCATATTTCTTCCAGCCCGTATATTTCCCATCCCATGTTGCTCTAGTTTGAAGCTCTCCTGATGAGTGTAACAAGGTGTCTACCAAATATGTGTTTTCCTGCTTTCGTAAGATGCAACCCATCTCTAGCAAGGAATCCATCATACAGGTCAAGAAACCCAAAACGTTTCTCACAACACCATCGATGTAGCCAGTTGTTCACCTGTAGAATCCTGTTCAATTTCCTTGGTCCATGTCCATCCAATGGGAAGATGGATGAGAAGACGACCTGCGCTCCCAGTTCCTTCGCTTTCCAGCCGAGGTCTTCAAAGTCTCTGCATATACGTAGTTTCCAGGTCCTTTCTTACTATGTCATTTGTTCCTATGTGTATTGGTAGACTTGGGTGGTCGTCTGTAGCACTGAGGAGTCTTCATACCGTATCAGACACATCTTTGATTTGGATCAGTCCTGTGGATCAAAGTCTACTGATCGAGGTCAGAATAAGAGGGAGAGTGCTTGTTGTCCAGGTCATGTCAGTCCTGGCAAACCAATTTTAATACAAAATTTAAAAAAAAAATCAATTATTTAGTTTTTTTATGTATTTTTCATAGTAAAAAAAAGTCGTACAAATAGCACCAAAGGAAAACGACTAAAAAATAAGACTTGTCCCATAAAAGCAAAACCTGAAATAGCTGTGAAGTCTTATGATACCATTAATTCTTTTCATAAAAAAAAAACAATAGACATGAGCAGAAGCATAAGGCTTTGTTTGCACGTTGCATTTTTGCTGCGCTTTTTTTTCTGCAGGCAAAACTTCCTCTCTTGGAAGTAAAGAAGCTGCTTAAAAAAAAGCAGATTTTGCTGCATTTATTTGCTGCGCTTGTCATGCTCATACAGTTTAGTGTCTTTTGTTCCTGAGTTTTTGGCACTAAAACCGCAAGAAAACCTGATACCTGCATTTTTAAAAATTCTTAATAAATATAATTCTGGATTAATTATTCAACGGCTCATATACAAAAAAAAAAAATCAATCCTTAAAAGATACTTTATTAACCAATCATTAAAAAGTTTTCAAAACTTCAAAAAACAGGCAAACAAAAATAGGCTTATTGCTGATTTTCAAAATCCAGCCACAAACACTAGAGAGTCGTTCCAATGTCAGGTAGAGGGTCACAAACCTATTTGTCCCTATAGGGCCCTATATCTCTCTCCTACCTGACAGCGGAGGTTGGCACCCTCTTGATACGCAAATGGCGCCCCCGCTCCTTGGCGGCTCTCCCTAATCACCCTGTTGACTCCTATGTAAATAACATCAGCTTGGAGCACAACAGATGGCCGGGGACAAAAATATAATAGATAATAACCCAATGCCACAAACCACCAAGACAAAAATGTAAGGAATAGTAACTGGAAAAAACTCTAATTTTTGGCAGATTTGTAAACATTTGCTTTGGGAGGAAAAGGAGTCTAAATAACCCTATTTAGGTGTCTCCCTGCCTGACAGCGGAGCTTTTACACCCTACGTTACTCTGGTGCCCCCGCTCCACGTTCGCTGACCCTTACTGACCCCTACACTTCTCACCCAGAAAGAGGAAAGAGGGTGTCAGAACATATGGCCAAGGGAGACAGGGGTAATAACTTAGAATTATCCCTGAAAAAATCCCCCCCAAAGACAAAAAATGTTTTAATAATAATAATAAAAAAAATGTATCTGCAAACCGATGTATACAGTGTACGGGATAATAGTGCATTAGCAAAGGCAGTTGCAAGTAAAGGGGGTAAGATATCAATCAGAACAGATACACAATCATTTAAATATTCTTAAGCAGCATTAATGTACATTTCTCACTTCATTAAACGCTGCTATTGCCTCTAATCCCCAACAACACATTTTTCATATTGCATCATGCCCAAAACAACCTCCGCTGTCAGGTAGGAGAGAGATATAGGGCCCTATAGGGACAAATAGGTTTGTGACCCTCTACCTGACATTGGAACGACTCTCTAGTGTTTGTGGCTGGATTTTGAAAATCAGCAATAAGCCTATTTTTGTTTGCCTGTTTTTTGAAGTTTTGAAAACTTTTTAATGTTATGTTAATAAAGTATCTTACCTGCATTTTTAACTGCTCTTTTGATCTTACTCATTGCTTTTATGGGTGAAAAAAACGCTGCAAAAATGTTGAAAGAAGTGACGTGCAGCAGTTTTCAAAAACGCTGCAGTTATTCAATTCAATCGGGGAAGAAAAAAAATAACAATGTGTGCATGAGATTTCTGAAATCTGAAAGCTTTTACTTGTACTGGAAAATGCAGCTTAAAATTTGCATAAAAAAAGCAGCAAAAACACATGTTAACGTAGCCTAAGTTGGTATAGAGGCAATGAATAAGAGCATGTTCACACAGCGGCCATTTAAAAGACAAAACCTAATATAGAAACAAAATGAGAAAATACCCTGCTGTAACTAAGTAAATAGCAATAGTGCATATAAACATTAGGTAGTTAGTAAACCCTGTTTTGATTAAGAAGACGTAAAAGTCATCCCGTCAGCATCAAGGTGCAGCCAAATCGGGATGGTCATATCCACTAGTATGAAAACCAATTATGTAGCTTTCCATGGCCCGGTGTCTGACCAATTGGACCCCAGTACTGCTCTACCCCCCCCATCTACATTGAGGTCATCTGACACAAGAGAAGGTTCTAATCCTAAAGGATAGGCCCATCCCGATTGGGTACACCTTGGCGCAGTGGGATGGCTTTTATGAGTTTTTCATGAAAAACTTTGTTCCCTATGTCATTCATATGTACTATTACTATTAAGTTTTGTCGTTTATTCTTTACAGTTGTGTGCATGAGATCTTATATTTAGGAGTAGCAGTTGTACTGCCAAAATTCCATCCAACCATGTATTAGAATGTTAGGTGAAAATGGATGTCAGCACCATGGACAGCGGCCACTGCAAGTCTGAACATACCCGATCTCAAGATGGTACTTTTTAAAGGGAACCTGTCACCCCCCCAGGCGTTAAGTAAAAGAGCCACCATGTACAGCACTAATGCACTCTGTCAAGGTGGCTCTTTTATTTAGGGTACCTTCCAGGTCTTTTCCCATCTGACAGAGACACCTCACATCCATCACTCATGTCTTCCTGCATTGTTTGCTTCGCCTCCACATTGTTCTTTTCAAATCCTGGCGCCTGCGCTGTAGTATGTATTCTTGGGCATGCGCAGTTACCGCTGCCCGTCCTCTCTCATGACTTCCTGGCCTTTCCTATCGCGCCTGCGTGGACGCGCGGCCAGAGATCCCGCCCCGCAGTTGCTTATGATTTATTCACACTGTGGGGCTGGGAATCTTAAGCATGTGCAGTAGTTCTCTGCGGCTCTCATGCCCAAAATTCCCAGCCCCGCAGTGTGAATAAACCATAAGCGACTGCGGGGCGGGATCTTTGGCCGCGCGTCCACGCAGGTGCGATAGGAAGGCCAGGAAGTCATGAGAGAGGACGGGCAGCAGTAACTGCGCATGCCCAAGAATACATACTACAGCGCAGGCGCCAGGATTTGAAAAGAACAATGTGGAGGCGGAGCAACCAACGCAGGAAGACATGAGTGATGGATGTGATTATATATCAGGTATGTCTGACCAATTTTAAAAAAAGATTACTTCTGTGGTGGAAGGTACCCTGAATAAAAGAGCCACCTTGACAGAATGCAGCATTAGTGCTGTACAAGGTGGCTCTTTTTACTTAACGCCGGGGGGGGGGGACAGGTTCCCTTTAAGGTTCAAAGATCACCCAAATGTGTCCCTTTTTTATAAAACTTAAGTTGACTTAAAAAAAAAAAAAGGAAACCATTTTTTGGGACAGCTTGACGACATGGTGTGATAAAATCCCATCCAAACCTAATTTTAAATAAGTGTCATACTTTTCAATAACTTCATAGTTTTAATTGGACGCCGCTGTAACTCAATGTGATATTTCATTTTTTTTTTTTTTGGAATCTGTTGAGTTCTAAGGTCTCATGAAATTACAGGACTCGGCTTCAGAGTTGTGTGAAGATTAAAAAAAAAGGTAGGATGCGTTATTCATCAAACTCCGAGAGCTGAAGGAATACAAATGGTTACAGAAAGATGAAAAGGAATAGCAGCCAATCTAATATATGGAAATTAAAAATGTCAAAATGAAGTTTGATTAAACATATGTTCCTTTCCTGTATTGGAGTTGCAACTGTATTTTTTTTTATTTGAATTTTAAAATGTAAACTTAAAAGGGTATTCTGAAATTCTTAGGAGAAGGCATCGATGTGTGATCACGAGGTTCGTTGACCTCTTTGGTTGCAGTACCTGGAAAAGCAATATCAAAGTGAATATGTACAGCTTTTCTTATTCCGAGATGCTCTGTCAATGGAACTTGACTGCTGATGTCATGCTGATAGACTGCTGGCTTTCTGTAGTTATGAAGCAGGGATCTGGCTGTCAATCAGCATGACTTGGGCAGGTGGGTCGCCCTCCCAGGGCTGTGGGGTACTCGGTACCGGGCCGGTATCGGGGGGACGTGTCACAGCAGCGGTGACCCGGACGTGGCCCTGGGCGCCCAAGTAATGGCGGGAGATGTAAATGGTGGAATGTAGTTAATGGAATAGTTCGTGACGCCACCTGTGGTGTTCGGCAAGTAGGATGTTAGGCCGACGCTGCATGCAGGTCCTCTGGGGCTGGTGGTGTGTTGCAGCCTAGATGGTGTAGCTCCCCACAGGTGAAGCTGTAGCCCCAGGGCAGCGTGGATGCAATGGAAGAGGAGAGGTGCAGGCGGTGTGGAGAATGGTACCCAACTATAGCGGTGCGGAATGTGTTAGAGCACAAATGAATGGAGGACACCGGGGCTTGTAGTTCCAAAGCTTTACTCACAGTCCGTTGTACACACACACACACACACACACACACACAGGTACCTGCCTCCGGGTCGTGTCCTCCGGGTCAGAGACTCAATCAACCTCCGGGCAAGTTAGGATTCTCCCCTCCAACACTCCGCCAACATGTACGTTTCTGAACGACTCCTCTATAGCGCCTTAAAGTGTGAAGATCTCCTAGTACTGAGTTACACTGGATTTCCTCCTGTCAGATGTTCCCAAGAACTCTACTTGTACGGCAGACAGCTGTAGCCTGCTTCGGGGACTCCCTTCTCCTGAGTCCTGGCTCTCTATCCAATTGCTGTTGCGCCCCCAAGTCTTAGATGGGAGTAGTGCATTTACAGCCAACTACTCCACCGGTGTCTGCTGCAGAACCATAAGTGTCCATACAACCTCGGGGATCGGGCCCCGGCCTTGCGCTGAAAACCTATAGGCAGGGTTCCTCTTCTAAACCACGTCCTCTCTGTTCTCTCTATTCCTTCATTCCGTTCTTGTCTTTCTTTCTTATGGAAGCTTAGATTTCAGTTCTACGTCTTTCTCCTTCTTTTCCTTTCCCGTGCCAGCTGGCTCAGATCACTGAGGCAGCTGCAGCACTCCTTCCTCCATCCCTTCTTCCAGGGATTCTCACTCCTGTCTGAGTGACTTCCTAACCGACTGACCTTCTATCAGACTGACCTGTACACCTACACTTTCCCACTCTTTTATGTATCTTAGCTCCACCCACCTCCCAGCACATCCAGTGTTCCAAGCAGGGAACCACCAAAGGTGCTCTGCTACCCTCTGAGCAAGGAGCCGCAATGTGGTTGTGCAGAACTACCCTGTTGTGTGGGGTGCGAGCGTTGGAGTGTGGAAAGGAGTTCCCACCCTACCCGGATGGTGGGGCACCACACCTTAGGAGAAGGTGCAGTACCTCTGTGGCGACTGAGCCTCAGGGGTGCCACACAGGCACGCCCCACCAACAGAGCAGAGCAAAATAGAAGCCGCTGTTCTGTCGATATGACATCAGTGGAAGCCACAGAATTGCTGGCAGGAGCCCTGGCAAAGTTTGGCGCAGAGTACAACAGGCAGGTAGTTAGCAGTTTCCTGCCTGTTAGCTCTTAAGCTTACAGAAAAAAAAAAAATTAGTAATAGATAACCTATTCAATATTTTTTTTCCTAGCCTTTTCTAAATTCTAGGGTAAGTGTACATGGATATAGCCAGAATTTAGATGTTGCAATGCCACCCATAGACCCTTCTGCCACATAGAAAGACCACAATATTTCAAATGGCACATGCTCCGTGGGGGCTGTGCTATAGAGATTTATTGGTGCCCCATTGCTTCTAATTTCAGATTTACTCATCCTGAAAGGAACAAGCACATTGTAGTTTAACTACACCACTGCCATGCTTTATAGCAGCCATGATGCCAAATAGCATAGGAGATGTCCGAATATTCTTAAACTTAGTCGCAACCTATGTATAAAGATGCCGGGGTGCCTAGCATGGGGCATTTTCTCTTGTCATTATGGCACAAGTTGAAGAACCAGAAATGATGGCTGTGAATTTATGAGTCATTTGAAGCTTTTGACATGGATAGATTATTTCTATTCAACCCCTGAAAGGGAACCTGTCATGTGATTTGTGCTGCCCAAAAACAAGCAGCATGAATCCAATGCACGCTGCACAATTGCAGGCAGGGATATTGTTCTCGGAAATGCTCCCATACTTCACAGAAAATATAGTCGAAGGACCAAAGGAAGAAATGAGACTAATCCGGCACCTCCCTTGGTCGGCTTCGCTGGGTGATTGACAGGTGTCTTCCTTGTATGTATCTAGAGAGAGACCTGCCAATCATCTGGAGCGTCTCTGGAATAAGCTGGCCAGGGTTGAGCACCGGACCAGTCTCCTCTCCAGTTACGATCCCCGGATCGATCTTTAAAGTATATTCTCTCTTAAACGCCGGTGTGTTCCTCAGAGTGTGTATACCTGGCTGTAATCATGCCTGCATTTTGTGCAGCATAGTTTCTCTTTAAAGTATTAGATATTAGTAAATTCTAGAATGTTAGCATTGGGAGGGACCTCCAGGGTCATCGTGTCCAACCCCCTGCTCAATGCAGAAGTCACTAAACCATCTCAAGAGGTGGTGACGAGTTCTCCTTCAATGGAAGTCTTCAGAGGCTGGACAGACATCTGTCTGAGATGGGTTAGTGACTCATGCATTGAGCAGGGTTTGGACACAATAACGCTGGAGGTCCCTTCCAACTCTAACATTCTATGATTCTATGATCGCAGACAGATATCCGTCCAGCCTCTGAAGACTTCCATTGAAAGGAGAACTCACCACCTCTCGTGGCAGCTTGATCACCCTCACTGTCAAAATTTATTTCCACTTCTAACGCAAAAGAATTCATTAGCTGCATATTTCTTCCAGCCCGTATATTTCCCATCCCATGTTGCTCTAGTTTGAAGCTCTCCTGATGAGTGTAACAAGGTGTCTACCAAATATGTGTTTTCCTGTTTTCGTAAGATGCAACCCATCTCTAGCAAGGAATCCATCATACAGGTCAAGAAACCCAAAACGTTTCTCACAACACCATCGATGTAGCCAGTTGTTCACCTGTAGAATCCTTTTCAATTTCCTTGGTCCATGTCCATCCAATGGGAAGATGGATGAGAAGACGACCTGCGCTCCCAGTTCCTTCGCTTTCCAGCCGAGGTCTTCAAAGTCTCTGCATATACGTAGTTTCCAGGTCCTTTCTTACTATGTCATTTGTTCCTATGTGTATTGGTAGACTTGGGTGGTCGTCTGTAGCACTGAGGAGTCTTCATACCGTATCAGACACATCTTTGATTTGGATCAGTCCTGTGGATCAAAGTCTACTGATCGCGGTCAGAATAAGAGGGAGAGTGCTTGTTGTCCAGGTCATGTCAGTCCTGGCAAACCAATTTTAATACAAAATTTAAAAAAAAAATCAATTATTTAGTTTTTTTATGTATTTTTCATAGTAAAAAAAAGTCGTACAAATAGCACCAAAGGAAAACGACTAAAAAATAAGACTTGTCCCATAAAAGCAAAACCTGAAATAGCTGTGAAGTCTTATGATACCATTAATTCTTTTCATAAAAAAAAACAATAGACATGAGCAGAAGCATAAGGCTTTGTTTGCACGTTGCATTTTTGCTGCGCTTTTTTTTCTGCAGGCAAAACTTCCTCTCTTGGAAGTAAAGAAGCTGCTTAAAAAAAAGCAGATTTTGCTGCATTTATTTGCTGCGCTTGTCATGCTCATACAGTTTAGTGTCTTTTGTTCCTGAGTTTTTGGCACTAAAACCGCAAGAAAACCTGATACCTGCATTTTTAAAAATTCTTAATAAATATAATTCTGGATTAATTATTCAACGGCTCATATACAAAAAAAAAAATCAATCCTTAAAAGATACTTTATTAACCAATCATTAAAAAGTTTTCAAAACTTCAAAAAACAGGCAAACAAAAATAGGCTTATTGCTGATTTTCAAAATCCAGCCACAAACACTAGAGAGTCGTTCCAATGTCAGGTAGAGGGTCACAAACCTATTTGTCCCTATAGGGCCCTATATCTCTCTCCTACCTGACAGCGGAGGTTGGCACCCTCTTGATATGCAAATGGCGCCCCCGCTCCTTGGCGGCTCTCCCTAATCACCCTGTTGACTCCTATGTAAATAACATCAGCTTGGAGCACAACAGATGGCCGGGGACAAAAATATAATAGATAATAACCCCATGCCACAAACCACCAAGACAAAAATGTAAGGAATAGTAACTGGAAAAAACTCTAATTTTTGGCAGATTTGTAAACATTTGCTTTGGGAGGAAAAGGAGTCTAAATAACCCTATTTAGGTGTCTCCCTGCCTGACAGCGGAGCTTTTACACCCTACGTTACTCTGGTGCCCCCGCTCCACGTTCGCTGACCCTTACTGACCCCTACACTTCTCACCCAGAAAGAGGAAAGAGGGTGTCAGAACATATGGCCAAGGGAGACAGGGGTAATAACTTAGAATTATCCCTGAAAAAATCCCCCCCAAAGACAAAAAATGTTTTAATAATAATAATAAAAAAAATGTATCTGCAAACCGATGTATACAGTGTACGGGATAATAGTGCATTAGCAAAGGCAGTTGCAAGTAAAGGGGGTAAGATATCAATCAGAACAGATACACAATCATTTAAATATTCTTAAGCAGCATTAATGTACATTTCTCACTTCATAAAACGCTGCTATTGCCTCTAATCCCCAACAACACATTTTTCATATTGCATCATGCCCAAAACAACCTCCGCTGTCAGGTAGGAGAGAGATATAGGGCCCTATAGGGACAAATAGGTTTGTGACCCTCTACCTGACATTGGAACGACTCTCTAGTGTTTGTGGCTGGATTTTGAAAATCAGCAATAAGCCTATTTTTGTTTGCCTGTTTTTTGAAGTTTTGAAAACTTTTTAATGTTATGTTAATAAAGTATCTTACCTGCATTTTTAACTGCTCTTTTGATCTTACTCATTGCTTTTATGGGTGAAAAAAACGCTGCAAAAATGTTGAAAGAAGTGACGTGCAGCAGTTTTCAAAAACGCTGCAGTTATTCAATTCAATCGGGGAAGAAAAAAAATAACAATGTGTGCATGAGATTTCTGAAATCTGAAAGCTTTTACTTATACTGGAAAATGCAGCTTAAAATTTGCATAAAAAAAGCAGCAAAAACACATGTTAACGTAGCCTAAGTTGGTATAGAGGCAATGAATAAGAGCATGTTCACACAGCGGCCATTTAAAAGACAAAACCTAATATAGAAACAAAATGAGAAAATACCCTGCTGTAACTAAGTAAATAGCAATAGTGCATATAAACATTAGGTAGTTAGTAAACCCTGTTTTGATTAAGAAGACGTAAAAGTCATCCCGTCAGCATCAAGGTGCAGCCAAATCGGGATGGTCATATCCACTAGTATGAAAACCAATTATGTAGCTTTCCATGGCCCGGTGTCTGACCAATTGGACCCCAGTACTGCTCTACCCCCCCCATCTACATTGAGGTCATCTGACACAAGAGAAGGTTCTAATCCTAAAGGATAGGCCCATCCCGATTGGGTACACCTTGGCGCAGTGGGATGGCTTTTATGAGTTTTTCATGAAAAACTTTGTTCCCTATGTCATTCATATGTACTATTACTATTAAGTTTTGTCGTTTATTCTTTACAGTTGTGTGCATGAGATCTTATATTTAGGAGTAGCAGTTGTACTGCCAAAATTCCATCCAACCATGTATTAGAATGTTAGGTGAAAATGGATTTCAGCACCATGGACAGCGGCCACTGCAAGTCTGAACATACCCGATCTCAAGATGGTACTTTTTAAAGGGAACCTGTCACCCCCCCAGGCGTTAAGTAAAAGAGCCACCATGTACAGCACTAATGCACTCTGTCAAGGTGGCTCTTTTATTTAGGGTACCTTCCAGGTCTTTTCCCATCTGACAGAGACACCTCACATCCATCACTCATGTCTTCCTGCATTGTTTGCTTCGCCTCCACATTGTTCTTTTCAAATCCTGGCGCCTGCGCTGTAGTATGTATTCTTGGGCATGCGCAGTTACCGCTGCCCGTCCTCTCTCATGACTTCCTGGCCTTTCCTATCGCGCCTGCGTGGACGCGCGGCCAGAGATCCCGCCCCGCAGTTGCTTATGATTTATTCACACTGTGGGGCTGGGAATCTTAAGCATGTGCAGTAGTTCTCTGCGGCTCTCAAGCCCAAAATTCCCAGCCCCGCAGTGTGAATAAACCATAAGCGACTGCGGGGCGGGATCTTTGTCCGCGCGTCCACGCAGGTGCGATAGGAAGGCCAGGATGTCATGAGAGAGGACGGGCAGCAGTAACTGCGCATGCCCAAGAATACATACTACAGCGCAGGCGCCAGGATTTGAAAAGAACAATGTGGAGGCGGAGCAACCAACGCAGGAAGACATGAGTGATGGATGTGATTATATATCAGGTATGTCTGACCAATTTTAAAAAAAGATTACTTCTGTGGTGGAAGGTACCCTGAATAAAAGAGCCACCTTGACAGAATGCAGCATTAGTGCTGTACAAGGTGGCTCTTTTTACTTAACGCCGGGGGGGGGGGGGGGACAGGTTCCCTTTAAGGTTCAAAGATCACCCAAATGTGTCCCTTTTTTATAAAACTTAAGTTGACTTAAAAAAAAAAAAAGGAAACCATTTTTTGGGACAGCTTGACGACATGGTGTGATAAAATCCCATCCAAACCTAATTTTAAATAAGTGTCATACTTTTCAATAACTTCATAGTTTTAATTGGATGCCGCTGTAACTCAATGTGATATTTCATTTTTTTTTTTTTTGGAATCTGTTGAGTTCTAAGGTCTCATGAAATTACAGGACTCGGCTTCAGAGTTGTGTGAAGATTAAAAAAAAAGGTAGGATGCGTTATTCATCAAACTCCGAGAGCTGAAGGAATACAAATGGTTACAGAAAGATGAAAAGGAATAGCAGCCAATCTAATATATGGAAAATAAAAATGTCAAAATGAAGTTTGATTAAACATATGTTCCTTTCCTGTATTGGAGTTGCAACTGTATTTTTTTTTATTTGAATTTTAAAATGTAAACTTAAAAGGGTATTCTGAAATTCTTAGGAGAAGGCATCGATGTGTGATCACGAGGTTCGTTGACCTCTTTGGTTGCAGTACCTGGAAAAGCAATATCAAAGTGAATATGTACAGCTTTTCTTATTCCGAGATGCTCTGTCAATGGAACTTGACTGCTGATGTCATGCTGATAGACTGCTGGCTTTCTGTAGTTATGAAGCAGGGATCTGGCTGTCAATCAGCATGACTTGGGCAGGTGGGTCGCCCTCCCAGGGCTGTGGGGTACTCGGTACCGGGCCGGTATCGGGGGGACGTGTCACAGCAGCGGTGACCCGGACGTGGCCCTGGGCGCCCAAGTAATGGCGGGAGATGTAAATGGTGGAATGTAGTTAATGGAACAGTTCGTGACGCCACCTGTGGTGTTCGGCAAGTAGGATGTTAGGCCGACGCTGCATGCAGGTCCTCTGGGGCTGGTGGTGTGTTGCAGCCTAGATGGTGTAGCTCCCCACAGGTGAAGCTGTAGCCCCAGGGCAGCGTGGATGCAATGGAAGAGGAGAGGTGCAGGCGGTGTGGAGAATGGTACCCAACTATAGCGGTGCGGAATTTGTTAGAGCACAAATGAAT
The DNA here is from genome assembly GCF_039654945.1 of Dendrobates tinctorius. Lineage (NCBI taxonomy): Eukaryota > Metazoa > Chordata > Amphibia > Anura > Dendrobatidae > Dendrobates > Dendrobates tinctorius. The sequence continues at coordinate 27,227,803 of NW_027361727.1, read as the reverse complement.
GGAGGACACCGGGGCTTGTAGTTCCAAAGCTTTACTCACAGTCCGTTGTACACACACACACACACACACACACACACACACACAGGTACCTGCCTCCGGGTCGTGTCCTCCGGGTCAGAGACTCAATCAACCTCCGGGCAAGTTAGGATTCTCCCCTCCAACACTCCGCCAACATGTACCTTTCTGAACGACTCCTCTATAGCGCCTTAAAGTGTGAAGATCTCCTAGTACTGAGTTACACTGGATTTCCTCCTGTCAGATGTTCCCAAGAACTCTACTTGTACGGCAGACAGCTGTAGCCTGCTTCGGGGACTCCCTTCTCCTGAGTCCTGGCTCTCTATCCAATTGCTGTTGCGCCCCCAAGTCTTAGATGGGAGTAGTGCATTTACAGCCAACTACTCCACCGGTGTCTGCTGCAGAACCATAAGTGTCCATACAACCTCGGGGATCGGGCCCCGGCCTTGCGCTGAAAACCTATAGGCAGGGTTCCTCTTCTAAACCACGTCCTCTCTGTTCTCTCTATTCCTTCATTCCGTTCTTGTCTTTCTTTCTTATGGAAGCTTAGATTTCAGTTCTACGTCTTTCTCCTTCTTTTCCTTTCCCGTGCCAGCTGGCTCAGATCACTGAGGCAGCTGCAGAACTCCTTCCTCCATCCCTTCTTCCAGGGATTCTCACTCCTGTCTGAGTGACTTCCTACCCGACTGACCTTCTATCAGACTGACCTGTACACCTACACTTTCCCACTCTTTTATGTATCTTAGCTCCACCCACCTCCCAGCACGTCCAGTGTTCCAAGCAGGGAACCACCAAAGGTGCTCTGCTACCCTCTGAGCAAGGAGCCGCAATGTGGTTGTGCAGAACTACCCTGTTGTGTGGGGTGCGAGCGTTGGAGTGTGGAAAGGAGTTCCCACCCTACCCGGATGGTGGGGCACCACACCTTAGGAGAAGGTGCAGTACCTCTGTGGCGACTGAGCCTCAGGGGTGCCACACAGGCACGCCCCACCAACAGAGCAGAGCAAAATAGAAGCCGCTGTTCTGTCGATATGACATCAGTGGAAGCCACAGAATTGCTGGCAGGAGCCCTGGCAAAGTTTGGCGCCGAGTACAACAGGCAGGTAGTTAGCAGTTTCCTGCCTGTTAGCTCTTAAGCTTACAGAAAAAAAAAAAATTAGTAATAGATAACCTATTCAATATTTTTTTTCCTAGCCTTTTCTAAATTCTAGGGTAAGTGTACATGGATATAGCCAGAATTTAGATGTTGCAATGCCACCCATAGACCCTTCTGCCACATAGAAAGACCACAATATTTCAAATGGCACATGCTCCGTGGGGGCTGTGCTATAGAGATTTATTGGTGCCCCATTGCTTCTAATTTCAGATTTACTCATCCTGAAAGGAACAAGCACATTGTAGTTTAACTACACCACTGCCATGCTTTATAGCAGCCATGATGCCAAATAGCATAGGAGATGTCCGAATATTCTTAAACTTAGTTGCAACCTATGTATAAAGATGCCGGGGTGCCTAGCATGGGGCATTTTCTCTTGTCATTATGGCACAAGTTGAAGAACCAGAAATGATGGCTGTGAATTTATGAGTCATTTGAAGCTTTTGACATGGATAGATTATTTCTATTCAACCCCTGAAAGGGAACCTGTCATGTGATTTGTGCTGCCCAAAAACAAGCAGCATGAATCCAATGCACGCTGCACAATTGCAGGCAGGGATATTGTTCTCGGAAATGCTCCCATACTTCACAGAAAATATAGTCGAAGGACCAAAGGAAGAAATGAGACTAATCCGGCACCTCCCTTGGTCGGCTTCGCTGGGTGATTGACAGGTGTCTTCTTTGTATGTATCTAGAGAGAGACCTGCCAATCATCTGGAGCGTCTCTGGAATAAGCTGGCCAGGGTTGAGCACCGGACCAGTCTCCTCTCCAGTTACGATCCCTGGATCGATCTTTAAAGTATATTCTCTCTTAAACGCCGGTGTGTTCCTCAGAGTGTGTATACCTGGCTGTAATCATGCCTGCATTTTGTGCAGCATAGTTTCTCTTTAAAGTATTAGATATTAGTAAATTCTAGAATGTTAGCATTGGGAGGGACCTCCAGGGTCATCGTGTCCAACCCCCTGCTCAATGCAGAAGTCACTAAACCATCTCAAGAGGTGTTGACGATTTCTCCTTCAATGGAAGTCTTCAGAGGCTGGACAGACATCTGTCTGAGATGGGTTAGTGACTCATGCATTGAGCAGGGTTTGGACACAATAACGCTGGAGGTCCCTTCCAACTCTAACATTCTATGATTCTATGATCGCAGACAGATATCTGTCCAGCCTCTGAAGACTTCCATTGAAAGGAGAACTCACCACCTCTCGAGGCAGCTTGATCACCCTCACTGTCAAAAAGTTTTTTCTAAAATCTAATCTATATCTTCTCCCTTTCAGTTTCGGTATTTCATATTTTGCTTTTCAAAAAAAATACAATTTTTAGAAGAAGCTGATTCCCTCTGTCAATGCCACATGAAATTTTCAGTAAACAAAAGACTTTTGGACTGGAAAATTTCAGTATTCGAAAAACAATTTATATCCAGCAGGAAAAAAAAAAAATCTGAATGTGAATTGACACTGTGGTCCCTCGTCACACCCCGCCTATTCCACTGTCAATGTGCGGCGCCTCATAAGATGTTTTGACAATGGAATCACCTTGGTGTGACGGAAAAGTTGTAACGTTCCAGAATATCCATCCAGCGATGCCCCTACTTGTGACTCCAATGTTCAGCATCGCTCAACATCAAGAATTTCCCAATCAAATTCCTGCTTACCTGGCAGGCAATTCATATAAAAAAAAGCAATTTGTAAACTAATAGAGAGGAGAGATTTTACGCAATCAAATGACATTTGTGACCTTGTTAGAAAACGTTTCCATTGACAACTCCGACTGTCAGTCAACCGGCAACAGCGCAAAAATATCCAATACAACAAACAGTTCCAATGTAAGCAGTCGGGTTTTTCATTCCAGCTACAGATGTTTTCCATTATGGCTACTTATTCTCCATTTTCTGCTGAGAGTAACGCTGAATCAGCTCCGAAATACTTTTCGTACATTGAAGGCTGAGGCTTCATCTTGCAACATAGGCAACTATTTTTCTTTATTGACACATTTTAATGTTGCTCGCTTTTTATCAGTCTTTTACATTTTTATTTTCCAGTTGGAGTATTTTATAGACTTGATTTAAAGGAATTTGCAGAAATTGGAACCGGTGATGGTAGTTATGAGTTACTATTATTCGTGATACATTTCAAGTGGTTTTATCACCGTAGAACATGATGTACAATTGCTTGGATATATTATAACTTTCTGATCAGTGGGGTTCTGACTGCTGAGACCCCTGTGATACCAAAATGAAGAAACTCTCTCTGTTTTAGAGATTTCCTTGAGGATCATGCTCATAGCTACTCGCTAAATCCCACCACATTGGGAAGCCAATAGCCCCATGCTCTTCTGCAGATCAAATGTCCATTGTCCTTGACTTTCCATTCTCAATGTCATGATAGCTCACCAGAGCCTCTGTTGCTGGTTCTCAGTCCTCTATCAGTCTCTTTCTATTCACTTTTCTCTGTTGTATTCTTGTGTCCATCCTCCTTTGACTGGAACCTTTGGAGATGCCTTCAGAGTGCAAGTGCACTGACTTTCCTAAAGGACCAACATGTACCCTGGTTTATCTTCCTCAATCATGGCCCACCTTACCCAAGATACTTGAGGGACCCATCCCTGGGGCTTCGTATCTGAGCAATAATTTTTTTTTTTATCTGTGCAAAGATGACCCTGTTTGATGATCAGGGGCGTAACTTTTACTGGTGAATGTGTCGCAATTGCACCAGTGCCCTGAAGCCTAGGGGACCAGAAAGTCCCCTTTGGCCCATATGAAAAGACCATTACTATTATGGCTCATACTCACTCTCGTACGAGTCTCTCGCATGAAAAACCGGCATTGTCGCCGGCACATGGACCGGAGCGTGTGGCTGCATAGAAATATATGTAGCCGCACGCTCCGGTCCGAGTGCCGGTAGCAGTGACAGGTTTTCATGCGAGAGACTCGCAGGAGAATCGAGCTAGTCTCTCGCAAGTGAGTATGAGCCCTTAGACACTTGCAATAGTTGGAGCTTTTGCATTGAGGCCTATAAGATTCATGTTACACCACTATTGTTGATGTTGATTTTTGTCTGCCACCCGCCCGGACCCTGTAAAGCGCAAACTCCACCTAAACTGTTCTTCTGCTTAGCCACTATATTAATAAATCTTTGCCTGCCCTGACCCCAATTAATTTGACTACATGTTACAGATCTTGCATCTCAGATACTGATATGTTAGTTTGTGCAGAATACTCTGCAGTTGTGTCCTGGGAAGTCCTGCAGTGCAGTCCCGACCTCATAGAAGAGTTTTAGGGTGAATACCACAGGCACCCAATGTTCCTCACTCTGCATTGGAATTCAAGGGCGTTATTACTTCTTAATAGTATATGAAATAACTATTGGACACCCACCAATCCCGAGAATGGGTCCCACCACAATAGAATAGTGACTATGTACAAATTCAGCTATTTTTCGCAGTCCGATGAGCTACCAATGTTCCATCCGAAGAAGCGTTTCACCAGCTTGTTTTTGGAACGGGCCCCAGCTGTCAGACTCCCAGCGATCCGCAAGTTATCACCTATTCTATTGATAGATGATAATTTGCTAATATGGGAATAACCCATTAATGAAGGACACGTGATACTTGATGTCCTACTATTCTTTCCCCTTAATGAAGGAGACCTCATACTTCTAGATGTCTCGCATCTCTCATCTTCGCTACTTAGCATTCTTAGGAAGGAGATTCAAGAAAGAGACAAAAAAGACAAGATTACGTCTTTCGAATGAATTGTACAAAATGATCTATTTTACAAAATTATACATAAAGCACGCATACTTCTTTTCTAAATTGCCACACGATTTTGGTGATTTGAATAGTGTTTTCGGGATAAAGCTGCTATAATGATTCATGTTATTTGTCATCTATGAGAGAACAGTCTAAAGTCAACCCGAATCTTCCGGAAGCAGCAAAACCTCAATTCCATGGGTCTGATGGTGCCAGACATTATCCCATAACATTTCCGGCACCATTTTTCATTATTTCTTAAAATTTGTTCATATCCATGTAGCGTAATCAAAGTTAGAATCCAAGCCCAAAACTTACTTTTACTTCCTTCCAAGTAGCAAAATAAGATTTAGATCCAGGTTGAATATGTCCTTATGGTCATCTTCCCCTGACTGGTGCCACGTTGTCATAAATGCACCTCATATCATGCACGCTTCACTAAAGGGGAACATGCAGAGCTCAAAAAGCTGAAAGTTGTGCTGGACAGTAGTCATCATCTGTCCAAAAAAAATGGGTTTCAAATCAGGCGACATGTAGTAATCAATGAATTCAATCCTGGGAGGGTGGACCATTGCCTGGAAGGGTTTTTTGACATCTCATACTGCATAAACTACTAAATAGATCTTGTGGACCTGATTAGGCTGGTGCACTTACTTTGAAAATCCATGTCAGAATGACTGTGTAATCGTGATATTAAATGCTAAAAAGTTTATTATTCCAAGTGGATTCAGTGTCCACCAACTAAGCCTGAAAAATAGCAGCAACTTGTGAGATCTCAGCAGCAGTTGGGAGAGGGACACTGAGGAGCTGTCAGGCTAAGTGGGTGGATATTTAACAGCAGGGAGGATGGACACTGAGGAGCTGTCAGGCTAAGTGGGTGGATATTTAACAGCAGGGAGGACGGACACTGAGAAGCTGTCAGTCAGGCTAAGTGGGTGGAGATTTAACAGCAGGGAGGAGGGACATTGAGGAGCTGTCAGGCTAAGTGGGTGGAGATTTAACAGCAGGGAGGAGGGACACTGAGGAGCTGTCAGTCAGGCTAAGTGGGTGGAAATTTAACAGCAGGGAGGAGGGACATTGAGGAGCTGTCAGTCGGGCTAATAAGTGAGTGGAGATTCAACATCAGGTAGAAGGGAGATTTAGGAGTTCACAATCAGATACGGTGAACATAGATTAGGTTTAAAGTTTTCAAAGGATTATACAGCAGTTTTGACATAGATTTTAAAAGAAAGGACATATACGTACCTGTTATTTCAAAGAGACCTATTAACAATGCCTGCCATTCATATTGTAGAATCTCATACCATAACAGAAGAAATGAATAAATATGAGCTGTGCCACATTGATCTCCTGTGGCTCCTAAAGAATTATTCTGAGTAGTGCACTTTCCTAGTTCTTGCAGTTCTGTAGACAATGGAGCAGCGGTGAGACCTCCACTTCATTATAAAGAACCACTTCATAGCCCTGGTCTCGGGATCGGTCGGACTCCCAGGAGGTTTGACCCCCAGTGATCAGCAACTTGTTTCTTATCCTGCAGATATTCTATATACTGCCCAGCCAGGAATAACCCTTTATGCCATAGAAATAAAAGGATGGATTATGCAGTATGATGTGTCCTATATTGTCTGACTCTGGTTCCTTGGACTCAGCACATAAAACGCTCGCACTCCCGTCTTTTCAGAACATGTCCACATCTGCCTCAATTCTATCCTTAATATTGTAAGCACAGGACAGACCATCACTAAGATGTAATAGATTAATTGTGAATTATAGACCATAGGGGCAAGTAATTGACTCCAAGCTGCGTCCAAATGGACTTGTCTTCTGAAGGGTCCCTGCTGTTCGTCAGTAGGTCAGAGACTATGCCTTGCGTAGGGTTTTCTGTCCGACTTTGGTTCCTAGAAGTAAGAAGTCTTTCTTTAGCTCCAAAAGTCGTCATCCCCAGCCATAGTCATTGGCATTTTACTTTTTCAGCAAATCTAAAAGTTTTCAGGAAATGTCTCCTTTGACTTCGAGTGGCTATTTTACACTCCACATTTTTTGCATAGAAAGAGATAGTCTCCAGTGTCCACACTTGGACATGTAGCCTTGTACGATGAGATTTTCCATTTATAGGAAGCATTAAATCTCTACGATGCCATTAAATAGCCAAAATTCCAGGCCACAGTCACCAGGTGAGAGCAGCTACGCTGTGCGCGAGGGAGAAAAGATACAAGTCACATCTGTTCTATTACTCTTCAGGAGTCATCCGAGAGTAATTCTGCTCTCTGGTGGGTGACATCGGCTGCCGGTTGTTGCTGGCTCATTGCACTGCTGACACCATTAGCTTGTCATCTCCATCAAGGAGCTCTGCGGGGTTCAGAGCTGCTCACATCAGATTATGTTGTAAGCAAGTTTTCCCTTTTCTAATGGATTTAAGAATCAGTCATTCAAAAACAATAAAACCAAAACAATAAAAGGATAAATAAAAGTGAAGTCGCAGGGAATCTACAGCTTTTCGGACCCCCGGGTAATACTCAAACTTTGGGTTATCATTTTTAGGCTTTTTTTTTTATTTCCCGTTCCAGTAACGTTGTCTCAGTCCAGCGGTGACTGCTCCATATTTAGGATAGATACTACAGTCTTTAATGACTTGTAGGAGACAGTGGAGTTCATTAGAAAAGTGGCGCTGGACCATCGAGAGACGCAGTCGTCATTTGGGCTAAGTAGAGAGGAGCCGATCTACCTCCTCCCAGATGGCAGAATGATTGACCATAAGAGATCTATAGATATTCTCCCGGAGAATCAATATTAGAATTTATTACCATAGCTTCACTCATTAAGTTCAAAAGCGGTTTCCAGGGAACATCTCTTTAGTTTTCAACTTTTTCACTTATACTTTATATTGGTTTTATCAATTTTTCATGCTTTCCGAGCAAAGAAACCACATACAACTACCAGTCAATATAGGATGACTATAAGGGAACCTGTCATATTTAGCAGCACGTTCTGGGTGTTTTATAGTGTATAGCAAAAGTTATGATTTAACATTTTCTCATTGGTGGTGGAGCCGAGTCTTCATGGACCCTACTTCCATAACTTGGTCGCTGCCATAAAACTTGGAAAGGCAGCTAAGCTGCACAAATGTCATATGCATGAGATGATTGCTTCCTAGCATGACATTAAGTTTAGTGCTTGCTACATCTGTAGAAATCGTTCCCAGTCTCTGCGTCCAGAGAAGGTCCAGAAGTCCTGTTTATACGTTGCGGATGGGAGGCGCAACGTTGCAGCCAGGAGATCCACACTATTTTTCGCCAGGGACTTCCACAATAAAGTATGGACTTTCCCAGTTGTACCTTCCCCTTCTACACCTGCCCTGCTCTTCGGTGGTTTCTCACTGGTCCCATCACACAGGTCACGCTGGATAATGCCTGCTCAGCCAATCAGAAAGTGACATTTCATAGCATTTGGTGTTTGCTATTAGAATCTGCTGAAGACCTGGCCAACGTCAGAGCAGGAGCAGTTGGGAATTATGGAGATCTGCGGCTAATGTTTTTTTTTTTTACTCCTAAGGCCTCTTTCACACTTCAGTTTTTTACAATCAGTCACAATCCGCCAGGTTTTGAAAAAAAACGGATCCTCAATTTTTTTTTGAGGATCCGTTTTTTTCCCCATTGACTTCCATTATTGGCGGATTGTGACGGATTGCCGTCCGTCGCATCCGTTTTTTTTGCGGATCCGCCAAAGGTTCCTGTCCGTTACCATCCTCAAAGATTTCAAAACGGAGCTTGCAAGGTTTTTTTCTGTGGCGGATCCTCCAGACACTCATTTAACCCGAAATTCTTTCTGGGTGCCGGACAAAAAAAAATCTCTCTCTCTCTCTCTCTCTCTCTCTCTCTCTCTCTCTCTCGGGAAAAAGAGAAACTGTAAGGGATAGAGGGGAGAGGAGGAGGATGCAGCTGCAGCTTTCCACTCAGTTCTTTAGTGAAGCAGCAGGGCAATGCATCTGATTGGTTGGAGCACATAGCATGGCTCTGACATCACACCAGGAAGAGTCTGCCCAATCAACACTCATGGAGACAGAAAGTGTGTATCAAGAGAAAAAAAAAAAAAAAAGGAAAACGACCCAAAAGTTGCAGGGAAGACATTGCCTTAAATCTAATATACATCTCTATTTTTATTCTTATATCAGTTTAATAACATCCAAGAAGGACAGTTGTTCCAACACCAGACTTCCATCTGCCGTTATATTCTCAATTCTTCATGTTCTGTCCTGGATGATGTCTGAGACATACATGTGGCCAGATGAAGCGATGCGTGACAGATGTCAGCATGCTTCACCGCAACACAGGGAGACGGAAACATCTGTTATTCCATCAAAATGGTCTTCATGGGAAAAAAAAAATGCTACTTCATATTGTGCACATCATGGTTCTTCTTCGATGCAAAGTGTTGATGTGTAGATGATGGTTGAAATGAAAGGGTGACAGAACAGAGCAATTTTATGGGACCGCAACACATAAAGTTGGTGGGGTCAGCAGCAATAGACTTCTGCTTCTGCTTTTTTTAGCTCCTTTCTGTAGTTTTTATGGGACCACAAAGAAGCTCTTGACCTGAAGTCATGGGCACTGGTCTTAGGCAAACAATGCTTGGGGTTCATAGAGATTACTCCCAGATTTATTGGTAAATCTTCCATGGATACAGCCACTCTTTATTTGCACTGGCATAGCCATATACATTTTTTTCCCAGTCCTACAGTTGCCCAATACTTTTCCCACCACCATGACAAGACTGGGTTGAAAATTAAAAGGGGTTACGCAAGATTTTCTGAAATTTGCCTTACAGTAGGTAATTCAATGACATATTAAAATAACCCTAACTCCCTTTCATGTTCCCACTAATGATCCGGGGGTCTCCACCAGTCACATGCCATACATCATGTCTATGACCAATGTATCCAATCCCTTGCGGTATGTACCAGCATCATCGCTCGGTCTGCAGGTTGGCGGTACAAGACCAACTGCAAAACTGGTGAAGCCCACCAGAGAGGCAGTGAGGAATATCGGGGGGGGGGGGGAATTTGAAAGATGAATAATGTATATTTTATTATGTTATATGTTGCCTTCCATTAGTCAAATCCCCCAAAACTTCTTTTAGCATAACCGGATGTCTTGTTATTTCTTTAGATCCCCTACAAAGACGCACCTGGCGTTTTTCCTCTCTTCCATTCGTTGCCTGTAGCACAGTATGAGTGTGAATGGCTACTCAATGTGTAGGGTTTTTGGTGGCTGCCATTTCTGATTTTTCGCTGTTTCATTTATATGTTGTTCCCTGGCCACAGCAGCCAGCTTTGTCATGTTGCTTTTGGGGTTTTTAGGTTTACTTTTCATTCTTTTGTTTGTTAAAATTTCCTGGAAGTATTTGAAAAAGTATCACCATATTAGGACCAGTCATATTGGGTTGGGCTTGGGGGTGGGTGAAAACAGGGGCAAGTGCCCTTGGCATCAAATTTTTAGCGGCACAAAAAAAAAAGTATTGATTTTGTAATTCATGCCAAGAATCTAGGGCAGTCCAAACGCCACAGACTTCTGGATCTGTGCCCCAAATTGTCAGGTGTGGCACAAGACGTCACCATTTTGGTGCAGCTAGTGCAATTGCCAATGACATGACTGCGTTGTGCCACCTGTGTTGACATTCTCTGTAGCGAAGAAACGCTTGCTCAGATTTGATGTGTTTGGTAAAATTGGCACAAGAATGGCAGTATGACTTTTGGATTGAGAATTCGGGAGTCGTCATGCCTTTTAATATTTTCTAAAGGGGTCACTGAACCGTAGGTTGTGGGTCTTGCCAAATGCACTAGCAACCCATGTTGCACCACAAAAGTAAACCTTCATCAACCACGTGGACCCGTTCATCGATAATCAGGCATCTGTTTCTGGAAGGAGCGGCTCCAGCTCATCACGTAACCAGGATCTTGCCGCGTGTTTCCTTTGGGCTTCGTCTGCTTTTCCCAATGACTTTATTTTCTCCAGACTCGACACCTGCACCACTAATTTGAATAGATACATGCTATGAGGTCCTGTCACTGAACTGTCAGAGAAAGCATGGCAGGAGAATGAGCTTCACACATAGCGGAGTAATATCACCAACGCCAAGGCGGAAAAAAATCACGCTGTGTCAAAGGGAAAATGCTACACTGCAAAACTCATCAAGTCTCTGACACAGGGAGATTGTGAGCGATGCCATTCGGCCAGGCGGGGAACGTGTTTGATTGCTTCTATCTGTCTGATGGGATCTTGTAGGCTAAAACAACAACATCTCCGTGCATTTTAAAGGTTAAATCCGATGGACTGTACTGGTTAAAGCACAATCTCTTCTCACACCGATGTCGGGAAGTTCCTTCGGATGAGACATGCTTGTGCCTGTTTGATGCATATTTCATCGAGCATCACCTGCTAGGATTTGGCAGGCTGAACATACGGTAAAACACTAGTGCAACACACAAGGTCTGCCATGAGGCTTCAGAGGAGAATGGAGTCCAATAGGAGCTTCAGAAAGTAAAAATTAAAAAGAAAAAATAGAAATGGACTAAATATATATATATATATATATATATATATATATATATATATATATATATATATATATACTCTAGCTGAAGAGCCCGGTGCTGCCCGGGCATAGTAACTAACTGTGGTTAGTTATGGCAAATTATAATTATCCTCCATCCCATAGTTCAGTGCCCATATACCCATCACACATCCTCCATCCCATAGTCCCATGCCCATATACTCATCATACATATCCTCCATCCCATAGTCACATGCCCATATACCCATCATACACATCCTCCATCCCATAGTCCCGTGTCCATATACCTATCATACATATCCACCATCCCATAGTCCCGTGCCCATATACCCATCAAACATATTCTCCATACCATAGTCCCATGCCCATATACCCATCATACATATTCGCCATCCCATAGTCCCATGCCCATATACCCATCATACACATCCTCCATCCCATAGTCCCGTGTCCATATACCCATCATACATATCCACCATCCCATAGTCCCGTGCCCATATACCCATCAAACATATTCTCCATCCCATAGTCCCATGCCCATATACCCATCACACATCCTCCATCCCATAGTCCCATGCCCATATACCCATCATACACATCCTCCATCCCATAGTCCCGTGTCCATATAGCCATCATACATATCCACCATCCCATAGTCCCGTGCCCATATACCCATCAAACATATCCTCCATCCCATAGTCCCATGCCCATATACCCATCATACACATCCTCCATCCCATAGTCCCATGCCCATATACCCATCATACATATCCTCCATCCCATAGTCCCATGCCCATATACCCATCATACACATCCTCCATCCCATAGTCCCGTGTCCATATACCCATCATACATATCCACCATCCCATAGTCCCGTGCCCATATACCCATCAAACATATTCTCCATCCCATAGTCCCATGCCCATATACCCATCACACATCCTCCATCCCATAGTCAACCATTATGACATCATAATGAGGGGTGGGGCTTGATACGCACACACTTTTTCTCCATTATTTAGATAGGGGCAAAATTGTTTGGTGAATTGAAACACGTGGGGTTAAAATTTCGCCTCACAACATTACCTAGGACGCTCTCGGGGTCCAGACGTGTGACTGTGCCAAATTTTGTGGCTGTAGCTGCGACGGTGCGGATGCCAATCCCGCACATACACACACACACAAACTTGAGTTTTATATATTAGATTTTTAAGAATAAATAATGAAAAGCTTTTACTTATTAATGAATTCTCTTGAAAATTACGTGCCCAAGTGCTGATCTCACCGGTCATGTCTAGGATAAATAAGCGGTGGTTTGTATAGGCCCATTCATAAGAATAGATTGATTTTAGAAGGATTGTCCACTACTTTAACACTGATGACCTATCCTTAAGACAGGTCACCAATATCTGATCGGTGAGGTTGTGACACTTGGCACCTACACTGATAAACTGTGCTCGGTGCCAGCGGCGGTCTGAAGTGCTCAGTTACAGAGATAAAAGTGGCCGGGTCCAGGGAGTGCACATTAGCCCCCTATTAACTTGAGTAGGGGGCGGATGTGCAGAACCTGTTCACGGCCACTATACAGAAGAAGGAGCGGCTTTGTAACTGAGCAGTTCTGGCCGCCGCCAGCACTAAGTACAGCTGATCAGTGAGTGTACCGAGTGTCGCACCCTCACCGATCAGACATCGGTGACCAATCCTAATGATAGGTCATCAATGTTAAAGTAGGGGACAACCTTTTTAATTTCTCATGTTTCAAATTCAATATATTAGTGCATTATGCTAGCAAAATCCTCAGACTGCAACTCAAATCACAACCACTAGGTGGCCACATATAGACACTTGTGATGAGTGAGTGTGCTCGGCAGTTGATCGAGCATCGGTGTGCTCAGGTACATCCATTACTTGATCGAGCATCAGCATGCTCGGATACGTCCATTACTTGATCGAGCATCGGCGTGCTCGGATATGTCCATTACTTGATCGAGCATCGGCGTGCTCGGATACGTCCATTACTTGATTGAGCATCGGTGTGCTCGGATATGTCCATTACTTGATTGAGCATCAGCATGCTCAGATACGTCCATTACTTGATCGAGCATCAGCATGCTCGGATACGTCCATTACTTGATTGAGCATCAGCATGCTCGGATATGTCCATTACTTGATCGAGCATCGGTGTGCTCGGATATGTCCATTACTTGATCAAGCATCGGCGTGCTCAGACGCTTCCATTACTTGATCAAGCATCGGCGTGCTCGGATACTTCCATTACTTGATTGAGCATCAGCATGCTCGGATACGTCCATTACTTGATCGAGCATCGGTGTGCTCGGATATGTCCATTACTTGATCAAGCATCGGCGTGCTCAGACACTTCCATTACTTGATCGAGCATCGGTGTGCTCAGATACGTCCATTACTTGATCGAGCGTCGGCGTGCTCAGATACGTCCATTACTTGATCGAGCATCGGTGTGCTCAGATACTTCCATTACTTGATCGAGCATCGGCGTGCTCAGATACTTCCATTACTTGATCGAGCATTGGTGTGCTCAGATACGTCCATTACTTGATCGTGCAGCGGCGTGCTCGGATACGTCCATTACTTGATCGAGCATCGGCCTGCTCGGATATGTCCAAGCGTCATGGGTGATAGATTGCGAGAGAGAGAGCGAGAGAGCGAGAGAAACACTGTTATGGTCTTCCAGAAAAATGCTTGAGTTTCCCATTGACTTCCATTATACTTGGTACTTGAGTTGAGCCCGTCTGACCTACTTGATTCGAGTACCAGCACTCGAGCATCTTAGTGCTAGATCATCACTGATAGACACATAGCATAAACATCTCTCAGAGTATCTTATTTATCAAAGTTAGTCATCTTCTTGGGATATACTGAGCGAAAGGAAAAGGTAGAATCGTAGAGTTGGAAGGGACCTGCATGGCAACTCAAGATAAGTAGCAGGTGATTTTGATGCTTAAATATTTATTGAAAGTTTAAAATATCTTTGAAAAGTTTTTTTTTATCCTATAGACCCTCAAATGTCCTGCAGATCAGTGAGAATTTGGGTCCTGAGGGCCCATCGGATGCTCAATAGACTATGCAGAAGTTCGGGGCTCATGAACATGGGCGGTGAATGGAAACACAGGCGGGAATTTATTATGAGGGGAATTTTTGAAGTCAGTGTTGCTTGTGGTTGAGTTGCCATCATTTGTCCCAACTTTATCAAGTGTTGCACAAGGCAGGATAAATTTACCATATATTAAGAAATTACATAGTAACACTTCTGTCTTCAAGTGTTACTCCACTTTTTTTGCCATACTGGAGCAAGTTTGTAATTTCTTGCTCAACAATAAAAAATGTCACAAGTCATAAATATTATAGGTAAAACAAGGAAGATGCCAGGGACTTGGAAAAACCTTGGTGAAATGCTTTAAAAATGGGACACAACTTTTATTAAGGAGTCTAAAATATAAAAATGGCATAAAATGTCCCCAAAAACAGGCACAAAACAAATGATAAATGCCCCCTACTTTCACCACTGTGAGAGCTCTTATGTGAGAGCTGAGTGCTTTTGCACAGTTTGCTGAGTGATCAGTAGGAATCTACAAGACGCGAACAAGGTTATTCCCAGGATCAAAACTAGTCTCCTATTCATTGGTCAAGGAATATATTGATTGATTGATGGGGGTCTGACTGCTGGGTCCCCACTGAACCCAAGAACAAGGTTTTGAATTCCGGACACCACACTCCGCTGCCCTATCTTCAATGGATTGAAGATGAGCATGCCCGTTCTCTGCTCTGGAAATATCAGAGAGCTGTTCTTTGCTTTCTCCAGCAGTCTCATAGACAATGGATAGAGCGGAGGTTGAGTAGAGACCAGTTGCTTGGATCCAAAGCAGGACTCACCCAGTCTGCAAAAATATGGCCACAGAGCCCCCCTATTCATCAATACCTGTCTCTATGGAGCTCAGCACCACTGGTCTTCTCCATGTCATGGAAAATACATGAGACCAGACACTGGCTAAATCAAATGGTTGATGGTGAGCAGATGGTTGAGGGCCACACAGAATGGCAACTAGGGCCGAATATGGCCCTGAGGTCGCAGGTTCTGCACACCTTGATTTAGTAGACCACGAGCCTCCCTCTTGAGACTCTTCTGAACGGAGCTCCATCTCTCACCTCTATGAGTGCACACATGCCTGTCTCCACTGGTCTTCTCCATGTCATGGAAAATACATGAGACCAGACACTGGTCAAACCAAATGGTTGATGGTGAGCAGATGGTTGAGGGCCGCACAGAATGGCATTGAGAGCCACATGTGGTCCCCTGGTTGCAGATTCTGCACCCCTGATTTAGTAGACCATGAACTCCCTCTTGAGACTCTTGTGAATGGAGCCCCATCTCACACCTGTGAGTGCACACATGCCAGATAATGGATCCAGATGATGGATTAGGCTTAAAACCCATTTTTACCACGTGTATCTGCTTATCCAATGCCGTGGAAGGTGTAAGATTGTCATTGATTTTATTTTTTTTTCAAAATTAACCTCTTATCCAATTTTTGTACCCAAAAGTTGTACCCCCATTTAGGGGTAAAAGGGGTAAAAATACCATTCCCTATCGTTCTGACTAGTAAAACCCTTTTCCATAAAGGGGGATATATGGGGGTTACAAGCATTGATGTCTGGGACACACACAATATCATTAGGCTGATAGTATTACTTAAGCATTATATGGCAATATTATATACAGGGTGGGCCATTTATATGGACACACCTAAATAAAATGGGAATGGTTGGTGATATCAACTTCCTGTTTGTGGCAAATTAGTATATGGGAGGAGGGAAACTTTTCAAGATGGGTGGTGACCATGGTGGCCATTTTGAAGTTGGCCATTTTGGATCCAACTTTATAAATGGCCCACGCAGGTGTAACCATATAAATGGCCCACCCCGTTGTAAGGCAGCGCTCACTGAGTGTATTGGGGAACGCCCGCTTGGCAGCGCTATAACATACCGGAAGACTCAATTTCCTTAAAAGTTCTCCTGGGTTTATTGCTCCATATCCCCAGCAGCACAAACACAAAGTAGTCAGCCTTTAGGTCCGGCAACATAAAATAATAGTGTCCATAAACAGGGCTTTGCTCCCTCAGACCCTGTTCACACACAGGCCAGGGCAATGTCCGTTAAACACTCAGTTCCATAGGACAGTACAGTCTCTTATTGACCGAGGTCAGTGCCACTCACGGTTGTCTGACCGTCCACTCTGGAGGTATCTCACAGACCTCTTTCCTCTGGTTCAGGAAAGCCGGCACTGCTTCCCTAGGCTGTGCGATATCCAGCAAGCAGGGTTGGCCAGGAGCCACACACACAGGAGGCCTTCTATCTCCCAGGTCACAATCAACTCTATAGTGTCCCACCTGGACACATGGAAGTCTGTGCACAATCCAGACTCCCAACACTCTCTCATGTGCTAAACACACCTTCATTATGTGGGCTGTACCCCCACCCCCAGGTGAGGTATGGATCACATGGCTGGTCACCTGGTCATGACCTCTCGGCAGGTCCCGAATATACCTACAGCTCCTGAAGGAAAACAGGGGTACAGCCAGCACCTTCACCCAAAGGTGAGGTAATATGGGTAGCCGGACCCTCCCATCTCTCATAGCTACCCGCAACCTGGACCCAGGTGCACTAACCGTTATATTAGTGCTCACGTGCACTAATAATAAAACACTACAGGTTGCATCCGTCCCTGTGACATATATCGGCCATTCACAACCCTGCCAGTCACTGTTTCTGCATCACCACAGAGGGAACGCCTGTATGCAGGACCTGGGGAGCCCATATAGCGCCCCCTAGCTGTCACAGGGGTCACTGCGTTACACTGTAGATACTTTGTTATATTAGCAATTAAAGTGGAATTTGGGAAAAATGGGAAATAATTGAGAGGGGTCTTTATAAGTCTTCATCTGCTCCCAATGACTGTTATAGTCCAGTGGTGGCAAAGAGAAATGATTATTTTCCAATGCAGATATAATATTAATATAGCATTTATGCAAATATAAAAAAAAAAAAATATATGTATATAGTGGTCTTAAAGGACCCCCAGTATACATCACAGGTGTTTGACTTGCACGTCTCTCTCTGCCTGGTATAATGGGAGGTGAGGGAAATAAATCAATATGACTTTCTTGCAGAATGAAGCTGTTTCACGTAACCTCTCAATTTCGGAGTTCTCAGAACCTGTCCTCCAGGCACACATTATGAATATCCATGTGTAAGCATGAATAGGTTAATCAGCGCATTGCCGTGCTGATGACTTGCTCGAATCCCGTGACAATTGAGCTCCGGAGAGTCCTGTCTTGTAAAGATCCTGTTATGGCAAAAACTGCTAAAAGGCAGACAGAAAAATGAGAATAACCCCAGAAATCTCTGCAGCGGAAGAAGAAGGAATGGAAAGAATTGCAAGAAAAATGTTATCTGCAATAGAGCAGGTATTCATCGCGTTTAAAGGGAATGTCCGAGCATTAACCTTCCTGCTGTAAATTCAAGACATAGCACGTCATAAAATATATCCAACAATATATATTATGACTTTTCTTTTTAATTAGGGTATTATTTCTGAATATTATTATTTTATTATTTATTTCCCTTTAAGTGGCATAAAATGCATAGAATGAAAATGAAGCACAGACTTATACAGTATACAGATTTACAGGCAGTATCATGCCAGCAATACAAAAATTGTATTTGTTTTTACCGTATATATTTTCCAGTTTTCTATAAAATTCAGAACTTTAAAAAAAGATGGGGTTAGTGGTGGAGAGGTGGGAGGACTCACATGCAGATGTTATATTGGGATTTCTTTTATACAGCATATGTACTTTGGATTTAATAATTGTATTGTTTCAAAGACCAGGATGATATAAACCAAAAATGGATTTGTTTTTTTTTTTCTTTATTTTCCTAGTGACTGATAACACCTCTATATACAAAAGATAACACAACAATTACCATCCACAATAGGTGATGTCACAGGTCACCTCCTCCTCCTCCTGTACAATGACTGATAACACCTCTATATACAGTAGATAACACAGGATCCTCCATTCACAATAGTTGATATCACAGCTCACCTCCTCCACTTGTACAATGACTGATAACACCTCTATATACAGTAGATAACACAGGATCCTCCATTCACTATAGGTGATTTCACAGCTCACCTCCTCCTCCTGTACAATGACTGATAACACCTCTATATACAGTAGATAACAGAGGATCCACCACTTTAATACTGGAGAACCTCATTATACTCCTCAGCTGCTGCAGAAACTCTTATCTTTGCTGCCTTTTCAGCTTTAAATTTTTTATTAGATTTTCCTTTCTTAAGATATTTGATTTTTAATGTTTTTCTTCTTTGTGTTCGGATCATAAATATTTCTAAGCTTTCAAAGTGGCTTCTGTCTCCTCATTTGGGTGGAAACAGAACCAGGAAGATTTCAGTGGATCCTCTAACAGCAGAGAGCATCTTTTGGGTTTGGATCTACTGTATATGTTACTGTCTGTGGGATCCAATCTCCAGACAAATATTGGACACAGACCTAAAAGGCCCCTGTGCAAGAACAATATACGGACCCCTAGCATCCAATAGCTCCTTATAATGCACAATTCCACCTGCTCTGGAGCCGATAGCGGCCTCTTTACATCTGAGGCACCTATGTGGCTGCACAGGCTGCACCAGTGGTATGTCCGCCCCTGCTCCAGCCTCTGACATTAGTATTACTGGGAGCAGAGCATAGGTGGCTGCACTAACCCATACAGTGACGCAAGAGGGACAGACATAAGGCATAGAATACCTGATCTCTCACAAGTGCCACATACTCCTGGATTTTTCCTTTTAGGGTGGGCAAGCAGCAAGTTTATGGGGGGGGGGGGGGGGGGTTGGAGACGTTTTTCCGCTTCATTAAGAATTTTTGTGCAGCCTTATGATTGGATAGTGCGCAGTGTGGAGTGTTTTATATCAGAAGTCAGTAAAAAAAAGACTTGACCTTATTATTTCTCTCATTAGGAAAACCAGAAAAATAAAAGTCTAAAAAGACTGAACGCAAGAAAAGCAAAATAGTTCTACAATAGAAGTGAACAGGAAGAGGCTTTTACATAATTTTTGAGCCAATTTCAGGTGTTCTTTGGAGTAACGCCGATCCACAAAAAACATATTATAGAGGTGCTACTAGAGTTGAGCGATACCGTCCGATACTTCAAAGTATCGGATCGGAATGGATCGGCCGATCTTAAAAAAAAGTATCGGTATCGCCGATTCCGATACCGGAAGTCCCATTCAAGTCTATGGGACTTCCGGTATCGGAATAAGAAAAACCCTGTTTTTGCCTTGTACAGCCTCTCTGGGGTCTGTACGGGCCTTTCGGGGGGCTGTGCCGGCCTGCCAGGGGGTCTGTGCAGGCTCCGGTGGTCTGTGCCGGCCTGCCGGGGGGCTGTGCCGGCCTGCTGGGGGGGCTGTGCAGGCTCCGGTGGGCTGTGCCGGCCTGCCGGGGGGCTGTGCAGGCTCCGGTGGTCTGTGCCGGCCTGCCGGGGGGCTGTGCCGGCCTGCCGGTGGTCTGTGCAGGCTCCGGTGGGCTGTGCCGGCCTGCCGGGGGGCTGTGCCGGCCTGCCGGGGGGCTGTGCAGGCTTCGGGGGTCTGTGCAGGCATCGTCCGATGGGACTACAAGTCCCATCGGGCGATGCCTGCTACCATGACAGTGATTGACACATTAGCCAATGATGGGACAGTAGTAGTCCCATCATCCGGCTAATGTGTTGAATGTATAAAAAAAAAAAAAAAATTACATGCTACATACATGCTACATTCATACTACATATATACTACATGCAACATGCATACTACATATATACTACATGCATGCAACATGCATACTACATATATACTACATGCTACATACATACTACATATATGCTACATATATACTACATGCATGCTACATACATACTGCATGCTACATACATACTGCATGCTACATACATACTACATATATACTACATGCATGCTACATACATACTACATATATACTACATACATACTACATGCATGCTACATGCTACATACATACCACATACATACTACATACATACTACATGCTACATACATACTACATATATACTACATGCATGCTACATACATACTGCATGCTACATGCATGCTACATACATACTACATACATACTACATGCATGCTACATACATACTACATGCTACATATATACTACATGCTACATACATACTACATGCATGCTACATACATACTACATATATACTACATGCATGCTACATACATACTACATGCATGCTACATACATACTACATACATACTACATATATACTACATGCATGCTACATACATACTACATACACTCACTGGCCACTTTATTAGGTACACCATGCTAGTAAGGGGTTGGACCCCCTTTTGCCTTCAGAACTGCCTCAATTCTTCGTGGCAGAGATTCAACAAGGTGCTGGAAGCATTCCTCAGAGATTTTGGACCATATTGACATGATGGCATCACACAGTTGGCGCAGATTTGTCGGCTGCACATCCCTGATGCGAATCTCCCGTTCCACCACATCCCAAAGATGCTCTATTGGATTGAGATCTGGTGACTGAGGAGGCCATTTGAGTACAGTAAACTCATTGTCATGTTCAAGAAACCAATCTGAGATGATTCGAGCTTTATGACATGGCGCATTATCCTGCTGAAAGTAGCCATCAGATGTTGGGTACATTGTGGTCATAAAGGGATGGACATGGTCAGCAACAATACTCAGGTAGGCTGTGGCGTTGCAACGATGCTCAATTGGTACCAAGGGGCCCAAAGAGTGCCCAGAAAAAATTCCCAACACCATGACACCACCACCACCAGCCTGAACCGTTGATACAAGGCAGGATGGATCCATGCTTTCATGTTGTTTACGCCAAATTCTGACCCTACCATCCGAATGTCGCAGCAGAAATCGAGACTCATCAGACCAGGCAACGTTTTTCCAATCTTCTACTGTCCAATTTCGATGAGCTTGTGCAAATTGTAGCCTCAGTTTCCTGTTCTTAGCTGAGAGGAGTGGTACCCAGTGTGGTCTTCTGCTGCTGTAGCCCATCTGCCTCAAAGTTCGACGCACTGTGCGTTCAGAGATGCTCTTCTGCCTACCTTGGTTGTAACGGGTGGCAATTTGAGTCACTGTTGCCTTTCTATCAGCTCGAACCAGTCTGCCCATTCTCCTCTGACCTCTGGCATCAACATGGCATTTCCGGCCACAGAACTGCCGCTCACTGGATTTTTTTTCTTTTTCGGACCATTCTCTGTAAACCCTAGAGATGGTTGTGCGTGAAAATCCCAGTAGATCAGCAGTTTCTGAAATACTCAGACCAGCCCTTCTGGCACCAACAATCATGCCACGTTCAAAGGCACTCAAATCACCTTTCTTCCCCATACTGATGCTCGGTTTGAACTGCAGGAGATTGTCTTGACCATGTCTACATGCCTAAATGCACTGAGTTGCCGCCATGTGATTGGCTGATTAGAAATTAAGTCTTAACACACAGTTGGACAGGTGTACCTAATAAAGTGGCCAGTGAGTGTACATACTACATGCTACATACATACCACATATATACTACATACATACTACATACAATACATTCATACAATACATACATAGACATACAGTACATATAACATAGAGTAACATACTTACCAATACTTGTCACATTGTTCCCCGAAGCCATTGTCTTTTACGGAATAAATATTAACATAACAAACCACAAAAATACTCACCCACGATCCGAAGCAGTCCACGAGTGTGTCCCACGACAATCTTGGGTAGAGAACTGCAGCATCAGCTGATGCTGCCGTTCTCTACGGGCTGCAGGAATCCAATGACGGAAGGTAGGTATCCCCTCCGCACTGTATTCCTCCGCCACTTAAAAAAAAAAAAAAGTCCCTAGTCTCACTTTATGCCATTGCTGTGTGGGAATTTCCCACGCAGCAATGGCATAAAGTGAGACTAGGGACTTTTTTTTTTTTTTAAGTGGTGGAGGAATACAGTGCGGAAGGATACCTACCTTCCGTCATTGGATTCCTGCAGCCCGTAGAGAACGGCGGCATCAGCTGATGCTGCCGTTCTCTACCCAAGATCGTCGTGGGACACACTCGTGGACTGCTTCGGATTGTGGGTGAGTATTTTTGTGGTTTGTTATGTTAATATTTATTCCTTTAAAAGACAATGGCTTCGGGGAACAATGTGACAAGTATTGGTAAGTATGTTACTCTATGTTATATGTACTGTATGTCTATGTATGTATTGTATGAATGTATTGTATGTAGTATGTATGTAGTATATATGTGGTATGTATGTAGCATGTAGTATGTATGTAGTATGTATGTAGCATGCATGTAGCATGCAGTATGTATGTAGCATGCATGTAGTATATATGTAGTATGTATGTGGTATGTATGTAGCATGTAGTATGTACACTCACTGGCCACTTTATTAGGTACACCTGTCCAACTGTGTGTTAAGACTTAATTTCTAATCAGCCAATCACATGGCGGCAACTCAGTGCATTTAGGCATGTAGACATGGTCAAGACAATCTCCTGCAGTTCAAACCGAGCATCAGTATGGGGAAGAAAGGTGATTTGAGTGCCTTTGAACGTGGCATGATTGTTGGTGCCAGAAGGGCTGGTCTGAGAATTTCAGAAACTGCTGATCTACTGGGATTTTCACGCACAACCATCTCTAGGGTTTACAGAGAATGGTCCGAAAAAGAAAAAAAATCCAGTGAGCGGCAGTTCTGTGGCCGGAAATGCCATGTTGATGCCAGAGGTCAGAGGAGAATGGGCAGACTGGTTCGAGCTGATAGAAAGGCAACAGTGACTCAAATTGCCACCCGTTACAACCAAGGTAGGCAGAAGAGCATCTCTGAACGCACAGTGCGTCGAACTTTGAGGCAGATGGGCTACAGCAGCAGAAGACCACACTGGGTACCACTCCTCTCAGCTAAGAACAGGAAACTGAGGCTACAATTTGCACAAGCTCATCGAAATTGGACAGTAGAAGATTGGAAAAACGTTGCCTGGTCTGATGAGTCTCGATTTCTGCTGCGACATTCGGATGGTAGGGTCAGAATTTGGCGTAAACAACATGAAAGCATGGATCCATCCTGCCTTGTATCAACGGTTCAGGCTGGTGGTGGTGGTGTCATGGTGTGGGGAATTTTTTCTGGGCACTCTTTGGGCCCCTTGGTACCAATTGAGCATCGTTGCAACGCCACAGCCTACCTGAGTATTGTTGCTGACCATGTCCATCCCTTTATGACCACAATGCACCCAACATCTGATGGCTACTTTCAGCAGGATAATGCGCCATGTCATAAAGCTCGAATCATCTCAGATTGGTTTCTTGAACATGACAATGAGTTTACTGTACTCAAATGGCCTCCTCAGTCACCAGATCTCAATCCAATAGAGCATCTTTGGGATGTGGTGGAACGGGAGATTCGCATCAGGGATGTGCAGCCGACAAATCTGCGCCAACTGTGTGATGCCATCATGTCAATATGGTCCAAAATCTCTGAGGAATGCTTCCAGCACCTTGTTGAATCTCTGCCACGAAGAATTGAGGCAGTTCTGAAGGCAAAAGGGGGTCCAACCCCTTACTAGCATGGTGTACCTAATAAAGTGGCCAGTGAGTGTATGTAGCATGTAGTATGTATGTAGTATGTATGTAGTATGTATGTAGCATGTATGTGGTATGTATGTAGCATGTAGTATGTATGTAGCATGCATGTAGTATGTATGTAGCATGCATGTAGTATATATGTAGTATGTATGTAGCATGTAGTATGTATGTAGCATGCATGTAGTATGTATGTAGTATTTTTTTTTTTTTTTTAACATTTAACACATTAGCCGGATGATGGGACTACTACTGTCCCATCATTGGCTAATGTGTCAATCACTGTCATGGTAGCAGGCATCGCCAGATGGGACTTATAGTCCCATCGGACGATGCTTGCACAGACCCCCGGACATCAGCACAGCCCCCCGGCAGGCCGGTACAGACCCCCACAGGGTGCACAGACCACCGGCAGGCCGGCACAGCCCCCCGGCAGGCCGGTACAGACCCCCACAGGGTGCACAGACCACCGGCAGGCCGGCACAGCCCCCCGGCAGGCCGGTACAGACCCCGGGCAGTCCACACAGCCCCCCGGCAGGCCGGCACAGCCCCCCGGCAGGCCGGTACAGACCCCGGGCAGTCCACACAGCCCCCCGGCAGGCCGGCAGAGACCCCCGGAAGGCCCGAAATGACGGCGCATCATGATGCGCACACACCGCGCATCATGATGACGTCAGGCTGTCAATCAACTTTGAACTTCCGATTCCGATGCCGACTTCCGATATTGAAAAAATATCGGAAGTCTGTATCGGAATTCCGATACAGCAAGTATCGGCCGATACCCGATACTTGCGGTATCGGAATGCTCAACACTAGGTGCTACTTCTTCCATTTTCTGAGAGCTCCAATCCTGTTACTCTTCGATGAATCATATAGTAAAGGTAGAATATTGCCCCTACAGCCACCACTAGGGGGAGTCTAAGAGCTTTTCTAATGCGAGTATAATAAATCCATATATATGTTCTCATCTGAGCCAGTCTATCATATATCTATTATTTATCTATTATCCATCAATCAAATGCTGGAACAGCACAAATACAAAAGCACTTCGGTTGCAAGGCCTTCCACGCTTGGAATCCCATCCTTGCAAGATAATATAAAAATAGAAAAAAAAGAGGCAGCACTCCAATGCTTTTTCAAGTGAAAAAAGGACTTTAATGGCCCTGGTGGCTTGGCAATGTGTCAGCTACCCTGAGCTCAGAGCAGCCAAAGTGTTGCCACGCCACCAGGGCCATTAAAGTCCTTTTTTCACTTGGAAAAGTACTGGAGTGCTGCCTCTTTATTTCTATTTTTATATTATCTATCATCTGTCTATCTGTATATCTAACATCTATATATCTGTTACGGACTGACCTGGTTGGAGTAGTGATATTGCAACTGGGTCACCCTCCCAGGGCTGTGGGGTACTCGGTACCGGGCCGGTGTCAGCGGGATGTGTCACAAGCGGTAGTGACCCGGTCCGTGGCCCTGAGCGCCCAAGTAATGGGGGAATTGAATGGTGGAATGTAACTGATTGAATGAATAGTTTGTGACGCCACCTGTGGTGTTCGGCAAGTGAGATGTTGAGCCAACGCTGCATGCAGATCCTCTGGGACTGGTGGTGTGTTGCAGCCAAGATGGTGAAGCTCCCCACAGGTGGAGCTGTAGCCCCAGGGCAGTGTAGATGTAGGGGTAGAGGAGAGGCACAGGTGGTGTAGAAGCTGGTACCCAGATGTAATGGTGCCGGGTGTGTTGGCGCAGCAATAAATGGAGGACACCACGGCTTGTAGTTCCAAAGCTTTACTCACAGTCTGTAGTACACACAGGTGCCTGCCTCCGTGCCGTGTCCTCTGGGTCAGGGACTCAGTCAACCTCCAGGTCAGATGGAATGCTCCCTTCCAACACTCCGCCAACATGTGCCTTTCTGAACGTCTCCTCTTATAGCGCCTTTAAGTGAAGTACTGAGTTACACTGGAGTGCCTCCTGACAGATGTTCCAAAGAACTTTCCATGTACGGCAGACAGCTGTAGCCTGCTTCGGGGACTCCTTGCTCCTGAGTCCCGGATCACTATCAAAGTTGCTGTTGTGCCCCCAAGTCTTAGATGGGAGTAGTGCATTTACAGCCCACTACTCCACCGGTGTCTGCTGCAGGACCATTAGTATCCATACAACCTCGGGGACCGGGCCCTGGCCTTGCGCTTAGAACTTCTAGGCAGGGTTCTCTCCTAACCCACGTCCTCTGTTCCCTTTTACTCCTACGTTCCGTACTAGTCTTTCCTTCTTATGGAAGATCAGGTTTCTGTTCAATGTCTTTCTCCTTCTTTCCTTTCCCGTGCCAGCAGACCCAGGTCACTGAGATCTGCTGCAGCACCTCCTTCCTCCATCCCTCTCTCAGGGATCCTCTCTCCTCCTTACTCTCCGACTGACTGACTGACATTCTAAGCCTTCCTGCACTTTTATGTATTTTAACTCCACCCGCCTCCAGCACGTTTCGTGTTCCAAGCAGGGAGCCACCAAAGGTGCTCTGCTACACTCCAAGCAGGGAGAAGCAATGTGGCTTTGCTGAACTACCGTGTTGTGTGGGATGCAAGTGTTGGAGTGTGGTCAGGAGCCTCCAACTTACCTGGATGGTGGGGCACCACACCTCAGGAGGAGGTGCAGTACCTCTGTGGCAACTGAACCCTCAGGGGTGTGGGGAGGAGGACTCCCATGCAGTGACCGGGCAGGTACCCAGGGGACCGCCATCAGGGTTCCTGAGGGAACGATACTGGGAGAACAGTAAAGGCAGAGACTTGACTGAAGTTGTCAGGGAAACAGGGGGCGGGGCAAGGGTAAAAGGAGCAGGGGGCGCGCTGAAGTGGCAGTTGACAGAGAGCAGGACAACAGACAAGAAGCCGGGTGAGACAGAGAGGACCGAGGGAGCGGACGGTGTGTTGTGGAGAGACCGACAGGGCCCTGTGAAAGGAAATCAGCGAACTTACCGACTAGTGACACGTGAGAGCTTTGTACCGGCGGCCGTTCCCCTCATACAGTCGCATACAGCTGCCCCCGCTGTTTACCGTCCTGCTGTGACAAGTCCACGACCTTCACTGACCGCTGCGACTAGAGACCATTCCTTTACAGCGATCAGGACACTTTCCCCCTGCCTTCTCCCACAGCTGCGGCCCTGTCATCACTGGCCCAGGGGGCGCCCCCTCGCTACAGGCGGCAGTAGAGGCCCCCGTCCGGTTTGCTTAAGGACTCTGGGCAGAGACTGGTGAACGGTTACATTTAGACACTGCGTCATCACCGCGCCCCACCAGCATAATTTCTTCAGGGCCTGTTGTGCCCCCTCGGCACCGTTTCTTCAGGGCCTGTTGCGCCCCATCGGCACCGTTTCTTCAGGGCCTGTTGCGCCCCACCGGCATTGTTTCTTCAGGGCCTGTTGCGCCCCATCAGCACCGTTTCTTCAGGGCCGGTTGTGCCCCACCGGCATTGTTTCTTCAGGGCCTGTTGCGCCCCACCGGTACAGTTTCTTCAGGGCCCGACGAGCCCAAACCTTCCAGGAAGATCGAGGCGACAGGGCAGCCGCATCAACGACCCCTAATCGGCCGCATCTGCAATCCCGAGCGACGCATGGAAGGATGAGTAGACTTTAGAAATAAGTGATATAGTTTGGCCATAGTTTGGCCTCTGACACCCGGACTAGCCGGGTTGCTCTCAGTAACACAAAAAAAATGCTGTTTATTTTCTTGAGTCCCTGCGAGGACAGATTGTTTTGTTACCCCGTTTGCCCCTTCAGCATAGTCCTAGTGGCTTAAATTTATAAAAGTTTATTATACCAGTCATACCCTGTCTCGTGTCTTGTCACTGCATCCTGAGAACCTGCTAGGACCCTACATTTGGCGTAGTCGGCAGGATGCAGTCTCCGAGCACAGACAGTGGTGCCCCAGATCAGGGTAGAGCTGTAAACTCTACAAATAATGAGGGTCCCCATACCAGCATATCATTGGGGGCCATGCTGAACAACCTGCCTAGATTTTCCGGCTCCAATACTATGTTATGGAGCTGGACAGAGCGGATGCGGGGGCTCTTCCGGATGCACCCAATGACCCCTGATCTGGAGGCCGAGGTGGCACTCATGGCACTGGACGGGGAGGCGCGGAGGTCAGTGATGTTGAAACCTCCGGGGCACCGTAACACTTTTGAAAAAGTGTTACAGATAGTGGAACAGACCCATGGGGACCCTACTAATGTGGGAGAGTTAAGAACCCGTTTGTTTAGTCGGATGCAGGTAGAGGGGGAGACGATCACAGAGTATATGAATGTCCTCCAGGAATTGCATACGGCTATAGAAAGAAAGGACGGGGTAGGGGAAGGACCTGTTGACATTACCCTACGTGACCTACTGGTGACTGGTCTGCGAGATCCATTAGTCAAACAGGCACTGCGGGAACAGATCAGAATGAATCCCTGAATAGATTTTTCAGAGGTCGGAAGTCAGGCACGTGCTCAAGAGTAGGAGCAGGGGATGGCGGTCCCCGTGGGGAAAGTCCGAGGTGTGGAGGCCTCGGTGAATGTAGTCGAGGAGCCTTAGTGGGTGGAAGAGATGAAGCAAGAGCTGCAAAGTATTAAGGGCGAGTTGGCCAAAGTAAAGAGAAGAACCGAGACCGGGACTGGACGACCTAGCTTTAACCCTGGCTCCTGGGAATCACGCTCCCCGCGGGGTGGTCAGCCTACACAGGCCCGGTGTTTTGAGTGTGGAGAACCAGGCCACTTTACCCGAGAGTGTCCGCGGCGTGGGAGATACCCACCCCGGCCGCCATTAAAGGGCTCCGAGCTGGGGGGACGCCGCTCGGAGCCGAAAACCACAACTAGGGGTGGTGTAAGTCCTGAAGATTTGGTGGCAAAATGCCCGGTGGTTTGGGCAGAAGTGGAGGGCCGGGCCGTCCGGTGCCTGGTGGACACGGGGTCACAAGTAACCACTATGCCCGCAATGTATTTTCAACAGAACTTCCCGGAAGCAGCAAGGCCTCAGTGGGGGCCCGTGATCAGACTAGTAGCTGCCAACCAACTGCCGGTCCCAGTTGCCGGGGTGGTGTGGGTGCAAGTGACGCTGTGCGGTAAATCCCTTGGTCGCAGAGGGGTGGTACTGACTCAAGGAGAAGCTGATAAGCAACACCCCATCACCCTAGGCATGAATGTTCTACGAGAGTTCAGCAACCTACTGCTCAATGACCCTACACAGAGGATTCTGAAGCAGTGGGGTTCTCGCACAGCCCAGGGACAGGTATTCCAGCAGCTGGTGCGGGGAGCACGGGTACATCAGGACCGCCAGGAAGGCGAGGCTCTGGGTAAGGTCATCACGCCAGCGACTCCCCTGCTTGTGTTACCTCCTGGACAGACTGTGGTGGCCCTGCCCATTCGAGCCCCGATACCCATGGAGGGCGTGGAGGTGCAGGTGGATCCGTGTCACTCAGAGCGCTTACCTCCTGGCATACTGGTGGCCCATTCACTGGCTACCGTGCAAAAAGGAGCTGTCCTGGTGCGCTGCGTTAACCTTGAAGACCAAGACACCGTTCTGAAAGCACGGACTGTGCTGGCCAAACTAGTAAGGCCTTTAGAAGAAGTGCTGCCAGCTCCTGTGGTTCAATTACGAGTACACCCCGAGGATCCTTGGGAAGTAACAATACGAACCTTACAGGCCCACGAAGTCTCGGCACAAGAGAAGGGTCGAAATATTTTGGAGCAGATGCGGGCTGAGCTTTCTGGATTAACTGCAGCCCAACTCTCACAGATAAAAACATTGCTGGGACAGTACCATGAAGTATTTGCTAGTCATGAGGACAATTTTGGGTGTACCACCGCCATCACTCATGAAATCCCCACAGCAGGAGCGGCCCCTATCCGGGAACGATATCGACAGATTCCGCCACAACTCTATCAAGAGGTGAAAACTTTGCTGGCCCAAATGCTGCGAAAAGGGGTGATACGGGAAAGTCAAAGCCCCTGGGCAGCCCCAATCGTGTTGGTCCGGAAGAAAGATGGTACACTACGATTCTGTGTGGATTATCGTAAACTGAATGCTTGCACTATTAAAGACTCATATCCACTGCCCCGCATAGAAGAATCCCTGTCAGCCTTGGGAAAAGCAACAAATTTTTCAACCCTGGACTTGGCCAGTGGGTACTGGCAGGTGCCCATGTCAGAAGAAGATAGAGCCAAGACGGCATTCATATTGCCCATGGGACTGTTTGAGTTTAATCGGATGCCGTTCGGGCTGGCCAACGCCCCCGGGACCTTTCAGTGATTGATGGAGCGGTGTCTGGGAGATCTCAATTTTGAGGCTACGTTGATCTATCTGGACGACATCATCATCTATGCCGCCACCTTTGAGGACCACCTGAAGCGGTTGGGACAGGTACTCAGCCGGTTGCAAAAGTATGGGTTGAAGGTGAAGCCTCAGAAATGCCACCTATTTCGCTCTCAGATTGAGTATCTGGGTCATGTCGTTTCGGCAGAGGGTGTGAGGCCATTCCGGGAGAAGGTGGCTGCTATCCAGGAATGGCCTACCCCCGAGACGGTGAAAGATGTGCGGGCTTTTCTGGGGTTAGCCGGATATTACCGTCGCTTCGTAAAGAATTTTGCATGTCGAGCTTGAGCCCTGCATGACCTGCTGAAGGGGGCTCCCGCTGGGGCCAATGGGTGAAAAATCCAGTGGCAACACCCTCAGGAAGAGGCCTTCTGAGACCTCAAGGCTGCGCTCTCGGATGCCCCAGTGTTGGCTTACGCGGATTTCTCTCAACCGTTCATCTTGCACACTGACGGGAGTCTTCACGGGCTGGGCGCTGTGTTGTCACAGGTTCAGGATGCCCGGCAGAGGGTGATCGCATATGGAAGTCGCTCACTCCATGACTCCGAGCGTAACCCTGACAATTATAGCTCCTTTAAGCTCGAACTCCTCGCAGTGGTGTGGGCTATGACGGAGAGATTCGCAGAGTACCTAGCGGGCTCCGAGGTGGTAGTGCGAACTGACAACAACCCGCTGGCTCATTTGGAAAACGCCAAATTGGGGGCTCTGGAATAGCGATGGGTGGCCCGGATGGCAAAGTACAATTATAAGATTATCTACAAAAGAGGGGCCGAGAATGTCCATGCAGACGCCCTCTCCAGGATTCGACATACAACTCCAGGACAGAATCGAGACGAAGAATTAGAAGGAGAGGAAATACCGTTCGCTCTCACTGCTGCCTACTTACAACTGACAATAAAAACAATCTTCCTCTGAGACCCCAAGGGGCATATTGGAACAATCCCGGGATAAGTGGATACAACAGCAACAAGAAGACGAAGAGGTTGGCCTTCTCAGGACATGGGTCGCCGCTGGGCAATTACCCACTGACTCTCAACGGCAAAATTTGACTCAAGACCTGTTGCTTATGCTGCGACAATGGGAGAGGTTGGTTATCCGAAAGGGATTATTGTACCGTAAAGTAACATAGCAAACAACCTCAATGACGGTTTGGCAGGTGGTTATGCCCGGAGCTCAACTACACGAACTGGCTCGAGAGGCTCACGAAAAAGGGGCCCACTTTGGAGTTAAAAAGACTTTGCAATGGTTGCAACAGAAAGCTTATCACCCACGCTTGCCGGCTGTTGTGGACGAAGTTTGCCGGACATGCCGCTTATGTGAATTGGCCAAACCGCCTGCTCATCGAGCCGCAACACAGACAATTGTGACTTCAGCACCCCTTGAGCTCCTGACGGTGGATTACCTGACCATTGGTCCCGCTTTCCAGGGATACGAACACTGCCTCGTCATGGTGGATCATTTCACCAAGTTCGCTGTGGTCACCCCCACTCGGGATCAGACCGCAGAGTCAGCTGCCTCCGCAATTTGTAGAAACTTTATACAAGTATACGGCTGTCCTCAACGAATACATTCTGACCAGGGAGCATGTTTTTTGGGAAAAGTCATGGAAGAACTACATCACCTCTATGGAATTGACAAATCCCGGACCACACCGTATCACCCGCAAGGGAATGGGGCTTGTGAACGATTTAATCGGACATTGATTCAGATGTTGCGCATGCTGGAGAGTGACAGGAAGGCCCGTTGGCCCGAATATGTTTCTGAATTAGTTTGGGTCTATAACAATAGGGTACATCGAGTGACTGGCTATACCCCCTATTCCCTGTTGTTCGGACGAGAAGGTAAAGGGATCACGGAAGTGGAGTTAGACCCTGCAGAGCCTCAGCCCTGGACAGGAGTGTCGTCTTGGGTCCGTAAATCATCGTCACCGGCTGCAAACTCTTCACCGAATTGTACACACCAAGCTCCGAGACTGGGAGCACGCAGGGAAGAATGCAACCCCACCTCCTCACCTCCAAAGCGGTGACCGGGTGCTTGTACTAGATCAACGCCCCCAGAACAAACTGGAGCCGCGTTGGGAAGAAAGTCCTTATCGGGTCTTACGCCGTATCCATCCAGACGGACCGGTGTACGAGATACGACCTGAGAAGGATGAAACATTGCCCACTCGTATTGTGCATCGTAATATGTTACGCCCATGTACTTCCTCCGACCCGAAGCAACTGGAGCCTACCCGGTCGACATCCGTGCCGTCTTCCGTATGTTGGGACCCGGACTACGACGAAGATTGCCTCCCAGGATTCAGAGGCCCTCCACTCAGTAATGAAACATCTGACACAATTATCCCACCCGCACCAGTCAGCCCACCGATGTCCACCACCCCAGACGACTTTACCCCAGTTGAACTTAGACGCTCCGAGCAGTCAACAGCCGGTAAACCTCCTGAACGATATGAGCAAGATCAAATCATATGGCAACAAACATTGAAACCACTACAGACCAATCTCAATAGATTAAGTCCCTCGCCCGAGGACTGGCGAGCTTACAGGGTGGGGGAGTGTGGGGAGGAGGACTCCCATGCAGTGACCGGGCAGGTACCCAGGGGACCGCCATCAGGGTTCCTGAGGGAACGATACTGGGAGAACAGTAAAGGCAGAGACTTGACTGAAGTTGTCAGGGAAACAGGGGGCGGGGCAAGGGTAAAAGGAGCAGGGGGCGCACTGAAGTGGCAGTTGACAGAGAGCAGGACAACAGACAAGAAGCCGGGTGAGACAGAGAGGACCGAGGGAGCGGACGGTGTGTTGTGGAGAGACCGACAGGGCCCTGTGAAAGGAAAGCAGCGAACTTACCGACTAGTGACACGTGAGAGCTTTGCATCGGCGGCCGCTCCCCTCATACAGTCGCATACAGCTGCCCCCGCTGTTTACCGTCCTGCTGTGACAAGTCCACGACCTTCACTGACCGCTGCGACTAGAGACCATTCCTTTACAGCGATCAGGACACTTTCCCCCTGCCTTCTCCCACAGCTGCGGCCCTGTCATCACTGGCCCAGGGGGCGCCCCCTCGCTACAGGCGGCAGTAGAGGCCCCCGTCTGGTTTGCTTAAGGACTCTGGGCAGAGACTGGTGAACGGTTACATTTAGACACTGCGTCATCACCGCGCCCCACCAGCATAATTTCTTCAGGGCCTGTTGCGCCCCACCGGCATCATTTCTTCAGGGCCTGTTGCGCCCCATCGGCACCGTTTCTTCAGGGCCTGCTGCGCCCCATCGGCACGGTTTCTTCAGGGCCTGTTGCGCCCCACCGGCATTGTTTCTTCAGGGCCTGTTGCGCCCCATCAGCACCGTTTCTTCAGGGCCGGTTGTGCCCCACCGGCATTGTTTCTTCAGGGTCTGTTGCGCCCCCACCGGTACAGTTTCTTCAGGGCCCGACGAGCACAAACCTTCCAGGAAGATCGAGGTGACAGGGCAGCCACATCAACGACCCCTAAGCGGCCGCATCTGCAATCCCGAGCGACGCATGGAAGGATGAGTAGACTTTAGAAATAAGTGATATAGTTTGGCCATAGTTTGGCCTCTGACACCCGGACTAGCCGGGTTGCTCTCAGTAACACAAAAAAAAGTACTGTTTATTTTCTTGAGTCCCTGCGAGGACAGATTTTGTTACCCCGTTTGCCCGTTCAGCATAGCCCTAGTGGCTTAAATTTATAAAAGTTTATTATACCAGTCATCCCCTGTCTCGTGTCTCGTCACTGCATCCTGAGAACCTGCTAGGACCCTACAGGGGCGCCACACAACCACTAGGGGCAGCACAGGGCAAGTAGTGTAGTCTGGAATAGCCAAGGAGTCGATACACAGGAACAGCAATGTAGTTTGAAGGAATAAGCAGGAATCCTAATCAAGGAAGCCAGGGGTCGTTTATCAGGAGCAGCAGTGTCATCTGAAGGAGTAGCAGGTGGAAGGAAGCTTGACTAAAGGCAGGTAGCTCAATAATCAAGGAACTGAGTGCAGGGCCAGATTTAAATAGGTTGTGCAATCAGAATGAACCAACCGAAAACTCAGGGAGGAGACATCAGCAACAACACAGGTTCAAGTATTTGGATAAGTGCAGAACTGTCCAGCAAGCTGAATAGCTCTGAAGGAAAAGCTGCCAACTGGTGCACATGAGCTGCTAGGTTTTAATCCTGACACTATCTTTCTATAATATATTTATGTTGACATAAATTTGTTTGCTACACTTTGTTAAACTTAATTTTCTGAACTTGTGCAATTTTCATCTAGCACATTTACATCATGGATTTCAACATTTTCTCTGGGACTTCAATATTGATGACCAATCCCCATGGGCAGCACAGTGTTTCAGTGGTTAACAACAGACATGGGCAGACACCTGGATGTTCGAGTCTGGCGGGTTTAGACCCAAATTACGGCATGGGACAGAACGTCGGACAGGTGAGGGATATGGTTGTTTTTTTTTTTACAGGAGACAGTGAGTTCAGTGGAATTGGGCATTAGGTGAGTATTTTTGTTGTTTTTTATTTTAGTTTTATTACAGGAGAACGAGGGCTTTGGTGGAATTAGGCATTAGGTGAGTATAGCTATATTTGTTGTTTTTAAATAAAAGTGGAAAACTGTGTTTTGTTTTTATTTAAAATGAGGTACTTTATTCTGGCTGTGTCTTTATTTACCATACAACTATAGGATTAGTAATGGAGAGGTCTCTTATAGACGCCTCTCCATTACTAAGACATGGGCTTGATGTCACCTGACAAAACAAAGGTGCCATCAACTCCACAAATATGAACCCCACTTACCACAGCTACAGAGCAAGTGGAAAGAACCAGTCAAAGAGCCAGAATTGGCGCATCTAAAAGATATGCCTTTTCTGGGTGGCTGCAGGCTGCTAGTTTTAGGCTGGGGGGGGCAATATCCATGGCCACTTACCAGCCTAAGATTACCAGCCCCCAGCTGTCTGCTTTATCAAGACTGGTTGTCAAAAATGGAAGGGACCCCATGCCATTTTTTAAATTATTTATTTAAATCATTTTAAAAAACAGCATGGGGACCCCTCTATTCTTGATAACCAGCCTTGCTGAAGCTGACAGCTGAGGGTTGCAGCCCCCAGCTGTCAGTTTTGCTTGGCTGGTTATCAAAATACTGACGAACCCAAGCAGTGTTATTTTTTAATGATTTTATTTAGAGCGCAGGCGTCCGGCTGATGAATACTCCGATCAGCTGCGCCTGCTCTCGCTGTTATTAGCGGCAGCAGGAGTAGGCTGATGGGAGCAGTATTTCAATCAGCCAACACCAGTGACTAGATGTAAACTTTTTACTTCTAATCACTGCTGCAGGTTCACACTGTCATTTGGCAGTGCGGGAACCGCGGCTTTCTGACCGGTGGTAATAATTTTACCGCCAATCATTGGAAGTGCTTACTGCACTTTCATGCACATGACAGCACGAGAAACATTCGGTGTTTGGGGGCCAGAACAGTAACACAGACTTCCGTAACACGGTCCTTTTTCTTCGTCCATGCAGGAACAGTAGGTGTTCAGTACGGTCGCTGAACTTTACTGTTTGGGTTCGCCCATCTCTAGTTAACACTGTATGGTGGCTCAGTGGTTAGCACTGCAGCCTTGCAGTGCTGGAGGCCAGGGTTCAAGTCCCATCATGGGCAACATCTGCAATGAGTTTGTATGTTCTCTCTGTGTTTGCGTGGGTTTCCTCTGGGTACTCTCATTTCCTCCCACACTCCAAAGACCGATAGGGAATCTAGATTGTGAGCCCCATTGGAGACAGAGATGATGATGTCTGTAAAGCGCTGTGGGATTATTGTCGAGTAAAATGTTAAGTGAGCAAAATAAATAAAGAGGTGATTTAGCTCAGCATTTTGAGGTCCATCTTTCAGCTTTCCTTGTCAATCAGGTGAGTGAAAGTGCTCTTCTCTGTACATTGTGCATCGCCCATAAAAGTTACTGTCCCCATATAAGTGAACTTGAGAGACAAAGAGTTGGACATTGTGGACATTGTGGCATCCCCCACAATGTGACATTACTCATTCTGGACATTGTGGCATCCCCCACAATGTCCAGAGCTGTCCTAGTCCAGTGCACCGACCTGCAGCAGAATAGTGGGGGATGCCGGGACTTGGACATTTCGGACCGCTGCAGGGGGACTGAATACTTGATGTCAGGTCTCTTAACTGATTTCAGCCAATATCAATGGATTCCCAGAAGAAGGACTGGCTGTGACCAATGCATAATTGGGGGGCTGTTTACATCCAAAAGCTATTGTGACAAAGTTGGCAACCCCTTTAATTTGTGCATTTCTTAGCATTGCGGTAGCAGCCTGCCGGTAGGGTCTAGAGATATGTGCACATTGCCCTTCTGCTGAAGTGTTTTCGCCTGACTCCAGTTATTTTGCAGTTTTCCTTTGTCTTTGCTTTTCTTGAAGTGTTATCATTCAAGACTCTCTTGGGTGTCAATTAGTGCACAGAAGCAATGCTAACACGTGTAAACTGATCGGCACACATGTATACCTTTGTAAAAGTGCAGAGCGGCTCCTCCTGGGTCTCATGTTTGATGGACATTTTGTGGAAGCTTCTAGTTTGACTCAAGATTGTTCATTCCCTTCACGATTCTCGGAGGCAGATTGACATTTTATTACCATACTTTTATACGTGGACCCACAGATGAATGGCGGGCTGCGCAAACATGGGAGAACCTTCAGTATAAACATATATTTATTTGGCAGGTTATACTATAGCTTTACATTCTCTTAAATACTTTAAGCTTTTTCATGGTCCACAAAAGACAAGGATGGCAAACAAGTTTCTGCATTAATAAGTGCGTTGTGCAAAAGTGGGTTTTTGGATAACTAGTAGCATTTCCTTCTGAAAATAATCTGAGAACATTAATGGTACCAGCTTCATAACCCCATGATGTCCCTATGGTGACATGGTTGGATAAAAAGGAATCATGGAGTTGAGATTCTGAAGCACTTTCATGTCCCATGGAGCTCTTGAGGGCTTAAAAGCCAGAAATCTCTCCCTAAAAAAGGTCAGGCACACTCATATGGCACAGACAGGCAAAGAAAGAGAAGCTGTGCAGCTAAACAGTAGAGCCTGTGGTATAGTTAGCTAGCAAGTAGGAGTGAGTAGCGCTTTCTCAAAAACTAACATTATTTCCTATAAACGTATTTTAACTGATTAAATGAAATTGAAAAAATAATAATCTTAACCATTTATATTATTTTTAAAATGGAGAACATAACAGTGTAATTCCCCGGGACTTAGTAAGGGATGACATGAAGCTTAAAGGGACCCTGTCATCACAGAATGACTGTTCCTACCAAAAACAGGCACTCGATACACCCTTGGCATGACCAAAATGTAAGTCCACCTTCCTACCTACTTGTTTTTCCTGTATCCTATCCTTGCCCCATCCTCCTCTAATTTGATTGACAGCTCTGGCTTTATAGCGTTTGAGAAGGGCAGCGACAGATGTAAAACAAGTAGATGTAAAGGTGCATTGAGCTGTTTGGAAATTCAAAAGGAGCATCAAGTGCCCATACTTGGTTTGAACAGTCATTTTGTGCTGACAAACTCGCTGAAAATTCAATTCTGAGCTGCAGTCTGTCCAATTTGTCTTAGATGGAGACGATCAAGTCAGCTGCATGATTGTAATGCTTCAGCAGAGAGGGTACTGAAAACTAATGCATATGTCAGTGAATGATCCCCCATGATAATCAAGTGACGCAAGTGTACTCTTTAACTCTGTTCAAGTCAACTTGTTGCCTGCTTTGAGATTGTTTATTGAAAAAATTCTTCCATTAAAACATCTTTGCTCTGGGACAGATCAAAAAGCAAGTCGTAATGACAAAGCGACGCGTTTCGATCACATGCATGATCTTTGTCTTTTAAGGAGCTGGAACATTGCCTCTTTTTTTTAATGGATTTGTACTTCTGACCAGGACGGAGTTCCTTGCACCTCAATTCATGGCGAGCTGGCTATTTTTCTTACTCATTCTCTTTTGAGATTGTTACAACGATCAAGCACGATGCCTCATGTAAGACTGTAACCAGCAAGCTTGTTGGAAAATTACTGTGAGACCTAGGAGCCACTTTAGCATGGATTACATTTAAAGGGGCACATCGTCTTTCGATTCTTTTAAAAGTGTCTTAGGGCTGTTAATCTAAGTCAAAAAAATCCTCTTAGGCTGGTTTCACATTTGCGCTTCAGGGCGCAGCGTCGGCCTGCGCACGGCCGCCGCTAAGCTCCGCCCCCTGCCATGCCTCCGGCTGTAGCTCTGCCGCTGCATGCGTCATGCGTCTCCTATCTTTATCACTGAGGACGCAGGCCGTGCGCAGTATGCGTTTGGCGGCGCCTGCGTCCTTTTGACGGTGCGCCGAGCGCAACCAAATTGCAACAGGTTGCGTTTGGCGCTGGTTGGCGCACCGTCAAAAGGACGCAGGTGCCGCCAAACGCATACTGCGCACGGCCTGCGTCCTCAGTGATAAAGATAGGGGATGCATGACGCATGCAGCGTCATGTGCCCGGAGGCGGAGCCACCGCCGGAGGGGCTTAGCGGCGGCCGTGGGCAGGTCGGCGCTGCGGCCTGTAACGCAAATGTGAAACCGGTCTTACATGTTTTCAGGGTTGTTATTAAAGAAACTCACAACATTGATATGGATATCTCCGTCGCAGATAGCTGCCGATAGAATCCCGATACATGGCTACTGGAGGGTAAGAACTTGTAAAATCAACAGAAAAATAAGAATTGTTGCAACCTATTCATGGAATGTTAATAAACTATTTATAGCATATAGTACCGCTGAAAAAAAAAAACCTCTGAAAATGCAATTCGAAAATATAATCGAGCAGGTAAAACACAAACCTTCATTAAGATTCTTTTAGCTCTTAAAATACAGTGGCGAAGAAAATAAAAAAAAAAGGTAAAAATTGTTGTACTTTAAAATCTGAAATAGGCATTGGGTTTACGGGAAAAGTGATTTAGAAACGTATACATTTACTGAAATTTTCTTTATCTCGATATAAGATAAAATTATTTTCTGCGCAGTATATCTAATCCAGCCAAGATGTGTAAATGTGTAATTACGAAGACAGCGTGATTCTTTCCCTATCTATAGACAGTATTTTATCTCCACATTTCTGAGAATTCGTAAAGGATAATAGCATTCATTGAAATTTTTTGTTATGTCAAATTTGTAAAGAACTAATAAAAGAAAAGAGTCTACAGAGAAATAGTGAACGTGTATTTTTGTGAAAATGTCTTATGGATTTCACATTATTTCATTTTTTTTTCTTTTTTTCTGTATTTTATTGTTAGGAATCATTTCTAAGGATTTTATGAATTGATGGTAAATATTTATTCTTCTATTTTGTTTAATCAGTTTGATACATTTTTAGTAAATAATAAGTTTGTTTTTGAGCCTGGCATAGATAGGAAATGAGCACAAATACAGCAGGTGAAATCAATATTGAATACTTCACCAATTTTCTAAGTAAATATATTTCTAAAATTGCTATTGACATGAAATTCTCACCAGATGTCAGCAACAACCCATCCAATTCACACAGGAAAAGAAATCAAACCATAGATGTCAATAAATTAAGTTATGTGGGTATTCAGAAATGATACAGGGAAAAAGTATTGAACATTTGAAGCCCTAGAAAGTCCTGAAACCTGCTGAAATCTATCAGTAATTAGAAAGTAATCCTGTAACTTAGTGAAAAAATAACATTTGGTTCAACTGATGGCCTATAGAAAGGTGTCTCATTACCAAGATGCCACAAAAGAAATAGCTCATGTTGGTTAAAACCAGTGAAGTGTCTCAAGACCTTCACAACCTTATTGTTGCAAAATATACTGATGACATTGGTTACAGAAGAATTTCTAAACTACTGAAGGTTAATAATAATAATAATAATAATAATAATAATAATTTTATCTTTATATTACCAACATATTCCGCAGCATTTTACATTTCCCAGTTGTAGTGAGAACTGTTGTGGCTGTAATCCGGAAGTTGAAAGAACATCATTTCACCATAAACAGGCCACAAACACATGCTCCACATATGATTTCAGACAGAGGAGGGAAAATAAT
This sequence comes from Dendrobates tinctorius, assembly GCF_039654945.1. Taxonomy (NCBI): domain Eukaryota; kingdom Metazoa; phylum Chordata; class Amphibia; order Anura; family Dendrobatidae; genus Dendrobates; species Dendrobates tinctorius. Next base: position 27,187,103 of record NW_027361727.1, on the reverse strand, counting down.
TATTAGAAAAGTTGTCCAAGAGCCAAGGACCATCTATAAAGAGCTTCAGAAACACCTGAAATCATCATATAACTGTTTCAAAGAAAACTATAAGAAATGCACTCAGCGTCCGTGGCCTGTATGCACGCTCACCTCGTAACCTCCATGGCCTGTAAGCGCGTTCACCGCACAAGACTCCATGACAGAACAAAAAGCATGTTCAAGCGCGTTTTAAGTTTTCTCAACAACATTTAGACAATCCTGTGAAATAATCGGAGAATATTGTCTGGGTAAATGAAATCAAAATTGATCTCTTTGGATACCATAAAACATACCATGTTTGGAGGTCAAAAGGCACTACATATCATCACAAAAACACCATACCAACAGTGAAGTTTGGAGGCAGGAACATCCTGGTGTGGGGAGTGTACGACACTGCCAAACATCAAAAATTGAAGGAAGAATGAATGGACAAATATACCAGATATACCAGATAAAAATCTTTTGCCATCTACAATGATGAAGAAGGTGAAACAAGGGTGGACATTTCAGCAAGAAAACGATCCAAAACACACAGCGAAGGAGCTCTCAATTAGTTTAATGAAATAATAGAATGCACTAGAATGACTGAACCAATCACTGGAACTGAATCCAATAGAAAATGTATGGAAGGAACTAAAGCTCAGAGTTCATAGAAGGAGCCCACGGGACCTTCAGGATTTGAAGAGCAAATTTAGCACCAGACTGTTGGCTCCAACCTCTTGGTCAGATCCTTATTTTTCCATCTTCGATGGAATAATACATGGCTCTCATTCAGAACACAATGATTATATTTTGGGGGACTTAATGAGACTTATATGGTTCCTATACAGTCAAACTCTAAATAGTAGAGATGAGAGAATGGATTTGCAGGACTCTGGTCCAGCAACCATGTCAGTAGTCAGTGACTGCTAGATGGAAGCCCTGCAAGCCTTCTCCTATCTGCCGGCATCCCCTGTGTCTCTTCTGATTAGTAGGCCCTGCACAGGGTCATGTGTGCATCACTCCGCAATGATGTCCTTCAAATCAGAAGAGATGACAGTGATTCTGGCAGTCAGGCGAAGGGTCATGAGCTCTCCTCTAGCCATAGAATGCTGAGATACCAAACACCTGAATATAATATTATTTCAAGATACCTCAACAACCTCCACCATTTATTTACTATTAGTGTAAATCAGTGTGAGGAGCAAAATAAAACCTATTACATCCTGACTTGCTACATCCTGATTATTTTCTTGCCTTGTCTTTTGAACCTTGATCTTATTCTCTGCTGATGGATTACAAGTATCAGCCGCAGGGGCTGGTTTTACACTTGCCGTGTTTTTTGCGGTCCGTTTTTGGTGTCGTTTTTTTGCAAAAAACCTTCTCGGATCGCTGTTTTTCCCTGTTGTAACAAATTGCAGGGAAAAAACGGCGATCCGCAAATATGGTGTACCGCAAAAACAAGCTACCGTTGTTTTGCGGTACCATTGTTTTAAATGGAGGTTGTGTCCGTGAGCCGTGAAAAATATCGAGCAAGCTTGACATTTTTTCATGGCCGTATATACGGCCCTCACGGCCATGTGGCACACGGCGCTCCAATGTAGTTTTGCAAAAACACGGCCCGCAAAAACACGGCAAGTGTAAAAGCAGCCAAGACTTGCTTATTCTTGGCACTTTTGCCTGTTGTGGTTTGCATTCTTATATTCTTGCCTTCTTGGGATTTACTAACTATACATCAGTGATTACACCAGGTATCATGTATCCAAAATGAAAAATTTCTTAAAGCGTACCTGTCCTTCCCGGCAAAAAAGGAAAACTGCTTTCAGTGCATGCTCTGCTCCAATATATCCACCATGACATGTCCCAATTCTCACACTCAGTAACTTTCAACCTACTCTTTTGAGTTGGTAGTTCCTCTTCATCCGCATTCTTTCAGCAGGAACACACGAATTCCAAACATGCATTGCTCCACCTATGGTCCAATGGCCTGCCCTGAACTAAAAGCTTGCCTCTCTTATGTCTGTATTAACAGACAGTGACGACAAAGATCTGCTCCCTTTTTCTGTACAGAAACATAGACCTGTCTTCATCTGTACGCTGTCTGAGTCTCTGCTGAAAACTGATTGTACTTTACAACAGGCAGCGGACAGCAAGTTACATTGAAAGAAGATACCTAGTGGCTGGGACTCTGGAGAGATTTTTCAGAGGTAAAACAAAAGACAACTCATTTTTTAAGTTAAAATAATTATCTATTTATCACATTATTCATGAAATTATATCAAGTTTTCTGAAAATGCAGAGAATGTTTAAAGAGGGCCTTTCACCAAATTTTTCATATTGAGCTGGATACAAGATAGAATAGTGGCTTTTTCTTATTTTACCTCTCCTTTGCTGAGATATTAGCAATGAAATTATTTGGCCTCTAATGCGTTAACTTTAGATACGTCCAAGTGGGCGTTATCAGATAGATTTAACTGGGGGGGTGTGCCCTTCTTCTTCCCGTATGAGTTTTTATTTGATAATACCCACTTAGACTTAACAAAAGTTAACTCTTTATTTGCCAAATGATTTCATTGCTAATATCTCTGCAATTGAAAATCGAAATTAATCTAAAAAAAAACAAACATTTTTTTTTTTGCTCTGTAGCCACTATTACATTGTATATCCAGCTCAATAGGAAAAATTTGGTAAAAGGTCCTCTTTAAGGTGGTCATTCTGAGAGTAAAGATTTTTTTAAAAGGGGGAAAGACAAACTGCTGCCAGATTACTTGCACAGTCGATTATCTCCCATAGTCACTAAAGATCAGGCCTGCTGAAATCCAACAGGCCCGATCTCTCTTTCCCTTTCCTTCAAGGGAAGGTCAGAAAACCTTGATACTTACTAGTTTGTGGTGGGTTCATCGAACAGTTGACCACCTTTGGAGTTCCTCATATTCTGCACCCCAATTTAATAAGTTAGGACATAGAAGTTTTACTAACTCAGTAAGTTATATAACAGTCCGTACAACTTTTTTTTTTCGTCTACCAAGTAAACATACGACGACATTCCTCCCTCACCGGTGGAAATGATTATATTAAGAGAATTCTTCTTTTCCTGTATAGGAAGCCATACGCAGTTAATGAAATTAGTTTCTTTTATTCTAAATTGCTTATTTGATTTCATATATTATTTCTTAATCTGTTATTATAATTAGCGTCCCCCACTGTCTCCCGTTCCTTTTGTGCATGCACCGCCAGGCGTTAGAGCGGAAAAGATTGAAAGCTGTAATTTCCAACCAGTGAACTAATACTGGATTACCACTTCAGAGCGTCGTTGTTGCAGATGACTGAACGTCTTTCATATGAAAAATAAAGCAATATTTGGTGGAGCCGTGTTTACTAAACTTCATTAGTTATTCATTATGTCCTTTCGCGAAGCAGCCATCTTGCGGGAGAGTGATACGATGTTTCCAGTTTTAAAGGTCTAAATGTAAGTAGACATTATAATGTTAGAGGATCCGAAAAAAAAATGACTTTAATTTTCTGCCATTTAAAGGGCAAACCAGCGGGGTCACCGTTTTCATTTAATTATTGTGAAATTTCAATCTTTGCTTTATTGCAAGTACCAAGTGGGGCTTTTAGAAGAGCGAAAAGCTCCAACTGTTATGTAACTATTTGTGAATCTTTTTAAAGACGCACTCCTCCTTCTCCTATCAAAGTTTTTATCCTCTTCATATATGCAATCATCATATTATACAGAACTTTGCACTTACAATTGCTCTTTTTGCCTTTCTACCCAGTAAATTGTTCTCTTTTCTTTGCTCTATGCAGAAGCAGGAAGTCTCTTTTCCCTGAATAAACCATCTTTCTCTTCAACTCCTGACCCAGCTGACCCTCCTCCCCCCTGCCAGGGACTTTTGCAGGGATTTATGACTCATACAGAGAAAAATAGCGTACTGTTTAATCATGTGATGCCATAGATCTAATAGAAAAGAGTAGAATAGAAGAGTAGAATAGAAAAGAAGAATATAATGCTGTCTGCAGAACCTGCAGGGCACAAATCAGATTAGCTAAAGCTAAAAATGAATTGAGGCTTGCAAGAGATGTCAAAGGCAATAATAAAGGATTTTGGGGATATGTCAAAAGTAAAAGAAAAGTCAAAGATGCTATAGGATTTTTACAGGATGAAAATGATGAAATAGTAAGTCAGGATGTTGAGAAGGCTGAACTTTTAAATTCCTATTTTGCATCTGTTTTCTCTCAGAAAGGAAATGTAACATCAACTGTTATTCACTGTCCTATTAAGGGAATAGAAGAATCCAGGATATCTATAAACAGAAAGATAGTGAGGAAACACTTAGCTAACCTAAATGAATTCAAGTCTCCAGGTCCAGATGAATTACACCCCAGAGTACTGAAGGAGATAGCAGAAGAAATTTTTGAACCCCTCTCTATAATCTTTGAAAATTCTTGGAGAACAGGAGAAGTGCCAGAAGACTGGAGAAGAGCAAATGTTGTTCCTATCTTCAAAAAGGGGAAGAAGGTGGACCCAGGTAACTATAGGCCGGTGAGTCTGACTTCTATACCAGGAAAGATCTTTGAACAAATTATTAAACAACATGTATGTCAATACCTGGATAAGAATGAAGTGATTAAACAGAGTCAGCATGGGTTTGTAACTAATAAGTCATGTCAGACTAACTTAATTTCCTTCTATGACGGTATCACTGATTGGGTAGATCAAGGAAATGCTGTAGATATAGTATATCTTGACTTCAGCAAAGCATTTGACAAAGTCTCTCATACAATCCTTATTGAAAAAATGATTAAGTATGGAATGGACAAGGCAACTGTTAGGTGGATTCATAACTGGCTTAGTGATCGGACACAAAGAGTGGTCGTAAATGGCTGCACATCCAGTTGGAAGAATGTCTCAAGTGGGGTACCACAGGGCTCTGTCCTGGGCCCTGTATTGTTCAACATCTTTATCAACGATTTAGATGAAGGAATTGAGGGTAAACTGATTAAATTTGCTGATGACACAAAGCTAGGAGGGATAGCTAATACTAGAGAAGAGAGAGAGAGGATTCAAAAAGATTTAAATAAACTGGAGAAGTGGGCAGCAACTAACAGAATGGTTTTTAACAGGGAGAAATGCAAAGTACTACATCTGGGCAATAAAAATGGAAAAAGCATATATAGAATGGGAGGAATAGGGCTAAGTGACAGCACATGTGAAAAAGACTTGGGTATACTAATAGATCACAGACTGAATATGAGTCAACAGTGTGATGCAGCAGCAAAAAAGGCAAATGCAATTCTAGGATGTATTAACAGAAGCATACAGTCTAGATCACGTGAAGTCATTATTTCCCTCTACTCCTCTTTGGTCAGACCTCATCTGGAATATTGTGTCCAGTTTTGGGCACCACATTTTAAAAAAGACATCAACAAACTGGAGCAAGTTCAGAAAAGAGCGACCAGAATGGTGACCGGTCTGCAAACCCTGTCTTATGAGGAAAGGTTGCAGGATTTGGGAATGTTTAGTTTGCAAAAGAGAAGACTGAGAGGAGACTTAGAATCATAGAATCGTAGAGTTGGAAGGGACCTCCTGGGCCATCTGGTCCAACCCCCTGCTCAAAGCAGGATTCGCTAAATCATCCCAGTTAGATGTCTGTCCAGCCTCTGTTTGAAGACTTCCATTGAAGGAGAACTCACCACTTCTCGTGGCAGCCTGTTCCACTCATTGATCACTCTAACTGTCAAAAAGTTTTTTCTAATATCTAATCTGTGTCTCCTCCCATTCAGCTTCATCCCATTGCTTCTAGTCTTTCCTTGTGCAAATGAGAATAAAGTTGATCCTTCTACAATGTGACAGCCCTTTAGATATTTGTAGACCGCTATTAAGTCTCCTCTCAGTCTTAATAGCTGTCTTAATAGCTGTCTTAATAGCTGTCTACAAATATCTAAAGGGCTGTCACATTGTAGAAGGATCAAATTTATTCTCATTTGCACAAGGAAAGACTAGAAGCAATGGGATGAAACTGAATGGGAGGAGACACAGATTAGATATTAGAAAAAACTTTTTGACAGTTAGAGTGATCAATGAGTGGAACAGGCTGCCACGAGAAGTGGTGAGTTCTCCTTCAATGGAAGTCTTCAAACAGAGGCTGGACAGACATCTGACTGGGATGATTTAGCGAATCCTGCTTTGAGCAGGGGGTTGGACCAGATGGCCCAGGAGGTCCCTTCCAACTCTACGATTCTATGATTCTATGAATTATTTGGGTGAAAAGGCAATGGGGAGATGGGGAGAGGAGGAGAAGGAGGAGGAAGAGATGGAGAAGGAGAAGGAGGAGGAGGAAAAGGAGAAGGGGGAGAAGAAGGAGGAGGAGGAGAAGGGGAAGGAGGAGGAGGAGGAAGAGGAGAAGGAGGAAGAGTCGAAGGAGGAGGAGAAAGAGAAGGAGGAGGAGTAGAATGATAAGAAGTAGGAGAAAGAGGAGGAAGAGATGGAGAAGAGGAGAAGGAGAAGGAGAAGAAAATGGAGTAGAAGGAGAAGGAAGAGATGGAGAAGAGGAGAAGAAGGAGAAGGAGGAGGAAGAGAAGGAGGAGCAGAAAGAGAAGGAGGAAAAGGAGGAGAAGGAGTCGAAGGAGGAGGAGAAGGAGGAGGAGAAAGAGAAGGAGGAGTAGAAGGAGGAGGAGAAGGAGGAGGAGGAGTAGAAAGAGAAGGACCAGGAGGAGAAGGAGGAGTGAAAAAGGAGGAGAAGGAGGAGGAGGAGAAGGAGGAGGAGGAAAAAGAGGAGAAGAAGGAGGAGAAGGAGGAGGAGGAGGAAAAGGAGAAGGAGGAGAAGAAGGAGGAGGAGAAGAAGGAGGAGGAGAAGGAGGAGGAGAAGGAGGAGAAAGAGAAGGAGATGTCAAAGGAGGAGAAGGAGCAGGAGAAAGAGGAGGAGGATTCGAAGGATGAGGAGAAGGAGGAGGAGAAAGAGAAGGAGGAGGAGGAGAAGGAGGAGGAGAAGGAGAAGGAGTAGAGCTTTTTTAACCTTTATGTTTTTATGGATGTGGGACAGCATAGCAGAGATTATTAATGTACTTGGTGAAATTGGGGTCTCCTAGTGGAGGTTAATTATGGTCAGCTATTGAATCACGAAAAGTTTTGCAACTTTCTAAAATCCAGGCATGTCAATCCTTTCCCTACCCAAAATTTGGTAAAGTGGCATGTTGGAAGTTTTCAAAGAACAGAGTTACACTTTATAATAATAATCTTTATTTTTTATATAGCGCTAACTTATTCCGCAGCGCTTTACAGTTTGCACACATTATCATCACTGACCTCGATGGGGCTCACAATCTAGATTCCCTATTAGTATGTCTTTGGAATGTAGGAGGAAACCAGAGTACCCGGAGGAAACCCACGCAAACACAGGGAGAACATACAAACTCCTTGCAGATGTTGTCCTTGGATTCGAACCCAGGACTCCAGCGCTGCAAGGCTGCAGTGCTAACCACTGAGCCACCTTGCTGGCCTCCATTATAAAATGGAGATATCGGTAGAAACGAAGAGACGGACGCGTGGAGTGACCTCATCTAGTATTTACCTTTCTGACTTACCAGTGTTAATAAAGAGCCCATGTCTGCAGCTAATGTCCTCGCGGCTCCCATGGTTGCTCATAACTATGCGTGCAATTCCTCACGAGCCAGGGGATTAATATACAATCTTGCAGCACAACGTCTGCTCAGTAAGTTATTTGTGTAATTTAAGGACTCGCTAATGAGATACATTTTCATTTGTTGTGCAGCGTGCATTAATGATCCTTAAAAATCAAAACCGCATCTTTAAATTGCTTTTAAATTGCACTGGTAAAACCCGAGGCTATAAATTAAGTCCATAGTTTATCTTCTTCTTTATTTTCAAGATGAAAAGGAAATTTATGTAAAATGAAAAGTCATTTGATTTAAGTGGAGTGGCTGATATTACTCTTATGCATTTAGAATTTAAAAAAAAAAGGGACAGTTTAGAAAACTCTTCATCATTTCCATCTTTCGGGATGTAGACTGACCATTGGATTAAAGAATTAATGGAAATGATGGACTGCCCGGGCTCTGTGAATGACATCTGGGCTGAATCTAGAGAAGAGAAGAAGAGTATTGGTAAAATGGTTGCCCGGGATTAATAAAATGCTGCTTTTCTTTATTGATACAGCGCCACTCCTGACCAATGGTGGTGGGTAGTATTGCAAATTAGCTTAATTGAATTCCATACGGTTGACATGTAATAAATTAGTCAACCTGTTGGTGTGACACTGAAGACCGCAGCCCTGATTTCTGTCCTGAACAGATACTTCAACACAATGATAGCATCCAGGGGTATAACGATCACACCCTCTGCAACCAGGCCATTGTGGGAAAGGGGACCGCCAATGCAAGCAGCTATTTCAGCTGGATGTGTGTCTCAGGATTATTGCAGACTGGGGGCATGGCCACAAGAAGGGGCCAGGACAGGGGACATTATACCAAGAAAGGTCTCAGCATGGGAGACATTATTAGTAAAATGGGCTCAGGATGGGGGGCATTATACAAGGAAGGGGCTCAGGTTGGGGGACATTACACAAGGAAGAGGCTCAGGTTGGGGGACTTTATACAATGAAGAAGCTCAGGTTGGAGGACATTATTCAAGGAAGAGGCTCAGGTTGGGGGACATTATACAAGGAAGGGGCTCGGGTTGGGGGACATTATACAATGAAGAAGCTCAGGTTGGAGGACATTATTCAAGCAAGAGGCTCAGGTTGGAGGACATTATACAAGGAAGGGGCTCAGGTTGGGGGACATTATACAAGGAAGGGGATCAGGTTGGGGGACATTACTAAAATGAGCTCATGATGGGGACATTCTACAAGGAAGGGGGCTCAGGTTGGAGGACAATACACAAGGTAGAGGCTCAGATTGGAGGACATTATGAAAGGAAGGGGCTCAGGTTGGTGGACATTACTAAAATGGGCTCAGGATGGGGACATTATACAAGGAAGGAGCTCAGGATGGGGGACATTATACAAGGAAGAGGCTCAGATTGGGGGTCATTACTAGTGTTGAGCATTCCGATACCGCAAGTATCGGGTATCGGCCGATACTTGCTGTATCGGAATTCCGATACCGACTTCCGATATTTTTTCAATATCGGAATTCGGAATCGGAAGTTCAGTTGATTGACGGCCTGACGTCATCATGATGCGCGGTGTGTGCGCATCATGATGCGCCGTCATTTCGGGCCTTCCGGGGGTCTCTGCCGGCCTGCCGGGGGGCTGTGCCGGCCTGCCGGGGGGCTGTGTGGACTGCCCGGGGTCTGTACCGGCCTGCCGGGGGGCTGTGCCGGCCTGCCGGTGGTCTGTGCACCCTGTGGGGGTCTGTACCGGCCTGCCGGGGGGCTGTGCCGGCCTGCCGGGGGCTGTGCTGATGTCCGGGGGTCTGTGCAAGCATCGTCCGATGGGACTACAAGTCCCATCGGGCGATGCCTGCTACCATGACAGTGATTGACACATTAGCCAATGATGGGACAGTAGTAGTCCCATCATCCGGCTAATGTGTTAAATGTTAAAAAAAAAAAAAAAAAAAAAAAAAAAAATACTACATACATACTACATGCATGCTACATACATACTACATGCTACATACATACTACATATATACTACATACATACTACATACATGCTACATACATACTACATGCATGCTACATACATACTACATGCTACATACATACTACATGCATGCTACATACATACTACATATATACTACATACATACTACATACATGCTACATACATACTGCATGCTACATACATACTACATACATACTACATGCATGCTACATACATACTACATATATACTACATGCATGCTACATACATACTACATGCTACATACATACTACATATATACTACATACATACTACATACATACTGCATGCATGCTACATACATACTACATGCATGCTACATACATACTACATGCATGCTACATGCATGCTACATACATACTACATGCTACATACATACCACATACATACTACATACATACTACATACTACATATATACTACATGCATGCTACATACATACTACATGCTACATACATACCACATACATACTACATACATACTACATACATACTACATGCTACATACATACTACATATATACTACATGCATGCTACATACATACTACATGCTACATACATACCACATACATACTACATACATACTACATACATACTACATGCTACATACATACTACATATATACTACATGCATGCTACATACATACTACATGCTACATACATACCACATACATACTACATACATGCTACATATATACTACATGCATGCTACATACATACTACATATATACTACATGCATGCTACATACATACTACATGCTACATGCATGCTACATACATACTACATACATACTACATGCTACATACATACCACATATATACTACATACATACAATACATTCATACAATACATACATAGACATACAGTACATATAACATAGAGTAACATACTTACCAATACTTGTCACATTGTTCCCCGAAGCCATTGTCTTTTCCGGAATAAATATTAACATAACAAACCACAAAAATACTCACCCACGATCCGAAGCAGTCCACGAGTGTGTCCCACGACGATCTTGGGTAGAGAACTGCAGCATCAGATGATGCTGCCGTTCTCTACGGGCTGCAGGAATCCAATGACGGAAGGTAGGTATCCTTCCGCACTGTATTCCTCCGCCACTTAAAAAAAAAAAAGTCCCTAGTCTCACTTTATGCCATTGCTGCGTGGGAATTTCCTACATATGTAGTATGTATGTGGCATGTAGTATGAATGTAGCATGTATGTAGTATGTAGTATGAATGTAGCATGTATGTAGTATGCATGTTGTATGTATGTAGCATGTAATTTTATTTTTTTTTTTTTTTACATTTAACACATTAGCCGGATGATGGGACTACTACTGTCCCATCATTGGCTAATGTGTCAATCACTGTCATGGTAGCAGGCATCGCCCGATGGGACTTGTAGTCCCATCGGACGATGCCTGCACAGACCCCCGGAGCCTGCACAGACCACCGGCAGGCCGGCACAGCCCCCCGGAGCCTGCACAGCCCCCCGGCAGGCCGGCACAGCCCCCCGGCAGGCCGGCACAGACCACCGGCAGGCCGGCACAGCCCCCCGGAGCCTGCACAGACCACCGGCAGGCCGGCACAGACCACCGGAGCCTGCACAGACCCCCTGGCAGGCCGGCACAGCCCCCCGAAAGGCCCGTACAGACCCCAGAGAGGCTGTACAAGGGCAGGAAAGGGTTTTTCTTATTCCGATACCGGAAGTCCCATAGACTTGAATGGGACTTCCGGTATCGGAATCGGCGATACCGATACTTTTTTTAAAGATCGGCCGATACCATCCGATACGATACTTTGAAGTATCGGACGGTATCGCTCAACTCTAGTCATTACTAAACTGGGCTCATGATGGGGACATTCTACAAGGAAGGGGGCTTAGGTTGGAGGACATTATACAAGGTAGAGGCTCAGATTGGAGGACATTATAAAAGGAAGGGGCTCAGGTTGGGGGACATTACTAAAATGAGCACAGGATGGGGGACATTATACAAGGAAGGAACTCAGGATGGGGGACATTATATAAGGAAGAAGCTCAGGTTGGGGGACATTGCTAAAATGGTCTCAGGATGGGGGACATTATACGTGGAAGGGGCTCAAGATGGGGGACATTATACAAGGAAGGGGCTCAGATTGGGGTACATTGTACAAAGAAGGGGCTCAGGTTGGGGGACATTACACAAGGAAGGGGCTCAGAATGGGGACATAATACAAGGAAGGTGCTCAGATTGGGGGACATTATACAAGGAAGGAGCTCAGGCTGGGGGGACATTACTAAAATGGGTGCAGGATGGGGGACATTATACAAGAAAGGGGCTCAGGTTAGGGGACATTACTACTAAAATGGCAGGATGGGGGACATTATACAAGAAAGGGGCTCAGGATGGGGGACATTATACAAGGAAGGGGCTCAGATTGGGGTACATTATACAAAAAAGGGGCTCAGGTTGGGGGACATTACACAGGGAAGGGGCTCAGAATGGGGACATTATACAAGGAAGGTGCTCAGGTTGGGGGACATTATACAAGGAAGGAGCTCAGGTTGGGGGGACATTACTAAAATGGGCACAGGATGGAGGACATTATACAAGGAGGGGGCTCAGGTTGGGGGACATTATTACTAAAATGGCAGGATGGCAGGATGGGGGACATTATACAAGGAAGGAGCTCAGGATGGTGGACATTGCAAGAGGAAGGGGCCCATGATGGGGGACATCATACCATTGGGGGGGGCATTATACCAGGAAGAGGGACAGGACAGAAAGGAACACAGGATAGGGGACATTATGCAAGGAAGGGGACCTAGGATGAGGGACATCATGACAGAAATGGATATGACAGTGGACAATAATTCAAGAAGGAGCCAGGAAATTATGGGAGACATTATTACAAGAAAGTGCCAGGATAGGGACAGAATTAAATGAAGGGTGAACATGTATGTCTTTATAGGATTTAGAATGGACCAAGGGACCATACATCTGACCAACATGGAGGTGGGGCACCAGGGGCCATGGGACTCTAGTTACGCCACTCATAATATCTTCCATAAAATGATGAAGTTGAAAAACTTAAACTTAAGGCCATATTTAAGGTTGTTCAGGTTCGGGCTGGACATTGCTGAAAGTACAGTGACTGTGAATGTCAGACATGTGGAACTGCCCTTAGGCTGCCGTTTACATGTTGTTGCTCATTGTGAATTTTTTTTCCAGCAAACACAATAAAACTGCTGAATTGTTGCTGCAAGTTTCAAAATGTGTGGCAAAATAATGCTTTTTTGCTGCAGTCACAGCAAAAAAAAAATGTAACGTGACCACAGTGTCTGAACGCAACCATAAGGAGGTTATGGAGCAGTACAGCTGGCAGGATAGGGTTGATTCAACTGCTGATAGACTGTGCTTAGACTTATACTTTGGAGAGTGAGAAGGAGAGTTTTCATTCACAGACGTTACACAGAGCTACTGCAATGCTCTGCACATAGGTTAAGCAGCATAGCTAATCAGAAGAACTATACTACATTTCTTATTGGAGGTATTTGCTAATATTTTTATTATTACTACACTTACTACATATTGGGATAGGAGCTTTGAGATGGGAATACCCCTTCAAGCCCCCATAAACATCAGATAACCATTGGCTGGATGATGGATCAGCTGATTGTTGGGCCAGCAGCGATTTTCCGGACTCTTCCATACACAGCATTGTTCGCTCTGCCGAGCTCCAGTGTTCTCCGTGACAGAGCTGCTGTCAAACATCTCTGATGGGGTCAGCTGTTGTAAATTCGCTTTCTGGCCTCCCTCTGGTTATTACTGAAGGTAGAGGAGCTGGTCAGGTCGACAGAGGGGTTTGCGAGTTCTCTTTCTGGGCTCCCTCTGGTGGTTATTGGAGGTAATGGAGCTGATGTGATTGACAGAGGCTTGCCACCTGATAATGATGATGACGATTGGAGGTCTGGGGTTTCAGATTGGGATTTAAGACAGCCAACTCCCTCTATCCCTGCTGGTGATTTGCTTCCTGTTCCTCCTGAGGTCTGATTTCTCCAGCTCTGTCCCTGCATGTTCAGCTAAGTGGTTCATTTGCTATTCTGTTTGCATTTGATCTGGTTTTGTTTATCTCTGCTTTGTGCGGGTCAGCTAGCTGCGGCTGGGGCTGTGCTGAATCACCGCCCATATGTTACTGCTTGTGCCGGTTTGTTTTATCCCCTGTTAGATTGGTCTCTTTTTGCTCTGCTTTCAGAATACACCAGAGTGCTGATATAGTGGGGGGCGAAGTCGTGTGACTTCAGTGTTTTTTGCATCAGACGTGTTGGACTTTTTGCAAGGTTTTTTGCATGATTGCAGACAGTGTCTTTCCTTTCCTGTCTAGTCAGTGTGGGCCCCATCGTTTGCTCAGACTATTTTCCCACCTGCGTTTGTGTTTTCCTCTTGTGTCACCGACAATATATGTTTGGGGGCTGTCTATTCCTTTGGGATCTGCTCTGGGGCAGTTTAGCTTTCCCCTTTCTTGCTTTAGGCTTAGTTAGCTCTCCGGCTGTGTCAAGGCATCTAGGATCATCGTAGGTACGCTCCACGGCTACTGCTAGTTGTGTGGATAGGATCAGGGGTCTGCAATCCGCTTAGGTACCAACCTCTCTGGTTTTCTGTGGCTTAGCTTTGGCTTGCTCTCCTCCTCGGTGACCCATTCATAACAGAATCACCAGCCTAACTGTAGACTCTAGGGTAGAGTTGAGCGACTTTTGTTTTTCTAGGGTCGAGTTTCGTTTCGTGAAACCCGACTTTTCCAAAAGTCGGGTCGAGCAAGATCGGCCGATTATAGGGAAAAGTCGGGGTCATCCCGAAACACGAAACCCAATGTAAGTCAATGGGGAATAAAAGTCGGCAGTGAGAGGAGGACAGGAAACACACCTACAGTGCCCATTTGAATGCTAAAACCATCAATTCTTCTTACTTAAGCTTGTCAACCTTAATTAACTTCATAATACAAGTTACGCACTGAAAAATGGGGGTTATTGTGGGGGGGTAGGGCTGGCTCCAGGTTTTCATGTGCCCTGGGCGAAAGAGCGCCCCTTTAACACATACCACAACTCATGATACTCCGATACGGCAGAGAAATAGCGGTATAGTACAATGAAAAATACTTCACTTTTTACATCTCATGACGAGGCCCATCTATTTCTCCATACAGAATCATTGGTCCCATATAATGTTTGAAACAGTATATGATGAGCTCCACATAATGCTACAGTATATGTTGGTCCCCATGGATGAAGCTCCACTGTCTTATGGGCCCAAATAATGCTCCAAACATAATGGGCCCCATTTCTAATGCTCTAGTGTATAATGGGCCCTGTAAATGCTGCTTCAGTGTCTGATGTCCACCTTTGGAATGTTCCAGTGTATGGTGGGCCCCATCTATCATTCTCCAGAGTATAGTGCTCCCCAAAAATTGCTGTCCCAACATTGAAAACAATCAAATAAGTCTCCTCGCTAGGGAATCCCTGTACTAGTCTGGACTCCTCGTCGTCCCCATCTTCAATCTCACTGCACAGTATTTCAACCTTGCAAGTGCTGTGATCCTGAGCAAGCAGGGGGGGCCCACTCATTGGCGACGGCACTGGCACAGGACCCCTGATAGTACGGTGGTGTGTCTGATGGCGGGTGGGCCGAACCTGCACTTTCATCTGCAGCTTCCTCTTTGTCACCGTGTAAGATGGAACTGTATATGGGAAGGGTAACCTGAGTTTCATCAGGGTCAGATTCAGGCCGTGTAGCGTGCGAGGGGAATGTAGTGGTCTGGGTCAATGTACCAGCAGATTCATCGAGCAGTGGCTGGGCAACAGTGCACTTGTGTCGCCCCCAGGAGTACGGTCGCCACAGTGGCATTACCTTCCTCCTAGGGAGTGTGATGTCATGCTTGGGAGCAACGAAGGATCTCTCTAGCAGGTTAACTGATTGGGCGGCGTTATTCCCACGAGTCATGACCCTCCAAACAGCGTTCATGAAGGCAAAGTGTTTGTTTTACGTGGGCAGTATGGTTGCAAAGCTGAAAATTAAAGGAATGTCCAGAAGGGCACCACCAGCAGTGGAGCCTACGGTTAAATTCGACTCCACCTGGGAAACCTCAACCATGCCAGCTACAGAAAAGATGCACACATTGCAAGCTTAATTCCGTTAACGAACGAGCCTCCGTCATGCCCCGCGGTCCGAGTCCGGCTTACTAGAGGGACACGTGAGGCTCTGGCACATGAGATTGGCCAATAACTGGTGTGTCATGCCCTTACATGTCCGTGGCTGCATGTGCGCTACACTGAAAAGGCCAGCGTTTGTCGCTTACAGGTGCAGATAACCCGCTGAACAACGTTAGTGATGGGGATCTGTGATTACAATTATTACCCGCGAACGATGATTTCCCAGTAAGTGCAGGTCAACCGCAGTTCTGGAATTAGGCCTAACCGTCATTCCTGAAAAAATGAAAAACTTACGTGTGCAAACCACAGGTGCTGTAGCTTGCTTAACAGCTCGCCAGCCGTTCTCACGCCCAGTATGGATTACACGTGATTGCACAAAGGTGAGAAAGGGTACCGTATCCCCGGATAATATGTATGGATAGCGTACACATTCAAAAGATATGTCTATACATCAGGAGGCAGACTCAGACGGTGTCATGCCCAGTATGGATTGCACGTGATTGCACAAAGGTGAGAAAGGGTACCGTATCCCCAAATAACATGTATGGATAGCGTACACATTCAAAATATATGTCTATACATCAGGAGGCAGGCTCAGACGGTGTTAGGCCCAGTATGGATTGCACATGATTTCACAAATGTTAGAAAGGGTACCGTATCCCCGGATAACATGTATAGATAGCGTACACATTCAAAATATATGTCTATACATCAGGAGGCAGGCACAGACGGTGATAGGCCCAGTATGGATTGCACGTGATTTCACAAAGGTTAGAAAGGGTACCGTATCCCCGGATAACATGTATGGATAGCGTACACATTCAAAATATATGTCTATACATCAGGAGGCAGGCTCAGACGGTGTTAGGCCCAGTATGGATTGCACGTGATTGCACAAAGGTGAGAAAAGGTACCGTATCCCCAGATAACATGTATGGATAGCGTACACATTCAAAATATATGTCTATACATCAGGAGGCAGGCTCAGACGGTGTCAGGCCCAGTATGGATTGCACGTGATTGCACAAAGGTTAGAAAGGGTACCGTATCCCCGGATAACATGTATGGATAGCGTACACATTCAAAATATATGTCTATACATCAGGAGGCAGGCTCAGACGGTGTTAGGCCCAGTATGGATTGCACGTGATTGCACAAAGGTTAGAAAGGGTACCGTATCCCCGGATAACATGTATGGATAGCGTACACATTCAAAATATATGTCTATACATCAGGAGGCAGGCACAGATGGTGTTAGGCCCAGTATGGATTGCACGTGATTGCACAAAGGTTAGAAAGGGTACCGTATCCCCGGATAACATGTATGGATAGCGTACACATTCAAAATATATGTCTATACATCAGGAGGCAGGCACAGACGGTGCTAGGCCCAGTATGGATTGCACGTGATTGCACAAAGGTTAGAAAGGGTACCGTATCCCCGGATAACATGTATGGATAGCGTACACATTCAAAATATATGTCTATACATCAGGAGGCAGGCACAGACGGTGCTAGGCCCAGTATGGATTGCACGTGATTGCACAAAGGTGAGAAAGGGTACCGTATGCCCAGATAACATGTATGGATAGCGTACACATTCAAAATATATGTCTATACATCAGGAGGCAGGCTCAGACGGTGCTAGGCCCAGTATGGATTGCACGTCATTGCACAAAGGTTAGAAAGGGTACCGTATCCCCGGATAACATGTATGGATAGCGTACACATTCAAAATATATGTCTATACATCAGGAGGCAGGCACAGACGGTGCTAGGCCCAGTATGGCTTGCACGTGATTGCACAAAGGTGAGAAAGGGTACCGTATCCCCGGATAACATGTATGGATAGTGTACACATTCAAAATATATGTCTATACATCAGGAGGCAGGCTCAGACGGTGTCAGGCCCAGTATGGATTGCACGTGATTGCACAAAGGTTAGAAAGGGTACCGTATCCCCGGATAACATGTATGGATAGCGTACACATTCAAAATATATGTCTATACATCAGGAGGCAGGCTCAGACTGTGTTAGGCCCAGTATGGATTGCACGTGATTGCACAAAGGTTAGAAAGGGTACCGTATCCCCGGATAACATGTATGGATAGCGTACACATTCAAAATATATGTCTATACATCAGGAGGCAGGCTCAGACGGTGTTAGGCCCAGTATGGATTGCACGTGATTGCACAAAGGTTAGAAAGGGTACCGTATCCCCAGACAACATGTATGGATAGCGTACACATTCAAAATATATGTCTGTACATCAGGAGGCAGGCTCAGACGGTGTTAGGCCCAGTATGGATTGCACGTGATTGCACAAAGGTTAGAAAGGGTACCGTATCCCCGGATAACATGTATGGATAGCGTACACATTCAAAATATATGTCTATACATCAGGAGGCAGGCTCAAACGGTGTCAGGCACAGTATGGATTTGACGGCCCAGACTACACCTCGGAGGAGCAGGGAGAGGTAAAGATTGCAAATGCTGGGGCCCTGCCCAAGCAAGGGGGGCCCACTCGTGGGCGTCGGTACTGGCACTGGGCCCCTCATAGTACGGCGGTGTGTCTGACGGCGGGTGTGCACCACCACCGTCAGAGACACTTGATTGCACTATGAGGGACCCTGTGCCAGTGCCCGCGCCCAAGAGTCGGCCTACCCACCTGTCCAGGGCAACGGCACTCGCACGGTGTCATCCGCTAGGTGGTGACCCCGGCCATGGGGGGGGAGGCAGCACAGTTAGGGAGTTTTAAAAAGTGGCATATGTTGATGTTGGACATTCAGCTGATGCAAAAGGTGGAATAGGTCAAGTCCCAGGAAGAGGTGGACCAAAGCAAGCCATTTTTCTGTCACTCTATGTGTCATCAGGGGAAGGTGGGACAAAATCCTTGGAAACCCATGCGTGGTTCATTTTAATGAAGGTTAGATCATCCACATTTTGGGTTGACAGACTGGTCCTTTTTTCTGTCAGGATTGATCCAGCTGCACTGAAGACTCTTTCCGATAGCACACTTGCAGCTGGGCAAGCGAGCTCCTGTAAGGCATATTGTGCCAATTCAGGCCAGGTGTCCAGTTTAGCGGCCCAATAGTCAAAGGGGAATGACCTGTGTGGGAGAACATCGATATAGGAGGAAAAGTAGTTTGTAACCATAGTTGACAACTGCTGTCTCCTGTCACTTTCCATCGTTGCAGTATTACCAGTTGTGTGAGCGGTACTTGAAAAATCAGTCCACAACATTGTCATGAAACCCCTGTCTCCAACGCCACTTCTGCTGTGTGCACCACGAACACCTCTGCCAAGCTGCCCCCGGCCCGTACGTCGCGTGTGAGAACCATCACCGCTGCTGTGTGCTGGGAATGCCTCAAGCAACCGATTTACCAGAGTTGCTTGTTTATTAGCCAATATTAGGTCAAGGTTCTCCTGTGGCATGATGTTTTGTAATTTGCCTTTATAGCGTGGATCCAGGATGCTGGCCAACCAGTAGTCGTCATCGTTCATCATTTTGGCAATGCGGGGGTCCCTTTTTAGGATCTGCAAGGCATAATCTGACATGTGGGCCAATGTTCCCGGTGTCAATGATGCACTGCGAGTGCTGGGTGGAGGAGCACTTTCTGGAAAATCCACATCCCTCCAGTCACGCACAAACCCTGTACCAGACCTTGGCACTCCAACATTTTCACTTGCCCCAAGAGATGCATCCTCCTCCCCTAAGTAATCATCCCCATCATCCTCCTCCTCCTCTTCTTCCTCCACCTCGTCCAGGAGAGGTCCCTGAGCAGACAATGGCTGAATGTCATCACGGATTCCCTCCTCCTCTTCCTCCTCATCAACATTGGCTGCAGAAGCCTGCTCCTTAAGGTGCGTCAAAGTTTGCATGAGCAGACGCATAAGTGGGATGCTCATGCTTAGGATGGCGTCGTCTGCGCTTACCAGCCGTGTGCATTCCTCAAAACACTGAAGGACTTTACAGAGGTCTTTCAGCTTCGACCACTGCACACCTGTCAACTCCATGTCTGCTCTCAAAGTGCCTGGCCGTGTATCCTCCCACAAATGCATTATGGCCTGCCTCTCCTCGCACAGCCGCTCCACCATGTGCAGGGTGGAGTTCCACCTTGTTGCAATGTCAATAATGAGGCGGTGGTTGGGAAGGTGGAGCAATCGCTGCAGCTTCTGCATACGAACGGAGTGTACAGGCGACCGGCGGATGTGCGCGCACAGTCTTCGCACTTTCTGGAGCAGGGCTGTTAACTCCGGATAATTTTTAAGGAAGCACTGCACCACCAGGTTCAAGGTGTGAGCCAAGCAAGGTATGTGGCTGAGTTTTGAAAGGGCTATGGCTGCCACAAAATTACGGCCGTTATCACTAACTACCTTGCCTGCCTCAAGATGTGCACTGCCCAGGCATGACTCAGTTTGTCGCTTCAAGTACTCGGCCAGCACCTCGGCGGTGTGTCTGTCGCCCAAACACATCATCTGCAACACAGCCTGCTGACGCTTTCCACTAGCTGCTCGATAGGGGGACACCTCGTGTGCAACAGTGGCAGCTGCAGATGGAGTGCTCGTACAACTGCGCTCTGTGGACGAGCTTTCGCTTCTGGAGGAGGAGGAGGGTCGAACGCCTACAGCCAACTGTTTCCTATACCGTGGGCTAGGCAGCACTGTCCCACCACCGCTGTCCCCTGTGGACCCTGCATCCACCACATTAACCCAGTGCGCAGTGATGGACACGTAACGGCCCTGGCCATGCCGACTGGACCATGCATCAGTTGTGAGGTGCACCTTTCCGCTCACTGACTGCTTGAGTGCATGGACAATGCGGTCTTTCACATGATGGTGGAGGGCTGGGATGGCTTTGCGAGAGAAGAAGTGGCGACTGGGTAGGTCATAGCGTGGTACTGCATAGGCCATGAGTTCGCGGAAAGCTGCGCTTTCCACCAACCGAAAGGGCATCATCTCAAACGAGATTAGTTTGGCAATGTGGGCGTTCAAACCCAGTGTACGCGGATGAGAGACTGAGTACTTTCTTGACCTACTCATAGTGTCTGGGAGGGTGAGCTGGACTTGAGAGCTGCATATGGTGGAAGTAGCGGTGGACAGGGCGGACTGAGAGAGGGTTGATGATGGTGATGGAGTTGGTGTTCTTTCTGATGGCCTAGATTCAGTATTTCGTTGATATAACAGTGGGATTCCCTGACTGCTGTGGCCTTGCAACGACACCTCAACATTTGCTGCTGTGCTAACCGGTGGGCTTACAGTGGGGGAAACAATGTAGCGTTGCTGACTACCTTCGTTGTGATCAGTTGCACATGAGGTTTGGTGTTGTGTCCACGCTTGCAAGTGCATGCTGGTTAAATGTCTAAGCATGCTACTGGTATTCAAATTTTTCAGATTTTTCCCTCGGCTAAAGGTCTTTGCGCACTTCTTACAGATAACCTTGGCCTGATCATGAGGATTTTGTTCAAAAAAGTGCCACACTGCACTCTTCCTACTTTGGCAGACATTTTGCGGCCTAGCACGCTGTGATCTTTTGACACTCTGGACAAGCTGTCCAGCAACTCTTTTGATTTTTGGAACCTGTCTTTGGAGTGCTCCAGGCCTGCCAGATAACAGCTGATGCGATGTCGATGTCTGCTGTGGATGCTCCTCATCTGAGCTATTGGAAGCAGCACCCTCTTCCCCCAATGGATGCCAATCTGGGTGAACAACTGGGTCATCCATCACCTCCTCTTCAATGTCATGTGCACCTTCCTCTGTGTCACCGTGTATGGTGGTATAGTGTGCGGGAAGGGGCACCTGAGTCTCATCAGGGTCAGAATCTGGCTCTGTACACTGCGAGGACAATGTAGTGCTCTGAGTGAATGTACCAGCAGAATCATCCATCAGCGGCTGTGCATCAGTGCACTCCATGTCAGATTCATCTTGGCCTGGGTAATTCACCATTTGACTTGATAATCCAGGCATGGTATGTGAAAACAGCTCCATGGAGTAATCAGTAGTATGGCCTGCGTCATCCTTCAATCTTGGTTGGGGTGAAGGACACAAGGAAAGGTGTGGTTCATGAACATGAGCCTCCAATGACGACTCAGTGCTTTTACTTTTTACAACTGAAGAAGAGGAGGCGATAGAGCTGGAGGCTGAGTCAGCAATGTAAGACAAAACTTTTTCCTGATGCTCTGGCTTTAAAAGCGGTTTGCCAACTCCTAGAAAACTAAGCCTTCGAAGCCTTATGGAGCCAGACGATGACGCAGGCTCAACACCTCCTGCATTCGGTCCTATTTTGCTCTTGCCACTACCATCAGATCCACCACCAACACCATCATTACCAGCTGCCAACCCCCGCCCAATTCCACGGCCTCTTCCACCAGACTTCCTCATTTTTTGTAGAAATGTAGACAAAATCCAACAAACTATATAGTAATGTAAAACAAGGTACAAGGTGTCTATAGGACAGGGGAGATTTTGAATTTCTGCACACACTAGTGGACACTGGACACTTTTGGATTGTGTGAGGCCCACTGATATCTGAGCGCTATGTCACAGGCTCGATGGCACAGCTGTGACAAAAGTGACTAGAGGATAAGGGAGAGTTTGAATTTCTGCAGACACTTGTGGACACTGGACACTTTTGGATTGTGTGAGGCCCACTGATATCTGAGCGCTATGTCACAGGCTCGATGGCACAGCTGTGACAAAAGTGACTAGAGGATAAGTGAGATTTTGAATTTCTGCAGACACTTGTGGACACTGGACACTTTTGGATTGTGTGAGGCCCACTGATATCTGAGCGCTATGTCACAGGCTCGATGGCACAGCTGTGACAAAAGTGACAAGAGGATAAGGGAGATTTTGAATTTCTGCAGACAATTGTGGACACTGGACACTTTTGGATTGTGTGAGGCCCACTGATATCTGAGCGCTATGTCACAGGCTCGATGGCACAGCTGTGACAAAAGTGACGAGAGGATAAGGGAGATTTTGAATTTCTGCAGACACTTGTGGACGCTGGACACTTTTGGATTGTGTGAGGCCCACTGATATCTGAGCGCTATGTCACAGGCTCGATGGCACAGCTGTGACAAAAGTGACTAGAGGATAAGTGAGATTTTAAATTTCTGCAGACACTTGTGGACACTGGACATTTTTGGATTGTGTGAGGCCCACTGATATCTGAGCGCTATGTCACAGGCTCGATGGCACAGCTGTGACAAAAGTGACTAGAGGATAAGGGAGATTTTGAATTTCTGCAGACACTTGTGGACACTGGACACTTTTGGATTGTGTGAGGCCCACTGATATCTGAGCGCTATGTCACAGGCTCGATGGCACAGCTGTGACAAAAGTGACTAGAGGATAAGTGAGATTTTGAATTTCTGCAGACACTTGTGGACACTGGACACTTTTGGATTGTGTGAGGCCCACTGATATCTGAGCGCTATGTCACAGGCTCGATGGCACAGCTATGACAAAAGTGACTAGAGGATAAGGGAGATTTTGAATTTCTGCAGACACTTGTGGACACTGGACACTTTTGGATTGTGTGAGGCCCACTGATATCTGAGCGCTATGTCACAGGCTCGATGGCACAGCTGTGACAAAAGTGACGAGAGGATAAGGGAGATTGGATTGCTTTTAAAAAAGCAGTTTGCAGAGCAGTGGGTAAACAGCAATGCAGTGGTCAGGAAGCCTTAGAAGGCAGCCCAACAACCAACATCACTGATACACCACAATATAGCCTCCCCTTGCACTGCACACACAGTGACTGGTGTGTTGTACAGGCACAATCGCTAGCAGCAGAAGCAGTTTTTTTTTCTTCTTCCCTGCCTAACGCTCTCCCTACAGAATCAGCAGCAACCTCTCCCTATGCTAAGATCGGCAGAAGTAAGATGGCGGTCGGCGTGCACGCCCTTTTATACCCCCTGTGACGCCCACCAAAGCAAGCCAATCACTTCCATGCCTTTCTGAAAGATGGTGGTGACCCGTGCCTATGTCATCACGTTGCCCACAGTGTCCGTGGATCCTGATTGGCTGAAAAAGAGCGCAAAACAAACTTTTGAAACGCGACTTTGGCGCGTAAGTCGCCGACCTCGTGGCCGACCTCATCCTAGGGTCGGGTTTCGTTTCATGAAACCCGACTTTTGAAATTTTTCGACCCGTTTCGCTCAACTCTACTCTAGGGTACTCCAAAGAAGGAAAGAATTAAAAAAAAAAAGTGTCAGGATTTTTTTTTTATATATATATTTTTTCCTCTTTTTTTTTCTGGGGCTGCAGGAGGAGATTTTTTTTTTTTATTCTCTCTAAATGGAGACTAAGCAATTGTCTGATCGTGTTGAGCAGCTTGCTGCTGAAGTGCGGGGAATTTCTGCCTATCTCACTCAATCATCTGCTGTTGAACCAAAAATCCCTACTACTGATGTGTTTTTTTTTAATTTCAAGAATAATTGTAAACTATTTTTTGCTTTGAAACCTAACTCATTGGGGAGCTCTGTGCAGCAGGTTAAAATTGTCATCTCCCTGCTGGGCGGTGATCCACAGGATTGGGCCTTTTCTTTGACACCCGGAGATCCTATTCTGGCTAATGTGGACGCGATTTTTCAAGCCTTGGGGTTGTTGTATGATGAACCTAATGCTATTGATCAAGCTGAGAAAACCTTAATGGCATTGAACCAGGGTCAGGATTCTGCAGAGTTATATTGTTAAAAATTCCAAAAGTGGGCGGTCCTTACTAAATGGAATGATGATGCTCTAGCAGCTCTCTTTCGGAAGGGTTTGGCAGAAACCGTAAAAGATGTTATGGTGGGATTTCCTGTTCCCTCTGGTCTAGACGATTCTATGTCATTGGCCATTCAAATTGATCGGTGTTTACGTGAACTTAAAACTACACGAGAGGCGTTGCTGCCTTTCGAGCGAACGTCTGAACCCATGCAATGTGATAGGGTTTTGTCTAGGGCGCAACATCAGGAGTTTAGAAGGCGTAATAATTTGTGTTTTTTCTTTGGAGACGCCTCTCATACTATTTCTGTCTGCCCTAAACGAGAAAAGCGTTTTGCTCACACATTTGTGGTGGGCAGTGTACAGCCTAGGTTCCTTTTGGTGATTACCCTGATCTGCTCCTTGTCTACATTTTCTGCTAAGGCTTTTGTAGGTTCAGGAGCAGCTTTGAATCTGATGGATTTGGACTTTGCTAAATGTTGTGGTTTTCCCATGATACCCCTGCAGACTCCTATCCCTTTGAGGGGTATTGATGCTACTCCTTTGGAGGAGAATAAACCCCAGTTTTGGACCCAGGTGATAATGCAGGTCGCCCCGGACCACCAAGAAAATTGTAAATTTTTGGTGTTGCACAATTTGCATGATACTATTGTTCTGCGTTTTCCTTGGTTGCAAACTCATAATCCTGTTTTGGATTGGAAATCTGTGTCTGTGGTGAGTTGGGGTTGTCAATGTGTTCTTAGTGACACTCCTGTTTTCTCCACCTCTCCCCAGTCTCATGATATTCCTGACTATTTGGCTGATTTTTCTGATGTATTTAGTGAGAGTAAGTCTGCGTCTTTGCCTCCTCATAGGAGTTATGACTGTGCAAATGAGTTGATGCCCAGGTGTAAATTTCCCAAGGGTCGGCTTTTCAACTTGTCGGTGCCCGAACATGATGCTATGCGATCTTATATCAAGGAGTCGTTGGAGAAGGGTCATATCAGACCATCCTCTTCACCTTTAGGTGCCGGGTTTTTTTTGTGGCCAAGAAAGATGGTTCATTAAGGCCTTGTATTGACTATGGTTCCCTTAACAAAATCACTGTTAAATATCAGTACCCGTTACTCCTGATTTCTGATTTATTTTCCAGAGTTAAAAGTGCCTGTTGGTTTTACCAAGCTTGACCTCAGGGGGGCGTATAATCTTATTCGCATCAAGCACGGGGATGAATGGAAGACGGTGTTTAATACTCTGGAGGGACATTTTGAGTACCTGGTGATGCCTTTTGGGCTCACTAATGCCTCTTCTGTCTTCCAATCTTTTATGAACGATATTTTCCGGGACTTTGTAGATACGTTTTTGATCATTTATCATTCTTGATGATATTTTGATCTTTTCCAGTGATTGGGATTCTCATGTGGAACATGTCCGGACTGTGTTCCAGATTTTGAGGGAAAATTCTCTGAATGTTAAGGGATTGAAGTGCAATTTTGGTGTACAGAGGATTTTATTTTTGGGATTCATTTTGTCCCCGTCTGCTATTGAAATGGACCCGGCCAAGATACAGGCCATTTATGATTGGGTTCAGCCCACTTCTTTGAAGGCTCTCCAGAAGTTTTTGGGTTTTGCTAATTTCTACCAAAAATTTGTAAGTAATTTTTCTGGTATTGTTAAACCACTGACTGATTTGACCAAAAAGGGCGCTGATGTGGTGAAGCAGTCTCGGCATTTCAGGAGCTTAAGCGGAGATTCACTTCTGCTCTGGTTCTGCGGCAACCTGATGTCTCACTCCCATTTCAGGTGGAGGTAGATGCTTCTGAGATTGGTGCAGGAGCTGTTTTGTCCCCAAAAGATCCAGTGACTTCTAAGATGAATCCCTGTGCCTTCTTTTCTCGAAAATTCTCCCCATCTGAACGCAACTATGACGTGGGGAATCGGGAATTGTTGGCCATGAAAAGGGCATTTGAAGAGTGGAGACATTGGTTGGAAGGAGCTAAACATCAAGTTGTGGTCCTCACCGACAACAAGAATTTGATTTATCTTGAATCAGCCAAACGCTTGAATCCTAGACAGGCTAGGTGGGCCTTGTTTTTCACGCGTTTTAATTTTTTGGTCTCTTTTGTTCCGGGCACTAAGAATGTTAAGGGGGACGCCCTTTCTAGGAGCTTCTTTGCGGATTCTCTTGATGTGACCGAGCCTACTACCATTCTAAATGAGGGTGTAGTTCTTTCTGCTATTTCACCTGATTTGAGACATGACCTGGAGGAATTTCAGGAGGACAAACCTGAACGTTGCCCTATGGGAAAATTGTATGTCCCTGACCAGTGGAGGAAAAGAGTAATGTCTGAAATTCATTGCTCCGTGTTGGCTGGTCATCCAGGTATTTTTGGTACCAGAGATTTGGTGGGTCGGTCTTTTTGGTGGCCTGCCTTATCTCGTGATGTCAGGAATTTTGTGCAGTCCTGTGGGACTTGTTCTCAGTCCAAGCCCTGTTCTCGTTCTAGTGGGTTGTTGATGCCCTTGCCGGTGCCCAAGAGGCCATGGACCCATATCCCAATGGATTTTATTTCCAATCTTCCTGTCTCTCAGAGAATGACTGTTATCTGGGTGATTTGTGATAGATTTTCTAGGATGGTCCATCTTGTACCACTCCCAAAGTTGCCACCTTCCTCTGAGTTGGTGCCCTTGTTTTTACAACAGGTGGTTCGGTTGCACAGGATTCCTGAGAACATTGTGTCAGACAGAGGAGTCCAGTTTGTTTCCAGATTTTGGAGAGCTTTTTGTTCCAAACTGGGAATTCAGTTATCTTTCGCCTCTGCATTTCATCCTCAGACCAATGGGCAGACTGAGAGAACAAACCAGACTTTGGAGTCCTATTTGAGATGTTTCATATCTGCTGATCAGGATGACTGGGTCTCATTTTTGCCCTTGGCCGAGTTCGTGCTAAACAATAGAGCTAGTTCTGCCACTTTGATGTCGCCCTTTTTCTGCAACTTTGGGTTTCATCCTCGATTTTCTTCAGGGCAAGTGGAATCTTCGGCCTGCCCAAGTGTGGACTTTGTGGTAGAGAGAATGCAGCAGATTTGGGACCAAGTGGTGGATAAGTTGTCCCACTCTCAGGAAAAAGCCCAACAATTTTCCAACGGCATAGGACCATTGGTCCCCAGTTTAAAGTGGGTGATATGGTTTGGTTGTCTTTAAAGAATATTCCTATGAAGGTTGCGTCTCCAAAATTCAAGACAAGATTCATTGGACCTTATAAGATTTTGGAGATCCTTAATCCCGTTTCTTTCCGATTGGCTCTTCCAGTTACATTTAAGATCTATAACGTGTTTCATAAATCTTTGTTGAAGAGGTTTGTGGAGGCAGTAGTTCCTATTTCGGCACCTCCTGACCCTGTATTGGTTAAAGGCAATTTGGAGTATGAGGTAGAGAAAATATTGGATTCTCGTTTTGCTAGACGGAGACTCCAGTACTTGGTCAAATGGAAGGGTTATGGCCAGGAGGATAATTGTTGGGTCTCTGCTTCTGACATTCATGCCAATTGATTGGTTCGTACTTTTTACCGGGCCCATCCTGATCGGCCTGGTGGCGTGGATGAGGGTTCGGTGACCCCTCCTCAAGGGGGGGTGAACTGTTGTGATTTCGCTTTCTGGCCTCCCTCTGGTTATTACTGAAGGTAGAGGAGCTGGTCAGATCGACAGAGGGGTTGCGAGTTCTCTTTCTGGGCTCCCTCTGGTGGTTACTGGAGGTAATGGAGCTGATCTGATTGACAGAGGCTTGCCACCCGATAATGATGATAACGATTGGAGATCTGGCGTTTCAGATTGGGATTTAAGTCAGCCGACTCCCTCTATCCCTGCTGGTGATTTGCTTCCTGTTCCTCCTGAGGTCTGATTTCTCCAGCTCTGTCCCTGCATGTTCGGCTAAGTAGTTTATTTGCTGTTCTGTTTGCATTTGATCTGGTTTTGTCTATCTCTTCTTGGTGCGGGTCAGCCAGCTCCGTTTGGGCTGTGCTGAATCACCGCCCATAGGTTACTGCTTGTGCCAGTTTGTTTTATCCCTTGTTAGATTGGTCTCTTTTTGCTCTGCTTTCAGAATATACCAGAGTGCTGATATAGTGGGGGGCGAACTCGTGTGACTTCAGTGTTTTTTGCATCAGACGTTTTGGACTTTTTGCAGAGTTTTTTGCGTGATTGCAGACAAAGTCTTTCCTTTCCTGTCCTGTCTAGTCAGTGTGGGCCCCATCATTTGCTCAGTCTATTTTTCTGCCTGTGCTTGTGTTTTTATCTTGTCTCACTGACAATATATGTTTGGGGGCTATCTATTCCTATGGGGTCTGCTCTGGGGCAGTTTAGATTTCCCCTTTCTTGCTTTAGGCTTAGTTAGCTCTCCGGCTGTGTCGAGGCGTCTAGGATCATCGTAGGTACGCTCCACGGCTACTGCTAGTTGTGTGGATAGGATCAGGGGTCTGCAATCCGCTTAGGTACCAACCTCTCTGGTTTACTGTGGCTTAGCCTGGACCTGCTATCCTCCTCGGTGACCCATTCATAACAGTCAGCCCATGACCTCCCCTGACTATTATTTGTACGGAGCCGCTATACATATTGATATAGACAGGTTTGACTGATGATAGTCTGTATTGTGTAGGGGGCTGTAGATGTGGTAGATCTGAGCTGCGGAACTGGAGCAGTGGAGACTTGGATGCCAAAACTTGAGTAGTTGCCACTAGTATAGCTATGAAGTCGTTGGCACTGATGTACCAGAGTTGGAGTAGGTTATATTTATGTAGCAGAATTGGAGTAGTGCTCTCTGATGTCGCAGAGTTGGAGCAGAGGTTCCATGTGTAGATGAGTTGCAGCAGTGGTTTGTGATATTGAAGCTCCAGAGTAGCGGTCCCTTATGTAGCCGAGTTGGAACAGTGATAACTGATGTTGTAGAGTTGGAGTTGTGGAACCTGATTTTGCTAAATTGGAGTTGTGATGTAGCAGATTTAAAGTAGTGGGCACTGTAATCACAGAGATGAAATAGCGGACACTGATGTAGCAGAGTCGGAGGAGTGGTTACTGATGTAGCAGAAGTGGAGGAGCTGTCACTGATGTAGCAGAATTGGAGGCGTGGTGACTGATGTAGCAGAGTTGGAGGAGTGGTTACTGATGTAGTAGAATTGGAGGAATGGTTACTGATGTAGCAGAGTTGGAGGAGTGGTTACTGATGTAGCAGGGTTGGAGGAGTGGTTACTAATGTAGAAGAATTAGAGGAGTGGTTACTGATGTTGCAGAGTTGGAGGAGTGGTTACTAATGTAGAAGAATTGGAGGAGTGGTTACTGATGTAGCAGAGTTGGAGGAGTGGTTACTAATGTAGAGGAACTGAAGGAGTGGTTATTAATGTAGAAGAATTGGAGGAATGGTCACTGGTGTAGCAGAGTTGGAGGAGTGGTGTTGATGTAGCAGAATTGGAGGAGGGGTCACTGGTGTAGCAGAGTGAAGCAATAGCAGAAATGATAACCACCTAAATACTCAGGTGACTTCCAGGAATCTGAACCGAGTTTAGATAACTTGGTGGCTTGATGTCATCAGAATGTGCCGGTGGAGCAGTGGAGCTGACCGTGAGAGACGCATCCTGCAGCGCCCCGCGGATCAGCCAAGATCAATTACACTGAATATTTTTTATTTTTGTGAGGGGGGTTGTTTATAAATCCTTTATTGTAAATATGTGTATGTAAAATTCACCGGTTAGAACAACTTTATAGCCTCATAGATGGATGGATACATTTTGTGTAAGAGTTTAATTGATATAGCAGTAACATTTTAAATAGTACAGTCTTACTAACAGAATAACAAATATCACAGTACTGTTACCGAGAAGAGTCCGTTATACCATGATCAATATCCCCAATAATACTGCATACAGGCGCAAAATAATGCTGCCACACCATTATTTATGTGTTTTACTCACTTCTATAGTGCCATTAATTCCACAGCGCTTTACCGACTCCAGCATCGCTGTCCATATTGCCACCGCATCGTGTCGGAATATAACCACTATCCTGATAATTAACAAAACCCGAAACCCACTATATATACACAGAAGAGACAAATACCGCCACACCTCGATCCGGCCACATAATACCACCACATAGCGACTGAAAAATATCACCATACTGATTATCAATAAAAATGACTGCACTAATAGTAATGCTGCCCCTAAACCATGACTTTTGTAGAAGGTGTCAGTATATACCATGCAGGTATCTCCAGATACTCAACAGCGATGTCAATGATTGAAGCCATTTTTCTCTTTTCTTCATCTTGCGCAGACCTCTAAGGCTTCTTCCAGCCAGGACTTGTATATATCTCATGCATATCGATGGCTGATCTCATCTAGGGCATCCTCCCAACTTTTACCCCAATTCTACAGTAACAGTATCCCTAAAAATTAAATACAAAAGTGATGTCCCCCCTGTTCTGCCCTCTGATAGGGCAAATATGTTTATTTTATGTGCTGGTTATGTGCTGGGTTTTGTTAGCACCATCTAGTGGTGGCTGAATTTATAGCTGTGTCTTTGATAGCATTTACAGTCTGTGCTTTAACAGAAGCAATGCATTGTGGGACTGAAGCAATGCATTGTCGGAATGAAACAGTGTAATCTGGGATAAAGAAGATGCCATTTTCTTCTGTGTATTTCATGGGACGCATGTATTTATTTGTCCTCCTGTTAACTCCCCTACTTGAGTTCGTTATCCTGGTAAAGCATATCTGGGAAGATTAGCATCTTTTCTTGCAATGCAGTGTTGTTCAGAAAGGTTATTAACTGTATGGCAGCCAGAGCTCAGTAGATGTAATTAGACACCTGTGTGTTTCTATGTAAAGTTTGCATCATACTGTATACTTCCTGTAATTGTGTTAGCTGTGTGATCATCTGCCCAATGCTTACCCATGTTGTTTGTATTCTTTAGGCTATGTCCCCACGTAGCGATTCTCATGCAGAATAAACCTGAGCAGAATCGCATACCCTGCTCCCGGGAAAATGCATGCATTTTTTGGCGCGCTTTTGTAAGCATTTGTCAAGAGTTTTTGCATGTGTTTTCCTAAGCGTTTTTGCCCATATAATTGATGGTATGCGGAATCACGGGTGATTCCGCCAAATTAATGAACATGCTGCGTATTAACTACTAAGCGATTCTGCAGCGGTTAAAAACGCACCATTGGCACAACATGTGGGTTTTCCATTAAAAATCCATTGGATGCTTCTCTTAGGCCTGTTTCACACTTCCGTTTTTGACCATCAGTCAAAATCCGCCGTTTTTGCAAAAAAACGGATCCGCCATTTTTTTTGGCGGATCCGTTTTTTCCCCCATTGATTTGCATTACCGGCGGATCTTGACGGATGGCCATCCGTAGGATCCGTTTTTTTGCGGATCCGTCAATTTTTTTGCGTCCGCCGAGATGCCTGGACGGACCATGTAACGTTTTTTGTGCTGCAGGATCCGCACTTTTATAGTGCGCATGCCCGGAGGAATGAAGTCAGGCAGAAATTTAACCCTGAAATCATTTCTGGCGGACAGAAAAAATTCTCTCTCTCTCTCCTTCCCGGACAGCGGTTCCTTTAAAATTCTTCATTCCGCGGATCCATCAAAAAAACGGTCCGGTGGCATCCGTTCACATCAGTTAACAACGGATCCGCTTTCCGCCATTTTGGCAGATTTTAACTGACACTAAAAAACTGATGTGTGAAACAGACCTTAAGCGTTTCTGCAGCAGAAACGCTTGTCTAAAAGTGCTGCAGAAATGCTTAGAAAATGCTACGTGGGCACACAGCCTTATAGTTTTACCGCATGTTCTATACTCTTCACCAATAAACAAGTTAGACTACAGAGAACAGTCTGCTTATTTTGGAAGATAGAAGGTGGTTTATGCTGTATGCTAGAGTGCACACCGTGTCAACATGTATAAAGGCAGAACACCCCCTATGTGTCCCCCATACTTGTAATACTTGTGTCCTTACCAAATTCTAGCACACTAGTATTGTCCATATTTTATGACCTCATACAGGTGTAATGTTCCTCTTTGTAGACATCATAAATTAATAATGTCTCCCTATGTGGCCCCCTACACCCTAACAATATCCTAACATATGGTCTCCATACATTAATAATGACCTCCATTTATAGAAAAATGTCCTCCTATGTTGGCCTCCATACGTTACTAATAGTGTTGAGCATTCCGATACCGCAAGTATCGGGTATCGGCCGATATTAGCGGTATCGGAATTCCGATACTGACTTCCGATACTTTTGTCATATCGGATACCGGAATCAGAAGTTCCCATCATGCTATGAGCCTGCTTGCTTTGATTAAGCCAATGGGAATCCTCCGAAGTGTGGGCACATCCTGTTAGGCATGTAGGCATGTTAACTATTGGCATGGCTGTGATTGGCTGCCGAAATGATGTCATGATGCACTATAAAAGCCACCGCAGCCGCCATTTCTGGTTCACTCTGCTGTGAATTCAGTTAGGGACAGGCTGCTGTAGAAGGCTGTGAGGGACAGTTAGAAATAGCGATTCCACCAAACATCTAGTGCTTTACCCAGGCTACATAAACCACCACTGTAGCCTTCTTTGCCCTAGCAGCAGTGTTCACAGTTGTCTGCAAGGGCTGTGTGAGTGCAGCTCACGCTGTGGAGTGGGTCCTGCAGCCACGTCAGGTTGTAGGCTGCCCAGCGTGCCTCACTGCTGCCTCATACATCCTTTAATTTTTGAGCTGCATTTTTTACATAATTTCAATCTAGTGTGCTTCCATCCGTATCCATATACGTTGGTTGCAAACACTAGTAGTAGACAGCGGAGCCTTTCTGCAGCCTTTCAGTGCTAGTGTCCACTTTGCTGCACTGTTCACGGCTGTCTGAGAGGTCTCTGACTGTGTGTGAGTGAAGATAACGCTGAGTAGTGTGTCCTGCAGCTACGTCTGGTTGTAGGACGCTCAGCGTGCGTCAGTGCCTCACACATATTTTTATTTGAGTGCAGCTCATTTTTTCTTCTATTAGTGTGCATCCATCTGTCTCCATCTACGGTGGTTGCAAACACTATATAGGAGTACACAGCGGAGCCTTTCTGCAGCCTGTCAGTGCCAGTGCCCACTTAGCTGCACTGTTCACGGCTGTCTGAGAGGTCTCTGACTGTGTGTGAGTGCAGCTCACGCTGAGTAGAGTGTCCTGCAGCTACGTCTGGTTGTAGGATGCTCAACGTGCGTCACTGCCTCACACATATTTGTCTTTGAGTGCAGCTCATTTTTTCTTCTCCTATTAGTGTGCATCCATCCGTATCCATCAACATTGGTTGGTTGCAAACACTATATAGGAGTCGATAGAGGAGCCTTTTTTTCTGGCTTGTGCCCTGCCGGCGCAGCCAGATTAGTATTACCCAATTTTTTTGGAGCCTCATCTTTTGCATTGTAGGTTACCTGCCAGCATTGTAATAGCTCCAAAAAGTTGGTGATACTATCAGTTTCAATTCTTTGTTCACATACTTTGAGTTTGTTTCCAACAAAGAAACCACAAAAAAAGTTCACCAAACACTACATTTGGAACTTGTGTAGGCCACATCAGCTCCTATTAAAGTGTAGTCCACACACACACACTTCATAAAATTAGTGTTTCTTGTACCTGTAACCAGCTGTTCAGGAATAAGCACACTAAGGCCCCCCTTTGTACTTTTCTGCCTATCTTAAGCAGTCTGGCAAGATGAAGAAGGCAGGGAGTAAGGCGTGTGGGCGTGGGCGTGGGCGTGGAGTTTCAGCAGGGAGAGGACGTGGGGATTCTGCAGGGAGAGGACGTGGGGATTCTGCAGGTAGAGGACGTGGGGATTCTGGGCCTGCTGCGGGCACCAGTGGATCAGCATCCCCCAGTTTTAGCAGGCAACAGTCCTTTATGCGCAGCTTTGTAGGACCTCAACGTACCCCACTGCTGCGGGAGGAACAAATTGAAGCCGTTGTCGGATGGATGGCAGCTAATGCATCGACTTCAATTACTTCCACAGCCTCTCAGGACCAGAGCACCGAAGAGCAACCATCTGTCTCTTCACCACCTGCCAAAGTGCCCAGGCAGTCAGAGAGACATGGACAGGAGCCATCACAGTCTCTACTTCTGTTCTCGGAATCTGTTGGCTTGGAAAGAGGGGGCCAGCCAAGCAGCATTCCTGAATGTGAAGAAGAGGGAGTATGCAGTGATGCGCAACTTCTTTGTCCCTCTGAATCTGAAGAGGCGAGTGGGCCAGTGCCTATGGTCAGCACACCTCAGTACGCATCAGATGATGACGAGACTCAGTTGCCACTTTCTGGTGCGTACGGTGCTGGCGAGACAACCCCGGAGAAGCAGCTGTTTGAAGAGGGGAGGGAAGATGATGAGGTCCTTGACCCATCATGGCGTGAGGAACAGGAAGGTGGTGGGAGCAGCTCGGAGGAAGAGATTCCCCTACCGGCCAAAACAGGAGGCAGAGGGAGGGGGAAGACTTGGTTGCCTGTACCCTCCACTTCGGCACCCGTTAGGAGCATTCCTCATTCCAAAGGCAAAACGGGCGCTCCCAAGACTTGCAGTGCGTGGTCCTTTTTTGACACAGTTGCAGATGACATTTGCTTTGTCAAATGCAAGCTGTGTCATCAGAAAGTCAAAAGAGGGAGAAATGTCAGCAACCTCAATACCACAAATATGTGGAAACATGTGCGCACCAAGCACGAGTTGGAGTTGCAGAGACACCCTGAAGACGTAGGCCAACGTACAGCACCACCTACCACCTCTTCAGTTCGTGTTGGGGCCTCTTCCTCCAGCTCACACACTGCTGGTTCGGCTTCCTCACAGGATCGCCAAGGAAGAACTTCTGCCACTGTTGTCCGGAGACCCTGTCAGATTCCACCCATAGCAGCACGTTCCCATCCATCACAGCCATCGGTAGCACAGGCATGGGATAAAAGGCGCCCTTACTCGGCAAACCATCCCCGAGCACAGTCTCTGAATGCTGGCATTGCCAAACTTCTGGCAGTTGAAATGCTGTCATTCAGGCTGGTGGACACTGACACCTTCCGGGACTTAATGGCATTGGCAGTCCACCAATACAACGTGCCCAGCCGCTTTTATTTCAGCAGGCGAGCCGTCCCTGCCCTGCAGAAACATGTTGAGGGCAAAATAAAACATGCGCTACTAAATGCCGTTAGTAGCAAGGTCCACCTGACCACCGATGCGTGGACCAGTAACCATGGACAGGGACGATACCTTTCCCTCACTGCCCATTGGGTCATTGTTGTGGAGCCGGGTACAGATCTGGAGAGTGGCGCTGTACGTGTTCTTCCAACGCCACGGATTGCAGGACTCCAGTCTGTACACATAGACTCCTCCTCCTACTCAAGTTGCTCAGAAACAGCAGAGCAGGAGCCTGTTACGACCGATATGAGCACAGCCGTGGCCAAACGTCAACAGGCTGTACTCAAATTAATTTCTTTGGGGAATCGAAGCCACACAGCGCAGGAGCTCTGGAATGCTATCAAGCAGGAGAGCGATGTGTGGTTTGGGCCAGCGAATCTCCAGCCGGGCTTGGTAGTGTGTGACAATGGCCGAAATCTGGTGGCAGCTCTTGGCCTAGGCAACCTCACACACATCCCATGTCTGGCACATGTGCTTAACTTGGTCGTGCAGAGCTTTCTGAGGGACTATCCGGATCTTGATGCACTGTTGCACAAGGTCCGCATAGAGTGCGCTCACTTGCGGCGTTCCAGCACGATTTGGCCTTCCGGAACATCGCATCATATGTGACCTACCCACCCGGTGGAATTCAACGTTACATATGTTGGAGCGGTTGTGTGAGCAGCAGGCAGCAGTCATGGAGTACCAGCTGCATCAGGCGCAAACAAGTCGCACTGTGCGCCGTTCACACTTCAGCACCATTGAGTGGGCCTCTATGAAGGACATCTGCCTCGTTTTGCGTGCCTTCGATGAATCCACGCGGATGGCGAGTGCAGATGATGCACTAGTCAGCATGACTGTCCCCCTTATCTGCCTGCTTCAACAAACACTGCAAGCACTAAGGGATGAGGTTTCGGAAGAGGTGGAGGATGAGGAGTCCCAAATGCCATCTGCTTCTGGACAGTCTGCGCTATGTGTTTCCTCACAAAGACCTAGGCAGGGGACACTTTGTGAGGAGGATGAGGAGGAGTCGATGGAGGAGGAAGACATCTCTCCAGAGGAGGGAGGTACACAAACCTCTACTCAGTATGTACAGCGAGGGTGGGGTGATGCAGAGCAGGCCGAGGTCACGCCTCAAACAGGGGACAGCGGTTCTTTGGCAGTTGGGAGTCTGCAGCACATGGTTGATTTCATGCTGCAGAGCCTGAGAAACGACCGCGGCATCGCCCACATTCTCGTCTCGGCTGATTATTGGGTGTACACCCTCCTAGATCCTCGCTACCGGGACAGCGTACAAAGGCTCATACCAACGTTGAACCGGGAGCGTAAACTGCGGGAGTACGAAGAGTCACTGGTGCAGTCCATAATGTTTTCCATTCCACCCGACAGCATTGTTGCTAGTGCTTTACAAAGCAGCTCTGTGCGTCGAGGCAGTGGAGGAAACTCTGCACAAAGAGGGAGCAGAGGCAGCGCCGCAGCACAAGGCAAGACCACTATGGCCCAAATGTGGCAAAGTTTTGTGTGTCCACCACAATTGTCTACACCATCAGCGACGCCTCGAGTCAGCAGGAGGCAACGCTTCCGTCAGATGGTGTCAGACTACATGTCTTGCCCTGTCACTGTACTCCCAGATGGCTCTTCCCCCTTCAAGTTTTGGGTCTCTAAGCTGGATACATGGCCAGAGCTTAGCCAGTATGCATTGGAGGTGCTGGCTTGCCCTGCTGCCAGTGTATTATCGGAACGCGTCTTTAGTGCCGCAGGTGGTGTACTAACAGACCGTCGCACGCGACTATCTTCCGATAATGTTGACCGGCTGACTTTTCTGAAAATGAACAAGGCCTGGATCTCCAAAGACTTTGCCATTCCTCTTACAGACTAAATTAGTGGTTGGCAACTGTATCCAGGTCTGCTGGTGTGTTCATTTTTCTACCACCTGAACTATAATCCCTGTGCTTCAACACAGCCAGTTGTCGCTCAGATGTGTCGTCTGCACAGAGAAACACACTAGCTCCTGTGTTAGTGGGGTTCAGTAACGCCAGCTGATCCCCTGCTGTGTGGACGGCAAAGTCACCAGCTCCATCAATATTCAAACCACTACTGATTTTTAACCGTGCCCAACTTAGGTCTCTGGCTCCACTGTCTCTACTATTTCCCCTGGCCTCCAACCCCGCCATCTACATCTCTGAAGTGGCGTCAGCACAATCTACACTTGTTCCTGTGTTCCTGTGGCTCAGTCCCATCAGTTTATCCCCTGATGTGTGTCCGGCAAGGTCTCCTGCTCTGTCCACATTCCCATAACCAGTAGTGGGAATGAGGACAGAGCTGGCGAACTTGCCGGACAAACATCAGGGGATCAACTGACGGGACTGAGCACCAGTAACACAGGAACAAGTGTAGATTGTGCTGACGCCACTTTAGAGATGTAGCTGGCGGGGTTGGAGGCCAGGGTAAATAGTAGAGACAGTGGAGCCAGAGGCCTAAGTGGAGCATGGTTAGAATCAGTAGTAGTCAACAACCTCCATAAAAACCGCTGCCCATTGGCCTCTGCATGCGGCATGCGTAATCCTGGGCTCCAACAGCGTCAGTTGGTGTTCAGAAGTGTCGTCTCCACAGAGCCAAACACATTCGTTCAAGTGTTAGTGGGGTTCAGCACTGCCAGCTGTTCCCCTGCTGTGGAGATGGCAAGTCTCCTGCTGCCTACACCTGCCAAAATCCAGTAGGCCCCAGCCTGCTCCACGCCTGATCCTGGGCTCCAACAGCGTCAGTTGGTGTTCAGAAGTGTCGTCTCCACAGAGCCAAACACATTCGTTCAAGTGTTAGTGGGGTTCAGCACTGCCAGCTGTTCCCCTGCTGTGGAGATGGCAAGTCTCCTGCTGCCTTCACCTGCCAAAAGCAACAGGCCCCAGCCTGCTCCTCGCCTAATCCTGGGCTCCAACAGCGTCAGTTGGTGTTCAGAAGTGTCGTCTCCACAGAGCCAAACACATTCGTTCAAGTGTTAGTGGGGTTCAGCACTGCCAGCTGTTCCCCTGCTGTGGAGATGGCAAGTCTCCTGCTGCCTTCACCTGCCAAAAGCAACAGGCCCCAGCCTGCTCCTCGCCTAATCCTGGGCTCCAACAGCGTCAGTTGGTGTTCAGAAGTGTCGTCTCCACAGAGCCAAACACATTCGTTCAAGTGTTAGTGGGGTTCAGCACTGCCAGCTGTTCCCCTGCTGTGGAGATCGCAAGTCTCCTGCTGCCTTCACCTGCCAAAAGCAACAGGCCCCAGCCTGCTCCTCACCTAATCCTGGGCTCCAACAGCATCAGTTGGTGTTCAGAAGTGTCGTCTCCACAGAGCCAAACACATTCGTTCAAGTGTTAGTGGGGTTCAGCACTGCCAGCTGTTCCCCTGCTGTGGAGATGGCAAGTCTCCTGCTGCCTACACCTGCCAAAATCCAGTAGGCCCCAGCCTGCCTCACGCCTGATCCTGGGCTCCAACAGCGTCAGTTGGTGTTCAGAAGTGTCGTCTCCACAGAGCCAAACACATTCGTTCAAGTGTTAGTGGGGTTCAGCACTGCCAGCTGTTCCCCTGCTGTGGAGATGGCAAGTCTCCTGCTGCCTTCACCTGCCAAAAGCAACAGGCCCCAGCCTGCTCCTCGCCTAATCCTGGGCTCCAACAGCATCAGTTGGTGTTCAGAAGTGTCGTCTCCACAGAGCCAAACACATTTGTTCAAGTGTTAGTGGGGTTCAGCACTGCCAGCTGTTCCCCTGCTGTGGAGATGGCAAGTCTCCTGCTGCCTTCACCTGCCAAAAGCAACAGGCCCCAGCCTGCTCCTCGCCTAATCCTGGGCTCCAACAGCGTCAGTTGGTGTTCAGAAGTGTCGTCTCCACAGAGCCAAACACATTCGTTCAAGTGTTAGTGGGGTTCAGCACTGCCAGCTGTTCCCCTGCTGTGGAGATGGCAAGTCTCCTGCTGCCTACACCTGCCAAAATCCAGTAGGCCCCAGCCTGCTCCACGCCTGATCCTGGGCTCCAACAGCGTCAGTTGGTGTTCAGAAGTGTCGTCGCCACAGAGCCAAACACATTCATTCAAGTGTTAGTGGGGTTCAGCACTGCCAGCTGTTCCCCTGCTGTGGAGATGGCAGTCTCTCCTGCTGTCTCCGCATTCCAAAGACAGTAGGCCTCTGCCTACACCCTCCTATTTCCTGGGCTTCAACACAGCCAGTTGTAGCTCGGAAGTGCCGTCCACACGGAAAGAGACACTTGCTGCCGTGTCTCAGTGGGGTTCAGTAACGCCAGCTGTTCCCCTGCTGTGTGGATGGCAGTCTCTCCTGCTGTCTCCACATTCCAAAGACAGTAGGCCTCTGCCTACACCCTCCTATTTCCTGGGCTTCAACACAGCCAGTTGTAGCTCGGAAGTGCCGTCCACACGGAAAGAGACACTTGCTGCCGTGTCTCAGTGG
Organism: Dendrobates tinctorius; assembly: GCF_039654945.1. NCBI lineage: Eukaryota > Metazoa > Chordata > Amphibia > Anura > Dendrobatidae > Dendrobates > Dendrobates tinctorius. The sequence goes on along the minus strand of NW_027361727.1, from coordinate 27,146,952 downwards.
GGTTCAGTAACGTCAGCTGTTCCCCTGCTGTGTGAATGGCAGTCTCTCCTGCTGTCTCCGCATTCCAAAGACAGTAGGCCTCTGCCTACACCCTCCTATTTCCTGGGCTTCAACACAGCCAGTTGTAGCTCGGAAGTGCCGTCCACACGGAAAGAGACACTTGCTGCCGTGTCTCAGTGGGGTTCAGTAACGCCAGCTGTTCCCCTGCTGTGTGGATGGCAGTCTCTCCTGCTGTCTCCGCATTCCAAAGACAGTAGGCCTCTGCCTACACCCTCCTATTTCCTGGGCTTCAACACAGCCAGTTGTAGCTCGGAAGTGCCGTCCACACGGAAAGAGACACTTGCTGCCGTGTCTCAGTGGGGTTCAGTAACGCCAGCTGTTCCCCTGCTGTGTGGATGGCAGTCTCTCCTGCTGTCTCCACATTCCAAAGACAGTAGGCCTCTGCCTACACCCTCCTATTTCCTGGGCTTCAACACAGCCAGTTGTAGCTCGGAAGTGCCGTCCACACGGAAAGAGACACTTGCTGCCGTGTCTCAGTGGGGTTCAGTAACGTCAGCTGTTCCCCTGCTGTGTGAATGGCAGTCTCTCCTGCTGTCTCCGCATTCCAAAGACAGTAGGCCTCTGCCTACACCCTCCTATTTCCTGGGCTTCAACACAGCCAGTTGTAGCTCGGAAGTGCCGTCCACACGGAAAGAGACACTTGCTGCCGTGTCTCAGTGGGGTTCAGTAACGCCAGCTGTTCCCCTGCTGTGTGGATGGCAGTCTCTCCTGCTGTCTCCGCATTCCAAAGACAGTAGGCCTCTGCCTACACCCTCCTATTTCCTGGGCTTCAACACAGCCAGTTGTAGCTCGGAAGTGCCGTCCACACGGAAAGAGACACTTGCTCCCGTGTCTCAGTGGGGTTCAGTAACGTCAGCTGTTCCCCTGCTGTGTGGATGGCAGTCTCTCCTGCTGTCTCCGCATTCCAAAGACAGTAGGCCTCTGCCTACACCCTCCTATTTCCTTGGCTTCAACACAGCCAGTTGTAGCTCGGAAGTGCCGTCCACACGGAAAGAGACACTTGCTCCCGTGTCTCAGTGGGGTTCAGTAACGCTAGCTGATCCCCTGCTGTGTGGATGGCAAAGTCTCCTGCTGCCTACACTGTCCTACTACTACTGATTTTTAACCGTGCTCCAATTAGGCCTGTGGCTCCACTGTCTCTCGTATTTCCCCTGTCCTCCAACCCTGCCAGTTACAGCTCCGAAGTGGCGTCTGCACAATCCACACTTGTTCCTGTGTTACAGGTGTTCAGTCCGGTCAGTTAATCCCCTGATGTGTGTCCGGCAATGTCGCCTGCTCTGTCCACATTCCCATAATGGGAATGTGGACAGAGCAGGCGACATTGCCGGACACACATCAGGGGATTAACTGACCGGACTGAACACCTGTAACACAGGAACAAGTGTGGATTGTGCAGACGCCACTTCGGAGCTGTAACTGGCGGGGTTGGAGGACAGGGGAAATACGAAAATCAGTGAAGCCACAGGCCTAAGTGGAGCTTGGTTAAAATTAGTAGAAGTCTACAACCGATCTTAAAATTTCTTCAATGCAGCCTCAGCCTGCTCCGTGCTTGTCCCTGGGCTTCAACACAGCCAGTTGTTGCTCGGAAGTGCCGTCTTCACAGAGTAAAACACTAGCTCCTGTGTTTGTGGGGTTCAGTAACGTCAGCTGTTCCCCTGCTGTTTTGATGGCAATCTGTCCTGCTGCCTCCCAATTGACAGCACATCAGGCCTCAGCCTGCTAAGTGCTTGTCCCTGGGCTCCAACATCGCCAGTTGCTGCTCATAACTGACTTTGGCACGGGTACTCCCTCCTGCCCAGCTTGGTTCCAGCCCTGCCTGCTGTTTCCGGGAAGTGTCAATGTCAGTTTGCCACCCCAAGTTGCCATGTCGTGTTGCGGTTGGGTTAGCCGAGGCTAGGGTGCCAGCAGTTTAGGTGCTTCCTATGTGGACTGCGGGTTCTGGTAAGAAAGGCTTGTTCCGTAGTGCCAGTAGGACAAGCACCCCCTCTAGGACTGTGTGATTCGGTAACTGCGGCCAGCTTGCGGCATGCCAACTTTGCTTTTCAGGGGTAACTTCAGCTGCCCCTCCGGGTTCCAGCACCGTCAGCTGGTTCTCGGCAGAGCCTTTGGCCTAGGTGCCTCCATCTCGGTATCCGAGTTCCGGCAACGTCTGCTGGTCCTTGGTAGTGCTTTGTAGCACAGGTACCTCCTGCTTAGTAACCGTGTTCCAGCACCGTCAGCTGGTTCTCGGTTGTGCCATTGGCTCTTATTCCTTCTGCTGCCCCTCCGGGTGCCAGCACTGTCAGCTGGTCCTCGCTATTTCCATTTGCTCTTGCAGCTTATGCTACCCCTCCGGGTTCCAGCACCGTCAGCTGGTTCTTGGCAGAGCCTTTGGCCTAGGTGCCTCCATCTCGGTATCCGAGTTCCAGCAACGTCTGCTGGTCCTTGGTAGTGCTTTGTAGCACAGGTACCTCCTGCTTAGTAACTGGGTTCCAGCACCATCAGCTGGTCCTCGGTTGTGCCATTGGCTCTTATTCCTTCTGCTGCCCCTCCGGGTGCCAGCACTGTCAGCTGGTCCTCGCTATTTCCATTTGCTCTTGCAGCTTATGCTACCCATCCGGGTTCCAGCACCGTCAGCTGGTTCTCGGCAGAGCCTTTGGCCTAGGTGCCTCCATCTCGGTATCCGAGTTCCGGCAACGTCTGCTGGTCCTTGGTAGTGCTTTGTAGCACAGGTACCTCCTGCTTAGTAACCGTGTTCCAGCACCGTCAGCTGGTCCTCGGTTGTGCCATTGGCTCTTATTCCTTCTGCTGCCCCTCCGGGTGCCAGCACTGTCAGCTGGTCCTCGCTATTTCCATTTGCTCTTGCAGCTTATGCTACCCATCCGGGTTCCAGCACCGTCAGCTGGTTCTCGGCAAAGCCTTTGGCCTAGGTGCCTCCATCTCGGTATCCGAGTTCCAGCAACGTCTGCTGGTCCTTGGTAGTGCTTTGCAGCACAGGTACCTCCTGCTTAGTAACCGGGTTCCAGCACCGTCAGCTGGTCCTCGGTAGTGCCATTGGCTCTTGTTCCTTCTGCTGCCCCTCCGGGTGCCAGTACCGTCAGCTGGTTCAAGAGGACAAAGAACAGGAAGACAACCACCAAGATGCAGAACAACAAGAGAGAGAAGACAAAGAAGCATAAAAAAACAAAGCAGAAGAACATTAAGCATAAGACTAATACTCTGAGCAAATGATATTATCTTATTTATAAGCCGAAGAAGACTAAGCAGTGTATGGGGGTGAGTCCGTTCCTCCTCGTGGTGCCCCTGGAAAAGGCCTGCTGCTGCAGGCCAAACTGAACGCGGACAAATCCTGTTGTAAATCTTTTGTGACAGGCAGAACGGAAGGTGTAAACTTCTAACTTTTCTAGATAACAACTACAGGAATGCCTGACACAAATAAGAATATGATGAAGAAGAATAGGAAGAAGATGAAGAAGTTGAATATGTAGAATAATAATTGTTGAATAAGAAGAATATGAAGAATGTAAGAAAAGGAAGAAGAAGAAGAATGTAAAAAAAGGAAGTAGAAGAATTTAAAAAAAGGAAGAAGAAGAATGTAAAAAAAGGAATAAGAAGAAGAATGTAAAAAAAGGAAGTAGAAGAATGTAAAAAAAGGAAGAAGAAGAAGAAGAAGAAGGTAAAAAAAGGAAGAAGAATAAGAAAGAAGAAGAAAGAAGAAAGAAGAAGAAGACATACATGTCTGGCAAAATATAAATGAGGCTAACATAGTCAATATCTTTGTAACTCCTAACATCTTTAAAAAAAAAGTTTAATTCCTGCTATTCCATTTGATTGGGCTAAACCTCTATGGCTTTAATGTCTCCTCCACCTCCCACAATACATTCTACATTATTCTTAGTTGTTTTTCTTCATGTAGAATTAACCTACAAGGAAAGAAAGGGTTTTTTTTAATTCCGATATTTTGGCCCCATTGACTTGCATCGGCGATACCGATACTTTTTTTTAAGATCGGCCGATCCATTCCGATCCAATATTTTCAAGTATCGGCTGGTATCGCTCAACTCTAGTTACTAATGTTCTCTTATGTGGCTCCATTAATTAATAATGCCTGGTGCTGTTTAATTGGCACTAAGTATGGCACTGTATCTGATACTTTTGTTTTGGTTTATGTCTGGCGCACCTAATTGGGCACTATATCCAGCCCCATTCTGTTGGCATTATAATTGGTATATTTAGCACAATGCCCAGTTTTATGTAATTATCCCCCTATTGAGCTATTTATTTGTGACTCTGTGTAGCACTATTCTATTTGCACCATAGATTGGGCACTACATTGGATGTGTCAGTAATACAGAAGCCCGGAGGGGACATAGTTGGAATCACTGCTGCACGGGAAGACGATCTATGATTGCTTCTGAGACAAGCGTTAACTACACAGCCAGCCCGAGTTTCCTGCATTGTGGACAGATTGAAATTTAAAGAGTTTGCCATAAGAAGTATTTTGCTTGTGGTTTGATTACTATGCAAATTGTTGCAAATGATTTGAAGGCTTAGTATAAATGTTTTATAAATGAACTGCAGAGAGTGAGTCAGGGAGGGATAATTTCTGGCTATATATTCCCTAGAACACTCCACAGTGTTCTCCCAGCCAACTTTATCACTCATAAAACTCTTTGAGCCCTTCTAACGGCCTCCCTTTAAATGTTCTGTTCATTAAAGATAGTAATGACATTTCATGTTTAAGAGTGTGTGTCTTCCGCGTTGCAAAACTGCAATTAGAACATTGATTCTCAAGGAGTGCAGGCATCACTCTGATTTGCTCCGAGACTAATTGCTTGGTAAGTGAATGATGTTTTTAAAGTACCACTTTATTTAAGATGCAGATGCATAGAGGGTGAAAAAAAAGGAAATCATGGAAGAGACATTATCATCGATTACAAGACGTCTCCTGGGCGGTGCGGATTATCCATTGATTAAACTGTGCGCCCAAACAATGCAACAAATCTCAGGAGATCTGCACCACTCCCCTGCTCCCAGCGTTCTGCTTTACCAGGGATCCTGAAGATTGACAGTTTGGACCAGTAGCATGTTCATGCTGCAGACCCGACCTGCTAGCAGCGCTACCACTGCAACATGGGGGAGCACAGTGGCATGACACAGCATTTATTCTTAATTATGCCAGACGTATATTTGAAGCAGGCCAAGAAACATAGACTATTATTCATGAGTTTGAATGTTGACTCCAGAAGTGATGTGTTTTTCTTCCGTAGGTCAAGAATCACAAACTATTGTTTGAATGTTGACTCTTGAGATGTTGTTTGCTGCAGCTTATTGTCTCCTATCTTTGGGGGACAGGGACATAGGTTAATTGAACAATAGAGGTTTGCTAATATGTTGATTACCCATTGTATAATTCCAGGTAATTTGTTGACCTGCAAAACAGAGAAGGACGACTTATGCAGATCAACTAAATATTCAATCAATGAGAGTTAAACTTATACCACCTACCCTCTGACCTGTGGATGATGACCTGAGCCACAGATGTGGGTATAAAAAGGGATTTTCTTTCCTTCTGCAGTATGAGACACTTTACAAAACCACATCCAGGACACCATGGCTCCATCAGTGTGTGACGCCCAGGGGATGACGTGCTTCCGAGAATGGATCCTCTGGGTCGAGGCACTGAAGCCCCCTCGAGTGAGCGAACATGATGGAGCCAACCCCTATACAGGGATGGGCAGACCCGAGGGAGTCAGGTACCGCGATAGCTGGCACCAAGAGGGACGGCTCAAAGGGAGGCAGGGAAGCTACGCAGGCAGGACTAGGGGAACAGATGGCCTAAACTCGGACGGGGCTAGAGAGACGGAACCACCAGGGCAGGAGTATCCGGATGGAGCAGGAGGCACAGGTTAACAGGATGGAACAGGGGGAGGGGTCAGGATAACTGGACGGAGCATGAGAATCAGGATGACTGAACGGAGCAGAAGAATCAGGATGACTGAATGGAGCAGGAGAATCAGGATAACTGAACGGAGCAGGAGAATCAGGATGACTGAAAGGAGCAGGAGGGTCAGTACGGTGCAGGAGGTACAGGTTAATAGGACGGGGCAGAAAGGTACAGGTAATGCACAGAACACACAAGCAAGGCCAGGATTAGCGTACAGTATGCACACGGTAATCTGACACCTCCAATATGGAGGAGTCGCCTGATATATCCCGTGTCAGCACCTGATTGGAGCACTAGTGCTTCCGGAGCAGGTGCTGCAGGGTTAAAGAGGCTGGGGAGTGCGTGCCCGCGGCCTAAGGCACATGCGCGGGACCACTGGCGGCCAGAAGTACGAGAGTGAGGAAGTGACACATCAGATCCCCTGGACAGTAGAGGGATAGAACAGGGAAGCAGTGCGGAGCGAGAGCTGGTGAGCGGAGAGACGCGAGGAGGGCACAGCGGCAGAGGCAGCGGTGGCAGCGGACGCCGACATGACACCGTGTTACCACAGTCAGAAACATTTTACAGGACAGCTGCCAGGACACCATGGCTCCATCAAGAGGGACATAGATTTGACATTCTACAGGATGGCAGCTTAAGGACCATGGCCCCGGCTGGATGCATACAGAGCTGCTCCATTGACCATCACTGAACTCATGGATACATTTGGAAAAGCCAGGTTGGGGCCATCCAGTCATCTGGCCCCATGGAGACGTTCAAAGAAGCCAGGGTAGGACCATGCAGTCACCAGGCCACATACATAGAATCATAGAATCGTAGAATTGTAGAGTTGGAAGGGACCTCCTGGGCCATCTGGTCCAACCCCCTGCTCAAAGCAGGATTTGTTAAATCGTCCCAGACAGATATGTTTTTTTCTAATATCTAATCTGTGTCTCCTCCCATTCAGTTTCATCCCATTGCTTCTAGTCTTTCCTTGTGCAAATGAGAATAAAGATGATTCTTCTTCAATGTGACAGCCCTTGAGATATTTGTAGACAGCTATTAAGTCTCCTCTCAGTCTTCTCTTTTGCAAGCTAAACATTCCCAAATCCCGCAACCTTTCCTCATAAGACAGGGTTTGCAGATCGGTCACCATTCTGGTCGCTCTTTTCTGAACTTGCTCCAGTTTGTTGATGTGTTTTTTAAAATGTGGTGCCCAAAACTGGACACAGTATTCCAGATGAGGTCTGACCAAAGAGGAGTAGAGGGCAATAATGACATCACGTGTTCTAGACTGCATGCTTCTGTTACTACATCCTAGATTTGAATTTGCCTTTTTTGCTGCTGCATCACACTGTTGACTTATATTCAGTCTGTGATCTATTAGTATACCCAAGTCTTTTTCACATGTGCTGTTGCTGAGCCCTATTCCTCCCATTCCGTATATGTTTTTTTCATTTTTATTGCCCAGATGTAGTACTTTGCATTTTTTCCTGTTAAAAACCATTCTGTTAGTTACTGCCCACTGCTCCAGTTTATTTATATCTTTTGAATCCTCTCTCTCTTCTCTAGTATTAGCTATCACTCCTAGCTTTGTGTCATCAGCAAATTTGATCAGTTTACCCTCAATTCCTTCATCTAAATCATTGATAAAGATGTTGAACAATACAGGGCCCAGGACAGAGCCCTGTGGTACCCCACTTGAGACATTCTTCCAACTGGATGTGCAGCCATTTACGACCACTCTTTGGGTCCGATCACTAAGCCAGTTATGAATCCACCTAACAGTTACCTTGTCCATTCCATACTTAGCCAGTTTTTCAATAAGGATTGTGTGAGATACTTTGTCAAATGCTTTGCTGAAGTCAAGATATACTATATCTACAGCATTTCCCTGATCCACCCAATCAGTGATTCCGTCATAGAAGGAAATTAAGTTAGTCTGACATGACTTATTAGTTACAAACCCATGCTGACTCTGTTTAATCACTTCATTCTTATCCAGGTACTGACATACATGTTGTTTAATAATTTGTTCAAAGATCTTTCCTGGTATAGAAGTCAGACTCACCGGCCTATAGTTGCCTGGGTCCACCTTCTTCCCCTTTTTGAAGATAGGAACAACATTTGCTCTTCTCCAGTCTTCTAGGACTTCTCCTGCTCTCCAACAATTTTCAAAGATTATGGAGAGGGGTTCAAAAATTTCTTTTGCTATCTCCTTCAGTACTCTGGGGTGTAATTCACCTGGACCTGGAGACTTGAATTCATTTAGGCTAGCTAAGTGTTTCCTCACTTTCTTTCTGATTATAGATATACTGGATTCTTCTATTCCCTTAATAGGACAGTGAAGAACAGTTGATGTTACATTTCCTTTCTGAGAGAAAACAGATGCAAAATAGGAATTTAAAAGTTCGGCCATCTGAACATCCTGTCTTACTATTTCATCATTTTCATCGTATAAAAATCCTATAGCATCTTTAACTTTTCTTTTACTTTTGACATATCTCCAAAATCCTTTATTATTGCTTTTGACATCTCTTGCAAGCCTCAATTCATTGTCAGCTTTAGATAATCTGATTTGTGCCCTGCAAGTTCTGTTCTGCAGACAGCATTATATTCTTCTTTAGATATGCCTCCCTCTTTCCATTTTATAAACATTTCTTTCTTCCTTTTTAGCATGTGCTTAAGTTCTGTGTTCATCCATCCTGTTTTCCTTAAATGCTTCCTATTCTTCCCTCTTTTCAGAATTGTTAACAATTGCGTTTTGAGAATTTCATTTTTCAAGATTTCCCATCCTTCCTGGACATTTTTGCCCTTAAGGATATCCAGCCATTGGATCCCTCCAATTCTCTTTCTGAATCACTTAAAATCTGCTTTTCTGAAATCTAACCTTGATGTCTGAGTCTTCACAGGTCTTCCTCCTCTAGTTATCCAAAATTCTAAAATAGCATGGTCGCTACCTCCTAGGGTCCCAGCCACTTTTAACTCTTAAACCATTTCCTCCCTGTTTATAAGGATTAGTTCCAAGGTAGCAGTTCCCCTTGTTTTCTCCCTTACCTTTTGGAAGATAAAGTTGTCAGCAAGAGAGGATAAGAATTTCCTTGACCTGTTAGTTTTGCCTGAGAGAGATTCCCAACAAATGTCAGGATAGTTGAAATCTCCCATGACAACTGTGTCATATGTTTTGGAGAACTTGGCCATTTGATGCATAAAGAGTTCATCCATTTCTTCAGCTTGCACAGGCGGCCTGTAGTAAATGCCTACAATGGTGTCCTCAATAGACTCTCAGCTTCCTAAGCTTGTCGTTACCTCCTCTTTGTTGGTGCCCGCCAAAAGCGAGGTGCCACTGACGGGGGTAGTCAGCCCTGGAATCCCCGAAGTTGCAGTTGCTCTAATCCTGGCAAGTCAGCGGAAGGCTGAGACTCTGTAATTTTGCACCATCTTGGGTATTTTGCTGTTCTACGTGTTACTTGCCTATTTTATGGTTCAATAAAGTAAAACCACACTGTTTTACCCTCACCCTGCGTTGTCTGTGTAGTATTATGCCTACGCGAAAGGAGTGCTGGCGTTCAGTGGGATGAGCCCGGGTCCATACGGTCTTGGGCCGCCAGCGGGATGAGAACACCTGCTGACCCCCCGTGCCTCCAAACACAGCAGTACTGATATTGGTCAGATCCAGCCACTGGCAGGCACAGACAAAAAAGGGATTTTGTGCATAAACAATATATGAGCACTTTGAATCCAAAAGCTGATCATAATGCAAAACTGCACCTGCTATGTGGAGGAAGAAGTGACCCCCTTAACGCTTGGGCCCCTGTGCGGCTGCGCAGGTTGAACAGATGATATGTCTGCCCCTGTATCCAATGATCCGGCCAACTTCAAAGAGGCAAACAGGCTTTCAAGCAAAGAGCTTGTCATCAGCACGTGCTTCTTACATAGGTAACCGACCTCTCTGAGACTGCATGAGCTGTATACAATTGAATTAACACTCCCTCCGGTGTTAACATCAAAGCAGAGTATAGTTAATAAGGGTTAAATTGCAAAGTTTCTTCCTTTTACAAGTACCTTGCAATTTTACTGATTTAAGAACTTGTTACAAACTATTGAGTCCCTTCGTGTTGTGGCCAATTTACATTTTTTTTGTCTTTTGGTCTTTCCTCTTCTTAAAATACATCATTTATTTTGCATCAGTATAGCAGTATGAGTGCTTGTTTTTTTTTTTTGCAGGATGAGTTTATGATTTCTAGGAGGTTGCCGACTCTTTTAAGCACCACTGATCCCCAAAAACGGGATTTGAAGTCCTTTGTGGGAATGCAGTGTTAGGGTGGTTTCACATTAGCGTTTACGGCCGCAGCGTCGGGCCGCGCACGGCCGCTGCTAAGCCCCACCCCCTGCCGCACCTCAGCCGCTAGCTCCGCCTACGGGCACATGACGCTGCATGTGTCCTGCGTCCCCTATCTTTAGCACTGGGGACGCAGGCCGTGCGCAGGTATGCGTTTTGGCGGCACATGCGTCCTTTTGACGGTGCGCCGAGCGCACCAAATTGCAACAGGTTGCATTTTACACTGGTCGGCGCACCGTCAAAAGGATGCATGCGCCGCCAAACACATACCTGCACATGGCCTGCGTCCCCAGTGCTAAAGATATGGGATGCAGGACGCATGCAGTGTCATGCGCCCGTAGGCGGAGCTACCGGCGGAGGCGCGGCAGGGGGCGGGGCTTAGCGGCAACCATGCGCAGCCCGACACTGTGGCCATAAATGCTAATGTGAAACCACCCTTAGTGAGCATGTGCAGCCGTGCTTCCATATATGGGGGTTATGGACGGTTAACACAGCAAGGTTTGCACACGCTCACATAACACTTCATTCCCTCAGTGCTATAGTGTGCTTCTAGGCACAAATCCATAAGAATTTAACAGAGGAATCTATAAACCTCCATATCATATTAACCCCTTCTCAATAGGGGGATTTTTGGTTTTTGTGCTTTCATTTTTTTTGTCCAGGAGCCATTTTTTTCCTTCGACATCATAGCTTCATGGGGGCTTCTATTCTGTGGACGAATTGCAGTTTGGAAGGTAACCATTCCCACTGCCATACAATGGAATGAAAAACAGGAAAAACATTCCTGCTGAGGCGAATTGGTGAAAAAAGGCAATTCCCGTTCATTGTTTAGTTGTTTTTTTTTAATTCAGTGTTATTTAAAAGTTTTAAAAGTTTATTTAAAACTTGAATTTTTTTTTATTTTTCAAAAAATCACGGACAGACGATAACATTGGAAAACCATAAAAAAATCATTACGCTTCTAAAGTGATCAGAATTCTGATATGGGACATCCGCTGAAGTTTCCGTAAACTGTAAAATGATGATAATTATAGTCAAAATCTGTGTAAGTTTCTTCAGGCTTAAAAAAAAAAATCATGGACGCCTTAAATTTTTTTTTTTTGTGTGTGGCACGTTGGTTTTTTTTTTTATCAGTGCCATTTTCTGATTCCTATGACTTTTTCAGAACTTTTTATTGCATTTTTGGAGAAGGTGTGATAAAAAAAAATCAAATTTTAATGTTTTTAGCTAATTTTTACAGTTTTTTCATGGGTTAAATAATAATAATGTATATGAATGCTATAATCCACCATTTGTCCCCTTTTGTCATATGGAAGCTTTTCATACTGTTTACAATTCTATTGTTCTGCTTGAGCCAAGATAAGCTGCTGTGACACTGAAAATAGAGACGATTGCATGCACAAAGCAGAATGATACAGCAGAGTCAAATCTAAGGGTAAAAGGGATGGTTATGTCATCAGCCTTCGTTACTTTCAGAATATTTTTTAAAGTATAGAATCACTTATTGGGAATCTGTCAGTAGGTGGTTGTTATGTAATCTGAGAGCAGCATAATGTAGGGACAGAGATGCTGACTCCAGGTTATCTTTTGCTGTTTCAATAAATTATCAATGTTTTATCAGCAGGAGATTATCACTACAGGACTAGGTGTTTCGTGTCTCCTTGTCCAACCACCACTGATTAGCAGATTTCTGTCAGCATACAGTGTACATACAAAGCTGACAATCAGTGGTGTAGGCGGGGCTATACACAGAAAGCTGCCAATCAGTGGTGTGGGCGGATTTAGACATGAATAACTGCCAATCAGCGGTGTGGGTGGGATTATACACAGAAAGTTGCCAATCAGGGGTGTGGGCAGACTTATACTCAAAAATCTGACAATCAGCGGTGTGGGTGGAGTTATACACAGAAAGCTGCCAATCAGTGGTGTGGGTGGGGTTATACACAGAAAGCTGCCAATCAATGGTGTGGGCGGAGTTATATACAGAAAGCTGCCAATCAGTGGTGTGGGCGGAGTTATATACAGAAAGCTGCCAATCAGTGGTGTGGGCGGATTTAGACATGAAAAGCTGTCAATCAGGGGTGTGGGTGGGATTATACACAGAAAGCTGCCAATCAGTGGTGTGGGTGGGGTTATACTCAAAAATCTGACAATCAGTGGTGTGGGCGGAGTTATACGCAGAAAGCTGGCAATCAGTGGTGTGGGTGGGGTTATACTCAGAAAGCTGCCAATCAGTGGTGTGGGCAGATTTAGACATGAAAAGCTGTCAATCAGGGGTGTGGGCGGACTTATACTTAAAAATCTGACAATCAGTGGTGTGGGCGGAGTTACACACAGCAAGCTGCCAATCAGTGGTGTGGGCAGGGTTATGCACAGATCAGTATTCCAAGGTCTGCTAGATCGGCAGCAGAGAATACTGTGATTGTATCACACCTGCTGCACCCAGTAAGTGACACATCACTGGAATCAGGGTCTCTGCCCTTGCATCACATTCCACAGCAAAACCATGCTGACAGATTCCCTTTAAAAGGGTTGTCCATGATGACTTTTCCATGTAAATCACATATGCCGGGTGAGGTCAGTTTCATAGTTGGCATTGGGTATCAAGGAGCCTACATAGGTCCGCAAGGGAGCTGTGTACACAAAAAGGTACGACACTTTTTCCATTAGATGCACTGACGCAATAAACAATTGGTTCCAGTTGTGTATAATAAACCCCTAAAGTGGATGGAGGAGGAAAGATCCAGCATGAATTAAATTATGAAGACACGAGCGGTTCTTTGCATATCAATTTGTATCACGCTGCTCTTTTTGAGTAAAATAAACTATTTAAAACACAGCTGGGATTTTAATGCTTGTTTTAAAAACAGAAAAAGGCGGTTATTTATCTGTTCTTAGTTCTCTGCGAGTTGTTTCAGGGACATTCTCCACAATCTACTTAGATTTACATGAATTTTCTTGCCAGTAATTGCAGATAGAAAAAAAATACTATAACCGGAGTGGAATAAATAAAAAAAAAAGTTGCTTATTACAGAACATCACAAAGAAATATATAATGGTGGAAAGAAATCTGAGCAACATGTGTCAGCGTGCTGGTAGAAAGTGCGACAGCTAAGTGAACATTTTGTTTGTTTTCTGATGCTTTTCGCACCTTCCTTGTTAGTTTTGAGAAGTGTCTAGAAAAAGTGGAAATGTTCTTCCTTTCGGAGAGTGACATCTCAAGCCTGACATGCCGAGGTGAGGAGACTTTTAAGCCTCAATGCTCCTTTGGAAAAAATGCAAATTCTCTCTTCAGAGAGGAAGAGGACTAGAACTCTAGCGCCACCTATAGCAAGCAGCAATTCTAAAAGTCAATATTGACTCTCTAGCGAGCCTTGTCACATGACTTAGGATAAAAGCCAAAACCAAAATCTCAATTTTCAGACACAGTGTTTCAGGGTACTGCCTCTCATCAGTGCAAAGTGTGAGACCCTCTCACCCAGGCCAACCAGATGTGTGGATTTTGTAAGTCCTGATAGTGGATGGGATTTCTATAAATCTCATTTCCGCTGTGCTTTTTTTTTTCTTTACTTAGGCTGGTTTCACATTTGCGCTTAGGGCTGCAGCGTCGGCCTGCGCACGGCCGCCGCTAAGCCCCGCCCCTGCCACGCCTCCACCAGTAGCTCCGCCTCTGGGCGCATGACACTGCATGCGTCATGCATCCCCTATCTTTATCACTGAGGACGCAGGCCGTGCGCAGTATGCGTTTTGGCAGCGCCTGCGTACTTTTGACGGTGCGCCGACCAGCGCCAAACGCAACCTGTTGCAATTTGGTTGCGCTCGGCGCACCGTCAAAAGGACGCAGGCGCTGCCAAATGCATACTGCGCACGGCCTGCGTCCTCAGTGATAAAGATAGGGGACGCATGACGCATGCAGCGTCATGCGCCTGGAGGCGGAGCTACCGGAGGAGGCGCGAAAGGGGGTGGGGCTTAGCGGCAGCCGTGCGCAGGCCGACGCTGCGGCCCTAAATGCAAATGTGAAACCGACCTTAGCATAAACTGACTTGCAGTGCGTCTTTGAAATCAGTAACATGCCAATTTCTCTTGCGGGTATGCTGATTTTTATGTGCAGGGTTTCCCCATAGACTTGCATTAGAAGCGGGAAATCGCAGACAAAAAACACACATCCGACGTGGAAACGCATAAAAAACACAGGTAATCTGCATATGATTAAATCAGTAACGTTTTGTCAAAGCCGAATACCAGAAAGTGTAAAAAAAACAAAGCAGTTTTGTTTTAAAACATGACATACAAAAAAAAAAGACAAACACCGCAGCATGGAAAAAGCAATAAAAACGAGCGTAAAGAAAAGGAATGAAAAGCACAACGAAAAAATGGAAGTAACCTAATTTACGTAATTGGTGCAGAGAATCAACAACATCAAAATCTTACCAAAATGCTCATTGTGGGAGCGTAGCCTAATTGCAGGAGTGACACATGTTCTTTGTTTTGGAGACACTCCTGGTTTTAGCATAAAAAACACTGTTGAACTAATGATCAAAAATAGTGATGTCACACGTTCAGTATTTGATCAGTATTTCACATCAGTATTTGTAAAATAACGAGAGGAACAATCAGAGGAGAAGTATAATTAATAGAAACAAGTCATCACTTCTAGATTTTTTGCTATGCCCAATGGTTGGCACTAACGGATTTGTGGAACTACTGTGCCACAGAACCGGGCCTGCCTAGGAAGGGGCTTAGCTAAGCGGCTACCTGGTGTTCACAGGAGCTCCTTATGGTTGTTACAGACTTGGCTGGAGGTAGACACCATGCACCACTTCTAAGCGATCCCGGTCCTGAAGCTGCTGACCCCAGGGGTCGGGTTCTTTGATATGGACTAGGGCTACATTCAGGCACACTGGTCTAGGATACTGAATCAGGGATAGTCTGCACACAGACCTGGTACAACGTTGAGCCACTGGCCGCACTGGGACCAGAGGACTTCAGGACCAGGACTGTCCAACTGGGATCAGGGGACAATGTTCCGGACCCTTCTCTCACTGGGACTAGGAGTTTGGTTCCGGAATTTGGCCGCAACTGGATGAGGGGGTCAGGTTCAGGCTCTGTCCGCACACTGACCAGGAAAGAAGGTTTAGGTTCTTGCGGTACAAAAACCAGAGGAGCAGGTTCAGGACACTGGCCGCATAGGGATCATGAGAGCAGGTTCAGGACACTGGCCACACTGGGACTAGGGATTTGGTTTCAAGACACTGGCTACACCTGGAGCAGGGGACCTCACAACTCGCTAGTAGGAGAAACTACACACTCTGGAATATTGTTGCTTTGGCGACTCCCTAAGGGGGAGGGAATCTTTTATACAAGATGCCAACCAGCTATTTGCTAAGAGCCATCTTGCAGGTGTATTCTGATACTAAATGCCTCCCAGCCAATCGCTTGGGGCATTTTAATATGTGCATACGATGCCACTTTAAGAACAGGGGAGCACACGCACATGCACACTAGGCACCCCACCAGGAAGTGCGGCGTGCACAAGCTGGAATACCCCCCTTTATGCCTCCTCTTCTTCAACCCCACAAGGACTCTCTGTAGAGAAGTTGGAGGCCGACACCTCTTCACAGACTCCCATGACTTCTCTTCAGGACCAGGACTTCTGTTCACTAAAAGAAAAGTGACATCTCTCACCATCTTGATGACTAGGATACTTCTTTCCATCAAGCCATCCTCAGTATAGGATGAAGCGAGCATAGTACCAGTAACTTGGCATTGGGAAGTCTCTATCTGATGAGATCAGCTGTCACTCTGGAGGATACAAAGACTGACTAGAGTTTCTCCTCCTAGTTGGTGGATTGCAGAGACTTGGAAGATGCCACCGCCTTGACGTTCATTTAATTAGACCACCCAGAAACTGAAAATACCTTATCTAGGTCTGCCTTCAGCCTGGTCTGCAAGACGACATGTCCATGAGGTGGGGAGGTTCCTGAAGGCAGATCATTGGTACAATTGTCTGGACTGTGTGGGGACATCGTCTCTGCTTCCCTCTAGCTGACAGCAAGTCAGCAACTAACAGACCTGGTGGAGAAGATGACTGACCTTTATGTATGGTAACCAGACTCCTCTTGTTATTCGACTGTCCCCAAAGGAACACTTCTCAGTATCTCCAGACTAGAACGGGCACTCGAGTTCTCAGCTCTGGACAACTAAACGAAAGTGGATGGATTGAACCAGTCACCATGTGCAAGGCAATATTCTCCATATATACTGCTCCTATCTGGAGCTCTGAGATGACTTGACTGTTTTTTGGTAGGGCTCAATCTTAACCTGGCAACACCCTCACTATATTCTGGAGCTGACACCAACTCTTCACGGCCAGTAGAACCAACTCTACGGACAGACCGAAGTTTCCACTTGCCACGGATACAGTCACAGTCATTAGTAGAGAGGTCCTAGGCTTTGCAGTTTTTAGACTTCACTGGATAAAAACCATAAGGATGTTCCGCACAACTGCAGTGATACCGCTGTCCCACCTTTTGCCTGGGTTCCAACTTCTGATCAGCCTGCCAAACACGGTCAACTTTCACGGGTTCACATGGGTAGCTGTCCCATCAGGCTGGGGAACTGGTGGTATTTGGAAGGACAGGGCCAGACATGATGGTTTCCTCACACACATCACCTGTCTGGTCTGCTCCTGGAAGCTAGGAAGGGAAACTTTAGCAGAAGATTCTGGGTTTGGATCATTGAAGACCTTAATGAAGGTCACCACGAAGGCCTGCAGGTCTGAGGTGATAGATGCCCCTTTTTCCCATAGAGTTTTGAGCCATGCCAGGGCATCTCCTGCTAGGTAGCACATCAGGATCCCCACCTTGGTCCAATCAGAGGAGAACTTCTGACTGAAAACTTCATGCACTGCTTCAGGTACCCATGGCACTGCTTTGGATTCCCATAGTACCAAGATGGACTAGCAGGATGGGTTCTACTCCATATGTATTAGTCACAGGTTGCATAAACACAGCCGTAGGTACTGCAACTTGTGCTGGGGCAACTGACGTCAGGTCTTACAATCTGGCATGTCTGCAGATGTTAGAATTTTTTCCTAGCTCTCTCACTGGTAGCTCAGCTGCCAACACAGCTCTGAGCGCAGAGAGAACTGGGATCAGTGGGGCCCATGGTCAAAAATAACTGTTATGCCCAAGGTGGTGCAAGTGGATTTGTGGACCCATTGTGCCACAGTTCCGGGCCTGACTAGGAAGGTGCTTAGCTAATCAGCTACCCAGTGTTCACTGGAGCTTCTGATGATGGAGACAGACTGGGCTGCAGGTGCCGCCAGGTACCACTCCTAGGAAGATCTTGGTGCTTCAGCTGCTCACCTCAGGGGTCGGGTTCACTGACATGCACTAGGCCTACGTTCAGACACACCGCTCTGGAATACTGAATCAGGGACAGGCTGCACACCAGGGACCAGAGATTTTTGGGAACAGGACTGTCTGAAGCGGGACCAGAGGATAATTTTCTGGAAACTGGCTGCACCAGGACCAAGGATTCGATTCAGGACATTGGCCACACCAGGGGAGCAGGTTCGAGCTCTGACTGCCCACTGACCAGGGGAGCAGGTTCAGGCTCTGACTGCACATGGACTACGGGAGCAGGTTCAGGACATGGCCACACCGGGACCAGGGATTTGGGTTCAAGACACTGGCCACACTGCAACCAGGGGATTTCACAATTAACTTGTAGAAGAAACTCCACACCAACATCAATGAATATTATTGCTTCAGTGACAGCATAAGGGGGAGGGAGTTTTTTTAGACATCCATCCAGGCTGAAAACCACTGATGAATGAGCTGCTGCAAGCACAGCATCAGTGACTACCCGTGATGTCATGGAGGTTACTGCCGGTCAATGAGGCTGCGTTCCCACCATGAGAATTCCACTGCATTGAATTTGAACTGGCTAAATGAAACTTTATGGGTCAACGCTGACTGAGAAAAAAAAGACCGTACATGTCATATGGATGTGTGAATGCCGTCTAAGGAACAAATTCAAGAAGGTGTTTGCCTTCTAGCATAAAAAACCTTAAAATGTTACAATTTTTTTCTACAACTTAAAATTGCTCCAAAATTGAGCCATAATGTTTTACAAGCATGTGTTCTGTATGATTAATGGTGCAAAATTTCTACTGCAGTAAAAAAGGAAAAAAGCTGAAATAATAGTTTTTTATTTACTCCTTTCGAAAGAGTTAATAAAACTTAAATACTAAGTTATGTGTCCCCCAAAAAGTTTCATTGTATAACGCCACTATGATGGAATATCTTGGTATCTGTTATGATCTATGTGATTATTGTTATGCTGTAATGTCTATCATCTGTACAAGTCCCCTCTGAAATGTAAAGTGCTGCGGAATATGTCGGCGCTATTGAAATAAAATTATTATTATTATTATTAAAATTAAAAAGGAAAAAAGTCTCTTGAAATGTGATTGTGAAAAGAACAATAAAAGAAAGAAAACATTTTTTAGTCTTTTTATTCTTAAGACACAGATTGGCTTCGCTACCAAAGGGTTAACTCTTCTTTTTTTATATAAAATTCTTACATTTTTCTTTTCCTTTTTTCAGCAAACAAATAAAAACTAAAGAGAAGCGTAGGTAGATCCAAGAGATGAAATATTGTTTGCATTGGTCACAGCAGGAATTTGGAACAATTTGTACAAATCCACTTGACTCCTGTTTTACGACATCATTACACCGCTCTGTAACCAGAAAAAAAGCCATTGTCCTGCCTTGGAATATACTCTGATGCTTATCCTAAAAAGTTTAAATCCCATAAAAAAGATGAAACAAGCATTTTTTGCTGCAGCCTTATTTTATGAGCGCCTATCCCTTGATTGATGTTTGAAAGTAAAACAAGAAAATTTGGTGCCAAGAAGCTACAATGTCTCATAAAACATCTATTTATTAACAGAAACTCTACTGAGGACCGGAAATGTTTGCACGCAGAGACCGTCTCGCCAACGGAGCAGATCTGTTCGGCACCACCAGATTTACTGTGTCGTAAGGACGTTCGTCTTATTTTTTCCTTCTTTTCGATTTACTGTATATCTAAATTATGAGAAGTTTTTCAGAGGGCCATAACTTTTCTGCAGACTTTGGAGTAATCTGTCTTATGTCTTATGTCTAAGACGATGGATGGGATCTTGAGTATCATTGACATTTGGCCACTTGTTGTAAGTAGCAACTCAATGCTTTATAGGGCAATGGATGGGGCTTCAGTCAATCTCTTTTGCCTTCAAAGTTATTAAAAGGGTGTTTGTCTGGGACTGAGATATTGATGACTCTGATTTCCAGCAGCTCCAGTGATCAGCTCATTTGTGGTGCCGGAGCCAGACACCACGACTCTGTACGACTCTGTACACTGTGTAGTGGCCACTCTTGGGGACTGTAGTTTAGCTGCCATTTAGGTGAACGTGATCTGAGTCATAGTATCCAAGAATTAGTGCAGTATGAACATGGTCACAGGAGTACAAAAAAAGACCAAGACAAGGAAGGTTCTTTCTACCACAACACGTTTCGATGGTACCCCGTCTTCATCAGGTGGGAATTAAATAATTCCCACCTGATGAAGACGGGATACCGTCGAAACGAGTTGTGGTAGAAAGAAACCTCCTTGTCCTGGTCTTTTTTTGTGCTCCTTGACCGTGTTCATACTGCACTACTTCTTTCATCCTCCGTTGGAGGCACACAGCTGGAGTTGCATTAGGACCCGAGCCACCCCATCATCTCCCAGGCTCCTTTCCCAGCGCTCCCTTGTGACCGCGATCATCTGCCTTCACATAGTAGCCAAGAATGGCCATTGCACTGTGTGCAGAGCTGTGGTGTTCTGACTCCATCCACTGTGCTCTTCTGGGGGTCATGAGTATGACACCAGGTATAAGTTGATAGGTGGGTTTCAGGTGTTGAACCTCCACAAATCTGATATTAATGAGGACGCTTACTATAACTCCTTACCTGTTAGGGTTCACCTAGTAAGGTGGATTCACTAAGCCTGAGGTCAAGGTGAACAGATGGACTGAAGGAGCTGGCACAGCAGTCAGTTGAAACAATGAGGACCAGGACCATAGATAAGGCTGGATGGCAGTGGTAACTACCTGTCTGTCCTGCCCAGTGTAGATCTCTGCCACCACCATCTTCTGCTGGCATCACGTCGATAGAGCAGTGGCATCTCTTCTGCTCCGTTAACAGGGCTTGGCTGCCAATGTCATGCTGATTGACAGTCAGCTCCCTGCTCCCTAACTGTGGGAATTCAGATGTCAATCAACATGTCACTTCCTATTGACAGAGCAGCCCAGAAGAGGAAGAGCTGCTCTATTGATGTGAAGCAGCAGAATTGCTTGTAGGAGCAGTCAGTGCATAGCTGCCTGTTTTTGTTTTGGCTGACAGTGAAAAAAAAAAAAATTAGTCCTGGATTATCCCATTAAGAGAACAAGTCCAGAGGGGAGTTCGTTGTCCTTTCAGCAGATGAAGGGTTAACAAGCAAGCAATGGCCAGTCGCAGAGATGGTCAGGCCAACTTGTCAGCAGCGCCATAGTACGCATCAATCCGGAAATTAGTTTGCTATGCTTACAGCAGACGAAGGGATAGTTGGATGTCTGAGCCAGAGGAAAAAAAATCCAGGCTGAAAAAACAAAAAAGGAGTTTGCTGAGATTATGTCAAAGAGGTTGATGGCAAAATCCAAATTACACAGTAACTAAACATAGAACTTGTTCAATATTCAGACAAAAATATATCTCAGTGGACCTCAAGCTCTTGGACTATGATAGAACCCTGGAATGTTAGAGTTGGAAGGGACCTCCATGATCATCGTGTCCAAACCCTGCCCAATGCAGGAGTCACTAAACCATCTCTGTCCAGCTTTTATTTGAAGACTTCTATTGAAGGAGAACTCACCACCCCTCGTGGCAGCCTGTTCCACTCATTGATCACCTTCACTGTCGTGATATCTCTGAGGAACACCAGGCAATTTCTGAAAAGTTCACGTGGAGCACTGTAAAGAGCAGCAGCCACAGGGGGAGGGAGCGGAACCCCGCCCTGTATTCAACAAGGGTGCACAACAAGCCGTTAAAAAAGTAACCGTCTTTTTTTTTTTATGAGAGAGAGAGCAGATTTTACTTGAGAGTTGACAATGAGAGATCAGTCCTGAAGGAGACAGAAGCTGATTTCTCTCGTAAGGAATATTACACAGTTTCTTATTTTTACGCCAACTAATGATTGCTATTGCTTTATAAGTTAATAATTAAAATGATTATTCTGAAGCCTTTTTGATTTTTTGGGCATATTAAGCATTGTGATCCATGTTTCACCAGCAGGTTTATGGGATCCAAATTCAGCTTTGTGAGCCAAACCACAACTTAGGAAAGAAACAGCCACTACAATAGAGTTATGTATATTTTTATATACCGTATGTCCACCCTTACATTTTTCACCAATTTTGGACTCCAATTGCTCATGATATAAATTCAATACATCCCCGCAGCAAGCTGGTACATACGCATCAAAACCACTAACTAGTTGGCCACCTATAGACACATATAGCATAAACATCTCCTGACAGGGTATCCCAAATCAGAATTCTTCTTTTTTTTTTTTTTTTCAAAGCTTTTCATTTCAGAAAATTTTTCTCCAGATATGTGGATTCAAGAAGAAAGGTAAATCTACGTTCACATGGTGAACTTTTGATGTTGCAGATTTTCTGCACCCTCCTGGGATTTCAGTACCGAGATCTCCATTTGCGCTTGCGCGGCGGCCATTTTCCCGGAAGCAGTCCACCGCACAGGCAAGCAAGCATGGATGGAACGGTAGAGCCCCCCCATGCAGCACGGGACAGAGCGTGGCAGCGGCGGCAAGCACCGGGGGACAGAGTGCGGCGGCAAGCAGTGGATACCCGCAGCAGCAGCACAAAAAGGTATATCCGCATTGTAAGACGCACCCCTATTTTCCCCCCAAAATTTGGGGGAAAAAAGTGCGTCTTACAACAAAACTTTATATAAACAATGGACAATTTTCTGATAAATGTAATGTTTCCAATAAGTGGTAATTCCCTTTTCTCCCTTGGCGTTACCCGTATTGATAACATAGTAAATAGCTTAAGGACATATCGATATATACAGTATATAAAATATATATTGAATTATCCAAATAATGATCCATTTTATTAGATAATCGAACTTGTTTCCAGTACTGGAGGTTGAGAGCTGAGAAGAGGCGAGTATCACATTAGTAACATGCATATTAATTGCGGAGAATTTCCATCAGTCACCACCCACACTCTCCCCACGCACAAACTGCGCTCATCAGGCACACAAAAAAAAAAAACACCCTTTTATGTGCTAAAAACTTTATAATTGTGAGACTTCTTCTGACCCGAGTGCTTCTTCGCTATTGCGAGTCAATTACAGGTTGATTTATCAATTAGCACGGCTACTGATTAAAGTGCTGTACATTGCACCGTGTGTTCTAATTGAATTACTCCCGAGTACGGCAGAGAAGGCTCGGAGGCATTTAAGCATTTCTCTTGAGGTTAATAAACCATATTTTGGTCGGAATTTGTAAGTAAAATGAGATTTTTTTTTGGGCTGTTAAATGATTAATTCTGCCTGCTGGGTACGGCTCCATCATATGTTTTGCATGGCACAATAGGATAAATGCATCGTGTCTCTTTCTTTCAAAGGAACCATTCCCCGGCAGAACGATGGAAATTGCTTACAGCTAGACTATAGTCATTCGGAGACACGCAGAATCTCCCGCTGCCCTTCCAGGAGAACAACTCCATGATGCTACAGGAGTATAATTGGACACGTTCCCTAATAAAGGTCATTGAAAGAACTCGACAGACCTTGCGCTACAAACTTTTTTCCATTCTTCATCAGGTTCACGACCTTGCAATTTTTCTTTTTTTCCGTTTTTGCTTTTTTCTCCCCCTTTTTCCAAGACCCATAACTTTTTTTTTAATTTCATCCCCGTAGCCGTATGAGGTCTTGCGGAAGGTTTGTCGATCCTCCGCAGACCTCGTATGGATATATAGATCTTCCGCACACCTCGTATAGATATAAATGGATCCTCCGCAGACCTAGTGTGTATATATATATGGATCGTCCGCAAACCTCGTATAGATATATAAGACACAGAAAAAACACACAGTATGACAAACATGCATGAATACTCTGTTGTAAAATATATGTAACAGTAAGCAGCAAGTGCTAGTAAGAGATGGTAACAAAAACAGGGTATTTAGTTGATATGTTTTTTTAAAAAAATGTATACCAAGCCACTCCACCACGTCATGGTATACCCTTCTCGGAGCAGTCCTATCTAATGTATTTAAAACCTGATCATGTGAACAATACCAACATAAGCAAGATTCAGAAAGGCGCTGCATGGTATGGACACGCTGGGCAAAATGGCTCTTCATGTGCAAGTCCCACAAGAGAGAGGCGGGGATTTTACAACACAGTATTCATGCACGTTTGTCACACTGTGTGCTTTTTCTGTGTCTTAATCTTCAGGTGGTGTGAACAGTTTCTTACTGAGCTGTTCATTTTTGTGCATGTTCCATGTGTTCTTAAGCCATTTATTTATTGCCTATGCAAGCTTTGGGAGATCCCCGCCTCTCTCTTGTGGGACATGCACTTTCTGAATCCTGCTCATGTAGGTATTGTTCACATGATCAGGTTTTAAATACATTAGATAGGACTGCTCCGAGAAGGGTTACCGTGACATGGCGGAGTGGCTTCGTATATATTTTATGCAAAAAATGTATCAACTAAATATCGTTTTTATTATCATCTCTTACTAGCACTTGCTGCTTACTGTTACATATATTTTACAACACAGTATTCATGCTTGTTTGTCATACTATGTGTTTTTTCTGTGTCTTAGTCTTCAGGTGGTGTGAACAGTTTCTTACTGACCTGTTCATTTTTGTGCATGTTCCATGTGTTCTTAATTCGAATAGAATCATAGAATCATAGAATCGTAGAGTTGGAAGGGACCTCCTGGGCCATCTGGTCCAACCCCCTGCTCAAAGCAGGATTCGCTAAATCATCCCAGTCAGATGTCTGTCCAGCCTCTGTTTGAAGACTTCCATTGAAGGAGAACTCACCACTTCTCGTGGCAGCCTGTTCCACTCATTGATAACTCTAACTGTCAAAAAGTTTTTTCTAATATCTAATCTGTGTCTCCTCCCATTCAGTTTCATCCCATTGCTTCTAGTCTTTCCTTGTGCAAATGAGAATAAAGTTGATCCTTCTACAATGTGACAGCCCTTTAGATATTTGTAGACAGCTATTAAGTCTCCTCTCAGTCTTCTCTTTTGCAAACTAAACATTCCCAAATCCTGCAACCTTTCCTCATAAGACAGGGTTTGCAGACCGGTCACCATTCTGGTCGCTCTTTTCTGAACTTGCTCCAGTTTGTTGATGTCTTTTTTAAAATGTGGTGCCCAAAACTGGACACAATATTCCAGATGAGGTCTGACCAAAGAGGAGTAGAGGGAAATAATGACTTCACGTGATCTAGACTGTATGCTTCTGTTAATACATCCTAGAATTGCATTTGCCTTTTTTGCTGCTGCATCACACTGTTGACTCATATTCAGTCTGTTATCTATTAGTATACCCAAGTCTTTTTCACATGTGCTGTCACTTAGCCCTATTCCTCCCATTCTATATATGCTTTTTTCATTTTTATTGCCCAGATGTAGTACTTTGCATTTCTCCCTGTTAAAAACCATTCTGTTAGTTGCTGCCCACTTCTCCAGTTTATTTAAATCTTTTTGAATCCTCTCTCTCTCTTCTCTAGTATTAGCTATCCCTCCTAGCTTTGTGTCATCAGCAAATTTAATCAGTTTACCCTCAATTCCTTCATCTAAATCGTTGATAAAGATGTTGAACAATACAGGGCCCAGGACAGAGCCCTGTGGTACCCCACTTGAGACATTCTTCCAACTGGATGTGCAGCCATTTACGACCACTCTTTGTGTCCGATCACTAAGCCAGTTATGAATCCACCTAACAGTTGCCTTGTCCATTCCATACTTAGTCATTTTTTCAATAAGGATTGCATGAGAGACTTTGTCAAATGCTTTGCTGAAGTCAAGATATACTATATCTACAGCATTTCCTTGATCCACCCAATCAGTGATACCATCATAGAAGGAAATTAAGTTAGTCTGACATGACTTATTAGTTACAAACCCATGCTGACTCTGTTTAATCACTTCATTCTTATCCAGGTATTGACATAAATGTTGTTTAATAATTTGTTCAAAGATCTTTCCTGGTATAGAAGTCAGACTCACCGGCCTATAGTTGCCTGGGTCCACCTTCTTCCCCTTTTTGAAGATAGGAACAACATTTGCTCTTCTCCAGTCTTCTGGCACTTCTCCTGTTCTCCAAGAATTTTCAAAGATTATGGAGAGGGGTTCGAAAATTTCTTCTGCTATCTCCTTCAGTACTCTGGGGTGTAATTCATCTGGACCTGGAGACTTGAATTCATTTAGGTTAGCTAAGTGTTTCCTCACTATCTTTCTGTTTATAGATATCCTGGATTCTTCTATTCCCTTAATAGGACAGTGAATAACAGTTGATGTTACATTTCCTTTCTGAGAGAAAACAGATGCAAAATAGGAATTTAAAAGTTCAGCCTTCTCAACATCCTGTCTTACCATTTCATCATTTTCATCCTGTAAAAATCCTATAGCATCTTTGACTTTTCTTTTACTTTTGACATATCCCCAAAATCCTTTATTATTGCTTTTGACATCTCTTGCAAGCCTCAATTCATTTTCAGCTTTAGATAATCTGATTTGTGCCCTGCAGGTTCTGCAGACAGCATTATATTCTTCTTTACATATGCCTCCCTCTTTCCATTTTATAAACATTTTTTTCTTCCTTTTTAGCATGTGCTTAAGTTCTGTGTTCATCCATCCTGGTTTCCTTAAATGCTTCCTATTCTTCCCTCTTTTCGGAATTGTTAACAACTGTGCTTTGAGAATTTCATTTTTCAAGATTTCCCATCCTTCCTGGACATTTTTGTCTTTAAGGATATCCAGCCATTGGATCCCTCCAATTCTCTTTCTGAATCCTTTAAAATCTGCCTTTCTGAAATCTAACCTTGATGTCTGAGTCTTCACAGGTCTTCCGCCTCTAGTTATCCAAAATTCTAAAATAGCATGGTCGCTACCTCCTAGGGTCCCAGCCACTTTTACCTCCTCAACCATTTCCTCCCTGTTTATAAGGATTAGATCCAAGGTAGCAGTTCCCCTTGTTTTCTCCCCTACCTTTTGGAAGATAAAGTTGTCAGCAAGAGAGGATAAGAATTTCCTTGACCTGTTAGTTTTGCCTGAGAGAGATTCCCAACAAATGTCTGGATAGTTGAAATCTCCCATGACAACTATGTCATATTTTTTGGAGAACTTGGCCATTTGATGCATAAAGAGTTCATCCATATCTTCAGCTTGCACAGGCGGCCTGTAGTAAATGCCTACAATGGTGTCCTTTCCATTGTTCTGTCCTTGTATTCTTACCCAAACAGTTTCCACAGAACTCCCAGTCTCTGAAGCTTCAATCTCTGTGCAGATATACGCGTTTCTAACATACAATGCGACACCCCCTCCTCGCTTATCAAATCTGTTTCTTGCAAATAAGTTGTATCCTTCTAGTCTTGTATTCCAATCATGTGTATTGTCCCACCAAGTTTCAGTGATTCCAATGACATCATATTTCTTTTCCTGTGTTAGTAGTTCCAATTCTCCTTGTTTGTTGCCCATGCTTTGTGCATTAGTATAGAAACATTTTAGTTTGTGATTGGTTTCTCTTTCTCCAATGTTTTTATTAATTAGATTCTTTCGTCTTTGTTCTTCCTTTCCACTTCTAATAGCAGAGTTCTCAATAGCATTTGTCAGGTGTATGGCTTTTTCTGGTCTTTTGCTTCCCTTCCCATGTTGTTCTAGTTTAAAGCTCTCCTTACAAGTGTAGCAAGGCGACTTCCAAATACATGCTTTCCAGTCTTCGTAAGGTGCACCCCATCTCTAGCAAGTAGTCCATCGTATAAGTAGTTCACTCCGTGATCCAGAAATCCAAATCGTTGCTGACGGCACCATCGACGTAGCCAGTTGTTTACCTTGAATAGATATATATGGATCCTCCACACACCTCTTACATATATGGATCTTCCACACACCTCATATAGATATATATGGATCTTCCGCACACCTCGTATAGATATATATGGATCCTCCGCACACCTCGTATGGATATATGGATCTTCCGCATACCTTGCATAGATATATATATGGATCCTCCGCACACCTCGTATGGATATATATGGATCTTCCACACACCTCGTTTGTATATATTTCGACCTTCAGCACACCTCGTATAGATATATTTGGATCCTCTGCACTCCTCGTGTGTATATATTTGGATCTTCAGCACACCTCGTATAGATATACTGTATATGGATCCTCTGCACACCATGTGTATATATGCAGTATATGGATCTTCCGCACACCTCGTATAGATATATGGATCTTCCGCATACCTTGCATAGATATATATGGATCCTCTGCACACCTCGTATGGATATGTATGGATCCTCTGCACACCTCATATAGATACAGTATATATGGATCCTCTGCTCACCATGTGTATATATACAGTATATGGATCTTCCGCACACCTCATATAGATATAAATGGATCCTCCGCACACCTCGTATAGATATATATGGATCCTCTGCACACCTCGTATGGATATATATGGATCTTCCGAATACCTTGTACAGATATATATATATATATATACTAGCTGAAGAGCCCGGCGCTGCCCGGGCATAGTAACTAACTGTGGTTAGTTATAGCAAATTATAATTATCCTCCATCCCATAGTCCCATGCCCATATATCCATCATACATATTCGCCATCCCATAGGCCCGTGTCATTATACCCATCATACATATTCGCCATCCCATAGTCCAGTGCCCATATACCCATCATACATATTCGCCATCCCATAGTCGAGTGCCCATATACCCATCATACATCCTTCATCTCATAGTCCCATGCCCATATACCCATCATACATATCCACCATCCCATAGTCCAGTGCCCATATACCCATCACACATCCTCCATCCCATAGTCAACCATTATGACATCATAATGAGCGGCAGGGCTTGCAACCTATGATGACATAAGTGTCACCATGGCAACCATTATGACATCATAATGAGGGGTGGGGCTTGATACACACACACTTTTTCCCCATTATGTAGATAGGGGCAAAATTGTTTGGTGAATTGGAATGCGCGGGGTTAAAATTTCACCTCACCACATAGCTTAGGACACTCTCGGGGTCCAGACGTGTGACTGTAGCAAATTCTGTGGCTGTAGCTGCGACGGTGCAGATGCCAATCCCGGACATACACACATACATATATACATATATACACACACACACATTCAGCTTTATATATTAGACTAGCTTAAGAGCCCGGCGCTGCCCGGGCATAATAACCAACTGTGGTTAGCTATAACAAATTATAATTATCCTCCATCCCATAGTCCCGTGCCCATATACCCATCACATATCCTCCATCCCATAGTCCCATGCCCATATACCCATCATACATATCCACATCCCATAGGCCCGTGCCCATATACCCATCATAGATATCCACCATCCCATAGTCCTGTGCCCATATACCCATCATACATATCCACCATCCCATAGTCCCGTGCCCATAAACCCATTATGACATCATCATCACCATGGCAACTGTTATGACATAAACGTTCCCATTGCAACCTATGATGAATCAGCGTCGCCATGGCAACCATTGTGATATCATAATGAAGGGCGGGGCTTGATGCGCACACACTTTTTCCCCATTATGTAGATAGGGGCAAAATTGTTTGGTGAATTGGAACGCGCGGGGTTAAAATTTCGCCTCACAAAATAGCTTACGACACTCTTGGGGTCCAGACGTGTGACTGTGCCAAATTTTGTGGCTGTAGCTGCGACGGTGCGGATGCCTATCCTGGACATGCACACACACATACATGCATATACATACACACTTTGAGCTTTATATATTAGATTAGCTGAAGAGCCCGGCGCTGCCCGGGCATAGTAACTAACTGTGGTTAGTTATAGCAAATTATAATTATCCTCCATCCCATAGTCCCGTGCCCATATACCCATCATACATATCCTCCATCCCATAGTCCAGTGCCCATATACCCTTCACACATCCTCCATCCCATAGTCCCGTGCCCATATACCCATCATACATATCCTCCATCCCATAGTCCCGTGCCCATATATCCATCACACATCCTCCATCCCATAGTCCCGTGCCCATATACCCATCATACATATCCTCCATCCCATAGTCCCGTGCCCATATACCCATCACACATCCTCCATCCCATAGTCCCACGCCCATATACCCATCATACATATTCTCCATCCCATAGTCCCATGCCCATATACCCATCATAGATATTCGCCATCCCTTAGTCCTGTGGCCATATACCCATCATACATCCTTCATCTCATAGTCCCATGCCCATATACCCATCATACATATCCTCCATCCCATAGTCCCGTGCCCATATACCCATCATACATATCCTCCATCCCATAGTCCCGTGCCTATATACCCATCACACATATTCTCCATCCCATAGTCCCGTGCCCATATACCCATCATACATATCCTCCATCCCATAGTCCCGTGCCCATATACCCATCACACATCCTCCATCCCATAGTCCCATGCCCATATACCCATCATACATATTCTCCATCCCATAGTCCCATGCCCATATACCCATCATAGATATTCGCCATCCCATAGTCCTGTGCCCATATACCCATCATACATCCTTCATCTCATAGTCCCATGCCCATATACCCATCATACATATCCTCCATCCCATAGTCCCGTGCCCATATACCCATCATTCATATCCTCCATCCCATAGTCCCGTGCCTATATACCTATCATACATATCCTCCATCCCATAGTCCTGTGCCCATATACCCATCATACATATCCTCCATCCCATAGTCCAGTGCCCATATACCCATCACACATCCTCCATCCCATAGTCCCATGCCCATATACCCATCATACATATTCTCCATCCCATAGTCCCATGCCCATATACCCATCATAGATATTCGCCATCCCATATTCCTGTGCCCATATACCCATCATACATCCTTCATCTCATAGTCCCATGCCCATATACCCATCATACATATCCTCCATCCCATAGTCCAGTGCCCATATACCCATCAGACATCCTCCATCCCATAGTCCCGTGCCCATATACCCGTCATACATATCCTCCATCCCATAGTCCCGTGCCCATATACCCATCACACATCCTCCATCCCATAGTCCCATGCCTATATACCCATCATACATATTCTCCATCCCATAGTCCCATGCCCATATACCCATCATAGATATTCGCCATCCCATAGTCCTGTGCCCATATACCCATCATACATCCTTCATCTCATAGTCCCATGCCCATATACCCATCATACATATCCTCCATCCCATAGTCCCGTGCCCAAATACCCATCATACATATCCTCCATCCCATAGTCCCGTGCCTATATACCTATCATACATATCCTCCATCCCATAGTCCTGTGCCCATATACCCATCACACATCCTCCATCCCATAGTCCCGTGCCCATATACCCATCATACATATCCTCCATCACATAGTTCTGTGCCCATATACCCATCACACATCCTCCATCTCATAGTCCCGTGCCCATATACCCATCATACTGTACATATCCTCCATCCCATAGTCCAGTGCCCATATACCCATCACACATCCTCCATCCCATAGTCCCGTGCCCATATACCCATCATACATATCCTCCATCCCATAGTCCCATGCCCATATACCCATCATACATCCTTCATCTCATAGTCCCATGCCCATATACCCATCATACATATCCTCCATTTCATAGTCCCGTTCCCATATACCCATCATACATATCCTCCATCCCATAGTTCCGTGCCCATATACCCGTCATACATATCCTCCATCCCATAGTCCCGTGCCCATATACCCATCACACATCCTCCATCCCATAGTCCCATGCCTATATACCCATCATACATATTCTCCATCCCATAGTCCCATGCCCATATACCCATCATAGATATTCGCCATCCCATAGTCCTGTGCCCATATACCCATCATACATCCTTCATCTCATAGTCCCATGCCCATATACCCATCATACATATCCTCCATCCCATAGTCCCGTGCCCAAATACCCATCATACATATCCTCCATCCCATAGTCCCGTGCCTATATACCTATCATACATATCCTCCATCCCATAGTCCTGTGCCCATATACCCATCACACATCCTCCATCCCATAGTCCCGTGCCCATATACCCATCATACATATCCTCCATCACATAGTTCTGTGCCCATATACCCATCACACATCCTCCATCTCATAGTCCCGTGCCCATATACCCATCATACATATCCTCCATCCCATAGTCCAGTGCCCATATACCCATCACACATCCTCCATCCCATAGTCCCGTGCCCATATACCCATCATACATATCCTCCATCCCATAGTCCCATGCCCATATACCCATCATACATCCTTCATCTCATAGTCCCATGCCCATATACCCATCATACATATCCTCCATTTCATAGTCCCGTTCCCATATACCCATCATACATATCCTCCATCCCATAGTTCCGTGCCCATATACCCGTCATACATATCCTCCATCCCATAGTCCAGTGCCCATATACCCATCACACATCCTCCATCCCATAGTCCCGTGCCCATATACCCATCATACATATCCTCCATCCCATAGTCCAGTGCCCATATACCCATCACACATCCTCCATCCCATAGTCCCGTGCCCATATACCCATCATACATATCCTCCATCCCATAGTCCTGTGCCCATATACCCATCAGACATCCTCCATCCCATAGTCCCGTGCCCATATACCCGTCATACATATTCGCCATCCCATAGTCCTGTGCCCATATACCCATCATACATCCTTCATCTCATAGTCCCATGCCCATATACCCATCATACATATCCTCCATCCCATAGTCCCGTGCCCAAATACCCATCATACATATCCTCCATCCCATAGTCCCGTGCCTATATACCTATCATACATATCCTCCATCCCATAGTCCTGTGCCCATATACCCATCACACATCCTCCATCCCATAGTCCCGTGCCCATATACCCATCATACATATCCTCCATCACATAGTTCTGTGCCCATATACCCATCACACATCCTCCATCTCATAGTCCCGTGCCCATATACCCATCATACTGTACATATCCTCCATCCCATAGTCCAGTGCCCATATACCCATCACACATCCTCCATCCCATAGTCCCGTGCCCATATACCCATCATACATATCCTCCATCCCATAGTCCCATGCCCATATACCCATCATACATCCTTCATCTCATAGTCCCATGCCCATATACCCATCATACATATCCTCCATTTCATAGTCCCGTTCCCATATACCCATCATACATATCCTCCATCCCATAGTTCCGTGCCCATATACCCGTCATACATATCCTCCATCCCATAGTCCCGTGCCCATATACCCATCACACATCCTCCATCCCATAGTCCCATGCCTATATACCCATCATACATATTCTCCATCCCATAGTCCCATGCCCATATACCCATCATAGATATTCGCCATCCCATAGTCCTGTGCCCATATACCCATCATACATCCTTCATCTCATAGTCCCATGCCCATATACCCATCATACATATCCTCCATCCCATAGTCCCGTGCCCAAATACCCATCATACATATCCTCCATCCCATAGTCCCGTGCCTATATACCTATCATACATATCCTCCATCCCATAGTCCTGTGCCCATATACCCATCACACATCCTCCATCCCATAGTCCCGTGCCCATATACCCATCATACATATCCTCCATCACATAGTTCTGTGCCCATATACCCATCACACATCCTCCATCTCATAGTCCCGTGCCCATATACCCATCATACATATCCTCCATCCCATAGTCCAGTGCCCATATACCCATCACACATCCTCCATCCCATAGTCCCGTGCCCATATACCCATCATACATATCCTCCATCCCATAGTCCCATGCCCATATACCCATCATACATCCTTCATCTCATAGTCCCATGCCCATATACCCATCATACATATCCTCCATTTCATAGTCCCGTTCCCATATACCCATCATACATATCCTCCATCCCATAGTTCCGTGCCCATATACCCGTCATACATATCCTCCATCCCATAGTCCAGTGCCCATATACCCATCACACATCCTCCATCCCATAGTCCCGTGCCCATATACCCATCATACATATCCTCCATCCCATAGTCCAGTGCCCATATACCCATCACACATCCTCCATCCCATAGTCCCGTGCCCATATACCCATCATACATATCCTCCATCCCATAGTCCTGTGCCCATATACCCATCAGACATCCTCCATCCCATAGTCCCGTGCCCATATACCCGTCATACATATTCGCCATCCCATAGTCCTGTGCCCATATACCCATCATACATCCTTCATCTCATAGTCCCATGCCCATATACCCATCATACATATCCTCCATCCCATAGTCCCGTGCCCATATACCCATCATACATATCCTCCATCTCATAGTTCCATGCCCATATACCCGTCATACATATCCTCCATCCCATAGTCCAGTGCCCATATACCCATCAGACATCCTCCATCCCATAGTCCCATGCCCATATATCCATCATACATATCCTCCATCCCATAGTCCAGTGCCCATATACCCATCATACATATCCTCCATCCCATGGTCAACCATTATGACATCATAGTGAGCGGCGGGGCTTGCAACCTATGATGACATCAGCGTCGCCATGGCAACCATTATGACATCATAATGAGGGGCGGGGCTTGATACACACACACTTTTTCCCCATTATGGAGATAGGGGCAAAATTGTTTGGTGAATTGGAACGCGCGGGGTTAAAATTTCGCCTCACAACATAGCCTATGACGCTCTCGGGGTCCAGACGTGTGACTGTGCCAAATTTTGTGGCTGTAGCTGCGACGGTGCGGATGCCTATCCCAGACATACACACATACACACCCTTGAACTTTATATATTAGATATGGATCCTCCGCACACCTCGTATGGATATATATGGATCCTCCGCACACCTCGTATCCTTAAGAGAAAATGACAGCACAAAGAGCTGGATAGAGCAAATAACCACATAATTGTAATGCTCAGGGTAAAGATGATGAAAATAGAAACTCCAGCTCATTATAGGAACAATGCAGGACACACTGCATAGATTAGAATGAAAAACCACAGAAAGAAAGCAATGCAAAAAGTCCAGAGGATATGAAAGTAAAACTCAAATCTTTATTAGAATAAGGCCTCTTTCACACATCAGGTTTTCGCCGTCAGGCGCGATCCGGCGCTTTTGACAGAAACCGGATCCGGCGAAATGCAATGCCGGATCCGGTTTCCCCCCCATTGACTTGCATTTGCGCCGGATCGCGCCGGATGGCCATGCGTTTCATCCGGTTATCGCCGGATCCGGCAATGTGTCGCAATGTGTCGCGATCCGGCGTCTGGAAAAAACGTCTACTGTAACGTTTTTTGTCTCCGGCGAAAAAGCCGGACACGCCGGATCCGGCGCGTCCGGCTTTTTCACACAATGAAAGCCTATGAGCGCCGCAATGCGCCGGATCCGGCGAAAGCCTGATCCGGCGGCCGGATCCGGTTTTTTGGTCTGAGCATGCTCAGTAGCTCTGCCCACAAGACATGTATAAAAGCAAGACAGTGGGACCCACAGCCACACCCAACATGCCACCCAAGACAGCAACCAGGCGCAGGAGAAGGCAGGAGACCACTGCAGCACCATCCGCACCACCACCACCCCAAATGGAGCAGCAAATAGAACATGCTGAGGAGGGGAGGCCAGCAGCAGAGGAGAGACGGTAATTATCAAATCCCCCATTCCTCCAAACTAGGGCTATTGAATATCAAGATATTCATTGGCCCTTTGTTTCTCTTTATTCAACAGCCGCCCAATAGATGCAGCAGCAGCAGCAGCAATGGCAGCAGCTTCAACACCACCCACAGGCATGGAGTATGGCCACCAGGAAGACAGCACATCATCTTCTGGGAGCCCTCCCTCGCATCGTCAGCGTTTGACGGTAAGTTTTTATTTCCAAAATCCATCATCTCTGTAATATATGTCTATTCATTGCCTTTTATTTCAAAACAGGAATCACAAGATGAAGAGGAGCTCCCAGAAGAAGAAGGAAGGGGTGGACAGACACCTGGAGTGGGCTCACAATTGGTAAGTTTTTTGCATCAAACGCAGAAACACAACATCACACTACACACAACACATAGAAAACAATGTTCTGCAGACCACACACAGCAAACAAATGCCTACATCCAAAGACATAACTTTTTTTGTTTTCTTCTCTAGTCTTCCCAATCTGGTGCTTGGCCAAGAGGTGCTCGCAGTGCCTCCCAGGGTCGTCGGCGACAGCAACGCGACGGTCACCAGCGTGTAAGTATAAATATTTTTGCTTTGTTTTTTTGCACTTTTTATTTCATTTCTTTTGTGGAGGCTAATTATGTTATTTTTGTCTTTTTCTTTAACAGCCTTCACAGCGTGCTCCCGACTCTGACGGTGAGGATGGAGGGATTGATGTGGACCGCCTCATCGATCTTGTCAGAGAAAGGGAGCCGCTCTGGAATATGGCTGACCGCCGCCACGCTGACCTGATCGTTACCCGACGACTCTGGGAGGAAATCTGTTCGCTCCTTGTGGGCCGCTGGGAGGACCTCGATGTTCGGGCCCAGATTACAGAGCGTAAGTATATACAGTACCGGTTGCTTGATGTAAACCAGTGTTTCCCGAACTCCAGTCCTCGTGGTCCCCACGGATCATGTGTTCAGGATTTCTATTTACTATGGAAATCCTGAAAACATGACCCCTGGGGACCATGAGGACTGGAGTTTGGGAAACACTGATGTTGTATACTAACCACTCCTTTCTCGTTTCAGGGAACAGAATTGTGAAGCGGTGGCGGTCTGTGAGGGATCGTTTCAAGAAGGAGTTCAATAAAGAGATGCGGGCCCCGAGTGGATCTGGAGGACGCAGGAGCAAGTACAAGTACGCAGAAGCCCTGTCGTTCCTCCATGAAACAATGCTCACCAGAAGGTAAATATTACACACCACATGTGAAAAAAAATGTTAGATGTAAATTTTTTTTTCAGCCAGGGCCATACCATGTCAGTATTTTAATTGTTTTTTTTTCTCTTTATTCCACAGCACGGTGAGCAGCACTCGGGAGCCTGCACGATTGGACCTTTCTGAGGCGATCCCTGAGGAGACCGGCACCGAGGGACACTTTGACCGCCCCGGTACATCTGCACCTTCCCAGCCTTCCCACACATTCGACCCATCTGTCCCATCCACCAGCACAGGAGCATCGTGGCCGCCTACATTACATGAAGCTGCTGGTGAGGAGATCGCTTTCCCTTTACCCCACCCTTCTGCCCCTGCCACCTCTAGTACACCTGCGGGTACTGGGCGGCAGCGGCAGAGGGGTCAGGAAAAGACTTATGCGCCAGAGTTCTTGCATCTGAATGCATCTTTCCAGAACTGTCTAAAAGTCTTGTCAGAGCAAATCTCCGCAGGCTATCAGCAGATCAACTCCAGCATTCTGGAGGTGAAGACACTTCTGCAAACCATGCATTCAGAAGCAAGATCTTCGCCAAACCACACCTTTTTCAGGTCTGTTGTGGAGCGCATGGAAACGCTCTCTCCTGCCCAGCAGATGCATGTAATGCATTCATGCCACGCTGCTCTCCAGCAAGTTACCTCCCAACCTCCTCCTCCTCCTCCCACCACAGTAGTTCCTCCACCTGCACCCCCTCCAGCCACTTTCCATCCTCCCCCTCCTATTACATCTACACCCCCTCCAGCCACTTTCCATCCTCCCCCTCCTATTACATCTACACCCCCTCCAGCCACTTTCCATCCTCCCCCTCCTATTACATACCATCCACCTCCAGCCACTTTCCATCCTCCCCCTCCTATTACATACCATCCACCTCCCCAGCACCATCCACCTCCCCAGCACCAGCCACCTCCCCAGCACCAGCCACCTCCCCAGCACCAGCCACCTCCCCAGCACCAGCAACCTCACCAGTACCAGCAACCTCCCCAGTACCTGCAAACTCCCCAGTACCAGCAACCTCCCCAGTACCAGACATCTCCCCACTTCCAGCAACCTGCCCCGTACCAGACATCTCCCCACTTCCAGCAACCTGCCCCGTACCAGACATCTCCCCACTTCCAGCAACCTGCCTCGTACCAGACATCTCCCCACTTCCAGCAACCTGCCCCGTACCAGACATCTCCCCACTTCCAGCAACCTGCCCCGTACCAAACTCCTTCCCCATACAACTTGCCATCAACATCATCTGCTCCTACAGTCCCTGCCCAACCCTCCACTCCACCACCCACCACCTCTTCTGCTTCCCACATGTCCACCCATTCTGTAGTTTTTTCCACACCTTCACCTCTAACTGTTCCTTCCCCACCACGATCCCAGTCCTCTCTCCACACTCCCAGTGTCGAAGTGTCCCGCAGCCCCTACAGCAGTATTTCCACCACACACTACACAGAATTATAATGTGTGTTTTTAAATAAAAATGACCAGTTTTATGGTTTCAGTTTTATAGTTTCAAATTTTTATTAAACATGTTTATTAAAATTTTAAAAGAGTTTACTAAAAAAAACATTTTTCAATAAAAGTTAAATTATTTTACACTGGTTGTCTGTCATTTCTTTCTGCGGCGAAAAAGGTTAAATACAGGGTATTTAAAAGGTGAAATGGTATTCAAAACTAGGTATATAACTGTGGGTAAATTTTAGCTTTTTGCCACAGTTGTGTTCCTGGTTGTGTTTGAAGCAAAGTATTTCACCTAAAAAGTTGTGTTTATTGTTGGTGATTTCCTAACAATGTACACAACTTTTGTTAAAAGGTGAAATACTTTGCATAAAACACAACCAGGTACACACCTGTGGCCTAAAGCTAAAACTAGAGACCATGACAAGATAGCCAACTTTGGTTGGCAAAGGTATATACTGTTGGTACAGAAGGTACACAAGTTTGGGGCACAAATCTTTCACACTCTGTTATCCTGCCAGTGTACTCTGCCTTGAGGTGACATAAAGTATAGTGCAAAATTGTCCCTCATTACTGAAACCGTCACAGAACTTCTAGTGGTAATGTCATGGTAATCTTGCAAGGTGGTTTCTTCAGAGGTGTCCTCAATGGAAATGGGTTCCTTGCATATAACAAAATTGTGGAGTACCACGCACGCTTTGATCACCTCGTCCACAGTTTCTGTCTTGAGGTTGATCGCAGTCAATAGGACCCGCCATTTGGCTGTCAGAATACCAAAGGTACATTCAACCATTCTTCTTGCTCTTGTGAGGCGGTAATTAAAAATGCGTTTTGGTCTTGTCAATCCTCTGCTAGAGTACGGTTTCAAAAGGTGTTCTGACAGCTGGAAGGCTTCATCCCCTACACAGACAAATGGCATAGGTGGACCAGATGTTTGCGGCAGCGGTCTAGGTGGTGGGAACTGGAAGGTGTTTCCATACAGTTTACGCCCCATGGCAGACAGTTTGAAAACTTGAGAGTCATTGGAGCGGCCATAGGCCCCAATATCAACCGCAATAAATTTGTATTCCGCGTCAGCGATGGCCATGAGGACAATTGAAAAATATTTCTTGTAATTGAAATATTCCGATCCAGATCCAGCTGGCTTTACAATGCGGATATGTTTCCCGTCCACAGCGCCCAAGCAGTTTGGAAACTGACATATCTGTTGAAACTTGTCAGCAATTTCAATCCACCTCTCTGTTGTGGGCTCTGGTAAAAACTCTTCAGCTAAGGAGTCCCACAGTGCACGGCATGTGTACTTCACTATTCCAGATATGGTGGAAATCCCGAGTCTGTACTGGAAATGCAGTGACGAAAGGGATTCTCCAGTTGCAAGAAATCTGTGGGGAATTAAAAAACAATAAATTAGTTTTAAATCACAGCATTACATACCAAAACTGACCTAACACTTGGAGATACAAATTACCACCAACAAGATTGCAGTGAAAGTGTGCTCTGATGCGATCATATCCAATAAATGTGGCTTACCTTAAAGTCACCATCAGACGCTCTGCGGGTGAAACGGAGAAGCGGCAATAGGTGTCCGCTTTTCTTATGAGGTGTGCAATGCGCTCCACCAAGTAATCAAAATTCTCCATTTTCATCCTAACATATGCAAAAAATTTATCCGGGTTTCGTCGAAGGTCCATGCATAGTGTAGAATAGACCCCACGCGTCATTCTCTTGGCTGTGATGGGGTGGATCCACAAACGTCGTCTACGATGCCTGATGCGCTGCTGTCTCGCTCTCTCCTTCTCCAGAACAATCACCCTCAAACGATTTGCCTCCGCTGTAAAATCCGCCAAATTCTTCAAAATATTTCCAATGACAACATCCATCTTCGCCAGTAAACTTGCTCTTCTCTCCAACCTGCACTTTCTCCTCTACAACCTGTCAAAGAAGGGCTGTAGGAACATGCTATATATAGTTTTCCAGTAGCCAATCCCGTTCGGAAGGCCACAAGGGTCAATTTTAAAAACCGGATCCGGCGTAATCCGTCGAAAAACGGATAGAAAAATGGATGAACCGGATGAGACGGATCCGGTTTTGTCTGTCAAGAAAAAGACGGATCCGGCAGAAAACCGGATCCGTCTCATCCGGTTTTACTAAACATTTGCCGGATCCGGCGTTCCGGCACGACGCCGGATCGCGCCTGACGCCGAAAACCTGAAGTGTGAAAGTAGCCTAACAGGTGAAGTAGTATATGTGAATTAAAAAGTGACACATGAACAGAAAAGCGGTGCAGTAGTACACAGTACACCTGAGAAAAAGAGCATGATGAACATATCATAAACCTGGCTATGTAAATAATAGAGTAACACTCACATGGACAGGAAGAGTAAGCAATAAATCAATGGCCAGCACATAAATAGAATGTAGGGAAAAATCCCAGGCTGATCACCGTTTTATATAGCAACCATATCCACTGAATATCTAAATTAAACATACCAGGAAGAGAGGGTACTGCACACCACACACAGCCAACCCCGACGTGCGTTTCGGAAATAATTCCTTCCTCAGGGGGCGTATGGGGTTGCTGGTGTCTAAACTATTTATAGATGCCTGTACAGGGATATCGCCAATTGCGCCCGGTAATGCAGGACCCACCCACCAGTCCCTTGCCGCCAACACCGCTAACACTAACACACACACGGGGCCCCATGATTTCAGACGCCAGACAGCGGGCGGAAGCAAGGAGGGCGGAGGACGCGTCACCCAGCGCATGCGCAGAAGCAAAGAAACCTCCGGCGGCCATCTTGAAAGAGGGAAATCAA
Source organism: Dendrobates tinctorius (assembly GCF_039654945.1). NCBI lineage: Eukaryota > Metazoa > Chordata > Amphibia > Anura > Dendrobatidae > Dendrobates > Dendrobates tinctorius. The sequence continues at coordinate 27,105,975 of NW_027361727.1, read as the reverse complement.
AAGGGCATAAATCCTTCAGATGCAGGGATATATCAGCAGCAAAAAATAATGCGAAATACTAAAAAGTGAGCATATAAGAAGGAATATCCTCAGTAGAAATATGAAAATTAAGAATATAATCCTATGAAAATATAACCCAGCAGAAAGGCAATATAAAAGAGGCAAGTAGCAACCAACACATATATATATACACACACACATAGTAGTCAAGCCACCATTGAGTAGATTTATAAAAGAATACATATACATATATAAATATATATATATATATCTGCACAGAAAAGTAGCAAAATTACACATATAACAAAATACATAGAATCAAGTCACCACCAGTGGCTAACAGATATAAATAAATATGAATTAATGCATATAATCTTCAGTCAGCTCATCGGCAAATCCAACATAGAGAGTAGCAGTAATAGTACAAAGTTCATCCTCTTGTCGGTGAAGTAGGTATATATGGCATCCATAGACAAACAGCAACATGACAGCAAAGTAGATAACACGAAGAATGGTCACTAGAAATAAAAAACAAAAGTTAAAAAACACAGAATAGCATCACTTATAAGACTACAGCACAAGGGCGACTATAGAAAAGGGGAAATTGACAAACACTTGTTTAAGCCATGTGGATGTACTGTTTTTACTTGCCAAATTCACCTAGATTCAAGTTGACCAAGTCTCTTAGATAATCCACCACCTCTGATATCTATTCTCAAAGCATCAATACCTCTTACTTTCAGGAGGGTAGCATCACAATCGTGATGATCCTTAAAATGCCATGGGATGGTCCTAAGGGTGGCAGAGTCCTCATGGGCCTGTGCCAACTGGATCCCCAACACATGCTCTCTTACCCAGACTTTCATCTGATGTATCGTCAAGCCCACGTAGATCAAGTCACAAGGGCATGTGGCATAATACACAATGTATCTCGTTGTGCAGGTAATACGTTGCCTAATAGTAAAGGTCTTAATGCCACCCGAATCACTAAAAGAGTCACTATGGACAATGTTGGGGCAGGCCACACAGCGGCCACATGGGACACAACCACCCCTAGAAGTGAAACCATCCAAAAATGTAGATGGTTGACGACTAATATGATGACTCGAAACTAGGTGGTCTTTTAAATTTTTTGCAGGCCGGAAAGACATAGATGGCCTCTCCATAATACATTTACCGATGATTGGATCTATCTGAAGAATAGGCCACACCTTTTGCAAAGCCACACGTACAGCATTAGACCTGGAACTAAATGTAGTGACAAACCTCACAATTTGGTTTTTATTGGATGACCTAGATAGATCTGATCTATAAAAAAGATCCTGACGGGAGGCATGCTTGGCCCTATTAAATGCCTTCTTAATTGATCTGCGGCTATAGCCACATGCTAAAAAACATTGGCAAAGCTCCTCAGACTGCCGAAAAAAATCATTATCCATGAAACAGATACGGCAAAGCCGTAAAAATTGTCCCACTGGAACTGCTCGAATTATATAATCCGGATGGCCAGATGTCGCGTGAAGCAAGGATTTGGGGGCAGTTGCCTTCCTAAAAATGTCCGTCTGCAGCACCCCAGCATGATCCCTTCTGATAGTGACATCCAGGAAGTCTAAAGAAGAGGCACTATGTGTAAAAGTTAAATGAATGTTGCGGTCATTGCCATTCAGGAAGACAAACAGCTGCTCAAGGTCGACGGGCGTGCCATTCCAGATGAAGAAGATAGCATCAATGTACCGCGTCCAAAATGGGACACGGCACATTGATGCTCCCTCGTCCGACATAAAGAGGTCCCTCTCCCACAGCCCCAGGAAAAGACCAGCATAAGAGGGCGCATAGGCCACTCTCATTGCTGTCCCCTGGAGCTGTAGGTAGAATGACCCCTTGAACACAAAGAAATTGTGTGTGAGGGTGAACTCCAATAGTTCCAGCAGAAGGTTCCTCAAACCCAAAGAAAGATTGGACGTACTTAAAAAGTATCTCACAGCATTAAGACCATCAGTATGTCTTATGTTAGTGTAGAGGGACTCAACATCTGCTGAAACTAGAAGAGTGTCACCCTCAAGGCAAAGCCCGTCGACCCTGCACAGCAAATCACCTGTATCACGGAGGAAGGAGGGGAGGTTAGTCACCAAAGGTTGCAAGTGAAAATCGATCCACCTCTTAACGTTTTCCAGAAAGTTCCCCCATCCAAACACAATTGGTCTTCCAGGTGGTACAAAGGAATTTTTATGTACTTTCGGAAGAAGGTACAGAGTAGAGATTGTTGGTTCAGGGACTGCTAATGCACTGGACAATTCTTTGGTGATAATGCCGTCCTGTAGAGATCTTTTGAGGATAACATCCAACTGGTAAGAATATGCTGAGAGAGGGTTATATGTAAGTTTTCTATAACAAATATTATTGTTCAACTGTCGAAATACCTCTCTCTCTCATACATATCAACCGGCCACAGGACAACATTACCACCCTTGTCAGCTGGTTTAATAATGACATGCAGAATCTCCTGAAGCGATCTCAATCTGCATCTTTCCTCACGTGTAAGATTATCGTTGACAATAAATCTAGGAATTTTGTATAACTCATCTGTAACCACCCGGACGAACATGTCTATGTTAGTACAAGAGGACAATGGAGGGAACTTAGTAGACCTCGTAACCTTTTCCATCTTGCACAATTGATTCCATTATAAAAGTTTTCAGCGTTATCATCCAAGGAGAGTAAGAAATTTTGTATTAATGGTCAACTGTGGCCAAGCTTCATGCCAGGAAGTTTTCTTCAATAAAAGAGGAGAATGCTAGTTATCTCTGATGGCGTTGAATGCTTCAGGCAAGAAGAAACCCTGCGATCTTTCAAGAATCTTGTGTCATAGGCACTTGGACATTCAATAAAGCTCTCTATGTGAGTATTTGCAGGCTACATCAGCTAACGGCTTGTTTAGATCTCTCTGTCATCATAGCACCCTCTCTTCTGAGAACACAGTAGTGGTGAAAGAAAGGAGAAAGACCAAAGCCGGTCCGAGACCTTGTCTCTATTTTTTCAAAGGCTATGTTGGCTTTGAGGGACTACAGCAAAGACGACCCCTCACTGAGTGTACCGGGAGAAAAGACACCATGCCTCTACAAAGCAGGGCTTTTGAGAAACTTTTGCTCTGATATAATTTTTGACCCCTTGCTGTTTTGAGCATGTCAGTAATAAAGTAATGTAGAGACAGTCTAAAAAGGATACCGTGTAAGTTCCAGTTTACAGTGAAAAAAATTACAAATAAAATACCTAAGGGACATGACATGGCAGTGTCTACGAAATAGGGACAAAAATCTCCACAAACATAGCCAGACCGAAGACATAAAAGTATACAAGGTCTATTCTCTTTGTCTTTGTGGATACTGGACTGGAAAGGTCCATCAGATGAGTTAGGTTTCTACAGTGATTCTTGCAGGACGTATTTAGTTTCTTCTTGTGGATCACCAACAATCATTTTTTTCAGACAATATGAAAAGTCTAAATTTTTGGAAACTCGAGGTCTAAGCTTAAAAACTGCAAATTTATTAATACATATAGTGTAAAGTATACATGAAATTCGTAAAGACAGTCAAGACAATACTTAGAAAACCAGGCAGTATGAGCACATTAGCAATAATCAATAAACAAATATGAATGCATAAACAATAATTTATATATGTATAACAGACACCATCATCATAAGTCTGTTTCAATTCCATTTGCCATAGGTGATAGTGATATTGATATTTTTTTTATCACTTAACAAAATGCAAATTGAGTGAACAAAAGAAGAATGTGAATCACATCAGTACTTATGCTAGGGATGAGCGGACCCGTTAATGTTTAGGTTCGTTGGGTTCAGCCAAACTTTAGTCCAAAGTTTTGATCGAGTACCAGTAGTTGACTCACAGTTGACACTGAACGCGCACCTCATATCAATGAGGACATGATGTTTGGTACAGTAAAATGGCTGTAAAATAGACATAGTAAGAGTTAGGGGGCTGCGAAAGGAAGCAAAATGTGGATTGAGTAATGATTAAAATAGCATAAAATAAAAAAAAAATACAAAAAAATAATAATCTTGTAACAGGAGGTAGAGGTCCAAGTGGAGAAGTGGAGAAGTGCCTTGATTACATAGTTTACTGTACTTGTTAATACATAAATAAATAAAAAAAACTCATCAAGCTCATGGAGAGTCATCTATGAGACACCCTCATTACTAACCCTGTAATTAAAAATAATAAAACACACGCACAGAAAAAAAAGTAAAAATAATCCTAGCAGCTACGATATAATCGTTTGGGGTTCCCAAGATGTCCAACGATTCTCTTCTGTAAACTATGGAGCGTCGTTCTGAGAACAAGGCTTCATAGGTTGCTCGCAATCATGTCTCATGGCGATGATACAAAAATATTCAGGATTGAGAGTCCTCAGTAGTTGATACCTTTTAATGGCTAACTGAAAAGATGGTAACACATTGCAGCTTTCGAGACTACTCAGGTCTCTTATATCACCACCCGTAAGACATGACGGCGAGTGACCTATGGAGCCTGCATAGGTCGCTCGTGGTCATGTCTCATGAGTGATTGGGCAATGACGTCAGTAGCATCGTTGCCCGTGAGGCATGACTATGAGTGATGTATTGAGCCTCGTTCTCAAGGCTTCATAGGTCACTCGCGGTCACGTTTCACCGGCAGTGAAGTCAGTAACTTCATCTCTCGTGAGTAACCTAGAAGCGTCATTCTCAGAACAATGCTCCATAGGTTACAGTAGAGAATCACTGGATGTTGTGGGAACCCATATGGATTACATTGGAGCTGCTAGGATTATTTTTTAATAATAAATGGGTAAACAAGGGAATGTGTGTGGGAAGTCTTTATTTAAATAAACATTTTTTTCCTGCATGTGTCATTTTTTTAAAATACAGATTTAGTAATGGGGATATCTGATAGATGACTCTATATCACTAACCCCTGGACTTGGTGCCAGCTGACATTACACATCTGAGACATCAACCCCAAAAACTATTACCCCGATTGCGTCAGATTAGGCTATGCGTCAGAATTGGTGACTCTAATGGATCAGCCATTTCTGTGGTGGCTGAGGGCTGGTTTTATTAGGCTAGGAAGGGGTCAATATACATGACCCTTCCTAGCCTATTAATATCAGCCACCAGCTATCTGCTTTGCCTTTGCTGGATATTAAAAATAGTGGGGACCAAACTACATTTTTTACGGTCTCACCATTTTTAATAACCAGCAAAGGCAAAGCAGACAGCTGGGAGCTGATGTTAATAGGCTGGGAAGCTCCAATGATATTGGGCCCTTCCCAGCATAAGACTAGCTTACAGCTCTCTGTTTTCCCTTGGATGGTTATTAAAAATAAGAGTGATCCCCTGTCATTTTGTTTAATTATTTATTTATTTTACATAGTCCCTACACTAGTCAGAGCACAATCACTGTGCAACCCATGATCCAGGCCTGGTCACATGTTGTGGCCCCCAATCACAGCCATGCCAATACTTGTCATGCCCAGACTTCTCATTCTTAATTACATTGGCTGGATGTTTGGGGTCGTTGTCCAGCTGTGGGATAGTTTTGCAGCCAATCAGATGCCTCACTGATAGTATTGCATGATGGATAAGTATCTGAATGTATTTCTCAGCATTGAGGATGTCATTAATCCTGACCAAATTCCCAACTAAATTTGTTGAAATGCAGCCTCAAAACCTGCAGCACACTATACCGAGTGCTGCTTTCCAGTCCTTTGGTGAAAAAAATGCCCTTGCTTAGATACATACATTTCATATTTTGATGCCTTCCTGCAGAGTACCTATTACGATGTTTCTGCACTCCAGTTTCCATGTTTTTGTGCATAGTCGAGTCACTTAGTCTTATTTCCATTTAGGTCTGTCTTTCTTATTGCAATTCTGTGATAAACACCTCTTCTGGTCAGAGTTCTCCAAACAGTAGATGGGTGTAGCAGGATACCATCTGTTTCTGCCAGTTCTGAACTGATTGATCTGCTGGACATAGTCCAATTTTAAACGGAAGCATGATATATCATTCATCTGCTGCATTAAGTATCTTTGGCCGACCACTGCATCTACAGTCCTCAATGTTGCCCATTTCTTGTTGTTTATTCAAAAGATTTTGAACGGTACATCTTGAAATCCCAGTGTCTCTTGAAATACTGTATTTTCTAGGGAGAGGTTTGCTGATGCAGTATAACTACCTTGTTTCTTGTCACTGTGCTCAGTTTTACCGTTGTTTATTACTAATGACATCAAACAGTTTTTAACAACCTCACTTTTGTAGCAGAATTTAACTGTTCCCCACCCCATTTTAACTCTCCTGCACATCTGTTTCTGTTTCAGTCAATTATAGTTTTTTTAGCCTACATATGAAAATGATGATTATTATCACCTATTTGGTAGGATTGGTTACCCATGCACTTGACTCCCTCCAGGTGAACCTTCTATTGTGGCCTTTTCAACACTTCCAATGCTGATTAGGCCTTGCAATGTCATATATTTGTGTGGTGACACACATCATTGCAAAGCATTAGGCCTAGTCTGGGAAGTTGGAAGAGAAGAGCGGAGCACGGGGAGAATCACTGCTAAGAGAACAGTTTTAATTTTTTTTACCCCCAAATCATAATTGATTCTCATTTCCTTGCCAAATCTACCATATTTTAGTTTTGACTGAGTGGCAAATCTTGGTAGGATTTGAACCGAGGACCCCAGTGCTGCAAGTCAACAGTGTTGACCACTGTTCCACCATGCTCACAATATATGCATCCCAAGGGCACTGATTCTTCCAACCAAGTCTAAGCGTAGGATGAACTAAGCCTGACATAGCTGCCTTGAGATGGGCTTTTGGCTTGTCTAATATTCCTAGTAATGTTGACTCAAAAATTGGCTATCTTTATTTTTTGTTTTTTTATTTCATTCTTGTGACATTCTTAAACAAGCACTAGCTCACATAAAGTAAGGCTAGTTTCACACTAGCGTTCATTCCACGCAGCGCACGGCGCCGCTAAGCCCCGCCCCCTGCCGGCTCCCAGCCTGACCCATCCGGTCATCACCGCCTACTATCGCACATGGACGCTTGCGATCTGCGCACCCTATCTTTAGCATAGGGTGCGCAGATCGTGCGCTAGTAGGATTTTGGCTTGCGTTGCGCACTTTTGAAGGTACGCCGAGCGCGCCGAAATGCAACATGCTGCGTTTGGCGCACACGGGCGCACATTGAAAAGTGCGCAGCGCACGCCAAAATCCTACTAGCGCACGGCCAGCGCATGAACTGCGCACCCTATGCTAAAGATTTTTTTCCTTCTGGAGGAAAGTTAATTTTAATGATACATGCATGGTTCGTGAAAGGTATTGTTTGGCTTTAGTGCGACGCTTCATGGAAAATATCCAAAAGAATGTTTAACCCATTTAGACAACCGCCGTACATGTACGATGGATGTGCGCACTGCTTGTATGGAGCGGACTTAGAAGCTGAGCCTGCTCAATGTAACGTATATATGCCAGCTGTGTAACACAGCCGCCATCCAGAGTAGCTCACACTACACCGTTCTACATATTTTCAAAAGTTGTCAAGATCAGTTATGAAATCAACCATTTCTTAATGATTTTTAATTGAAATCTGACAATGAAAATTTTTAGTTATCTCTTGTTTCTATGACACCAAATAGTTTTCCTTTTACTACTACATATAATTAATATAATCAGAGAAATTTCCGGACTTACATAATAGTATTTGCCGAAAAAAAATGAAGAGATCCAGAAAAATATATTAAAATAACATATTTATTAATTACACATAAAAATAAAAATTAGAAAAAATGCCCAGTAGGAGGCGCTCATATGCCCTAACAATAATAATGATAACAAGGCATGTATAGGTAATAAAAGTTAGATATGAAAAGCATTTAAAGAGCCATAATTAACTCCATGAACCCTCAAAAAATAAATAATGCCAATGTGTTTAATGGATAAGGTACAGCGGCAACATAACAACTAAGTTTAAGTCCCTGTACCAATGAAAGTGTACAATCAAGATTAATTAATAAGGTACAACGGAAACATGACATCTAAGTCTAAGTCCTTATACCAATATAAGAGAACAACTAATAACCCAGTGAGCCAAATGAGGATAAATAAGCCATAAATGACATTACCTAAATGCTGTGAACACAAGTAGCCGTGGGCGCTGCAGCCTCCTCCACCCCAACGCGCGTTTCGCAACAAGCTTCTTCCGGGGGTCTCTTACAATAGTCTAAGAGTAATCTGCAAGCATTGATGGATCCCATTTTTCTTGATATCTTTTCTCCATAGCCGTAATATATTGGTGAAAGCTCTCACCCTGCTTGTCGCTCAATTAACTGCAGTTTAGTGGAGAAAATTCTAGATGCAAATGTAAGAAATGAATTTTAAGGACATGTTACAGTCAAGATGCTTATATTGTCACGCACAGTGTAGGACAGACAAAGTGCAACACAAAGGGACTAGGGAACGGGATCCAAACACTAGCAAGGGGAAGTGAAGACCCCTAGACTGATCTAACATCACTCTGTCTGTCCTATCTTCCCTATATAGGTTCTGCACCTATCGCCAAACAGGATACCTAGTCCCTGTGTGACCCTGGTGAAAAACCCTGCCCTGGAAGGAACAGGGTGAACACTAGTCAATCCCACTAACACTAAAAACAGTAAGGATAAATGAAACCAGGGGGACACTTAGCTTGAGTAGAGTCAGTAATGAGTGGTCATAGAGGAGCACTTAGGAAGCTCGTTATGCCGTTACCACTTTCAACCAATCCTATGGGTTGATTAACAAGCTCCTTACCAAGTACTGGTTAATCCTGAAAGGGGACCCAGATTTGTCCAAGCATATTCCACCGCCGACCTAGAATGGTATTCCGCAGAAGCAGCACGTTACGGAACCTAGTTGCACCAAGCAACACCACCTTGAGTTCAGGATCCCTATCCTCTCTCCCAATTTCTCTGAACCCTGGTTGCTATGCATGTAGAGCCCCCAAATGTCTTTGCTGCACCTCCATTTTAAATGGGGCACATGAATGTAAATGCAATACCACAGGTACTCATACAAAATTAATTTTCATGTTAACTGTTAATCCATTTTTGTGGTGTACTTGATTGAATGTGGTTGCGGCCTACAGTATGTAAGTCGAACCATACGAACGATGCATGCTAGATTGAACAAGCATCGACAGAATATCCGAAATGGTTTTCTCCTGCACTGCCTTTCTAAACATTTTTTAACTGTGCATCAAAAAAATCTAAAAACTTTGAAACTAACGATTATTGACCACATACCTGATACCGTGGCTGATCGCTTCAGCAGCTTAATCAATAGAGAAAGCTTTTGGATATTCAAGCTTGGCACTCTTGCCCCTGAAGGTTTGAATTTAACTATTGATAAGGTGACCAGATACTTTTATTTGCCTTTTTTTTATCATCAGTGCGTTTTATTTATGTGCTATTGTTTACATGCTTTTATTAATCTGCTTTTTATTGTTAATATGGGTTCTCGCTTTTTATTGGTCTTTTTATTGGTCTACTAACCTGTTATTCATTTTTATCTATTTTTTCATCTCCATTTATTTTTTGCTCCTTTTTGCATATTTTACACACTTAAAACCTGGTTAGCTCATGCTGTTTTATGTTTTATATGGGTTGTTTTTATCTTTTTTTTATTGTAATATATGATATCTTTTTTTCTTTGTAACATGTGACTATCATTATAACATGTGACAGTTGTGACTATTGTGATTGGCTGCTTCCCATTTAAATACCCCATCCCCTATGTCATTAATAAAAATCCACCTGATGAAGACGGATTCTCCGTCGAAACGCGTTGTGGTTTAACCCCATCTCTCGTCTGAATCTCTTTCCTGCGCTCCTAAGACCGTTTTCCATTTTCTCATCACTTAGCTTGAGTAGACTCAGAGAGAAACGCCAATGCCCTCCAAACTCCAAGAGGTCGCCAGAAGACTGCTACAGCTCCAAGCTTCAACAGAATAGTGCAATTAGGAAATAACACCTGCAACTCCCAACAGGAAGATGGGAGTTATGAACACACAGATCTTGGTGACACAATTAAGGCCGGGGAGGTGACCACTAATCTGCAAGGCCAAATGCTGAAACCTTCTGCAACCCAATGCAGTGCAACTGTCTGCATTCTCTGACACACCTGTGACATGTATGTTTTGAGGAAATTTTCCACCAACTCATCATAGTTATCTGCTCTTGAGTTCCACAAAAAATTAGTTACCACTAATGCAAATGCAGCCTTTCCCTTGTCCCACACCAAATCGAGACACTTTTCATCTTGAAGAAGCTTGTGAATCTGAGGTCCAATAAAGACTCCTTCCTTTATCTTTGCTTCACTCAACTTTGGAAATGTATCAATGAGATATATATGTGAATGCTTTTGCATTTTTATCCATTGCCTTTACAAAAGTTCTTCATTAGGTAGAACTTGATATGCAATGGTGGTAACAACATTTTATGTGAGTCAACAAGTGCTGGGTGCAGGACATTTTTACTCCCTGGCTGAAGTGAATGTTGGGTTGGCCAGTCTCTTTTATTGTAGTAATAGTCTCTTGAATGACTATCCCCCCTCACCGAGAAAGCAGCAGAACTTTGTGTATCCACCCAGGTGACCAAGTAAGAGAGTAACCACCTGTATGTCAGCACAAAAGAGCCACAAATGTTGGCCATGGCTCAGGAACTTCATCAGCTGTTTCATGTTGTCATAGGTTTCTTTCACATGGATGGAATAACCAGCTGGAAATGTAAGTAGCGCATTGCCATTATGGAGCAAGATCGCTTTTAGCCTGGTTTTGGACAAATCAATGAAGAATCTCCATTCCTCTGGATAATGACTTATCTTCAGAGCTTCCATTAAACTGTTAATGTTGTTGCATGCCACAAGATTGCCCTCCATGAAGAAGTATTCAACAAGATCTTTATCTCAATTGCCGAACAAAGAATTATGAACATAGCCTTCTAGGAGATTCCACTGCTGAAGCCAGGAACCTAAGAGCTCAGCCTTACTGCTGTAGCTGGGAACCTAAGAGCACAGCCTTACTCGTGGGCAGATACAAATCTCTAACAAGATCGTTCAGTTCACTTTGTGTTATAAGGTGCAGTTCAGTTGAGACTGCTAACAGAAAGTCTGGGTCATGAGAGGAAGATTCTTCATGACACCAAGCGCCCTCACGTATTCTTCCCTTGCAACCACTGAGTAAGATGTGATGCACGTCTATCGCGGCATGTGTGTGGAGCCCAACTCTTCAGAAAGTTGTGGGAAGCAGGGTGTGTTGCAGTCCGCGCTGCCGAGATTCACAAATCACCTGGGATGCAAGATGTTGTAGCAGTGTACTCCTTTATTTCCTCCTACGCATTTTGGCGCCCTTCCTGGCACCTTCCTCAGGGATATAGGCGGTAATATCCATGAGGAAGGTGCCAGGAAGGGCGCCGAAACGTGTAGGAGGAAATAAAGGAGTACACTGCTACAACATCTTGCATCCCAGGTGATTTGTGAATCTCGGCAGCGCGGACTGTAACACACCCTGCTTCCCACAACTTTCTGAAGGTTTTTCCACGTGCGAGTGGTTGGTGGAGGTCCTGCAGCAGCTGATTCTGTGATATGCTCTCAAGCCAGTTGTGAGTTACACAACTGGAATAGGTGAGTGGAACTGTATTATACCGCTCATACTTCTAGTGTCACTAGTGATAGGGCACTATTGCGCCTCTTGTTCCCCCCACCATTTTTGTATTGAGCCCAACTCTTGTCCTTCATCTCCTATTCTGCAGCCAAAATACAGGTTGCATATAGCAAGAAACTCGGCACTCAACTTAACGTGATCAAGTAAGGTTTTTAATGGTATCCACAAAGTAGTAACAGAAACGTTTCGGTCCTGATAATGGACCTTCTTCAGTCACCGTTATAGTTTACGTAGGGATATGGGTGGACCCATGAGATCACTTGATGCTAGTAGTAGAGTTGAGCGACTTTTGGTTTTTTAGGGTCGCGTTTCGTTTCGTGAAACCCGACTTTTCCAAAAGTCGGGTCGAGCAAGATCGTCCGATTATAGGGAGAAGTCGGGGTCGTCCCGAAACACGAAACCCAATGTAAGTCAATGGGGAATAAAAGTCGGCAGTGAGAGGAGGACAGGAAACACACCTACAGTGCCCATTTGAATGCCAAAAGCATCAATTCTTCTTTCTTAAGCTTGTCAACCTTAATTAACTTCATATTACAAGTTACGCACTGAAAAATGGGGGTTATTTGGCTACAAACTGTGGGGGGGGGGGGGGCTGGCTCCAGGTTTTCATGTGCCCTGGGCGAAAGAGCGCCCCTTTAACACATACCACAACTCATCATGCTCCGATACGGCAGAGAAATAGCGGTATAGTACAATGAAAAATACCTCACTTTTTACATCTCATGACGAGGCCCATCTATTTCTCCATACAGAATCATTGGTCCCATATAATGTTTGAAACAGTATATGATGAGCTCCACATAATGCTACAGTATATGTTGGTCCCCATGGATGAAGCTCCACTGTCTTATGGGCCCAAATAATGCTCCAAACATAATGGGCCCCATTTCTAATGCTCTAGTGTATAATGGGCCCTGTAAATGCTGCTCCAGTGTCTGATGTCCACCTTTGGAATGTTCCAGTGTATGGTGGGCCCCATCTATCATTCTCCAGAGTATAGTGCTCCCCAAAAATTGCTGTCCCTACATTGAAAACAATCAAATAAGTCTCCTCGCTAGGGAATCCCTGTACTTGTCTGGACAGGTGCTGTAGCTTGCTTAACAGCTCGCCAGCCGTTCTCACGCCCAGTATGGATTGCACGTGATTGCACAAAGGTTAGAAAGGGTACCGTATCCCTGGATAACATGTATGGATAGCGTACACATTCAAAATATATGTCTATACAGCATGAGGCAGGCTCAGACGGTGTTAGGCCCAGTATGGATTGCACGTCATTGCACAAAGGTTAGAAAGGGTACCGTATCCACGGATAATATGTATGGATAGCGTACACATTCAAAATATATGTCTATACAGCATGAGGCAGGCTCAGACGGTGTTAGGCCCAGTATGGATTGCACGTCATTGCACAAAGGTTAGAAAGGGTACCGTATCCCCGGATAACATGTATGGATAGCGTACACATTCAAAATATATGTCTCAGGAGGCAGGCTCAGACGGTGTCAGGCACAGTATGGATTTGACGGCCCAGATTACACAGAGGAGGAGCAGGGAGAGGTAAAGATTGCAAATGCTGGGGCCCTGCCCAAGCAAGGGGGGCCCACTCGTGGGCGTCGGTACTGGCACTGGGCCCCTCATAGTACAGCGGTGTGTCTGACGGCGGGTGTGCACCACCGCCGTCAGAGACACTTGATTGCCAGTGCCCGCGCCCAAGAGTCGGCCTACCCACCTGTCCAGGGCAACGGCACTCGCACGGTGTCGTGCGGTAGGTGGTGATCCCGGCCATGGGGGGGGAGGCAGCACAGTTAGGGAGTTTTAGAAAGTGGCATATGTTGATGTTGGACATTCAGCTGATGCAAAAGGCGAAATAGGTGAAGTACCAGGAAGAGGTGGACCAAAGCAAGCCATTTTTCTGTCACCCTATGTGTCATCAGGGGAAGGTGGGACAAAATCCTTGGAAACCCATGCGTGGTTCATTTTAATGAAGGTTAGATCATCCACATTTTGGGTTGACAGACGGGTCCTTTTTTCTGTAAGGATTGATCCAGCTGCACTGAAGACTCTTTCCGATAGCACACTTGCAGCTGGGCAAGCGAGCTCCTGTAAGGCATATTGGGCCAATTCAGGCCAGGTGTCCAGTTTAGCGGCCCAATAGTCAAAGGGGAATGACCTGTGTGGGAGAACATCGATATGGGAGGAAAAGTAGTTTGTAACCATAGTTGACAACTGCTGTCTCCTGTCACTTTCCATCGATGCAGTATTACCAGTTGTGTGAGCGGTATTTGAAAAATCAGTCCACAACATTGTCATGAAACCCCTGTCTCCAACGCCACTTCTGCTGTGTGCACCACGAACACCTCTGCCAAGCTGCCCCCGGCCCGTACGGCTCGTGTGAGAACCATCACCGCTGCTGTGTGCTGGGAATGCCTCAAGCAACCGATTTACCAGAGTTGCTTGTTTATTAGCCAATATTAGGTCAAGGTTCTCCTGTGGCATGATGTTTTGTAATTTGCCTTTATAGCGTGGATCCAGGATGCTGGCCAACCAGTAGTCGTCATCGTTCATCATTTTGGCAATGCGGGGGTCCCTTTTTAGGATCCGCAAGGCATAATCTGACATGTGGGCCAATGTTCCCGGTGTCAATGATGCACTGCGAGTGCTGGGTGGAGGAGCACTTTCTGGCAAATCCACATCCCTCCAGTCACGCACAAACCCTGTACCAGACCTTGCCACGCCAACATTTTCACTTGCCCCACGAGATGCATCCTCCTCCCCTAAGTAATCATCCCCATCATCCTCCTCCTCCTCCTCCTCCTCTTCTTCCTCCACTTCGTCCAGGAGAGGTCCCTGAGCAGACAATGGCTGAATGTCATCAAGGATTCCCTCCTCCTCTTCCTCCTCATCAACATTGGCTGCAGACGCCTGCTCCTTAAGGTGCGTCAAAGTTTGCATGAGCAGACGCATAAGTGGTATGCTCATGCTTAGGATGGCGTCGTCTGCGCTTACCAGCTGTGTGCATTCCTCAAAACACTGAAGGACTTTACAAAGGTCTTTCAGCTTCGACCACTGCACGCCTGTCAACTCCATGTCTGCTCTCAAAGTGCCTGGCCGTGTATCCTCCCACAAATGCATTATGGCCTGCCTCTGCTCGCACAGCCGCTCCACCATGTGCAGGGTGGAGTTCCACCTTGTTGCAATGTCGATAATGAGGCGGTGGTTGGGAAGGTGGAGCAATCGCTGCAGCTTCTGCATACGAACGGAGTGTACAGGCGACCGGCGGATGTGCGCGCACAGTCTTCGCACCTTCTGGAGCAGGGCTGTTAACTCCGGATAATTTTTGAGGAAGCACTGCACCACCAGGTTCAAGGTGTGAGCCAAGCAAGGTATGTGGCTGAGTTTTGGAAGGGCTATGGCTGCCACAAAATTACGGCCGTTATCACTAACTACCTTGCCTGCCTCAAGATGTACACTGCCCAGCCATGACTCAGTTTGTCGCTGAAAGTACTCGGCCAGCACCTCGGCGGTGTGTCTGTCGCCCAAACACATCATCTGCAACACAGCCTGCTGACGCTTTCCACTAGCTGCTCGATAGGGGGACACATCGTGTGCAACAGTGGCAGCTGCAGATGGAGTGCTCGTACGACTGCGTTCTGTGGACGAGCTTTCGCTTCTGGAGGAGGAGGAGGAGGAGGGTCGAACGCCTACAGCCAACTGTTTCCTATACCGTGGGCTAGGCAGCACTGTCCCACCACCGCTGTCCCCTGTGGACCCTGCATCCACCACATTAACCCAGTGCGCAGTGATGGACACGTAACGGCCCTGGCCATGCCGACTGGACCATGCATCAGTTGTGAGGTGCACCTTTCCGCTCACTGACTGCTTGAGTGCATGGACAATGCGGTCTTTCACATGATGGTGGAGGGCTGGGATGGCTTTGCGAGAGAAGAAGTGGCGACTGGGTAGGTCATAGCGTGGTACTGCATAGGCCATGAGTTCGCGGAAAGCTGTGCTTTCCACCAACCGAAAGGGCATCATCTCAAACGAGATTAGTTTGGCAATGTGGGCGTTCAAACCCAGTGTACGCGGATGAGAGACTGAGTACTTTCTTGACCTACTCATAGTGTCTGGGAGGGTGAGCTGGACTTGAGAGCTGCATATGGTGGAAGTAGCGGTGGACAGGGCGGACTGAGAGAGGGTTGATGATGGTGATGGAGTTGGTGTTCTTTCTGATGGCCTAGAATCAGTCTTTCGTTGATATAACAGTGGGATTCCCTGACTGCTGTGGCCTTGCAACGACACCTCAACATTTGCTGCTGTGCTAACCGGTGGGCTTACAGTGGGGGAAACAATGTAGCGTTGCTGACTACCTTCGTTGTGATCAGTTGCACATGTGGCACTTGAGGTTTGGTGTTGTGTCCACGCTTGCAAGTGCATGCTGGTTAAATGTCTAAGCATGCAACTGGTATTCAAATTTTTCAGATTTTTCCCTCGGCTAAAGGTCTTTGCGCACTTCTTACAGATAACCTTGGCCTGATCATGAGGATTTTGTTCAAAAAAGTGCCACACAGCACTCTTCCTACTTTGTCAGACATTTTGCGGCCTAGCACGCTGTGATCTTTTGACCCTCTGGACAAGCTGTCCAGCAACTCTTTTGATGTTTGGAACCTGTCTTTGGAGTGCTCCGGGCCTGCCAGATAACAGCTGTTGCGATGTCGATGTCTGCTGTGGATGCTCCTCATCTGAGCTATTGGAAGCAGCACCCTCTTCCCCCAATGGATGCCAATCTGGGTCAACAACTGGGTCATCCATCACCTCCTCTTCTATGTCATGTGCACCTTTCTCTGTGTCACCGTGTATGGTGGTATAGTGTGCGGGAAGGGGCACCTGAGTCTCATCAGGGTCAAAATCTGGCTCTGTACACTGCGAGGACAATGTAGTGCTCTGAGTGAATGTACCAGCAGAATCATGCATCAGCGGCTGTGCATCAGTGCACTCCATGTCAGATTCATCTTGGCCTGGGTAATTCACCATTTGACTTGATAATCCAGGCATGGTATGTGAAAACAGCTCCATGGAGTAATCAGTAGTATGGCCTGCGTCATCCTTCAATCTTGGTTGGGGTGAAGGACACAAGGAAAGGTGTGGTTCATGAACATGAGCCTCCAATGACGACTCAGTGCTTTTACTTTTTACAACTGAAGAAGAGGAGGCGATAGAGCTGGAGGCTGAGTCAGCAATGTAAGACAAAACTTTTTCCTGATGCTCTGCCTTTAAAAGCGGTTTGCCAACTCCTAGAAAACTAAGCGTTCGAGGCCTTATGTAGCCAGACGATGATGCAGGGTCAGCACCTCCTGCATTCAGTCCTATTTTGCTCTTGCCACTACCATCAGATCCACCACCAACACCATCATTACCAGCTGCCAACCCCCGCCCAATTCCACGGCCTCTTCCACCAGCCTTCCTCATTTTTGGTAGAAATGTAGACAAAATCCAACAAACTATATAGTAATGTAAAACAAGGTAAAAGGTGTCTATAGGACAGGGGAGATTTAGAATTTCTGCACACACTTGTGGACAGTGGACACTTTTGGATTGTGTGAGGCCCACTGATATCTGAGCGCTATGTGACACGCTCGATGACACAGCTGCCTGTGACCAAAGTGACGAGAGGATAATGGAGATTTTGAATCTCTGTGTACACTTTTGGACACTGGACACTTGTGGATTGTGTGAGGCCCACTGATATCTGAGCGCTATGTGACACGCTCGATGGCACAGCTGCCTGTGACCAAAGTGACGAGAGGATAATGGAGATTTTGAATCTCTGCGTACACTTTTCGACACTGGACACTTGTAGATTGTGTGAGGCCCACTGATATCTGAGCGCTATGTGACACGCTCGATGGCACAGCTGCCTGTGACCAAAGTGACGAGAGGATAATGGAGATTTTGAATCTCTGCGTACACTTTTGGACACTGGACACTTGTGGATTGTGTGAGGCCCACTGATATCTGAGCGCTATGTGACACGCTCGATGGCACAGCTGCCTGTGACCAAAGTGACGAGAGGATAATGGAGATTTTGAATCTCTGCGTACACTTTTGGACACTGGACACTTGTGGATTGTGTGAGGCCCACTGATATCTGAGCGCTATGTGACACGCTCGATGGCACAGCTGCCTGTGACCAAAGTGACGAGAGGATAATGGAGATTTTGAATCTCTGCGTACACTTTTGGACACTGGACACTTGTAGATTGTGTGAGGCCCACTAATATCTGAGCGCTATGTGACACGCTCGATGGCACAGCTGCCTGTGACCAAAGTGACGAGAGGATAATGGAGATTTTGAATCTCTGCGTACACTTTTGGACACTGGACACTTGTAGATTGTGTGAGGCCCACTGATATCTGAGCGCTATGTGACACGCTCGATGGCACAGCTGCCTGTGACCAAAGTGACGAGAGGATAAGGGAGATTTTGAATCTCTGCACACACTTTTGGACAGTGGACACTTGTGGATTGTGTGCGGCCCACTGATATCTGAGCGCTATGTGACACGCTCGATGGCACAGCTGCCTGTGACCAAAGTGACGAGAGGATAATGGAGATTTTGAATCTCTGCGTACACTTTTGGACACTGGACACTTGTGGATTGTGTGAGGCCCACTGATATCTGAGCGCTATGTGACACGCTCGATGGCACAGCTGCCTGTGACCAAAGTGACGAGAGGATAATGGAGATTTTGATTCTCTGCGTACACTTTTGGACACTGGACACTTGTAGATTGTGTGCGGCCCACTGATATCTGAGCGCTATGTGACAGGCTCGATGGCACAGCTGCCTGTGACCAAAGTGACGAGAGGATAATGGAGATTTTGATTCTCTGCGTACACTTTTGGACACTGGACACTTGTAGATTGTGTGCGGCCCACTGATATCTGAGCGCTATGTGACACGCTCGATGGCACAGCTGCCTGTGACCAAAGTGACCAGAGGATAATGGAGATTTTGAATCTCTGCGTACACTTTTGGACACTGGACACTTGTGGATTGTGTGAGGCCCACTGATATCTGAGCGCTATGTGACACGCTCGATGGCACAGCTGCCTGTGACCAAAGTGACGAGAGGATAATGGAGATTTTGAATCTCTGCGTACACTTTTCGACACTGGACACTTGTAGATTGTGTGCGGCCCACTGATATCTGAGCGCTATGTGACACGCTCGATGGCACAGCTGCCTGTGACCAAAGTGACGAGAGGATAATGGAGATTTTGAATCTCTGCGTACACTTTTGGACACTGGACACTTGTGGATTGTGTGAGGCCCACTGATATCTGAGCGCTATGTGACACGCTCGATGGCACAGCTGCCTGTGACCAAAGTGACGAGAGGATAATGGAGATTTTGAATCTCTGCGTACACTTTTGGACACTGGACACTTGTGGATTGTGTGAGGCCCACTGATATCTGAGCGCTATGTGACACGCTCGATGGCACAGCTGCCTGTGACCAAAGTGACGAGAGGATAATGGAGATTTTGAATCTCTGCGTACACTTTTGGACACTGGACACTTGTGGATTGTGTGAGGCCCACTGATATCTGAGCGCTATGTGACACGCTCGATGGCACAGCTGCCTGTGACCAAAGTGACGAGAGGATAATGGAGATTTTGAATCTCTGCGTACACTTTTGGACACTGGACACTTGTGGATTGTGTGAGGCCCACTGATATCTGAGTGCTATGTGACACGCTCGATGGCACAGCTGCCTGTGACCAAAGTGACGAGAGGATAATGGAGATTTTGAATCACTGCGTACACTTTTGGACACTGGACCCTTGTGGATTGTGTGCGGCCCACTGATATCTGAGCGCTATGTGACACGCTCGATGGCACAGCTGCCTGTGACCAAAGTGACGAGAGGATAATGGAGATTTTGAATCTCTGCGTACACTTGTGGACAGTGGACACTTGTGGATTGTGTGCAGCCCACTGATATCTGAGCGCTATGTGACACGCTCGATGGCACAGCTGCCTGTGACCAAAGTGACGAGAGGATAATGGAGATTTTGAATCTCTGCGTACACTTTTGGACACTGGACACTTGTGGATTGTGTGAGGCCCACTGATATCTGAGCGCTATGTGACACGCTCGATGGCACAGCTGCCTGTGACCAAAGTGACGAGAGGATAATGGAGATTTTGAATCTCTGCGTACACTTTTGGACACTGGACACTTGTGGATTGTGTGAGGCCCACTGATATCTGAGTGCTATGTGACACGCTCGATGGCACAGCTGCCTGTGACCAAAGTGACGAGAGGATAATGGAGATTTTGAATCACTGCGTACACTTTTGGACACTGGACCCTTGTGGATTGTGTGCGGCCCACTGATATCTGAGCGCTATGTGACACGCTCGATGGCACAGCTGCCTGTGACCAAAGTGACGAGAGGATAATGGAGATTTTGAATCTCTGCGTACACTTGTGGACAGTGGACACTTGTGGATTGTGTGCGGCCCACTGATATCTGAGCGCTATGTGACACGCTCGATGGCACAGCTGCCTGTGACCAAAGTGACGAGAGGATAATGGAGATTTTGAATCTCTGCGTACACTTTTGGACACTGGACACTTGTGGATTGTGTGAGGCCCACTGATATCTGAGCGCTATGTGACAGGCTCGATGGCACAGCTGCCTGTGACCAAAGTGACGAGAGGATAATGGAGATTTTGAATCTCTGCGTACACTTGTGGACAGTGGACACTTGTGGATTGTGTGCGGCCCACTGATATCTGAGCGCTATGTGACACGCTCGATGGCACAGCTGCCTGTGACCAAAGTGACGAGAGGATAATGGAGATTTTGAATCTCTGCGTACACTTTTGGACACTGGACACTTGTGGATTGTGTGAGGCCCACTGATATCTGAGCGCTATGTGACACGCTCGATGGCACAGCTGCCTGTGACCAAAGTGACGAGAGGATAATGGAGATTTTGAATCTCTGCGTACACTTTTGGACACTGGACACTTGTAGATTGTGTGCGGCCCACTGATATCTGAGCGCTATGTGACACGCTCGATGGCACAGCTGCATGTGACCAAAGTGACGAGAGGATAATGGAGATTTTGAATCTCTGCGTACACTTTTGGACACTGGACACTTGTAGATTGTGTGAGGCCCACTGATATCTGAGCGCTATGTGACACGCTCGATGGCACAGCTGCCTGTGACCAAAGTGACGAGAGGATAATGGAGATTTTGAATCTCTGCGTACACTTTTGGACAGTGGACACTTGTAGATTGTGTGAGGCCCACTGATATCTGAGCGCTATGTGACACGCTCGATGGCACAGCTGCCTGTGACCAAAGTGACGAGAGGATAATGGAGATTTTGAATCTCTGCGTACACTTTTGGACACTGGACACTTGTGGATTGTGTGAGGCCCACTGATATCTGAGCGCTATGTGACACGCTCGATGGCACAGCTGCCTGTGACCAAAGTGACGAGAGGATAATGGAGATTTTGAATCTCTGCGTACACTTTTGGACACTGGACACTTGTGGATTGTGTGAGGCCCACTGATATCTGAGCGCTATGTGACACGCTCGATGGCACAGCTGCCTGTGACCAAAGTGACGAGAGGATAATGGAGATTTTGAATCTCTGCGTACACTTTTGGACACTGGACACTTGTAGATTGTGTGCGGCCCACTGATATCTGAGCGCTATGTGACAGGCTCGATGGCACAGCTGCCTGTGACCAAAGTGACGAGAGGATAATGGAGATTTTGATTCTCTGCGTACACTTTTGGACACTGGACACTTGTAGATTGTGTGCGGCCCACTGATATCTGAGCGCTATGTGACACGCTCGATGGCACAGCTGCCTGTGACCAAAGTGACGAGAGGATAATGGAGATTTTGAATCTCTGCGTACACTTTTGGACACTGGACACTTGTGGATTGTGTGAGGCCCACTGATATCTGAGCGCTATGTGACACGCTCGATGGCACAGCTGCCTGTGACCAAAGTGACGAGAGGATAAGGGAGATTTTGAATCTCTGCGTACACTTTTGGACACTGGACACTTGTGGATTGTGTGCGGCCCACTGATATCTGAGCGCTATGTGACACGCGCGATGGCACAGCTGCCTGTGACCAAAGTGACGAGAGGATAATGGAGATTTTGAATCTCTGCGTACACTTTTGGACACTGGACACTTGTGGATTGTGTGAGGCCCACTGATATCTGAGCGCTATGTGACACGCTCGATGGCACAGCTGCCTGTGACCAAAGTGACGAGAGGATAATGGAGATTTTGAATCTCTGCGTACACTTTTGGACACTGGACACTTGTGGATTGTGTGAGGCCCACTGATATCTGAGCGCTATGTGACACGCTCGATGGCACAGCTGCCTGTGACCAAAGTGACGAGAGGATAATGGAGATTTTGAATCTCTGCGTACACTTTTGGACACTGGACACTTGTGGATTGTGTGAGGCCCACTGATATCTGAGCGCTATGTGACACGCTCGATGGCACAGCTGCCTGTGACCAAAGTGACGAGAGGATAATGGAGATTTTGAATCTCTGCGTACACTTTTGGACACTGGACACTTGTGGATTGTGTGAGGCCCACTGATATCTGAGCGCTATGTGACACGCTCGATGGCACAGCTGCCTGTGACCAAAGTGACAAGAGGATAATGGAGATTTTGAATCTCTGCGTACACTTGTGGACAGTGGACACTTGTGGATTGTGTGAGGCCCACTGATATCTGAGCGCTATGTGACACGCTCGATGGCACAGCTGCCTGTGACCAAAGTGACGAGAGGATAATGGAGATTTTGAATCTCTGCGTACACTTTTGGACACTGGACACTTGTGGATTGTGTGCGGCCCACTGATATCTGAGCGCTATGTGACACGCTCGATGGCACAGCTGCCTGTGACCAAAGTGACGAGAGGATAATGGAGATTTTGAATCTCTGCGTACACTTGTGGACACTGGACACTTGTGGATTGTGTGTGGCCCACTGATATCTGAGCGCTATGTGACACGCTCGATGGCACAGCTGCCTGTGACCAAAG
Organism: Dendrobates tinctorius; assembly: GCF_039654945.1. Lineage (NCBI taxonomy): Eukaryota > Metazoa > Chordata > Amphibia > Anura > Dendrobatidae > Dendrobates > Dendrobates tinctorius. Next base: position 27,083,099 of record NW_027361727.1, on the reverse strand, counting down.
TGACGAGAGGATAATGGAGATTTTGAATCACTGCGTACACTTTTGGACACTGGACACTTGTGGATTGTGTGCGGCCCACTGATATCTGAGCGCTATGTGACACGCTCGATGGCACAGCTGCCAGTGACCAAAGTGACGAGAGGATAATGGAGATTTTGAATCTCTGCGTACACTTTTGGACACTGGACACTTGTGGATTGTGTGCGGCCCACTGATATCTGAGCGCTATGTGACACGCTCGATGGCACAGCTGCCTGTGACCAAAGTGACAAGAGGATAATGGAGATTTTGAATCTCTGCGTACACTTTTGGACACTGGACACTTGTGGATTGTGTGAGGCCCACTGATATCTGAGCGCTTTGTAACACGCTCGATGGCACAGCTGCCTGTGACCAAAGTGACGAGAGGATAATGGAGATTTTGAATCTCTGCGTACACTTTTGGACACTGGACACTTGTGGATTGTGTGAGGCCCACTGATATCTGAGCGCTATGTGACACGCTCGATGGCACAGCTGTGTCCAAAGTGACTAGAGGATAAGGGAGATTGGATTGCTTTTAAAAAAGCAGTTTGCGGAGCAGTGGGTAAACAGCAATGCCAGCGTGTCAGGAAGCCTTAGAAGGCAGCCCAACAACCAATACCACTGATACACCACAATATAGCCTCCCCTTGCACTGCACACACAGTGACTTGTGTGTTGTGCAGGCCAAATCGCTAGCAGCAGAAGCAGTTCTTTTGTCTTCTTCCCTGCCTAACGCTCTCCCTACAGAATCAGCAGCAACCTCTCCCTATACTAAGATCGGCAGAAGTAAGATGGCGGTCGGCGTGCACGCCCTTTTATACCCCCTGTGACGCCCACCAAAGCAAGCCAATCACTTGCATGCCCTTCTGAAAGATGGTTGTGACCCGTGCCTAGGTCATCACGTTGCCCACAGTGTCCGTGGATCCTGATTGGCTGAAAAAGAGCGCAAAACAAACTTTTGAAACTCGACTTTGGCGCGTAAGTCGCCGACCTCGTGGCCGACCTCATCCTAGGGTCGGGTTTCGTTTCATGAAACCCGACTTTGCCAAAAGTCGGCGACTTTTGAATTTTTTCGACCCGTTTCGCTCAACTCTAGCTAGTAGTAGTAAAACCATAAATTAGTTTGCTGCCTGCATTTAGAGTAGGTACGACCCGAATGAGGGCTGGCTGGTCTCGACAGAATACTGAAGGCTCCATAGACTAATTAGAAGATGTAGTAGACGAGCTACTAGCAATGCAATAATGATTAGGAAATAATAAAGATGTAATTTTTCTATAAGCCTGCATGAAAAGTGTCAAAGTATTGTACTGTATTGTATGGGCAATCAAACAATATTGAAGTCTTCAATAGAAAAAACAATCTGATAAAATACATAAAAGTTTGATAAACCCGCCTTCACCAATAGTAAATTGCCAAATGTAAAAAATGTAATATTTGGTATTTCCACATGTGAACATGTCTGAACTAATAAAATATCTAAATATTTATACCACAAGATTGATGCCAAAACAGAAGAAAAAAAATCGAATTTCCGGCATTGTCATTTTTCTGTTTTGCATATCGCCCCCAAAAATGCAATAAAAAGTGATCCAAAGTAAAATTTACTCCAAAATAGTACGAGGAAAAATGTCATGCAAATGCCAAGCAATAACAAGAACTTTACAGGTTAATCGATGGTAAAATAATGAAAAAATAAAAAAGTTATGGGCCTCAGAAAATGGCAACACAAACTGATTTTTTTTTAAAGTTCTAAATTTGTATTAACTACAAATAGACAGAATTTTTTTTTTCACAAGTTTGGTATCACTGCAATTATTCTGCCCTAAAGGATTGTATTGCCTGATCATTTGTGTTACGTGTTACAGAACCACTTAGCACCCAGAATATGTTGTGCAGTTATATGGATTTATAATAGGTTCTATGTGAGATGCATGTCCCTAATGCATCAGCATTCCCCTTTTGTCCGCCCTCCCCCACCTTTGTAATTCCCACAGTAAACATCGGCAGGCTCCGGCCACCTGCGGCTTTTGTAATGTTTATCTGGCCTGCAGCTTTTCTATTGGCCTGCCCTCTGTATCTGTGTGATATATTCTGTGTCCTGTGAGTAAAGTGTTGTCTGACTGGAAATACATGGAGAAGCAGTGATCTTTTATATGCGCCCATGTAACCAAGGAATTCCAGCCAGCGTCATTCATTCAGACTCCAGCCAACGCAGAGTGGACCTCCGAAAACACGGGGTGGTACTGAAAGAGGTACCCCAGCTTGGGTAGACCCCATTACAATTTGTACTGTAAAATGGAACCAAAAAGCGTTGGCAGAATAGCACTTTTATTTTTGTTTCTATTCACTTGCACAAGATCCATATATAATACATTTCTCCCAATATTGGTCTACAATATCCTGATAATTGTCCCTCTATACCTACAAAGGTGAGGATTGAGGGAGTCACTTCTGTGATCATGAATGAACAAAAACTTTTCTTTTAGATTTTGGTATAAACCATTTATTGGACGTTGGTTATCGGAGATATTCTATGATGCCAAGCATGTTGAGGTTGAGACTTTAGGAATGCTTTGTACTTAAATTTATTTTCCTGGTTGGGATCAAAGATTTTTGTCAAAATCAAAAAATGATGATGGCACTCCTGAAATATATTTGTTGTTGGTCTTTATTGAAAAAGATCTCACCAAACATTCCTTCTAGGAGCCATGCTTTATAATAACAGATAAAGTTGGGGTGAATCACCCAAAGATTTCTGGAGTATTTCCAATTTCGCCCTAGTTAATAGAGATTTTTACCATTGGCTCAAGTACTACTCTAGCTCTTCAAAATTACTAGCCTAGTCTTAGAGTTGGCAATTAATATCAGATCATTGGGGTTTTGCTCCAGCGTTTTGTCCTCTTCGTTGTTTACTGGTCATAGCACCATACTTTTAGCAGTGGTTGGGCCAAGTACTGAAGCACAGACTAATTCTGTTACGCACCTGTCCTGGATCCATGCTTTGCTTCCTTCACCTCAGTCCACTAAATTCTGTGGTACTCCACCTCGGGTTTTGCAAATGGCCGAGTGAGATCCCATGTGATCATCTGCTTGAGCCCCAATAAGGATCACCAAGACTCACACCTGCATCTTGGCATTAAAATTTTAGTGTTCCTGAGTAGTGTCTGCTTGCGTCCTCCAATACCTCAGCTACCAGTGTCCTGTCTGCCTACGACCTCCATTACCTCAGCTACCAGTGTCCTGTCTGTCTTTGAATTCCAGTACCTATGCTACCGGACTCCTGTCTGCCTATAGCTTCCAGACATTTGCTACCCTGTACCTTCTAGGACTTCTGCTACCTTCCTGTGGTCTTCAGAACCTCTACTACCTGTCTGCTGCTTCCAGTACATCTGCTTCTAGACTCGTGTCTACCTATGGTTTCCATTACCTCTGCCTCCTGTCTGCAGCCTCCAGTACATCTCCTGTCTGTCTGCGGCTTCCAGTACCACTGCTACTCATCTCCCACATGACTCACCTGTATTTTGTACTGATATCCGTGGCCTATGTGCCCACTTAGACATTGGACTTGGAGGATCCACCTCATCAGGTGAGCCTAACAAATTCATTTTAATAGAATTAACCCCATGGACACACCCGGCATACATGTATACTGGGTGCACAAACTGCAAGGATGGAGCTGACCCTGTACATGTCCTTCTGATGAGCTGATTAGCAGAGGTGCAAAGAGGATCCCCAGCTAATGTGAGGATCTAAATGCTAAATTTCGGCTTATGAATTGGCATATTAAATTGGTGGGAGTTTAACTCTTTGCAGCCCCTGCCGATCAGCTGATTGAAATCCCCTTTGATTATAATAATCATTGGACTCCATGTCATTACCCACATACATTAGGTCTCAGTCTAAATGGAAGACATATTTTCTAGATGGAAATAAATCTGAATGCAGCTAATTTTGTTTCTGAATCTCAATGCCGAGCACAGTTTTGATAAATGACTGGAGACATATTCAAATGGAATTCCCAATGTGATGGGTGTTTGGAATAATTTGTGATGTATGAGCGATTCATGATAAATAATGCAGAGGGGATGACTAAATTATCTGCTTTTGGCACATTTGATAACTGCTAAGCCTTTCATTTACCCTGGAAGTACAGTAGAAAGTGTACAGATATTGTACTCCTTTAGCGCATAATTGCTTTGTAATTGCTTACTGATGGTAACAGTTACACGTTTCTGCCTGTACAGATCAATCTTCAGAGCAGAAACTAATCCGAATGGAACATTCATCTTCGTTTTCTGAAAAATGATGGCTTACTCAGCTCTAACCAGAGAAACATCAGCTATGACGATGGATTCTCATTTATTACATTAGTTACAAAGTCAAATTAAATGATTTTATTGTTATTAAATTCAACTAAACCTTTATCAAAAATTGCAGCTGTGTATCAATGTAGACATTTCTCTGTACATATCAAATACACAGTAAAATTCCTATGATCACAAATCAATGTGCGACCCAGTAGATGTTGAATTCTGAAATATTCTGGATTATTGGATGTTCACAAAAAAAGCATCTAAAAGTTTATAAATAAAGTATTTGCAGGCGCTGTGAATGCAGATGAGCAAACCTATACGAGAAGAATGAAATTTGCCTCAAATTGCCTCACGTCGCCTAACACTATTAAGCTGCAGTTATAGGGTTAGTCTGCAGTTAAGTAGCATTAGAAATGTGTCTGGCTGCCATATTAAAAGGGTGATTTCTGGGAGAAAATTAGCTTTATTCCTCCCAGGAGTTGTGATGTGTGAACTCCTGGATGTTCGGGTCTGGCGGGTTTAGCCGAACAGTTAAAAAAAAGTTTGGTTCGGGTACCATAGCAGTACCCGAACCGGAATCCGACCCCTATTCCCATTGAGATGAATTGTGGGACTGAACATCCATTGATTGCCATGCTGTCATCTGCATGACGGCGCGGTACACACTGGCTCTGATCGGTGGTAAGATCAATACAGCCAGTGCTGTGGCTCAAGTGCTGCCAAATGACAGTGTGAGCCAGCAGCTGTGACTGGAGGTAAAAAAAAGTTTTATTCTGGTCACAGGTGTCTGCGAATGGGAGTACTACTCTCATCAGCCTACACCTGCTGTAGCAGATAGCATCAAGAGCAGGAGATGGCTGATGGGAGTATTTATTAGATGGTGCCTGAGCTATAAATAAAAAAAAAATGCCACGTGTTCCTCTATACTTTTGACAATCAACATGGCAAAACTGACAGCTGCGGGCTGCAACCCTCAGCTGCCAGTTTTATCATGGCTGGTTATCAAGAATAGAGGGGTCCCCTGCAGTTTTCTTTTAATTATTTAAATAAATTATTAAAAAAAACAGCATGAGGTCCCCATCATTTTAGACAACTATCCAAGCTAAAACAGACAGTTGAGGGTTGGTATTCTCAGGCTGGTAAGGGGCCATGGATATCGGCCCCACTCAGCTTAAAAATAACAGCCCACAGATGCCCCCAGAAAAGGCGCATCTAATAGATGCGCCAATCCTGGTGCTTTGCTTGGCTCTTCACAATTGCCCTGTGGTGGTGGCAAGTGGGGTTAATATTTGTGGGGTTGATGTCAGCTGTTTTATGGCTCCTGACATCAAGCCTACAAGTTAGTAATGGATAGGATCTATAAGATGCCTCTCCATTACTAACTCCAAAGACTAGACTGTAAATAAACACACAGCCAGAATAAAGTAATTTATTTGAAATAAAATACACACCATTTCACTTTTTAACTTAAAAATAAAAAACAAAGTTATACACAAGTTATGCCCATTCATTTGAAGCCCTCGTCACTTGTAAAAAAGCAAAAAATAATAAACAACAATAATACCTAACACTCAATCCATTGAAGTCCTGGTCTCCTGTAAATAAAGCAAAAATAAAAACAACCATATCTCTTACCTGTCTGACATACTGTCCCACCCCGTAATCCATGTCTGCAATAAGTGGCATTCAACCTGGACAGTGCCAAGATGTGACCGTCAAGGCTCAAACCCACAGGAAAATAAGCTGCTGAGAGCGCAGCATCAGTGACTAGCGGTTTTCTTCATTAAGGTTACCGCTGGTCACTGAGGCTGCGTTCCCAGCTTACTTCACTGTGAGTCAGGCCGATGAACTGCGGTGACCTCAGTGAAAGCACAACTAGCACTAGTGAGAAAAAGATTGACGGTGCAGCACTGAGCTCAGTGAGTTCACCGCAGTTGACCGTAAGAAATTTCTCATGGTAAACTGTAGAGAACTCACTGAGCTCAGCACTGCAAGACTTTCTCACTGAGGTCACTGCAGTTCATTAGCCCTGCGAAGTGAGCTGGGAACACAGCCTCAGTGACCTGCGGTAAGCTCGAAGATGTCATCGCTAGTCACTGAGGCCGCATTTGGCACGGAGTACATTCTCCCATGGTTTTCATCCTGGACAGTCGCATCTTGGCATCGTTCAGGTTGAAAACCTCTTATCACAGACATGGATTGTGGCGTGGGACAGTATGTCATACAGGTGAGGGAAATGATTGTTTTTTATTTTTCTATTTTAGAGGAGATGATGCCTTCAATTGAATGGGACTTATCTGAGTATTGTTGTTGTTTATTATTTTCTGTTTTTTACAGGAGACGAGGGCTTCAAATGAATGGACGCAATGTGAATATAACTTTGCTTTTTTTAAATTTATTTAAAAAAAGTAAAATGGTTGTGTATTTTTATTTTAAATAAAGGACTTTATTCCTGCTGTGTGTTTATTTACAATTTGACTATGGGGGTAGTAATGGATAGGCGCTGAGGAGAGGTCAGGATAAGATTCTTTTATTCCCTTCTAGGCAGATTAAAATGCTGTTAAATTTATTCGATGCAAATTGAATTTCCCCTTTTAATTAAACAAATCTTCCCGAATCAAATTTCAAGAGTTTCGCTCACCTCTACTCACTGCTGATCGGTCGCCTTCTCACTAAACTCTCCCGTATCCAGTTTATCCTGAATCCAGCAGTTAAGCCCACCTTTCTGTCCAGCTGCTACACTGATGTCTCTCATCTGTGCCAGTAATTGAACTGGTGGCCCATCCACTTTACAATACAATGTAAACTTCATTTACATCCAATTACCCACAAAACTCTCTGCAGAGCTGCCATGCCCTACATCTCATCTGTCATCCTTTTCTACCATATTGGTGCTTCTGTCAATATACGAAGGCCAACATTCTTCATAATTTGAACCACTCTTTCCCATATTCAAGACTTTTCTTGTGCTACATGATTTCTTTTAAATGCGTTGTCCCAGACAATTGGGTTTATAATCCCAACATTCACCACTTTTACTGTGCCATATATTTTTAGACAGGCTCATCACCTTGCAATTTTTCTCGGTATATTCTCCTCCTACACAATTCCTGGGATTGCATTTACCTACAGGACAATAATGGCCCAGACATGTGTAAAATCGAATTGCCGACAATTGCAAACCAGATTTCTATAGGCCATGCCAAATTATACCCAGGGCCATTGTCTTTCCAAAGGTCGTACGCAAGAGGGGTCAAAAAAGTGCAAAAGAGAAATTTCCAACCAGGATGGGAAAACTTGCTGATTCCATTTCTGCATTTATCCAATTTACTACAGGAACACGTATTTTTAAAGCAAATTACTTCCCCTTTAAAACTTGACCTGAAATAATTTCTAAACCATTACTGTAATGTCTGCTCCTGTTCAACACAAGGATGATTGGACTGATTATCCCGAAAAGCCGCTCTTCCTGATGACTGTGAGCTGTGAAATTGCCAACCCTGTGACCTAAAAGTCGGCTAATCAGATAATATGCAGAAAACCATGTACCGCTTGTACCAAGATGAACATCTTCAAAACGCAATAACTAATCTCATTGCAGGAACTCATTTAGCAGACAGCTAATTATTTCTGTTTTCCTGTCTCCAGCGAGATTATCTCTCTCCTCCGATAGATCAGGCTACACAAATTAAAGTATGAAATGACTATAGGTCTTAATATATGTATTTGTTACTGGCCCACTATAACCTATTAGACAACTAATGGTGTGTGTCCTGAATTTTAATGCCGATAATGACTCTAATTAGTATTTTTCTTTCATGAAACATGAACGTATAGTTTATGCTTCAGTACCATGATTCTAAGAGGTCATTACTTTTTAGAAAGAAGTTGGCCAGCTGTAGATTTACTGTACTGCCTAGGGATTTAGATATGATCCCAAGTAGAAAAGTTCTAGAAACCTTTTGCCTCGTGAAGCTTAGTTGGAGATGGTAAAAATCAAGACAGTAGTGTCATTTACATTCAGAGCTACAGTAGACTGTGGAGGAAATTACTGAGAAATAAACATGACTTTAATTAACTAAATGGAGTAATTTCTTGGCCAAATCAAGACAAGAAATGGTGGTGTTTCATGCATAAAGTGGTTATGTTTCATACATGAAGTGGTGGTGTCAGGATTCCAACCTAGCAGCTCCTGTGCACCAGTCAACAGCTCTTGCTTCGGAGCTATTCAGCTTGCTAGACAGTTCCTTGCTTATCCAAATACTTGAACCTATGTTGTTGCTGATGTCTCCTCCCTGAGTTTCCAGTTGGCTACCACCCTGAGTTCCTGATTGGTTCATTCTGATTGCATACTCTCTTTAAACCTGGCCTTGCTCTCAGTTCCTTGCATGATTATTGAGCTACCTGCATTTAGTCAAGCTTCCTTCCACCTGCTATTCCTTCAAACAACACTGCTGCTCCTGATAAACGACCTCTGGCTTCCTTGATTCCTGCTTATCCCTTCAAGCGACACTGCTGCTCCTGGTAAATGACCCCTGGCTTCCTTGACTACGATTCCTGCTTATTCCTTCAAACTACATTGCCATTACTGTGTATCAACTCCTTGGCTATTCCAGACTACACTACCTGCCCAGTGCTGCCCCTAGTGGTTGCAATATCACTACTCCAACCAGGTCAGTCTGTAAAACAGGGGCTGTTTCATACATGAAGTGTTGCTCTTTCATATATAAATTGGTGGTGTTTCCTTTATGTCTATCTTTCTGTTCATTTCAAGTTAGTATAATCCATCTGTAGTTGAGCTGAGGAAGATGATTTGTAAGACCTTGGTCCAGTGGCGACGTTAGTATTCCATGGCTGCTGGACCTGACCCCTGCAAACCTTCTGCTTCCTGCCGGCACTTCCAGTTCCTCTTCTGATTAGTATATCTGGCGTGTATCATTGTTGTGACGTGACCCATGCATGATGTCCTATTAGGCTTAATAATTAGAGGAGGCACCAAAGATTCTGATCAGTGGAAGGAGAATTGCAAAGCTCTGGACTGCCAGCGTGACCCTTGTGAATCATTTTGCTCACTAGTCCCTATCAGCAGAGACACTGTTAGGGCTGGCGGAACGCACAAAATAACGAGAAGGTAGTAATAAGGTTCGTTCGCAGCCCGGGGTCCACTGTGCAGAGATGTTACCTGCTGCCCTGTTATGGCGGACGCTATATGGCGGTATAATAGAAGAACACATGCGAGTTAACGTCACCCAGTGTGTACAGAGGCGGACTCTGTTGCTTCACAGAACCGCACTACCTCAGAATATAAATGCCGTCGCCTGTTAAAGCTCACAGAGCTCAGCAAAGTGAGCGCTAGTGTACAGTCACAGAACTCTGCCCCAAAGACACAGGGTTAGAGTCCCTCTAGACCCACTAAGTGCACGGCATCGCACCTGCTAACACCACCAGTAGACGCTGGCTACCGTAGAATGCAGACCAAGTGCACAGTGGCGTACAGGCAAAGCCACTACTTGGCGCTGATGCTAGTCCCTGATTCTGCCTCCTACCTGCACTATCAGCCTAGGCACTAACTGGCCTTGGAGACCTCCTCCGACCACAATTTGGGATTTGCTCCCTTCTTGGTGAGGGCAACCAAGGGAGCTACCAAAGTTGAGAAGTGGAGAATGAATTGGCAATAATAGTGAATGAACCCCATAAAGCGCTGCACTGCTTTAAGAGAATCGGGCTCCTGCCAATCCATCACCGCCTGTAGCTTGGCAGGATCCCTGGCCAATCCCTGCGCGGAGATGATATAGCTCAGGATAGGCAAGGACTCCTGCTCAAACACACATTTCTCCAACTTGGCATAGAGGGAGTTTGCCCGTAGGAGGTCGTAGACTTTGCAAACCTCTGGGAGTCTATATCTGGAGAGTACATGAGAAGATCATCCATATAGACTACGACCGAGGTAGTGAGCATATTCCGGAAGATGTCGTTCACAAAGTCTTGGAAGACGGCAGGGGCATTACAGAGCCTGAAGGGCATCACCATTTATTCATAGTGCCCGTCCCTGGTGTTAAATGCCGTCTTCCATTCGTCCCCCACACGGATGCGAATCAGGTTGTAAGCACCCCGCAGATCAAGTTTAGTGAAAACCCTCGCTCCCCGCAACCTATCAAATAGCTCAGATATCAGGGGCAGAGGGTACTTGTTCTTAATGGTGATGGCGTTAAGACCCCTGTAGTCTATGCATGTACGTAGTTCTCCGTTCTTCTTCTGTAGGTGACACTGAATTCCTAATGAATCCTCTGGCCAGATTCTCCTGGATGTACGGAGTCATTGCCTCTGTCTCCAGGAGAGACAGAGGATAAACTCGACCCCGGGGAGGCTCAGCACCAGGCAAGAGGTCAATAGGGCAGTCATAAGGGCGGTGAGGCGGAAGGGTCTCCGCAGCCTTCTTGGAGAACACGTCCGTATAGGGCCAATAGTGTTTGGGGAGAGAGGAAAGATCTGCGGGTACCTCTGTAGTAGCAACCTGAACGCACTCCCTCTGACATCTACCCTCACAGAATTTACTCCATCCCAGAATTCTCCCAGAGGACCACTCTATATGGGAGGAGGAGTGGTAGCGTAGCCATGGTATCCCTAAGAGGACCTCATCAATTCCCTTGGGAATGAATAGCAGGGAGATGATCTCCTGATGGGATGGAGACATGGATAGAGTAAATGAGATGGTCTGATGCGTTATCTGTGAAGGCAGTGTCGACCCATTTATCACCTGTACGTTCACTGGTTTGACGAGTATCACCAGAGGAATTATGTGCCGTCAGACGAAGGCAGAAGACATAAAGTTGCCCTACGCCCAGGAATCCACGCAAAGCTCTACCTTTTGGGTGGATGGGCCAATGGTAATTGTCCCGTTGAAGGACAGTTTGGAGGAAAGTGCCGCTATGTCCAGTGAACCAGCTCCTGCGGTCACTAAGGCTACTTTCACACTAGCGTTTTTTTGCGTTGCGCTGCGTGTGCAGTCCAAAAGCATACAAAAAACACATCAAGCGTTTTGCATGCGTTTGCTTATTTTTTGCGCATGCGTTTTAACAAGTTTGTAGCCATAATGACTCTTAAAACGCATGAGATTTTAAACACAGGCGTGCGCATGTTCATGTGCACGCCTGCGTTCCCATAGACTGTAATGTGTTTTTTTGTGCATTCCATGCGCATTCCGTGCGCATGCATTTTTTTGAGACAGGTCGGACGGACCAAAAATGCAACAGGTTGCGTCCGGGGCGCTTGGGCGCACACTACAAAAAAAGCGCATGAAAACGCATACGAATGTGTGCAAACGCTAGACCATGCGCCCCCATGTTAAAGATAGGGGCTCAGGACGCATGCGCATGTAAGCGCATGATGCGCTACCCTAAAAAACGCTTTTGTGAAACCAGCCTAAATAGGGACGTTCCCCTGACCGCTGAGGATATCTGGAGGAAAGATGTCCTGACTGCCAGCAAACATGACAGACCTTGAGTGCATGAGCAGTCCGGGACTTAGATCCCGCTCGTGACACCTCCATGGCCTCATGTGGCTTAGACACCTGGACTGGAGATTCCAGAGATTTGGCGAAGGTGGGAGCCAGCCGAACCTCTGCCTACACTGGGCTCACTCCAACTCCGCTCATTAAAGAGAAGGTCGATGCGAGTTGACAACGCTTTTAGCTCCTCCAGTGTGGCGGGAATCTCCCTAGTGGCCAAAGCGTCTTTCACATGGACAGCCAGTCCCCTCCAAAATACAGGGATAAGGACTTTGTCCGGCCACTCCAGCTCAGATGATAAAGTGCGGAAGTGGACCCCAAAATGGCTGACCATGGATGAGCCCTGTGTCAGTGCCAGCAGTTGGAGCGCCATATCATGGGTGACTTGAGGCCCCCAAAAACCTGTTTCAGAGTGCTCAGGAACCGCGGAGCACTCTGCACCACATGATCGTCACGCTCCCACAGCGGCGTTGCCCACTCCAATGCCCTGTCTGTCAGGAGGGATACTATGAATCCCACCTTGGCCAGCTCTGAGGGGAAACGTGCAGCCAGTAGCTCAAGGTGTATAGCACACTGGGTCACAAACCCTCTACATGACTTGCCATCACCAGAAAACTTATCTGGCAACGGGAGGCGGGATAAGGTCGGAACAGGGGTGGCAGTGGACAAACTGGCTGCAGCCACGCTAGCAGCCTGAACAGCTACTGTGGTAACATCCATGGTTGAGGTTGTACGCTCGAGAGCTGACATCCTGCCCTCCAGCTGCTGGATGTACCGCTGTAGTTGCTGTTCGTCAAGGGCAGGGGTTTCATAATGAGTCAGTCACCAGAGACATTCATACGTGCATACAACACTCACTCCACATGGCCTATACTAGCACACCGCCGTGTGGCCATGCGATCCTTTTATAACCGCAGCCTTCTGGGACCTTCCTGATGGCCCAATTGAACCAAGAGGAAAGGTAAAGAAAGCGATGTACAGCATGCGTTTAATCAGCTATGTGTTTCTGAAGCAGTACCTGAAGACTAAAGATTGACAGCACATCTTGTAGCACAGCCCTCGATTAGCAGTGGGCTGTCACTCGATTACACCATTTTTTACCTTTGCATTTTTCTCTGCAGCTTTTACATTGATGGCCACACAGCGGGGAACATTCATAATTATGTTTGTGCCCAAAAATGGGCACAACTGTCGACGTTTCCTTGCTGTAACTGGCTCCTAAACATATCAATACTTTAATTGATTGGACACACCATTTTTAGTACTTGGTGTATCTCATAGAATCGTAGAGTTGGAAGGGACCTCCTGGGCCATCCGGTCCAACCCCCTGCTCAAAGCAGGATTCGCTAAATCATCCCAGTCAGATGTCTGTCCTGCCTCTGTTTGAAGACTTACATTCAAGGAGAACTCACCACTTCTCGTGGCAGCCTGTTCCACTCATTGATAACTCTAACTGTCAAAAAGTTTTTTTCTAATATCTAATCTGTGTCTCCTCCCATTCAGTTTCATCCCATTGCTTCTAGTCTTTCCTTGTGCACATGAGAATAAAGATGATCCTTCAACAATGTGACAGCCCTTTAGATATTTGTAGACAGCTATTAAGTCTCCTCTCAGTCTTCTCTTTTGCAAGCTAAACATTCCCAAATCCTGCAACCTTTCCTCATAAGACAGGGTTTGCAGACCAGTCACCATTCTGGTTGCTCTTTTCTGAACTTGCTCCAGTTTGTTGATGTCTTTTTTAAATTGTGGTGCCCAAAACTGGACCCAGTATTCCAGATGAGGTCTGACCAAAGAGGAGTAGAGGGCAATAATGACTTCACGTGATCTAGACTGTATGCTTCTATTATTACATCCTAGATTTGCATTTGCCTTTTTTGCTGCTGCATCACACTGTTGACTCATCTGCGCTTTTGTAGCGTAAATTTACGACACTCTTTCCGCTTTTCACAAAGATGCTGATCTCGATAGAGACCGACATATAAATTCCAGAAGTTGCAACATTTTTGTGCATTCACAAAATGTGAACATTTTTTTTCGACATTTCAGAGTTTTATGCTAGAATTCTGATTCCGAGTAGAATTTGTTGCAATTTATAAATCATATTTTACTCTGCTTACCACTAAAGAGGAGCCAATAAGATCTTGAATTCCAGAAAAATCAGCAATAGCCAAAATGCAATTTTTTTTCGCAATTCGCTTTAACGTGGATTCAGTAAAATGGGGGATGCTGACCGACATTTTTCTGAACTGTAAAGGGCCATCAAAAGGTTAAAAAATTTTTTAAAAAATACTTCTGCTTGCCTTACTGCTGATCTCACCAGGACTCCGCTCCTCACCATCACCCGTCTGTTCTTCAGCACATCTACCGATCCGTGCTCCTTGTGCTAAAATCCCCGGGACTTATAGCTCTGACGAGGCCCTTGACTGTTCTGCACATGCGCACATGCACATTGCGCACGTTGTGACGGCATGATGTCATGGCCTTTCAAGAACTTGCACAGAACCCTCCTGTGTCTTATCAGAGCCGGAAGTACCTAGCAGAGGGTCGGAGATTATAGCACATGTGTCAGGGATCAGAAGATGCAACGAGGACCGGATGGGTAATGGTGAGGAGCGGAGTGTCTGGAGAGGTGAGTGGTGAGGTGAGTACAACAATTTTTTCTATTTTTTTACATATCACGCTTATTATTCTTTCCAGGCCCCAGACATTTAGGCTGAGTTCACACGTGGTGTTTTTTTCGCCTTTCTGCGGCGGTTTTAACTGTGCAATTTTGCCACGAAAATGCAAAAAATAAGCATCCCATGCATTCCTATGGGATTCCGCAATGCTGTGCTAATGCTGCGGTTTTTTCCGCGGTGGATTCGCTTCGCGGTAAAAAGCGCAGCATGCTCGTAAATTTCGCGGAATCGCGGCGATCCCGCACCCATAGGAATGCATTGTTCTGCTTACTTTCCGCATGTGGCTGTGCACACCATGCGAAAAGTAAGCAGAACATTTGCGGATGGTACCCACGATCCGGAGGAGAGGAGACTGTCCTCCGGGCTTTGGGTACCATATCCCTGTAAAAAATAGAATTTAAAATAAAAAATAGTTATTCTCACCTTCCGACGTCCCGCGCAGCCTTCCCGCCTCTCTCCACGCTCCCGGTCACAGTAAGCCTTTGTGAGCAATGACGTTCGTTCTCGCGGGATCGAGAAGTCTCGCGGTCATTCGCGCGACGTCATCTCGAATGACCGCGAGTCGTCGCGATCCCGCGAGAACAGACGTCATCGCGATAATTGTCGCAAAGGATTACTGGGACCAGGAGCATGGAGAGAGGTGGGAAGGCTGCGCGGGACACCGGAAGGTGAGAATAACAATATTTTTTTTTACTATTATTATTTTTTACATTCTATCTTTTACTATTGATGTCGCATAGGCGGCCTCAATAGTAAAATGTTGGTCACACTCGTCAAACACTATGTTTGACGAGTCTGGCCAACCTGTCAATCAGCTCTCCAAGCGATGCTACCGATCGCTTGGAAAACGCTAGCAATTCTGCAAGCTAATTACGCTTGCAAAATGCTAGTTTTTCCGCGGGAAAATCGCAGGAATCTAAAATGCGATTTTCCCGCGGAATGGAATTCCGGAATTCTTGCGGTAATTTCCGCAAGAGCTCCACTACGTATGAACCCAACCTAAATTCACAGATAACAAATTTACTGTGAATCGAATTTCCTGGGAAATTTCTCGAGACTTCGAATTTTACGTCATCCGATCATCTCTGGTATGTATTGTTCTGCTATAAAAAGAAGAGAGTTGATCCAGCACTTTGAATAAAATGTTAAACTTTTATTCCATCACTATTCCATCAGTGAAAACGTGATTCAAGGAAAAATCCACATTCCGAAATGGGTAAATATATCATCCGAGGAGAAAGTCCCAAGAGAAAGAAAATTCAAAGTCTTGGTTGACGCGTTTCGAATTGATACTTCTCATTCATAACCTCATTGTTCTTCTCCTAGAGATCATATGAAAAATGTGACACAAAGCTTTATGAGAAGTATTATTACTTGATACTATTAGTATTTCATTATTTTCTGAAGTTTCTTCTTTCTTAATCTTTTTCCCATTGTTTATCTTAGACATTCTATCCTGTTTTATGAAGCCTGGGAATACATCCGAGTTTTATCACCTGTTTATAATGATATGTTCTTGATACGAGTGGTTTCTACTCACTTGTGTTACACCTTGTACATTTCCAATAAAGTTTCGGATCTTCTTTATCTAAGGCTAGCTTCACATTTGCGTCTTTGTGCGCAGCGCATCGTGCGCAAGTAGAATCTCATGCAAAAACGCATGCAAATGCATTGTTTCTATAACCATCAGGGTACACATGAAAAAATACAGCGTTTGCATGCGTTTTTGCATGCTTGTGCGTTTTTTATGCGCATGCGTTCTCTAGGTGTCAAAGTGGACTGCCAGTGCCATCACCTTATTTTTATATACACTACCCCCCAAACAATGTTTCTTTGTGTAGGGGGTGGTTTAAACCAGTGTCTAGACATGTTTACTCTTAAATCGCATGCGTACGCAAACGCAGGCGTACACATGTCCATGCGCACGCCTGCGTTCCCATAGACTGTAATGCATTGTTTTGACGCATTCCGTGCGCAAGCGTACACATGCGGTTTTTTTAACGAATTTGGGCGGACCCCAAAATGCAACACGTTGAGTCCGTTGCGTCTAGAAAAAACGCTTGCGTACGAAAATGCAGACGAACGCATGCAAACGCAAGACCATGCGTACGCCTTGTTAAACATAGGTCCGCATGCGGACGGATGCGAATGATGCGCTGCGCACAAAAACGCTAACGTGAAACCAGCGTAAGCGATACCTAAAGAAAAACCTTTTATCCAATCAATGAAGTCTAGAAATTGTATGTGTAGAATTAGACAAAATAAACAAACACTGAAGAAAATGGAAAATTACTTCTCCTTGGGGAGATCCATTTGATATCACATTGCTTCCTGGGGAAAAAAAATATGCAAAATAGCTCCCCACCAGAAGGAAGAAATCTGTCTCTCTAGTGACATCTGTTGGTAGCTACCTTGAAAGTCAATGCCGACCCGACAAGGAGCCTGGAAACATTTCTGCAGAATATATGGAGACGTTGGTAGAAATTGTCCGTTTCACCTCTTGACAGGCGTCTCGTTGTCCTTCATCACCTTTTCTCTGCCTTTTATTATTCTGTCTTTCCGATGACCGAGTTTACAAACAGAACACGTAAAGGGGTGATGAAATCTACAAAAACCTGCACATCTTGGATATCAATCATATTACTTGAGGTGAGCTTGATGAGATGATTATCCAGTTCATGCAAATAGCTAAGGGAGGTAAAGTCGAATTCATGGCTATTAATCTGAATACCGGCTCTGCTATGTAATTGGAAAATTGTAAAGACCTATTATGGAAAATGGAAGGTAAAAAAAATAAATAAAAAAATAAAAAAACGACGTGCATGCAGGTTCAGACCGCAGATTAACTTTGCACTTGACAGTGAGGTCTCAAAATGACACTTACTTGCCATTTCTTATATGTGGCTGTAAACAGCGCGGACCTCGGGAATAAGTTTCATCTCAACTGTATCCACTTCCTTATAAGAAATGGTATAAAGTAGACAGTAAATCCAACGCCCTGCAAATTTCTCACTGTTAAAATCAACTCATTAGTACTCCGATAAAGTTACAGAAAATGAAGCAGCTTTTCTATCAGCCATCATTAAAAAAAAAATTCCTTCCGTATGGTATATTCAGCTTCTATGCAGGTCTACAGACTGGAAAAAAAAATCCTTGCGTTATCAAATGCTTCCGTCATGTGTTACTTTGCTCCCTCTTCTCCTCTTCTTCTTTAGTCTGTAGTTTATGAATAAGGATGAGTGGACCCGTGGAAGTTCAGGTTCTGGTACCCGACCCAAACTTTAGTCCAAACTTCAGTTCTGGTATCCGAACTTTACCAAACTTCAACCCGAACCCCTTTGAAAACAATGAGGATCCAAAGTTTGGATGTGGAAAAAAAACTCTTTTTCTGTCTGCAATGGACTTCTCACAGAACTCCGAACTTTGCAATGGTCTTTTGAGGAGAAATCCGTCTTCGACGTCTACTGTCCAGTTCGAACCCCAAAGATCGGGATTGCTCATCTCTGGTTATTAAGCAAAGAGAACAGAGGTAAAGGAGAAGAGCACGACTACAACACTGCGCTTGAAGTCTGTAGCTATGGATACACATAGGTCTGCAAGTGAGCTGTATGCACTAAATGTTTGGAGATATTTTTAGCAATTTGTTTTTACATTGGAGTCAGCCTGAAAAAAAAATAAATGACTATATACTCACTTTTCAATATTCTGCCCTCCGCCGTACAGAAGACTTTTTCCGCCACAAGTGTTCCTTCTTCCTCTTCCTGTTATGATTGAGTCACCGAGGAGGAAAAAACAAAACACAAGCTCAGCCCAGAAAATCAGAGAGGTTGGAAACTAGCGGATTGCAGACCCTTAATCCTATCACACAACTAGCAGTAGCCATGGAGTGTTCCTACGGTGATCCTAGACACCTCGTCACAGCCGGAGATCTACATAAGCCTAAAGAGAGAAAAGAGAAAAACTGACTGCCCCAGAGCAGACCCCAAAGCAATAGGCAGCCCCCAACATATAATGATGGTGAAGCAAGATGAAAACACTAGCACAGATAGAAAGATAGGTTGAGCAAACGATGGGGCCCAAGCTAACTAAAAAGGACAGGACAGAAAAGCTGCTGTCTGCAATCCGAGAAAACCCTGCTAAAAATATTACCAACACAACTGATAAGCAAAAAGGACCCTGAAGTCACTAGACTTCAACCCCTATATCAGCACTCAGAATATTCTGGAAGCAGAGCAAAAGAGAACACTGATCAAGGAAAAAGAATCCAGCACACCCCCAGCCAGGCATGGCTGAGCTCATAAAACAAGGGAAACAAAACCAAAACTAATAAGTTCAATAGCAGAGCAAAAACTTATCTTTGGGAAGCAGGAATCAGACTCGTCTCCAAGAATCCAGCAGAGAAATCACCAGCGACTCAGAAGGGCGTCGGCTGCCTTATATCCAGTCTGTAGTTCCCGTTACCCAGTCACGATCCACCTGATCAGGTGTTTGGCTTCTTTCATCCAAATCATCCTCACTACCTTCCTTCACCAGAAGAGGGAGATCCTCGGACACAAAAGATGAATGAACAGAAGAACTCACAAAACTTCCTCTGGGAACGGTGCGTTCCACAATGACCACTGATGTCATATATTACCCTGCCGGTCACTGGATGGTTGCAAAGGGGGAATATAACTCTGTCCTCACTTGCAGGTCTCTCACCCTGAACACAGACACAGAACCAAGAACAAAAATTCTTCTAACTTCCTTCCAATGAAAAGATGCCAGAATCACATCGAGATCAGAGAAAAAGTGGGTGCATAGAAGAAAGGTAAATATTAGTAGTGGTAGATAGTGATGGTACTGTCTATTTTCAATCTTCTTGATATTAAATTTCAAACCATGAAATACATTAATGTCCAAAGCATATAAATATGGTATTAAAGGGGTATTCCCAATTAGGCTCTGCTTTTCTAAGTTCTGTCTGCACATTCGGCTCTGCTAAGTCAAAGTTCCTGTTTGCCAATTTGGCTCTGCTACATTAAGGTACCTTTCGGTCAATACATCTCAGCTGGTCCAGGGTACCGTGTGCACATCCAGCTCAACTGCATCAAAGTATCTGTGAGTCTACATGACTTACCTGTTCCTAGGTACTGTTCACAGATTCAGATCAGTTATACCAAGGTGAGACCTAAAATAAAAACAAAATGCGCAAATACCATGCAGTAAGTAAATAAATAGCTATAGCGCATGGAAATAACATGGGATGCTTGGTTAACATTGTGTTAATAAATTACGTAAATGCCATCCCACCACGTCAAGGTGACCTTATAACCTCTAGTATTAAAACCTTACCATATGTATAATGATGCAAATGTTAATACGATATGTGTGACCATGTGCCTACTCGTTGCATACATGCCAACTTATATTCCAGTTATTTTTATTTCAGTTTTTGCTTTATGTTTCTGCACTCAGGTAAAATAAGGGCATGGCCTCCCTTTTTTTTTGAGCTGGACATTATGTTTATATAAATGTTATCCATTAGTCAGAGTGTCAGTCCCGGTCAACCCTTATTCACATTTACGTCATTTGACATATGATAAAGTTTTAATACTATAGGTTAGTCCTGTCCCAAGTAGGGTCACCTTGTCGTGGTGGGATGGCTTTTACGCTTTTTTTTAATCAAAACAGTGTTAATTAAGTACTCTATGTTACGGTCATGCATTAATGCTATTTATTTATTTGCTGCAGGGTATATACTCATTTTGTTTTTACCGACCAGTGTGAACATGCGTTTACATGCGTACTAACTTATATTCCAGTTCATTTATTTCAGTTTTGCTTTTGTACCAAGATGCTACTCACACACTCGATTCTGCTATTCTAAGGTGCCTTTCTGAATATCCTGCTCTGCTGTTTCATATGCCGCCTATTATATCAAACTCTGCTGTTCCACGTGCTGGCCAGCATATCCAGTTTACTGATCGTTGCTGATCCATGTAACGCCTCCAATTCCGCTGCATCAATGCCTCTGGTCCGCGCTCCTTATGTTAACCTATGGCTTAGGAAATCCACTTCACCAAACAATCCACATTTTAAAAAAAAATTCTTTATTGCCTTACTCCTTGCAGTTAAAAATTTTTTTACTTGTCCACCCTGGCGCTCTCCTGGTCCTACAGAAATGCTCTCTTCTCATGCGAGCAGTATTTTGGCAATTTCTTGCACTGTACCGATGCAGCGTCACTGATGTATGGGAACGGAAAGCACCGGCGCGCCGCCAGCACAGGGTGCACTAGTAAAAGCTGCATTGTAAGCCTGTCCATTGGGAACGGAAAGCACCGGTGTGCCGACAGCACAGGGTGCACTGGTAAAAGCTGCAGTGTAAGCCTGTCCACTGGGAATGGAAAGCACCGGTGCGCCGACAGCACAGGGTGCACTGGCAAAAGCTGCAGTATAAGCTGGTCCCTTGGGAACGGAAAGCACCGGTGTGCCGACAGCACAGGGTTCACTGGTAAAAGCTGCAGTGTAAGCCGGTCCAATGGGAACGGAAAGCACCGGTGCGCCAACAGCACAGGGTGCACTGGTAAAAGCTGCAGTGTAAGCCGGTCCACTGGGAACGGAAAGCACCGGTGCGCCGACAGCACAGGGTGCACTGGTAAAAGCTGCAGTGTAAGCCTGTCCACTGGGAACGGAAAGCACCGGTGCACCGACAGCACAGGGTGCACTGGTAAAAGCTGCAGTGTAAGCCGGTCCATTGGGAACGGAAAGCACCGGTGCGCTGACAGCACAGGGTGCACTGGTAAAAGCTGCAGTGTAAGCCGGTCCATTGGGAACGGAAAGCACCGGTGCGCCGACAGCACAGGGTGCACTGGTAAAAGCTGCAGTGTAAGCCGGTCCATTGGGAACGGAAAGCACCGGTGCGCCGACAGCACAGGGTGCACTGGTAAAAGCTGCAGTGTAAGCCGGTCCATTGGGAATGGAAAGCACCGATGCGCCGACAGCACAGGGTGCACTGGTAAAAGCTGCAGTGTAAGCCGGTCCATTGGGAACGGAAAGCACCGGTGCGCCGACAGCACAGGGTGCACTGGTAAAAGCTGCAGTGTAAGCCGGTCCATTGGGAATGGAAAGCACCGATGCGCCGACAGCACAGGGTGCACTGGTAAAAGCTGCAGTGTAAGCCTGTCCATGAGCAATGCGGCACCATGTATTTTGACCAGATCACATGGCAAAGGAGAAAAGTGCAGAGGGAGGGTGAAAATAAATAATATAAAAGGCAACTTGGCTAAATTATTTCCGGGGGGGCTTTTCTTTAATGCAGAATATGTTTTAAGAAATATGTTAATTATTTATATTTTCTCAGTATTGCAACAAAACAAATTTGTAAATTTTTTCATTAAATTCGATTGCGTCACCTACAACATGGCAGCTATTAATAATGGCGGTGCCCATAAATACATTCGTGTCCAATACAGGAAAACATAATTGCTCTGATTGAATTATTCCGGCATATAATGATTATGATTATTATTATTTCCGCATTCGTTATTCTATTACTGACACATTAATTTGGCTGTGTCGCGTCGTGACCTATATTTTGTCTTTCTCGCCGTAAAGCGCCGTGTATTTGGAGTTTTATGCGACTTGGTGACATGAATCTGGAGTTTGCACATCCATTAGTGACATTTATTTGACTTTAAATCACAATGGGTAATGACAGAATGAGGCCTCCAGCCACCGTCAGAGGGAAGATGAAAATGTGCTGATAATAATTACAGCCTTTGTTATCTGTGGATTATCGCCGAGCGTTCGCGTCTCTCTACACTTTCAATTTTGGAAAAAAAAAAACGTAATATGACGGGGAATGTGGTCAAATGTGTTACCCAGGTCCAGCGCTATGTGTTTACCCCCTGCCTGTTAGAGCAATTTCCCATTGTGCTTTTATCATTTTTTTCCAAGAGCCATATTGTTATTTTTTTATTCTTTCATTGACGGTCCGAAAGAACAGCATGATGTTGAGACCAAGACCCTGATTCTAGTGATGTGTCACTTGCTGGTCTTCTTGCTGTCATTTTGATACAATCCCTGCTTTATCACCAGTAGATCTGGCAGTGCTCAGAATGCTGAGCTCTGTATAACCCTGATTACACCACCGATTGGCAGCTTTCAGAAAGAAGCCAATCAGTGATGGGAACAGGGTTACGTGGGACTACTTGGTTCAAGACACCTAGTCCTGTAGGGATAATCTCCTGCTGATAAACACTAATTTTTTTAAAACAATGTACAGTCCAGTAAGTGACTCATCACTGGAATCAGGGTCTCTGCCCCCCTACATCATGCTGCTCTCGGATTACATATCAAGAACCTGCTGACAGATTCCTTTTAAGGACCACTAACTATTAGCCAAAGTGTTGCGTGACTATAAACATGTTCTTTCTAGTTGGTGGACCTAGCAAGCTCATGGATTACAGGGATAGCCCATTGATTTGAATGAGTCCAGTGTAATACTTCATTTCACCTGTGGTGGTGCTGCAGGGATTATGCCTGGCTGCTGGAGGTTCGTGCAGCAATCTGGGATCAGAGCATCCTTGTCATACTCTTCTTACACAAAAGGTAGAAGACCTTTGATAACAATATTCTTTTAAGACTTTGTTAAATTTAATTGCTCAATTGACTTAAAAAGGAACCTACGATCAAAAAAATGATTTATTGTTTAAAGGAGGTTTTCCTGTTAATATGCATTTTTCAAATTTTTTTGTAATGTTTATTTTTTCCTTCATATCACAATCTTTATTAAAAAACAACAAACTGTAGTAATCTCACAATGTTCGCACAGGCCACTGGAGCTATTATATCTATTCTTGTCCTTTCAGGAATAGTTTTCAGCAGTCTCATTATCAGCAGAGGCAGGATTACAATGACAAGTAACATCTCTATATGCTGCTGATAACTCAGGCGATATTACAGTTTACCTTCATCCCTTTCCTTCACAATGACCTCTGCACATGCTCATTAGATGTTTACATGCAAAAGATGGGATCAGGGTGTGTTCTTTGCTGCTAACGTACACATGAATTTACTGAAGCGACAAGAAGTTAAAGTCTAAAAACGACCCAGTGGCCGTGCAAAATTTATATTTTTATTTTTAATACCTATAAACGTTAGGGTTGGAGTTAGGGTTAGGCTTAGAGTTAGCATTAGGGTCAGGGTCAGGTTTAGAGTTAGGGTTAGAGTGAGGGTTAGGGGTAGGGTTAGATTGAGGGTTAGTGTCAGAGCCAGGGTTAGAGTGAGGGTTAGGCTTAAAGTTAGCATTAGGGTTAGGGTCAGGGTTAGAGTTAGGGCTAGAGTTAGGGTTAGAGTAAGTATTAGGGTTAGGGTTAGAGTTAGAGTGAGGGCTAGGACTAGGGTTAGGGTTAGCGTTAGGGTTAGGTTTTATGGTTAGGGTTAGGATTACAGTTAGAGTTAGGTATTTTCTTATGATCTTGTCCCTTTAAGTCTAAAAAGTGGGAAAAACTTATGTAAGTTGTTACCTGTTTCTTGGAAGATAGGGCATCTTATTTCTGCATCTGAAGCAGTAAATTTTAGCAGTGCTTTCCCCAAATACTCTACTTCATATATAATCTTCTCGTAAGTTCCGTTCTTTGAATAGATTTGAGGATATACAGCGAGTGTCATCTATCTCAATGCAATTTCAGGCATGAATTTTCAACAGGATAATGTTACTATTTAAAAAGATTGCAGCTGTAATAAAACCGTGGAGATTACGGCGGAGCTGAGAGCGCAGGACGGTAGAGGTGTATTTGTATAAATAGCCACAGTTTCCAGTTTATATATTATGTGTCTTGTTGTATATTGTCACGTTGGGGAATTTTCTCATATTAAAGGGCAACAAACTCCATAGTGTATCCTCCTTTAGGCTATGTTTCCACAGTGAGTTATTGATGTTGCAGATTTTCTGCACCTCTTAAGTAAATTAGTTTACTTGTATTTTTTTCACTATATTGTTGAGTGTGTATTTTTACCATGCATTTTAGCTCTTTTTTGACACTGCGGTTTTGTCTCCTGTTTGTACGTCATGTTTGTTTTCGATACTTCCTGATATTTGGCTTTTACAAAAATTCATATGCGGTTTACATACGTTGTTGATGCTTTTACACCGCATTTTCACATGCAATTCTATGGGGAAAATCTGCACCTAAAACTCAAAGAAATTGCCATGTTGCAGTTTTGAAACAAGCACTGTAAAATAGAAGCACAGTGAGCATGAGGTTTCAATAAATCCCATCTACTTTGCTTAAATTACAAGATGCATTTTAGACCCAGCAAAAATAAACAGGGTCAAAACTCACCGAAAACACATGGTGGGCACATTGCTTTAGGGTCGCCATCCACCAGATTGAAAGGGGATTTTATATTGTCCCCATCATATCCATGCTCTACACTATCAATCTACTGATTTGAATCCATTGGTACATATAAACACAGCTGTACGAACGCACGAGGGTCCAGATGTGCTTTATTGCCAGCATCTGCCTGTTACAGGAGAGACCTGTGCTAGCTCTGATTGCTGCTGGTTAAGATTTAATCAGGGACAGCAGCATTTAAATGGAGCAATCGCCAGACCGCCATGTCTGTAGCCCTGAACATAATAATCCCTTTTTGTAGCATATATACTACTGAGTGTATATCTCTTCCAGAAACTTAAGCTTGGCGAGATATTAAAACTGGGTGGTATTGGTTGGGGCAGCAGCTTAGGGGCTGAGCCAGTTTTATTCATGATAGTTCCCGGATGGATTTTATTGGAGTGATGAGGAGGATTTCGTGGTGGGACTCATCACTCCTACTCCCACTCCAGTATTGGTTTTGCTGGAGGATTAGCCAGCTCAGCTGAGAGTCGTTGTCTCATAACAGACACATAAAAGGCTGACAGAAAAGCTTCAGAGAGACACACTACCTCTAGACAGATATGATGGGTTCCTGAGAAGGATGTACACAGTGGTAAAATGTGATTAACGCTGAGTTGATGGAGCCAGGCCCATATACAACCCTGGTAGCAGGAGCGACACCTGCTGCCGGTAATAACAGTGAGAGCAGGAGTGGATGATGGGGGTATTCATCAGCCGCTCCGCTGTAAATAAATAACTAAAAAAAGACCTGCGTGGATTCCCCGCCTGATAACCAGCTAGGTAAAACTCAAAGCTGGGGGCTACAACCCTCAGCTGTCAGCGTTATCAAGGTTGGTTATCAAGAATAGAGGGGTCCCAACACTCTTTTTTTAATTGTTTAAATAAATATTTTAAAAAAATGGCATGGGGTCCCGCCATTTTTGACAACCAGCCTTGCTAAAGCTGACAGCTGGGGACTGGTATTCTCAGGCTTGTAAGGGGCAATGGATTTTGACTCCCCCTCCAGCCTAAAAATAGAAGCCCGCAGCAGCCCTGAAAATGCCCATCTAACAGATGTGTCAATTTTGGCACTTTGCCTGGCTCTTACAGTCCTTTAATTGAAGAAATGACACAGACTCCTGTAATAATCTTAATTAAACCATACTTACAACCATGCCTAATTCCACCGAAACCCTCGTTCTCCTGTAATAAACCAAAAATAATAAAACAACAATATCCCTCACATCTCTGTCATTCTGTCTCACAACTTGGATGATGCCAAGATGCGACTGTCCAGGCTGAGAACCACTGATGACTGAACTGCTGCGAGTGCAGCCTCAGTGACTAGCGGTGATGTCATCGGTGAGATCCCCGCTAGCACCGTGAGAAAGTCGCACGGTGCAGAGGTGAGTTCACCGCAGTTGAAATTCACCCAATGAAATTCTCCTGGTGAACATGTCTCTGCACGGTGCAACTTTCTCACGGTACTAGCGGGGATCTCACCAAGGTCACCTCAGTTCAGCCTGGCTGGGAATGCAGCCTCAGTGACCAGAGGTAACCCTGATGATGTCACCGCTAGTCACTGAGGCTGCGCTCGCAGCAGTTCAGTCACCAAGCACAATGCTGAGCGTCGGATGGAGTGGTGTAAAGCCACCACCTCTGGACTCTGGAGGAGAGGAGACGTGTTCTCTGCAGTGACTGATCACACTTCTCTATCTGAGTCTGATGGAGGAGTCTGGGTTTGGTGATTCCAGGAGGACATTACCCCCTGACTGCATTGTGCCTCCTGTACAGATAGTGGTGGGGGATAATGCTACGGGCTGTTAACAGGGGGCGGCCACCGCTCCAGTGATGGGAAATCTTCATCTTCAGCACATGACATTGTAGACATATGTAACTTCCGCTTTGTGGGAAGAGTTTGGGGAAGACCCTTATCTGCCCCCCATGACTGTGCCCAGTGCACAAGCTCCGTACAGACATGGAGGGGGGAGAACCTGACAGATCCCGGACCTCAGCCCCAAGCAGCACCACAGAGACTGTAATCAGAATTTTTGCAAATGCAACACTTTTTCTACTTCCAAAAAGTTTTTCTTTTTCTTTTTTTTTTGCCCATGTTTTACTTTTAATCTGAAAATCGTGTGAAATAAAACAATATTTGTTATTTTGCAAGCATTTAAATTAGTTTGCCAATTTGAAAGCTGAAAATGTTCTAATTAATCTCTAATTGGGATTAATTTGCACAGACCAGTCACGCAGTTAATATTTTTAGCAATCCACTTGATCATCTGTTAGACGGAGCTGTCATCTGTCATTAGTTAATACTCCCTCCAATAACACATTTTTCTAAATATAAGCCATTTATTGCCAGTTTTCACAAATAATTATCCTCTTTGCCATCGAGAACCTTTTTACATCTGGAAAATAGGGATCATTTTCTGTAAAATTGTTGTTAGTTGTGAGGCTAGAAGAAGCTTAAAGCAAATATTCGATTTTTATTTTTAGATATTTTAGCAAAAAAGTGTCAACAGTAAGGAGCAAAAATTCACAATGAATCCAAGTATTAATGAATCTTTTCTTTTTCTTCTATTTCCCTTTGGCATTTCTTCTTTGTTAACTTCGACTCATAGAGCAATAATTGTTTTGCATTATGAAAATAAAACTTTGTATTATTTTGGAATATACATTTGCCTAATGTAGAAAAAATATAGTTTTTCTCTACAAGTCTTTGTCTAAAAAACTAAATAAAAAATGAATTAAGTATTGTGCAAGTAAATTTTAGTTAAGCTCAGTAGATTTTCAGCCTATAAAGGTCATAAATATGTTAGAAAAAAAAATTAAAATGAAAAATGTTTGAAATTCACATTGGTCCTGTTATTATTTTCTTTTTAATCCACTATCTTTTTTGTCTGGCATGCTCAGTTGGGCTCATTTTTATCTTACTTGTGCCACAACTGACAGTTTAGGTTTTTATTGGTGAAAGTGAGCAGGATTTCATTTGCCACATATAAAAAATACACATTTTTACACTGCATTTTTGTGCAATTCACATGTGTATATACACACCCACTGCACATACAAACACACATATATATA
The DNA here is from genome assembly GCF_039654945.1 of Dendrobates tinctorius. Classification (NCBI taxonomy): domain Eukaryota; kingdom Metazoa; phylum Chordata; class Amphibia; order Anura; family Dendrobatidae; genus Dendrobates; species Dendrobates tinctorius. Next base: position 27,055,119 of record NW_027361727.1, on the reverse strand, counting down.
GATATATATATCTATATATATGGCGCCCCTGAGGTTTCAGTCGCCACAGAGGTACCGCACCTCCTCCTGAGGTGTGGTATCCCACCATCCAGGTAAGGTGGAGACACCTGACCACACTCCAACACCTGCATCCCACACGCACACCAGTAGTGTAGCAAAGCACCCTTGGTGGCTCCCTGCTTGGAACACGAAGAATGCTGGGAGGTGGGTGGAGCTTAGACTGCACAAGAGAGCGGGAGAATATTAGGAAAAGGTCAGTCTGTGAGAGAAGATCCCCTGAGAGGGATGGAGTGAGGGAAGTGCAGCAGCAGACTCCTGTGACCTGGAGCTGCTGGCACAGGGAAGAGCCATAGAAAGCCTGATTCTTCAGAAGGAAGATAGTTTAGAACGGAACGTAAGGAGAAGAAGAGAACTAAGGACTAGGGTCAGAGCAGAGCCCTTCCTCAAGTTTGAAGCGCATGGCCGGGGTCCAGTCCCCGAGGTTGTATGGATACTGATGTTCCTGCAGCAGAAATGGGAGGAACAGAAGTCGTCACCACTTTATTCCCATCTAAGACTTGGGGGCACAACAGCAACTTTGGTGAGCCGGGACATGATAGCAAGAAGTCCCCGAAGCAGGCTACAGCTGTCTGCCGTACAAGTAGAGTTCTAAGTAACATCAAGAAGGAGGAACTTGAGTTTAATACGCAACTAGAAGTACTTCAGATTAGGCACTAGTGTGGAGACGTTCAGAAAAGGCACATGTTGGAGGAGTGCTGGAAAGGTACTTTACCTTGCCTGGGGGTTGGCTGAGCCCCTGACCTGGAGGACACGGCATCGAAGCGGGCACCTGTGTGCACCAGACTGTGAGTAAAGCCTTGGAACTACATGACCTTGTGTCCTCCACTTATTCTTGAGCCTTACACCCGGCTCTGCTACATCTGCTTCCTCACACCATCTCCTCACTTGCCAACCTCATTTACACTGCCCTGGGACTACAGCTCCACCCGTGGGGAGCTTCAACATCATTGCTGCACCACACCATCTGTCCCAGAGAAGCAACCCTGCAGCGCTGGTCAAACTGACCAGAAACCGCAGGTGGCGTCACGATTCATCTCCACAACTTTATCCCCATCACTCTACCTCTTTTACATTGACTGCCTGAGGCCACGGACCGGGTCACTGCCACTGTGACATCTCCCATTGTAATCATCGGGCCCAGCACCAAGTACCCCACGGCCTCTAGGGGCGAGTCATACACACACACACAGCACATACACATGTATAGACACACAGTACGCAAAATCCAGTTTCTTCTATAGTTCCTATAGACTCGGGCAGTTAATGGAACCTTGATGACATCATGGTTACATCACCGTGATGTCACATCACCAATGGTCCTTAAGCAGTAAAAAATCTCAAAATAGAAACATTGGGGTCCCTTAAGAGAGTAAGGGCCCTGAGAAATTGCCTAATTTGTCCCCACTACCCCCTAACGCTGACCATGCTGAGCAGTCTGTCACCTCTTCAGTTCCTCTAGAGTCCTGCAGTTAAAGGAAATTTGGTGACGTAATCGTCATATGACTGTAATGTCACCAAAAGGCCTTAAGCAGTCTTAACCTCAGAATAGAAACACTGGGGGAACCGAAGATAGCGAGGACCCTAGGCAATTGTCCGGTTTCACTACCCCCTCCCACCACCATAACGCTGGCCCTTACTGTAACTAGGGCTTATCCTTGGACTAAAACTTTTGTATTTCAAGTATTTTCCCAAAAATCCTGTAAAATCATACTAGGGCTTATTTTTGGGGTTGGGCTTATTTTCAGGGAAGTATGGTGTTTGCCCTTCTTGCAAAGTCACACTCACATTTCAGTTCAGGAGCATATTGTCTTAACTCCTTTCCAACAACAGGCATAATAGTACGCCAATGTTGGACTCCCTACCTACCTTTGAACAGCTGACATGTGCCTGCAATAGCCACGGGTGGAATCGCGATCCACCCGTGGCTATTAACTAGTTAAATGCCGCTGTCAAATGCTGACAGGGGCATTGATATGGTGCTTCTGGCAATCGTGCATACCGGTGAGCGCAAGTTACCGGTGTGTCAACATGTCAACCCGAGGTCAGTGGCAGATTGTTGTGAGCGCCACCAAGTGGTCGGCAGTCAGAGCATGTCAGCAATTCTACTACATAGAGGCGATTTGACCATCGCCTCTATGTAGCAGAGCCGATCGGGCTATGGCAGATTTTAGTCTCCTATGGAAACTATTGAAGCATGTCAAAAGTAAAAAAAAAATGTGTTTAAACATATAAAAAAAATAAAAGTTCAAATAATTCCCCTTTCGCCCCATTCAAAATAAAACAATAAAAATAAAATAAAACCTACGCATATTAGGTAACGCCGAGTTCAGAATCGCCCGATTTGTAAATAAATAAAATGGATTAACCTGATCGCTAAACGGTGTAGTGAGAAAAAAGTCAAAACCCCAGAATTATGTTTTTTTTGGACACCGTGACATTGCATTAAAATGCAATAACGGGCGATCAAAAGAACGTATCTGCACCAAAATGGTATCAATTTCAACACAATTGGAATTTTTTTTCCCGTTTTCTAGATCACGACATGGTAAAACCAATGGTGTCATTTAAAATTACAACTCGTCTTGCAAAAAAAAATAAGCCCTCACATGGCCATATAGATGGAAAAATAAAAAAGTTATGGGTCTGGGAAGGAGGGGAGCGAATAACGAAAACGCAAAACCAAAAAAAGTTCCGGGGGTTAAGGGGTTAAAGGGAATCTGTCACCAATTTTTGCTACCTCATCTGAGAGCAGCATGATGTGGGGGCAGAGACCCTGATTCCAGCCATGTATCACTAACTAGGCTAATTGCTGTATTTTTGCTAAAATCCTTGTTTTATCTTCTGTAGATCAAACAGTTCTCTGAACGCTGAGCCCAGTATAACCCCACCCACACCACTGATCGACAGTTTTCTCTTAACACTGTGCATAGGCAGGAAGCTGCCAATCGGTTGTAGGGACGGGGTTATACAGATCTCATGAATATGGAGGACTACATGGTAGCAGGTTTATTAGTCCTCTAGTGATAATCTCCTTCTGATAAAACAGTGACTTTTTTCAAAACTACAGCAAGCAGCCTAGTAAGTGACACGTCACTGGAATCGGGGTCTGTGCTCCTAGATCATGCTTCTCTCAGATCAGATGGCAAAAAGCCAGAGACAGATTCCTTTTAACCATGTATTATATAGGTCTAAAATTAAAAACAAAAAAAAATTATGCTAAAATGAGCCACAGTTTTCACCAAAGTCATGGTGCAATCTCAATAATAGACCTGCCTGACTGTTCAGATTTATAAGGGCTTGTTTTTATACTTGTCTTTTCTTGCTTGATTTTTTAAGCAACTGATCTAAATTGATTGGAATGACTGATGATTGAGATAGTAAGCATTTTCATAAGGATTTGGAGTCAAAGTTTTCTTAGCTATTTATTTTTGTACTTTGTCAATGGGTAAAAAAACTAGGAAGCCATGGCTGCATCCTTCCAGAAGCAGCCCCACATCTGTCCAGGCATTGCGTTTGGTGATGCTGCTCATCTCCATAGAAGAGTATTAGGACTCAGTTGCAGTTCCGCCCATGTCCAGGTGTAGCGCTGTTTTTTTGAATGAAGCAGCCATGTTTTTCTAATCTAAGGCAATGAGAGGTTCCATTCTGAAGCCCTGTATCACGACCCATGATTGACTCTCAGACGTCTATGACACTATAGTGTTACTCCTTATGGCCCAATTTTGCCTAAACAAAGGCCGATTTTCAAATCCCCACCAATTTGATGAACATGATCTATCCTAGACACAGTTCATCAATATCATAGTCCTTGATAACCTCTGCAACATTGTAGATTTGTAGAAATATGTGTTTAGCCAAAGATCAGGCATCAACATGTCGATCTCCCACATGCAGTATAATAATAGACTCTTGCAAAGGGGGCACTGTTCATGGTGAAATGGCAACTCTAATGATGGCTGCCATGAACAGGCTTGGCCTTATCTACTCCATTTTCCAGAGATAAGAGAATTCTGGTGAACATTATGGGTGAGAACAATCAATGTAAAGATAGAAATATCCTAGGTAACCACCCAAATACAGGACAAATAAGAACAACTGCATAGTAAATGACAAAAACAAAAAAGGCGGCAGTCATAAAGTTCAAAAAAAGTGCTAACAATTTTATTAAACATGTAATAAATATTACCAGACAGACTGCAAAAAATGAGGCTAAAAGATGGAACCTGATGGATCACAACATCATAAGAAATTGCCCAAGGTGGGTATGCCCAAGTATAGGAGTATTAACAGAGGTATATATACAAACAAAGTAGTATGTGCTACAAGTAAAGTGTCCATATGGGGCTACATAGAGTATCAGCCATGCTTAACAAGCAATATCATCACGAAATCATGCATTAATTGGCATATATAGGTTACAGTCCCAATCGCCGAAACGCGCGTCGGGGCGTATGGGTCGGTCCTGTAAGGCGTTTCACTCTCCACAAGGTATTTATCTATTATACTGTGATTCTGTGTTACGTGCAAAAGGTTATTTATTCACCCTGCTGTGTCACCTGCAAGGGATTGTGGCCTATATATGCCAATTAATGCATGATTTCATGATGATATTGCTTGTTAAGCATGGGTGATACTCTATGTAGCCCCATATGGACACTTTACTTGTAGCACATACCACTTTGTTTTTATATATACCTCTGTTAATACTCCTATACATGGGCATACCCACCTTGGGCAATTTCTTATGATGTTGTGATCCATCAGGTTCCATCTTTTAGCCCCATTTTTTGCAGTCTGTTTGGTAATATTTATTACATGTTTAATAAAATTGTTAGCACTTTTTTTTAACTTTATGACTGCTGTCTTTTTTGTTTTTGTCCATTTTCCAGATCCCAGGGGTTGCCCTTGTCTTCACTCTTTAACCCCTAGACAGGAATCTGGACTTACGCAGGGTCCTTTAGGCTGGAAAAACAGAGTTAGCTGCTGTTCGGTGTGGTGGGCTGGCATAAAGAATGGGTCAGATCCAGGAGGACAGTGCAGGCACGAAATCGCAAGCATGAGAGTTGTCAAAAATTGAGCCAAGGTCAAAATCAGGTACTATATGTCTAACTGGAACTGAAGCAGGATACTTAGACGTTCACTGAATATAGTCAAATTATAACTGGCACAGTATGATTTCAGGAGCTTAAATAACTTGTAACCCCACTCAGGCCAAGCAGGAGGAAGCAAACGCTGACACAAGTTAACTTTTGATCTCTCATCATGGCTGGAATTACAAGTCCCAGAAGACAAAGAACAAGTGTCGATGGTAACAAGAGCATACAGACAGGAAGGGCAGGCACCAATACACATGTCCAAGAGAGGAAGGGCAGGCACCGATACACATGTCTGAGACAGAAAGGGCAGGCACTGACACACAAGTCTGAGACAGGAGGGGCAAGCACCGATACACATCTCTGAGACATTCCGAGTCAAGAAGGGCAGGCACCGATACACATGTCCAAGACAGGAAGGGCAGGCACTGATACACATGTCCGAGACAGGAAGGGCAGTCACCGATACACATGTCCGAGACAGGAAGGGCAGGCACCGATACACATATCCGAGTCAAGAAGGGCAGGCCCTGATACACATGTCTGAGTCAAGAAGTGCAGGCACCGATACACATGTCTGAGACAGGAAGGGCAGGCACCAATACTCATGTCTGAGACAGGATGGACAGGCACCAATACACATGTCTGAGACAGAAAGGGCAGGCACTGACACACAAGTCTGAGACAGGAAGGGCAAGCACCGATACACATCTCTGAGACATTCCGAATCAAGAAGGGCAGGCACCGATACACATGTCCAAGACAGGAAGGGCAGGCATCTGTTGTGAGTTCATTTTCCCCTTCATCACTGAGGCCCAAGGAATTCCCTCTTCTGGTAAGGAGAGGTAGTGAGTCTGATTATCAGATACCTGAGATTAATGATGATGACTGGCTGAGTGGAGTCACAGACTGGATATAAGGCTGCATACGCCCATTCCTCCCTGCGGGTGATTTCCCTGTGGTATCCTTGGAGTCCAGTCTGAATTCCTGCTCTGCTAAAGCTAAGTTTTCCTCCTGGCTTTTTGCATTTGTGCCTTGCTTTGTTTTTTCTGGATTTCAGCCATTCCCTGCTGGGGTGAGCTGAACTCCTTAGCTCTGTCTTCTGAAAATACCAGAGTGCTGATTTAGTTTTGAAGCTTAGTTGCTTCAGGGTCTTTTTCCATTTCAGCTTGCTGGCCTATGTTTTTGATAGGGTTTTTTGCCGATTGCAGACAGCAGCTTTCCTTTCCTTTTCTATTTAGATTAGATTGGGCCCCAACGTTTGCTCAGCCTATTTTTCTATCTGTGTCAGTGTTTTTTCATCTTGCTTCACCGTCATTATATGTTGGGGGCTGCCTTTTACTTTGGGGTCTGCTCTGGGGCAGTTTAGATTTCCCTTTCTATCTTTAGGCTATATAGTCCTCCGGCTGTGTTCGAGGGGTCTAGGGCACCGTAGGTACCCCCCACGGCTACTGCTAGTTGTGTTGATAGGTTCAGGGGTCTGCAATCGGATAGTTGCCAGCTCCTCTGGTTTTCTGGACGTAGCTTCTATTTTTTGTGTCTGCCTCCCACGGTCACTCAATCATAACAGAATCACCCGCCTGACCGCAGATCCTAGGGTACTCAATAGCAGGAAAGAATTGCAAAAAAAAAAAAAAAAAGTGTGTATATTTTTTCCTCTATATCTCTGAGGCCGTAGGAGAAATTTTTTTTTCTCTCAATGGAGATAAAGCAATTGTCTGATCGTGTGGAGCAGCTCGCTGCGGAAGTGCGGGGAATTTCCGCCTACCTTGCTCATTCACATGCTGCTGAACCAAAGATTCCTACACCTGATGTATTTTGTGGTGATTGGTCTAAATTTTTGAATTTCAAAAATAATTGTAAATTATTTTTTGCCTTGAAGCCTAACTCGTCAGGGAGCTCAGCGCAGCAGGTTAAAATTGTCATCTCTTTGCTGCGTGGAGATCCCCAGGATTGGGCGTTTTCTTTGAAACCAGATGATCCTATTCTGACTAATGTGAACGCATTTTTTCAAGCCTTGGGCTTGTTGTATGACGAACCTAATGCCATTGATCAGGCTGAAAAGACCCTGCTGGCATTGAATCAGGGTCGAGATTCTGCAGAATTGTACTGTCAAAAATTCTGAAAGTGGGCGGTACTTACTACCTGGAATGATGGTGCCTTGGCTGCTCTCTTTCGGAAGGGGTTGTCAGAAGCCGTAAAAGATACTATGGTGGGATTTCCTGTTCCCTCTGGTCTTGACGATTCTATGTCTTTAGCCATTCAGGTTGATCGGCGTTTGCGCGAACGCAAAACTGCACGAGAGGTGTTGCCACCTGTTGAACAAATGACTGAACCTATGCAATGTGATAGAGTTTTCTCCAGAGAGCAGCGTCAGGAGTTCAGAAGGCGTAATAAGTTGTGCTTTTTCTGTGGAGATGCCTCGCATATTATTTCTGTCTGTCCTAAACGAGAGAAACGCTTTGCACACACGTTTTCTGTTGGTGGTGTTAAACCTAAGTTTCTTCTGGCTATTACTCTGATCTGCTCCCTGTCCACATTTTCCACCAAGGCATTTGTGGATTCGGGAGCAGCTCTAAACCTAATGGACTTGGATTTTGCTAAACGTTGTGGATTTCCTATGACACCTCTGCGGACGCCTATCCCTTTGAGGGGGATTGATGCTACTCCTTTGGCTAAAGATAAACCTCAGTTTTGGACCCAGGTGGTGATGCGGGTCGCCCCAGACCATCAAGAAAATTGCAGATTTTTGGTGTTGCATAATCTGCATACCATTGTTCTGGGGTTTCCCTGGTTACAAATCCATAATCCAGTTCTGGATTGGAAATCTTTGTCTGTGGTGAGTTGGAGTTGTCGGTGTGCCCTTAGTGATGCTCCTGTTTTCTCCACCTCTCCCCAGTCACATGATGTTCCTGACTATTTGGCTGACTTTTATGATGTATTTAGTGAGAATGAGTCTGCGTCTTTGCCTCCTCATAGGAGTTATGACTGTGCTATTGAGTTGAACCCGGGGTGTAAATTTCCCAAGGGTCGGCTTTTCAACTTATCTGTACCCGAGCACGAGGCTATGTACCAGGAAAGATCTTTGAACAAATTATTAAACAACATGTATGTCAATACCTGGATAAGAATGAAGTGATTAAACAGAGTCAGCATGGGTTTGTAACTAATAAGTCATGTCAGACTAACTTAATTTCCTTCTATGACGGTATCACTGATTGGGTGGATCAAGGAAATGCTGTAGATATAGTATATCTTGACTTCAGCAAAGCATTTGACAAAGTCTCTCATACAATCCTTATTGAAAAAATGACTAAGTATGGAATGGACAAGGCAACTGTTAGGTGGATTCATAACTGGCTTAGTGATCGGACCCAAAGAGTGGTCGTAAATGGCTGCACATCCAGTTGGAAGAATGTCTCAAGTGGGGTACCACAGGGCTCTGTCCTGGGCCCTGTATTGTTCAACATCTTTATCAACGATTTAGATGAAGGAATTGAGGGTAAACTGATTAAATTTGCTGATGACACAAAGCTAGGAGGGATAGCTAATACTAGAGAAGAGAGAGAGAGGATTCAAAAAGATTTAAATAAACTGGAGAAGTGGGCAGCAACTAACAGAATGGTTTTTAACAGGGAGAAATGCAAAGTACTACATCTGGGCAATAAAAATGAAAAAAGCATATATAGAATGGGAGGAATAGGGCTAAGTGACAGCACATGTGAAAAAGACTTGGGTATACTAATAGATCACAGACTGAATATGAGTCAACAGTGTGATGCAGCAGCAAAAAAGGCAAATGCAATTCTAGGATGTATTAACAGAAGCATACAGTCTAGATCACGTGAAGTCATTATTTCCCTCTACTCCTCTTTGGTCAGACCTCATCTGGAATATTGTGTCCAGTTTTGGGCACCACATTTTAAAAAAGACATCAACAAACTGGAGCAAGTTCAGAAAAGAGCGACCAGAATGGTGACCGGTCTGCAAACCCTGTCTTATGAGGAAAGGTTGCAGGATTTGGGAATGTTTAGTTTGTAAAAGAGAAGACTGAGAGGAGACTTAATAGCTGTCTACAAATATCTAAAGGGCTGTCACATTGTAGAAGGATCAACTTTATTCTCATTTGCACAAGGAAAGACTAGAAGCAATGGGATGAAACTGAATGGGAAGAGACACAGATTAGATATTAGAAAAAACTTTTTGACAGTTAGAGTGATCAATGAGTGGAACAGGCTGCCACGAGAAGTGGTGAGTTCTCCTTCAATGGAAGTCTTCAAACAGAGGCTGGACAGACATCTGACTGGGATGATTTAGCGAATCCTGCTTTGAGCAGGGGGTTGGACCAGATGGCCCAGGAGGTCCCTTCCAACTCTATGATTCTATGATTCTATGATTCTATGATTCTATGCGATCCTATATTAAGGAGGCATTGGAGAAGGGTCATATTAGACCATCCTCTTCACCTTTAGGTGCTGGTTTTTTTTTTGTAGCCAAAAAGGATGGATCATTAAGACCTTGTATTAATTATCGTGCCCTCAACAAGATTACTGTTAAATATCAGTATCCGTTACCCCTGATTTCGGATCTATTCTCTAGAGTTAAAGGTGCTTGCTGGTTTACCAAGCTTGACCTCAGGGGGGCGTATAATCTTATTCGCATTAAGCATGGGGATGAATGGAAGACAGAGTTTAATACTCCGGAGGGACATTTTGAGTACCTGGTGATGCCTTTTGGGCTCACTAATGCCCCTTCTGTCTTCCAGTGCTTCATGAACGATATTTTCCGAGATTTTGTGGATAAATTTTTGATTATCTATCTGGATGATATTTTGATCTTCTCCAAGGATTGGGATTCTCATGTGGAACATGTTCGGACTGTGTTCCGGATCTTGAGGGAGAATTCCCTGTATGTCAAGGGATCTAAATGCCTTTTTGGGGTACAGAGGATTTCATTTTTGGGATTTATTTTGTCTCCGTCAACTATTGAAATGGATCCAGTCAAGGTACAGGCCATTTATGATTGGGTTCAGCCCACTTCTTTGAAGGCCCTCCAGAAGTTTTTGGGTTTTGCTAATTTTTATCGGAAATTTATAGCAAAATTTTCTAGTATTGCCAAGCCATTGACTGATTTGACTAAGAAGGGTGCTGATGTGTTAAATTGGTCTCCGGAGGCTGTTTCTTCCTTTCAGGAGTTGAAGCGAAGATTCACCTCCGCTCCGGTTTTGCGGCAACCTGATGTCTCACTTCCGTTCCAGGTAGAGGTGGATGCTTCTGAGATTGGTGCAGGAGCTGTTTTGTCCCAAAAGGATCCTGTAACATCTAAAATGAATCCCTGCGCTTTCTATTCCCGAAAGTTCTCTCTATCTGAACGTAACTACGACGTGGGGAATCGGGAACTGTTGGCCATGAAATGGGCATTTGAGGAGTGGAGACATTGGTTGGAGGGAGCTAAGCATCAAGTCATGGTCCTCACCGACCACAAGAATTTGATTTATCTAGAGTCGGCTAAGCGCTTGAACCCTAGACAGGCTAGGTGGGCCTTGTTTTTTACACGTTTTGATTTTGTGGTTTCTTTTCTTCCTGGAACTAAGAATGTCAAGGCAGACGCACTCTCTAGGAGTTTCTTTGCTGATTCTCCTGTGGTGACCAAACCTGCTACCATCTTAGGGTAGTTCTTTCTGCCATCTGGCCCGATTTGAGACGTGCTCTGGAAGAATTCCAGAGAGACAAGCCTGAGCGTTGTCCCAGTGGAAAGTTGTATGTTCCTGACCAGTGGAAGAAGAGAGTGATGTCTGAAGTTCATTGCTCTGCTTTGGCTGGTCATCCAGGTATTTTTGGTACTAGAGATCTGGTGAGTCGGTCTTTTTGGTGGCCCGCCTTGTCTCGTGATGTCAGGAATTTTGTGCAGTCCTGTGGGACGTGCTCCCGGTCTAAATCATGCTCCCGCTCTAGTGGGTTGTTGATGCCTTTGCCTGTCCCCAAGAGGCCATGGACCAATATTTCAATGGATTTCATCTCTGATATGCCTGTCTCTCAGAGAATGACTGTTATTTGGGTGATTTGTGATAGGTTCTCTAAGATGGTTCATCTCGTACCACTCCCTAAGTTGCCGTCTTCCTCTGAGTTGGTGCCCCTGTTTTTGCAACAGGTGGTTCGCTTGCACGGGATTCCTGAGAACATTGTGTCTGACAGAGGAGTTCAGTTTGTGTCTAGATTTTGGAGAACTTTGTGTTCCAAGCTGGGAATTCAGTTGTCCTTCTCTGCCTTTCACCCTCAGACCAATGGGCAGACAGAGAGAACAAACCAGACCTTGGAGTCATATTTGAGATGTTTTATTTCCGCTGATCAGGATGATTGGGTTTCATTTTTACCCTTGGCCGAATTTGCTTTAAATAACAGAGCTAGTTCTGCCACTTTGATGTCACCTTTTTTTTGTAACTTTGGGTTTCATCCTCGATTTTCTTCAGGGCAGGTGGAGCCGTCTGCCTGCCCAGGGGTTGACACTGTGGTGGAGAGAATGCACCAGATCTGGGACCAAGTGGTGGATAAGTTATCTCTCTCCCAGGAAAAGGCCCAGCGGTTTTCCAACCGACATAGGACCATTGGTCCCCAGTTTAAGGTTGGTGATTTGGTGTGGTTATCATCAAAAAATATTGCTATGAAGGTGGCTTCTCCTAACTTTAAGCCTAGATTTATTGGACCTTACAAGATTTTGGAGATTATTAATCCGGTCTCTTTTCGTTTGGCTCTTCCTGTCACATTTAAAATCCATAATGTGTTTCATAAGTCCTTGTTGAAGAGATTTGTTGAACCTGTTGTTCCGGGAGTGGCACCTCCAGACCCTGTATTGGTTGAAGGTAACATTGAATATGAGGTAGAGAAAGTACTGGATTCTCGTCTGGCTAGACGGAGACTCCAGTATTTGGTTAAGTGGAAGGGTTATGGTCAGGAGGATAATTCCTGGGTCTCTGCCTCTGATGTTCATGCTAAAAGACTGGTGCGTGCCTTTCATCAGGCACACCCTGATCGCCCTGGTGGCGTGGTTGAGGGTTCGGTGACCCCTCCTCAAGGGGGAGGTACTGTTGTGAGTTCATTTTCCCCTTCATCACTGAGGCCCGAGGAATTCCCTCTTCTGGTAAGGAGAGGTAGTGAGTCTGATTATCAGACACCTGAGATTAATGATGATGACTGGCTGCGTGGAGTCACAGACTGGATATAAGGCTGCATACGCCCATTCCTCCCTGCGGGTGATTTCCCTGTGGTATCCTTGGAGTCCAGTCTGAATTCCTGCTCTGCTAAAGCTAAGTTTTCCTCCTGGCTTTTTGCATTTGTGCCTTGCTTTGTTTTTTCTGGATTTCAGCCATTCCCTGCTGGGGTGAGCTGAACTCCTTAGCTCTGTCTTCTGAAAATACCAGAGTGCTGATTTAGTTTTGAAGCTTAGTTGCTTCAGGGTCTTTTTCCATTTCAGCTTGCTGGCCTGTTTTTGATAGGGTTTTTTGCCGATTGCAGACAGCAGCTTTCCTTTCCTTTTCTGTTTAGATTAGATTGGGCCCCAACGTTTGCTCAGCCTATCTTTCTATCTGTGTCAGTGTTTTTTCATCTTGCTTCACCGTCATTATATGTTGGGGGCTGCCTTTTAATTTGGGGTCTGCTCTGGGGCAGTTTAGATTTCCCTTTCTATCTTTAGGCTATATAGTCCTCCGGCTGTGTTCGAGGGGTCTAGGGCACCGTAGGTACCCCCCACGGCTACTGCTAGTTGTGTTGATAGGTTCAGGGGTCTGCAATCGGATAGTTGCCAGCTCCTCTGGTTTTCTGGACGTAGCTTCTATTTTTTGTGTCTGCCTCCTACGGTCACTCAATCATAACAGGCATCGATGCACATGTCCGAGACAGGAAGGGCAGACACCGATACACATGTCCGAGACAGGAAGGGCAGGCACTGATATGCATTTCGGAGATAGGAAGGGCAGGCACAGATACACATGTCTGAGACAGGGCAGGCACCGATACACATGTTCGAGTCAAGATGGGCAGGCAATGATACACATGTCCGAGACAGGAAGGGCAGTCACCGATACACATGTCCGAGACAGGTAGGGCAGGCACCGATACACATATCTGAGTCAAGAAGGGCAGGCCCTGATACACATGTCTGAGTCAAGAAGTGCAGGCACCGATACACATGTCTGAGACAGGAAGGGCAGGCACCAATACTCATGTCTGAGACAGGATGGACAGGCACCATTACACATGTCTGAGACAGAAAGGGCAGGCACTGACACACAAGTCTGAGACAGGAAGGGCAAGCACCGATACACATCTCTGAGACATTCCGAGTCAAGAAGGGCAGGCACCGATACACATGTCCAAGACAGGAAGGGCAGGCATTGATGCACATGTCAGAGACAGGAAGGGCAGGCACTGATATGCATTTCGGAGATAGGAAGGGCAGGCACAGATACACATGTCTGAGACAGGGCAGGCACAGATACACATGTCTGAGACAGGGCAGGCACCGATACACATGTTCGAGTCAAGAAGGGCAGGCAATGATACACATGTCCGAGACAGGAAGGTCAGGCACTGATACACATGTCCAAGACAGGAATGGCAGGCACCGATACATGTCCCACCTATATGGGCAGCATAAGGGAATTTTGCTAGAGTTGACCTCTCCTTTAGCAAGAAATCTTTTGCTAATTGGAATTTCTAGCTAATAGGTTTCCTTAGTTTACCAATAATTGATTTTTTTTTTTAAATTCACATGGTAGCTGTTAGATAAAATAAAGACAGATAAGGTGACAAGACAATTTTAGAGCTGGAGATGACAATTGCTAGAGCATAATTCATACTGTACTGTGACTTTAATTATCCCAGCAGATGGACACAGATAAAACCTGATATGAAAGATGCACAAACAAGTCAAGCAAACACCTGTCGTCAGATAGCGAGAGGTGGAAACGGTAGAATACTATATATGTAGCATCTTAATGGACAGTAGCATTTTATGTCAGTCACAAGAGCTTCACAAAAGACATTCGCCGCAAAGATGCAATTTAGTTTTGTAGACGGAGAATAAAGGAAAAGTTTAAATGAAAAAGAAAATACCCTGCAAAGAAAATTGTTTTAGAAGATATACTGCAAGAAAATGACTCATCCGCTGTTACATGCTATTATATCCTGCAAAATACTGATTTAAAGGAGATTTAATGGACTGAGATATAAAATGAATAATGTGCATGCTAGAGTGTGGTGGGCATGCTCGGTGATGTGCAGAGATCCCTGCGCAGCGATAAGGAGGCACGAAGAGTAGCTGAAAAACAACTATATATATGATAAAACTTCATCAGGTGTACCCACTAAACCTTTCCACAAGGCTGACTGCTTGGACCTCCACCGTTGCTGAGAACCACCATTCTATACATTTCTATGGGACACCTACCTTTAGTTCCATTGCAGTACATAGAATGGAGGTCGAGCATGCACACCACTGTTTCATTCAAGCATAAGACTTTGGAGTCAACATTCTCATAACGAATTGAGGTCATAATGGTCAAACCGATAGGCCCCCATCACAGCACTATAGCAATGGATCTTGAGAACAAGGATTACTGTGCATCATAATAGGCTTGTACCTCCTGTTCTATAGAGATCACTCCTTGAGAGTCCTCTGATTATCATCATAGACGGGATTGATTACAGAAACAGATATGAACACTTTATAATAGATGTTATAAATAGTGTTGAGCATTCCGATACCGCAAGTATCGGGTATCGGCCGATACTTGCTGTATCGGAATTCCGATACAGACTTCCGATATTTTTTCAATATTGGAAGTCGGCATCGGAATCGGAAGTTCAAAGTTGATTGACAGCCTGACGTCATCATGATGCGCTGTGTGTGCGCATCATGATGCGCCGTCATTTTGGGCCTTCCAGGGGTCTCTGCCGGCCTGCCGGGGGGCTGTGTGGACTGCCCGGGGTCTGTACCGGCCTGCCGGGGGGGCTGTGCCGGCCTGCCGGGGGGCTGTGTGGACTGCCCGGGGTCTGTACCGGCCTGCCGGGGGGCTGTGCCGGCCTGCCGGTGGTCTGTGCACCCTGTGGGGGTCTGTACCGGCCTGCCGGGGGGCTGTGCTGATGTCCGGGGGTCTGTGCAAGCATCGTCCGATGGGACTATAAGTCCCATCGGGCGATGCCTGCTACCATGACAGTGATTGACACATTAGCCAATGATGGGACAGTAGTAGTCCCATCATCCGGCTAATGTGTTAAATGTAAAAAAAAAAAAAAAAAAAATACTACATACATACAACATGCATGCTACATACATACTACATGCTACATACATACTACATATATACTACATGCATGCTACATACATACTACATGCTACATACATACTACATATATACTACATGCATGCTACATACATACTGCATGCTACATACATACTACATACATACCACATACATACTACATACATACTACATGCATGCTACATACATAACACATATATACTACATGCATGCTACATACATACTACATGCTACATACATACCACATACATGCTACATACATACTACATACATACTACATGCATGCTACATACATACTACATGCTACATACATACATATATACTACATGCATGCTACATACATACTACATGCTACATACATACTACATGCTACATACATACTACATATATACTACATACATACTACATGCATACATACTACATGCATGCTACATACATACTACATACATACTACATACATACTACATGCATGCTACATACATACTACATACTACATACATACTACATGCTACATACATAACACATATATACTACATGCATGCTACATACATACTACATGCTACATACATACCACATACATACTACATACATACTACATACATACTACATGCTACATACATACCACATACATACTACATACATACTACATGCATGCTACATACATACTACATACATACTACATGCATGCTACATACATACCACATACATACTACATACATACTACATGCATACTACATACATACTACATGCTACATACATACTACATATATACTACATGCATGCTACATACATACTACATGCTACATACATACTACATATATACTACATGCATGCTACATACATACTACATACATACTACATGCTACATACATACTACATACATACTACATACAATACATTCATACAATACATACATAGACATACAGTACATATAACATAGAGTAACATACTTACCAATACTTGTCACATTGTTCCCCGAAGCCATTGTCTTTTACGGAATAAATATTAACATAACAAACCACAAAAATACTCACCCACGATCCGAAGCAGTCCACGAGTGTGTCCCACGACGATCTTGGGTAGAGAACTGCAGCATCAGCTGATGCTGCCGTTCTCTACGGGCTGCAGGAATCCAATGACGGAAGGTAGGTATCCTTCCGCACTGTATTCCTCCGCCACTTAAAAAAAAAAAAGTCCCTAGTCTCACTTTATGCCATTGCTGTGTGGGAATTTCTTTTTACAGCAAAAGAGTGCTGTGACAAGAGAAGGAACTGCTGAACTGCGCAGCAGATTTCCCTGATACTCCGATCCGATTAAGGTCGGCTGATCCCCCCCCTTCACACAGCACAGTTAGACCAATGGAAAATTACCACCATCCTCCCAAGGCTGGGACCGAGAAAAGGCTTTGACCGTCGCACTGTGTGAGCAAAATTTTATCTGCTACCCATGACTGTTATATTGAAAAATATAAGAATTGTTACAAGTCTTCAGTAAAGTTCATCTTTCAAGTTTGCACGGGACCCCTGGTGTATGCTTCTTTTGTCTGCGGCCTCATACCTTGCGGGCATCAACATAACTCTCAGTCTCATATACCCGTCATCTCCCCCTTTATAATTGCCACCTAACCTAGGGATTGTTAGAGCCATCGGAGTCACCGCGACTGAATCATCCTCCGAGATACTAGGCCCTGCATCCCACAAGGTGGTGCGTCATTATGAAGCTGGAGATCAATCCTTGAGAAGAAGCTATAGATACAACTCATCTTTCCCCATCCCTGTGCATAGACCTCTGCACGGGTCACTGAGCATGCTCAATCTCTTATTGATGTATAATATACTTACCCCGTTGCATTCATTTCTGCCAATTATCGCCTCTTTTGCCTTCACGGCATCAGACTTCACCTGGTGCTGCTTGTGAAGAAGAGCTCCGGAGAGCAGATGAGCAATGTTCAAAGATTTTCTTTCCACATTTTCCATGTGTTTCTGATTTGGACAAGAGTGAATGGCTCCAAAGTCACCTCCAAATGGAGATATCTTTTGCTGTGCCTTTAAGGTCCATTATTGGACCAGAGTTTAGACCCTTTGGAACATCTTCCATTAATTTCAAGCATATCGACATTGAATTTTCTACCAAATTACAATAACGAGTATAAGTAATGGAATATCAAAATCTTCAATAGATCAGCACCAGAGGAAATAGGCAAATTCCAGATTAGTCTACATTTCCCAAGATTACTGTCTACTATCCTATTATCAACTTATATTCTCATTTTTATGACCACCAGTTGACATTTTTCCATTATTTACCACTGGCCACAAATCTTGGTCCCCGGCACATCTATTATTTTTTACTGATAACCAAACTACCTGCCTCTAGTAGAACCGTGAAAGAAGGGTTGAAGTTTAGCCACATTTATGGTCCAAAAGTCCACACATAATATTTATTTTTTCAAACAAAATCCAAACCAAAAATGTCTACGTAAATTGGCATAGAATTTGTCAGCTGTTAAAGAAACGTCAACGCAATAATATCTATTACTAGGGGATTATCGTAATGTTTTACAGTAGATCAGCAACAATGTAGCCGGACAAATTCCAGAATTTTAGTCTACATTTCCCAGAATATTGTCTTGTAATCTTTTTTTTTTCGTTTGGATACAACATTTTCACCCGCGCACTTTTACTCTGTCGAGCAGAACCCTAGAAGAGCCATAATGTTCATGTGATCGGACGAGTAATTTTTGAAGGGTGTGTCGTTCCATCAGCTGTAGGTTATGACTAAGGACCACGTATGAATGATTGGGCTCTCTTCATTGTGCAATTTACCATTTTTATGGAATAAATTGAAATAAATTCTTAGATTTGATATTGAATCTATTTTGGGTTTGCATCTTCTACTTCTCTCTGTCACGTGGTTTGAGTCTTATCTCTAGTCGACTGGGGCACATTTTTATAAACTGTACTGTTGTTTCGACAGTTGTAAAAGATTTCAACCTACTTGGATCGATGGTCACTCAAGATGCAGCGATGACACCGGAAGTCAATAGAAGAATAGCTATGGGAAAATCAACGATGAAGTCTCTGGATAAGGTCATCAAATCAAGGAACTTTTCACTGGAGACAAACACACGGTTCGTATGTAGTTTGGTCTTTTTAGTGGTAATAAAGAAGAAGAATCGATGCTTCTGAAATGTGATGCTGGAGAAGGATGTTATCAATACCATAGATGGCAAGAAGAACAAACAAATCAATTTTGGAACAAATCAAGCCAGACATTTCACTCGAAACGAGGATCATGAAGCTATGAGTTGTCTACTGTGGACACATCATATGACAAGAGCAATCACTTAGGAAGGACTACATGGTTGGAAGAATAGAAGGAACAAGGAGAAGAGGAAGACGCGATAATTTGAAGATAAGACCCTGGCGGACATATCTAGGCTTGCACAAGATCTTCTACAGATCGTTCATCCATCAAGTCACTATGGTTCGAGATCAAGCTGAAGGCCTTTAAAAAAACCCTGGTTGTTCCCGCTGGCCATCCTTAGCAGAATCAAGGTATAAGGGCTCAGACTTGAAGTTCTACTGAAGATCAGCACCAGTGGCAATAATCAAATTCCAGATTATTAGTCTGCATTTACCAGATTATTGTCTTCAATAATAATCAATATAAAGATATAATCCCATTATTCTTATGACCACTTGTTGGCATTTTTCATTTTTTGTTTACCATTGGCCTTAACACTTGGACCCCCAAATTTCTACTATGATCACCAATTATTATTATTATTATTTATTGTTATAGCGCCATTTATTCCATGGAGCTTTACATGTAGGGAGGGGTATACATAAAAACAAGTACAATAATGTTAAACAATACAAGTCATAACTGGTACAGGGGGAGAGAGGACCCTGCCCGCGAAGGCTCACAATCTACAAGGGATGGGTGAAAATACAGTAGGCGAGGGTAGAGCTGGTCATGCAGCGGTTTGGTCGATCGGTGGTTACTGCAAGTTATAGGTTTGTTGGAAGAGGTCGGTCTTCAGGGTCTTTTTGAAGGTTTCGATGGTAGGTGAGAGTCTGATATGTTGTGGTAGAGAGTTCCATAGTAGGGGTGATGCGCGAGAGAAATCTTGTATGCGATTGTGGGAAGAGGAGATAAGAGGGGAGTAGAGAAGGAGATCTTGTGAGGATCGGAGGTTGCGTGCAGGAAAGTACCGGGAGACGAGGTCACAGATGTATGGAGGAGACAGGTTGTGGATGGCTTTGTATGTCATGGTTAGGGTTTTGTACTGGAGTCTCTGGGCAATGGGGAGCCAGTGAAGGGATTGACAGAGGGGAGAAGCTGGGGAATAGCGGGGGGACAGGTGTATTAGTCGGGCAGTGGAGTTTAGAATAGATTGGAGGGGTGCGAGAGTGTTCGTGGGACTCCGACAGATAGGGGGCGAGGTGAGGAGGTGGTGTGTGAGTGGGAGACGCTGAATGTCCGGTCTGTTAGGTATGATGAGATCCAGGATAAGGCCAAGTCTGTGATGCCAAGGGATGAGAGGGTCTGTAATAGTAGGGAATGGTCCACTGTGTCAAAGGCAGCCGGCAGGTCCAGGAGGAGGAGGACAGAGTAGTGTCGCTTGCTCTTGGCAGTTAAGAGGTCATTGGTGACCTTAGTAAGGGCAGTTTCAGTGGAGTGGTGTGACCGGAAGCCAGACTGTAAGCGGTCGAAGAGGGAGCAAGAAGAGAGATGGGAGGACAGTTCAAGGTAGACGTGTTGTTCCAGTAGCTTGGAGGCATAGGGGAGAAGTGATATAGGGCGATAGCTAGATACAGAGGATGGGTCAAGAGAGGGCTTTTTGAGGATAGGTGTGATTGAGGCATGTTTAAAGCTTGAGGGGAAAACACCAGTTGTTAGTGATAGGTTGAAGAGATGGGTTAGGGTTGGGATGAAGACTGTGGCGAGGTTTGGGATGAAGTGGGAAGGGATCGGGTCAAGTGCACAAGTGGTGAGATGTGATCTTGAGAGTAGAGTGGAGAGTCGATCTTCTGTAATGGTGGGGAAGTTGGTTTTGGAGGTGGAGGGCTGGGAAGTCGGGAGGAGGGGCTCTGGGGGTTGGTGACCAAAACTGTCTCTGATGTTATCAATTTTCTGCTTGAAAAATGAGGCAAAGTCTTCAGCTGAGATGAGTGGGGAGGGAGGAGGTGCTGGGGGACGGAGGAGAGAATTGAAGGTGTTGAATAACTGTTTAGGGTTGTGAGAGAGGGAGGATATGGGCGATGAGAAGTAGGTTTGTTTAGCTGTGGCGAGTGTGGTCTTAAAAGTAGTGAGAGACTTTTTGAATGCGATGAAGTGCTCGTTGGAGTGGGATCTTTTCCTTCTGCGCTCAGCAGCCCTGGAAGCTCGCCTCAGTTCTTTGGTCAGGCTGGTGTGCCAGGGCTGTCTGTTGATTTTGCAAGCTTTGGTATGTGTAAGTGGGGCAGCAGATTCCAAAGCTACAGCTATTGTGGTGTTATATAGAGCAGCAGCGTCATCCGCATTGTGTAAGGAACTTATATCTGTGAGAGGGAGGAGGGATTCAGAGAATGAGTGTAGGTCAAGGTGTTTAAGATTTCTGCGAGGGTGTGAAAGTTTGTGGGGTGGGGATTGTAGACATGGCGTGGAGAGGGAAGAGAATGTGAGAAGGTTGTGGTCAGAGAGAGGAAGAGGTGAGTTAGAGAGGTTAGATAGGGAGCAGAGGCGGGTGAAGATGAGGTCCAGTGTGTGGCCATCTTTGTGGGTGGCTGTAGAAGACCATTGAGTGAGGCCGAAGGAGGAAGTGAGAGATATAAGTTTAGTGGAAGCAGAGAGGGAAGTGTCAATGGGGATGTTGAAGTCACCCATGATGATACTAGGGATGTCTGCAGAAAGGAAATGAAGTAGCCAGGTGGTGAAGTGGTCTAAGAAGGTGGTGGCAGGCCCTGGGGGCCGGTAGATGACAGCCAGTTGGAGGTTGGAGGGGGAGTAGATGCGCACAGAGTGCGCCTCAAAGGAAGGGAGGGTAATAGAGGGTGGCAGTGGGATTGGGGTGAAGGAGCAGGTATCTGACAGGAGAAAACCAACTCCTCCGCAATGTTTGCTGCTGGGGCGGGGTGTGTGTGAAAGGTGGAAGCCACCATATGAAAGTGCAGCAGGAGAGGCTGTGTCAGAAGGGGTGAGCCAGGTTTCGGTGATGGCGAGGAAGGAAAGTTTGGTAGTAACAAAAAGATCATGGATGTAGGAAAGCTTGTTGCAGACAGAGCGAGCGTTCCAAAGAGCTCCTGTTAGTGGGACTGGGGAAGCGGGTGCTGGGTGAATGGGTATAAGGTTGGAGTGGTTACGGAAGGTTGTGATAGAGCGTGGATGGGAAGTAGAAATGACTGTGGGAATGTGGTGAGGAGGACCAGGATTTGGAGAGATATCACCAGCCATGAGAAGGAGCAGAGAAAGTGTTAGCAGGTGGGAGCAGGAGATGGCATGAGGGGGCTGTCTGTGTTTGGAGACAGAGGATTGTATGTTAAGGACCAGTTTTGAGGAGGAGGCGAGGTGGATGGGGAGGATTGAAGAAGAGATGAACAGTTCCTTACTAGGAGTAGGGATTAGGGGAATTAGCAGAAAGTGAAGGATTATTGGGGTGAAAGTGAAAACAAACAGAAACATTGTTTACAGTGACTGTGTACAGTTACCTTCAGTTCCCTTCTGGTTCAATTCTGGTTTTAATTCTAAAATTTATCTTCACACTTCTAGAACACACTTATAGGAATCACACTGCAGACTGAAGTCTATGCAGACTTGAGCTATGCAATATATGTACAACTAAGTGCAGTCAGGTGTGAAGCAGAGAGGAGTGGTCTCTGCTCATCTTGGTCGCACCATAAAGAGTGGACCAGATGCATATGATCAAGCCAGAGTAAACAAGGTCATAAATAACACTGGGGTAAGCTGGGGTTAGCTGAAAGGCATACCATGTGAATGCTAGGTGCAGAGGCAAGTCTATGTGCAAAGCTGGGTGATGGACTATGTGCTTTTCATAGACAGACAGCAGGAGAGCTGGGTGGATGAACATACCATGTGAATGCTAGGTGCAGAGGCAAGTCTATGTGCAAAGCTGGGTGATAGACTATGTGCTCTTCATAGACAGACAGCAGGAGAGCAGGAGAGCTGGGTGGATGAACATACCATGTGAATGCTAGGTGCAGAGGCAAGTCTATGTGCAAAGCTGGGTGATGGACTATGTGCTCTTCATAGACAGACAGCAGGAGAGCAGGAGAGCTGGGTGGATGAACATACCATGTGAATGCTAGGTGCAGAGGCAAGTCTATGTGCAAAGCTGGGTGATGGACTATGTGCTCTTCATAGACAGACAGCAGGAGAGCTGGGTGGATGAACATACCTGTCGGAAGAATAGAGATGCTTGTTAGAGTGTGATGGTGGCAGGTAGCAGGGCACAGTCTGTATACATCCTTCTGGTTTTAATTCTAAAATTTATCTTCACACTTCTAGAACACACTTATAGGAATCTATAAATCAATAAACCCTAGTCATCATGATCATGTGATCTGATAATGATATTTTGAAGTGTGTATGGCAAGTTCCATCGGATGCAGGTTGTAACTGTGGACTAGATCTGAAATGCGTTGATCGGGTTCAACATTATAGATTTTCCCATCTTTAATGAATAAATTCTTGCTTTTTTTATGGAATCTGTTCTGGTTTTGGAACTTCTCCTCTTTGCTGTGATGTTTAAGCCTCTTTTCCCGTCTATGAGGACACGTTTTACCCTCTCTACTTACTTTTAGTAGAACCATCGTACAGTGGTCTACGTGGATCCATAATATGGCCAATAGTATTATCCATAACTTTGTAATTTCTTATTTTATTGTCTTTTTTTAAAGTTTGCACCAGGATAAAAATAAAATCTCTCTATTTTTTTTTTTTCGAGAATCTGCTTAAATTAAGGTCAACAGCACAAACTATGATTTATTTTTTTGTGTGTGGCTGGAAAATATAAACCTGTTATTTCCCTTGGGAGGACGGACTGATAATGCAGCAGTCACATAAAGCTTCGATGCAAATGTCACTTACTGCAGAGCGATGCTCTCTGTCTTTACCGAGCTACAGCAATAAGACATAAGTGGGGGACTAGCAAAGATTCTCAACGCGCGACGCCGGCATGTAAATGTCATAGTGCTGAGGGAGCACGCGGACATATCACCTGGGATGGTGTTCCTGGAGCGATGGCACAAAGCTGTGTGTACCAAACGTAACACTAGAGACTGGAAGACGCTAATAAGATATGCACACAATGCTTTACACAAAGGTTACTATTCCCTCATTGTGTCGGAACAAGATAGGAATGTTGACGGGGCTCTGAGGATGGCGGCTGCTGATCCATTATACATAAGGAGGAACCTTATAAGACCGTATGCGACATACAAGAGAAATGAGCGAAAGCGATGACAAGAATTGAGTATCAAAAAGTTTCAATTTAATAAAAAGTTTTCTAGTCTCTGATTTTATAACATAGGACAATGATCTAGAGCGCTGCTAGATCTCAACTCCATGGGGACTGGTTCTACTTTTTGGCATTTTTAGGATTCATTTTTGAGATCGGTCATGTGGGCGCAACGGGTCAACTGCAGTTGATGTACAAGCCTGGATTAGAGGTGTTGTGATGAATGAGTGTAGGGGGTGGACTGACCTATGGACCTGTCTGATAAAGAGGGCATTGTGAAAGAGATGATGTATACAATGCTTTATTCTGACTTGTATGTAGAGGTGTGGGACAACAGCTAGAATTAGTGAAAGATGGTGTAGTACCGAGTTTTGGCCACAAGATAGTCATGCCATGGTGGGCAGAGTTACGAGACTGTGAAGGGGATTTCCAGAAAAAGGAGATATAAGGAAGGAGAGTCACAGGGGCAGGGCAGACACCCAGGAGGAAGAGAGAAGCGGGAAGAGCTCATTAGAGGACAGCGGAAGGAGAAGCTCTGGAAAGACAGAAGAGACAGAGGTGGTTACTGGGAGAAGGGGGTGGCCCTGAGAGGACAGCTGCAGGACGAGATGGCAGTGACTAACGGAGGTCTGGGGTACAGGATGGCTGGACACTGAAGAGTGAGTAGGTGTTGCAGCAGGCAGACTTGGACAGGGGAAGCGCTGTGGCTGTGGGCATAATGGCAGCCACAGTGAAGTAACCCAGGAGTCTTCTCGAACAGAAGCAGAAGGGAGGTGACAGGTACCCAGGCCAGGGAGCAGAAGCTGTTGTGTCTGCTGTGGATGCCAAGAGGACACCCAATAAAGTTGGGACCTGATTGAATGGATTTCTGCATCAGTCTTCTGTCTGTTCTGCACCCCCCAGCTGACACATGAAAGGGACCACCCCCCAGCTGACACACGAAAGGGACCACCCCCCCAGTCGGCACACGTACTACATGAGCTCAGAGAATCAAAAGACAAGATACATGTAGTTGCCTTCGGCAAGATATTCTGCTTTAATGGAATGTGGGCGGAGATCATAGACACCCCTGAATAGAGATTGGTGGATGTGCCGGATGTCTACCCCTCCAACTATCTGATATTGACCACCTATCCATAGTATAGGTCATCAATATCTGAAGCATGGAAAACCTCTTTGATGGGGACTAGCGTAGGAATAGGCCAGGCAATGCTTCATGGAAAAGAGGTATGCAAATTATCTCTCATCTAAGCTGACACTCAAAAGCCAAATATAGGAAAATGATGCTTGTCAGGTGTTAGATATGAGACAAACAGTCATTCATTGGCATTTAAAAACCATTGGCCATTTTGCATATTTTTTGGCCAATGATGCAGCCAGTGCTTATGATCAGCTGAACAAATCCAAGGTGCCTGATCAGTCTTTTGAATAACAATCGATCCTAGGTAGGCCGTTGATTGAGGTGAACAATCAAAGCAAAAAGAAAAGACGCCCATCTGTGGACGGCTGTTTCAGAGTTCTTCAGAGCAGAGTAAGCGGTATTAGATAGACAGCTTTTCCTATTGAAGGACAGCTAATTTATCCAGAGACTTGTAGGCATAATTTGGCCTAAAAGTCTCCTTACATCAGCTTGGTAATGTCCGCAAGAGGAAAAGCTGCCCCTAAACTTGTCACCAAGGGAATCAGAACTCTGCTAATTCCTGTGGCAAGACAACTGTGACTTACAGATGTGGAATTAGTAAAAACAAACTATTCTCCAACTTTAATCAGGAAATCTTTTCCAACATCCTTTATCCAACACATAAGCAACGTGAGGAAACGGCGCAGTCAGAAAATTGAGAAACAAAGGAAGTTAGACAGAATCGTTTCTAGGTATTAGATAATGGCAAATTGTAAAACAGGATAATAGAAATATTGATGTCTCCCCAGCACCGCGCACCGGGGACCGGCGATTATCAGGAGGCCTAACTGACAGCAAATCCTAATTTTACGTGTCTGCTTTCTTTTGGACTTTTGGGTTTCATTTCTTCTTTGATTATCTCAACATGGACCACAGCAACAGCGGCGAGCAGCGCAGCTTCTGGGAACTAGAAAGCGATAGGACTAATCCGTCATTATCACTGATGGACGGCGCGCGCTGCTCCCGGGAAGTGTGGCAGCTTTGTGTGATGTGCAGACGACGTCCATCCTGTGTGTCTGCCGGAGTCCGAGCACAAGCATGTGACGTGCCGAAAGCTGCCGAACGCGTCCAAATACTCATCAACGTATACTACCTGTTATCTATCTATCTATCTATCTATCTATCTATCTATCTATCCATCTATCTATCTATTATCTATTTATTATCTATCATCTATCTAAAATCTATCTATTATATATCTATTATCTATCTATCTATTATCTATCTATTTATTATCTATCATCTACAGTGGGGCAAAAAAGTATTTAGTCAGTCAGCAATAGTGCAAGTGCCACCACTTAAAATGATGAGAGGCGTCTGTAATTTACATCATAGGTAGACCTCAACTATGGGAGACAAACTGAGAAAAAAAATCCAGAAAATCACATTGTCTGTTTTTTTTTCATTTTATTTGCATATTATGGTGGAAAATAAGTATTTGGTCAGAAACAAGCAATCAAGATTTCTGGCTCTCACAGACCTGTAACTTCTTCTTTAAGAGTCTCCTCTTTCCTCCACTCATTACCTGTAGTAATGGCACCTGTTTAAACTTGTTATCAGTATAAAAAGACACCTGTGCACACCCTCAAACAGTCTGACTCCAAACTCCACTATGGTGAAGACCAAAGAGCTGTCAAAGGACACCAGAAACAAAATTGTAGCCCTGCACCAGGCTGGGAAGACTGAATCTGCAATAGCCAACCAGCTTGGAGTGAAGAAATCAACTGTGGGAGCAATAATTAGAAAATGGAAGACATACAAGACCACTGATAATCTCCCTCGATCTGGTGCTCCACGCAAAATCCCACCCCGTGGGGTCAGAATGATCACAAGCACGGTGAGCAAAAATCCCAGAACCACGCGGGGGGACCTAGTGAATGAACTGCAGAGAGCTGGGATCAATGTAACAAGGCCTACCATAAGTAACACACTACGCCACCATGGACTCAGATCCTGCAGTGCCAGACGTGTCCCACTGCTTAAGCCTGTACATGTCCGGGCCCGTCTGAAGTTTGCTACAGAGCATTTGGATGATCCAGAGGAGTTTTGGGAGAATGTCCTATGGTCTGATGAAACCAAACTGGAACTGTTTGGTAGAAACACAACTTGTCGTGTTTGGAGGAAAAAGAATACTGAGTTGCATCCATCAAACACCATACCTACTGTAAAGCATGGTGGTGGAAACATCATGCTTTGGGGCTGTTTCTCTGCAAAGGGGCCAGGACGACTGATCCGGGTACATGAAAGAATGAATGGGGCCATGTATCGGGAGATTTTGAGTGCAAACCTCCTTCCATCAGCAAGGGCATTGAAGATGAAACGTGGCTGGGTCTTTCAACATGACAATGATCCAAAGCACACTGCCAGGGCAATGAAGGAGTGGCTTCGTAAGAAGCATTTCAAGGTCCTGGAGTGGCCTAGCCAGTCTCCAGATCTCAACCCTATAGAAAACCTTTGGAGGGAGTTGAAAGTCCGTGTTGCCAAGTGAAAAGCCAAAAACATCACTGCTCTAGAGGAGATCTGCATGGATGAATGGGCCAACATACCAACAACAGTGTGTGGCAACCTTGTGAAGACTTACAGAAAACGTTTGACCTCTGTCATTGCCAGCAAAGGATATATCACAAAGTATTGAGATGAAATTTTGTTTCTGACCAAATACTTATTTTCCACCATAATATGCAAATAAAATGAAAAAAAAACAGACAATGTGATTTTCTGGATTTTTTTTTCTCAGTTTGTCTCCCATAGTTGAGGTCTACCTATGATGTAAATTACAGACGCCTCTCATCTTTTTAAGTGGTGGAACTTGCACTATTGCTGACTGACTAAATACTTTTTTGCCCCACTGTATTTATCTATCATCTATTATCTATCTATTATCTATCTATCTATCTATCTATCTATCTATCTATCTATTATCTATCTATCTATCTATCTATCTATCTATCTATCTATTATCTATCTATCTATCTATCTATTATCTATCTATCTATCTATCTATCTATCCATCCCTTCCATCTGGTCCTGCATAGTTTCACCATCCATAGTAATACCCAGTATTAGAGGATGATTACACAGATATTACTAGGTTACTATTAGAATAAAGAAAAAAGATGTCTACAGATCGATTTCCTTCTTCTCCGCTAGCAGATCGTCTCTCCCCGTTACTTTCCTCCCCGGCCGCCTCGTGAAGTATTTTATCCAATTTTTTCAAAAGTATTCTGAAATAATTTCTCTTCTAGCAGCAAAATGCAGCTTAAAAAAAATTGCTTTTTTTCTCATAAGTCATATCAATCATCCAATTCTTATTTGGAAATATTTGTGAGATGCTTGTGAATTACGTATGCCGACGCGTATTATGAAGACCGTCCTCAATGCTTATTTAGCATAAAAGTAATAACAGAACAAACTCAATATCTCATTCCGCAAAGATGTGGGGAATAAATTCTGCTCTAAAATGTCCATTTGTCATTTTTTTCTTTTGTACTTGGCTATTTGTCTGTAAACCTATTCACGTAATATAGCGGCTGACTGTGCGCAGCAAAGACCTAAAGACTTCTGGAAACGACCGGTGCTGATTTGTATCTGAAGAACACTTGCAAAAAGTTTTGGAATATCAATAAACCTCAACTTCAGTCCTTTTATGTACTTGCCTAAATGTTGGATTATCATTGGTGAAAATATGTGCTGGTTGGTATTGTGGAATTATATAAGGAAATTTCTAGATCGATAGATAAATAGATAATAGATAGATAGATATAGATAGAGAATATATATATAATACATAGATAATATATTTATATAGATAGTGTGGTGTGACTGGTGGTCGCGTGGTTAATGGAAGGTATGTGTCACGGGGATGGCAGCTCCCTGTGATGTAGCCCGGAGTGTTTTCTTAAGTAGTTGTTCACATTTGTGTCCGGGCTACAGGTAGCTTTGAGAGTTGGGAGGGTCTGGCTACCCACGTACCACACACTGTGGTGAGGGGGCTCACTGTACCCCATAGTGATGTGTCGGTCGCGAACGATCCGACACAAAGAGTCGGCTCCCTGCTGCGAATGATGGGAGCCGGCACCCCAGTGAGAGCCACTAAAATCCTTGACTGGCTCTCACTGGGTGTAAAATCCTGGCGTTCGGCAGGCGTAACTCCGCCTGTAATTGGGTCTTAGAAAGTGGGTGGGGCTTTCGTGGCAGGTGGGCGGAGTTATGGACACCAGAGCATGTTAGCAATAGGGATCCATTTAGGATCCAAAAAGAGCCGGCTCTTTTTGGTGAGCAGAGCCGTGAGAGCCAGATCACCAAAAAGAGCCAGACTGCCCATCACTAGTACCCCATTTTTGTCTGAAGATTTATGTGTGGTTGTGAATCTGCAGGACCTGTGATGAGGTCATGATCATGTGACTAGCCATGTGATTGGTAACTGGGAGTGGTTACAGGCTATCTAAGGAAGGTGTGTTGCACAGGTGGAAGAGAGTGTGATGACAGTGTCAGCCCAGACAGAGCTCCCATGTTCCAGGCTCGAACATCGCATAGGCTGGGGAAGCTGTGGTGGTGAGTCCGAGCCAAAAGGAGCGGACGGTCTTGAAAACCGTGTGATACTGACCGGGGTCAGAGATAAATGTATCCAGCATGCTTCTGCGGTAAGAGGGATCCGGGAACCTGCGTGCCCAACAGGTAACAGTCTTGAAAACCATGTGATACTGACCGGGGTCAGAAAGAGACTGTGTTTGAACTGATATTTATCGGATGCCTCTGAGGACAAGAGGGATCCGCGAACCTGTCTGGGCGATCCAACAGGTAACGGTCTTGACAACCGTGTGTTATGCTGACCGGGGTCAGGGGAAGACTGTGTGAGAAGTGGCTATAGGGTGCCACTGTGGATAAGAGGTACCCGGGAACCTGTGTGGCCGAAACCAGCAGGTAACGGACAGGTGTCCGTGTTATACTGACCGGGGTCAGTGAGAGACTGTATCTGTATTCATGTGCTAAAGCTGAATGTTTCTAGTATTGTGAGGAAAGAGGGAGACACAAGTGCAATATAGGGTCTTATCCCACAAATACAGTAAGCGGTTTGACAAAAAACTGCTCCCCTGGTAGCAGGTATTCAAAGCATGTATAGATAAGGGCTGCTGCACATCCACAAGTCGGTCACCGACTATCTGAAACAGAGCTCTGCAAAGGAATACATGGATTTCGTCCGCACTGCCCAAATGATGAAATTCCAGAAGGTTGATAAAGTTTGACAGTGGTTTATTCTACGCGTTTCAAGGTTTTTTGCAACCTCTTCTTCAGGAAATACCACATGAAGGAGAGGTTGCAAAAAACCTTGAAACTCGTAGAATAAACCACTGTCAAACTTTATCAACCTTCTGGAATTTCATCATTTGGGCAGCGCGGACGAAATCCACGTATTCCCTTGCAGAAAGCTGAATGTTTAACAGACAATGTAAATGGCTGCTGGAACTGTCTTAGAAATAAACTGAATGGCTTCATTTAAACCCTGAGCGTGCCAGTGTTTACCTTAAAGACCGGCAAAGTGAGTACTCCCCGTCCACTCACATGGTGGAACGTTACAATAGATAATATATAGATAGATAGATGTGGAAACTCGAGGGTATGCTGGTGCCTTAGCCCACTAGCCAAAACCACATGGACCAGTGATGATCCCACTTATCTACTGTATATAGAGGTGTTATCAGTCATTGTACAGGAGGAGAAGGTGAGCTGTGATATCACCTATTGTGAATGGAGGATCCCGTGTTATCTACTGTATATAGAGGTGTTATCAGTCATTGTACAGGAGGAGGAGGTGTGCTGTGACATCACCTATTGTGAATGGTGGATCCTGTGTTATCTACTGTGTATAGAGGTGTTATCAGTCATTGTACAGGAGAAGGAGGTGTGCTGTGACATCACCTATTGTGAATGGTGGATCTTGTGTTATCTACTGTATATAGAGGTGTTATTAGTCATTGTACAGGAGGAGGTGAACTGTGACATCATCTATTGTGAATGGTGGATCCTGTGTTATCTACTGTATATAGAGGTGTTATCAGTCATTGTACAGGAGGAGGAGGTGTGCTGTGACATCACCTATTGTGAATGGTGGATCCCGTGTTATCAGCTGTATATAGAGGTGTTATCAGTCATTATAGTGCTGTGAACCAGCTAAAAACATTTTCTAAAAGAACAGGAGGTACTAGTGTAAAATAGTCCCAGTTTCCAGTTTGAAAATTGCAAGATTACTAATTTTGCTTAGTACAGACTTTGAAAAACATTGACTTTTTTTAAAATACATTTAACACAAACAAAACAGGTCGTTTTAATAAAAAATGAACAATACATATTTTGTTTTATTTATTTGATATAACCAGAATGTGATTCAACTGTAAACTTGGCATTGTTAGATGTCTAGATTTGTCTAGATTTTTAAAACGTAATACGGACAAAACAGAATTAATCTTCTTTCCCCCATCTCACGTGACCCCCCCCAACGGACCAATCCATTAAAGTAAACGGCTGCCCACTCTCTCCAGTCCCACAAGCTTGCTGCCTCGGGGTTATCCTTGACACTGATCTCTCTTTCAAACCACATATCCAAGCCCTTTCCACTTCCTGCCAACTTCAACTCAAATATATTTCACGGTTCCGTACATTCCTCAACCAAGAATCTGCAAAAACCTTAGTCCATGCCCTCATCATCTCTTGCCTTGACTACTGCAACCTCCTGCTCTGAGGCCTCTCCTCTAACACTCTCGCACCCCTCCAATCTATTCTAAACTCTGCTGCCCGACTAATCCACCTGTGCCCCCGCTATTCCCCAGCCTCTCCCCTCTGTCAATCCCTGCACTGGCTCCCCATTACCCAAAGACTCCAGTTCAATACCCTATCCATGACATTCAAAGCCATCCACAACCTGTCTCCTCCATACATCTCTGACCTCGTCTCCCGGTACTTTCCTGCACGCAACCTCCGATCCTCACAAGATCTCCTCCTGTTCTCCCCTCAACCGCATACATGACTTCTCTCATGCTTCCCCCCTACTCTGGAACTCTCTACCACAACATATCAGACTCTCACCTACCATGGAAACCTTCAGAAAGAACCTGAAGACCGACCTCTTCCGACAAGCCTACAACCTGCAGTAACCACCGATCCACCAAACCGCTGCACGACCAGCTCTACCCTCGCCTACTGTATCCTCACCCATCCCTTGTAGATTGTGAGCCCTCGCGGGCAGGGTCCTCTCTCCTCCTGTACCAGTTGTGACTTGTATTGTTTAAGATTACTGTACTTGTATGTATTATGTATACCCCTCCTCACATGTAAAGCGCCATGGAATAAATGGCGCTATAATAAATAATAATAATAATAATTGTTACTTCCTTGCAAATCCATTAAAAAAGAATGAGTTTAGTTACCTGATTTATTCTTCTGTTTTTTTTTTTTTGTTTTTTTTTTACATTCTTGAGTAGCAATGGGCGACTCCCTGATGTTCGGGTTCGGTGGGTTTGCCTGAGTTTTTTTGTAAAGTTCAAATTCAGGGCCGGAGATGAGGCGAACTTGGATCTGCACCCTGAACTCGGACTTTACAGATATGGGATGGGGTGAGGGGAGCTGTAAAAAAAGCAGAACACTGAGAAATAATTATAATGTTTATTATTAATTTTCTGCTTTTTATTACAACCCGAACTGGACCTGAACTGTAACACAGGTTTCCCATGGAAACCCATGTTCTGGACCGTGTGACCGAACACTGTGTTCGGTACGGTCCCGAACTTTACAGTTCAGGTTCGCCCATCCCTATTCTTGAGATCTCAGAAACGTAATACTCGTGTGAATTCATCCTCAATAAAGTTTTGAAAAATGGACCTACTCCTTTGGTATTGGATTTGGTGTGCAGTAAGGAAAGCTTTGCTCCTTCACATCTATCGGGTCCTCCACATCCTGTTTGGCTTGGGGCGATCAGAAAGTGACTTGTGCAGATTAACTTGTCTTGTTGCCCCATAATCAGATGATTTCCTATTATTGAAGAACTTGACTTTCCTTTGCACACTTTCTTGGTCCAAATTCAATTTTTTACCTCGTGTTGTTGACAAGCAGGCACTGGCATGGGAAGATAAAGGCCAACCAACTCAATTTGTCTTCGGCCCGCATCCTTGTCACAGCAAAATTATAAATGCCTCATAATAAATCATGTCAGGGACAAGCAGGACGTCGTCACCCCTCTTCTTACCTTAGAAATAAAGCACTGACCCGGCACCAGGTGCTGAAGTTAATGAGAGCACCGGTTCAGCAGTAAGGCATCTCTATCATACTTCACTGGCAGCGGGGACTCCCATGGGGGAAAATGAAGATGCCTGTCCTTCGAGGGATCCTTGGGGCTTGTTACTGTCTCCATGACAGTAGAGCAAGTCTTGATTCTTCTGGTGTATACTAACTCGAATTTGGATGAGCCTATTAGTGCCCATGGAGTGGAAATTAAAAAAATCTTAAAATTAGACTTAAGGGGCCCGATGCATCGAAGCCTTCATGGCACAATTCTGGCGTAAAATATCTGAAAAGTCACAAAATTCTGGCGCCTAAATTTTGTGACTTCTGGTGTCCTCATGCCAGTTGGGTGGGAAGGGGCACGGTGACCTCCTCTCGACAAATTCATGACGGTGGAGGTGCTCGCAATGCCACAAATCTTACTCGTGTAAGGGCTGGTGTGGGATTAGTGGCGAAGTGCATGCCACTCGTCACGAATCCGGAACGTTTGACTCAAGCATGAACATCATCGGTCTTGATGCATTGGGTTCAACGGTGGCCAATGATATTTTCAACTGCATCCGTCACTTTCAATAAAAGTCCATCTGTCCATCTGCTATGTTTCTCTGCCCGCCGGCACAAACGGTCACGTTCAAAGAAAAAATACAAATGGATTTCGGTTTGAAAATTTGTGTCATTGCATTCTGTGGTCCTCATTGGTGGTTCATCGGAATCCCATTTTAGCAGGATCCAGATGGAACCCTCAGACACGCCGCTGCAGCTCGAGCTCTCCACATTGGTCCTCATTTCTCTGCTGCTCAATTCTGATGACATGCTGTACGCCATAAAATATATTGCCCCCCTAGGCAACAGCTTGAGATAATAACAAAGTCTTAGGAAGGATAATCACGGCCAAGGAATGAAGCAATGGAAGACGAGAATTTATTGTGTAGGGATACAAAGAGGGAAGACATCAGTGTCTTGGGGTGCTGAAGACTACTGCGGGGGGCTGGAACTGGGTTCAGCGGCGGCGGCAAAACAGGCAAGGAAATGAGGAGTGTTATTATTTTCCTTTTTATCTCCCTCCCCTCTGGGAGCCATGGCAGTTTTGATCAGGAGTGAATTTATTGGAGCAAATCAGATTTATTTTCCCTGTTTAGGGGGACATTTTGAGCATTAAGGAAAACTTGTTGCAAATGTGAGCTAAATTCCAGCAATATAATATTAATTGTTGATATGCTAATTGCTTTTTAAGTGGAAAATTACCCTACTGTTAATTGTGATCATTTTGGCTTTATTTTGTTTTTTTACTTTTTTTTTAAAACTCTGATCATTGCACATATCAGGGTTGTAGTCCTAGTGGGTACAGGGAGAGCTGTCACTACAGGAACCCCCCCCCCAGAATCCCTGATTCAGAAGGATCTGAAGGATTCTCTGCCTTATAAGAAGACAGCAGTATTTAGAATACAAAACGAAGTCCTGCCCCCGAGGAACACTTTTGGGTGGAATGCCCCTGAGGAACACTTTTGGGTGGAACGCCCCCGAGGAACACTTTTAGGTGGAACTCCCCCGAGGAACACTTTTGGGTGGAACGCCCCCGAGGAACACTTTTAGGTGGAACGCCCCTGAGGAACACTTTTGGGTGGAACGCCCCCAAGGAACACTTTTGGGTGTAACTTTGATAATGCCTGCTCCTTTTTTCCCAATCTGGTTTGCGTGACTTTAGTCAAGTTTTCATGTTATAGTGTTATAGATTTTTCTTTGGGGGGAGGGGGACCCAGAAGCTTCATGTTTCTTTTCTGTTTTCTATAATGTGCTGGTATTTCTCATGCGAAGGTCATTTCCTTTTAATGTCGTTTTTCCAAGTGATCTCCTTCCTCTCCGCTCAGATGATATGACGTGAAGTGCGTCTCAGCCGGTTTACACAGACCTGGACGGTAATCGCCTTTTCCGTGCCCTTTGCCTGCATTATATAAAGCACTTTAATTTGCAATCAGCTTTGTAAGTGACAAGGCAGGGAACACGGGACGCCAGAGATGTTCGGCTCTGCCACAGGAATCGCGCTTGTTACTGTATCTCCTGCAACTTTGCTTCAAAACAACAAGCTATTAAAATTAGACAAAATTGTTTGAAAGCCCCAATTTACAGTCTGCCGGTCATGAATATTTAAGAGCCTGCGAGCGTTTATTACCTGCTTACTGTGCAGTAACACCGACTAATGCCTCAAATTGCCTTTGAGATCTCAAGGTTTCGTCTTGTTTTTCCACTGACAAGCGCACATTATTACAGGCTATATAAAGGGGAGCAGTGCAAGGGTTAATCAGCCTCTTGGAGGGTACAGCCAGTGTTGGTCTTTGGGGCGCATTGCTATGTCAGGTCTGTGTTTCACACTTTGACATACATAATATGGTGTCATTATACATACAGATACATACAGTTACATCTGTTGCAAAAATAAGTTTTATATTTGACAAATATTTTTTACATTCCTCTCCATGAGGTTTCAATGACGTGACGTTACTATTTTTGAAATACTAAATAAATCTAAATATATATATACATATATAATCCACTATGACTTGTGCAATATACATATATTTGCAGCTTTTAGGACTCGCTTATGATGGCTCCTAATAGGCGTCGGCTCATAAGGCCCAGGACTGTCCTTAAAAAAAAAAATCACACTTGCCATTCGAAATATTGGGACTGACTATGGAAAGGTAGAGGGATCCTATTCAATTTTTCATGTGACCAAGACTTATTGCTTCACTTCAAGGGCTGAATGGCTGAAGTCTGAGTTTCCTCCTGTTTTGGCTAATGCTGCAGAGTGCTGGCTCAGTCACAGCCCCATCTCTATGTAGCATATATTCATAAGCAACAGCATGGATGAAATTATGCAGCAGTACTGAGCAGTGTAACTGTTATTCCAGCACTGAAATGAGATAAAAGACTTATTAGAAAGCTGAAAAACTATCATCTATCTATCTATCATTTATCTATTATCTATCTATGTATCTATCATTTATCTATTATCTATCTATCTATCTATTATCTATCTATTATCTATCTATTTATCTACATATCTATTATCTATCTATCTATCTATCTATCTATATATCTATCATCTATCTATCTATCTATCTATCTATCATCTATCTATCTATCTATCATTTACCTATTATCTATCTGACTATTATCTATCTAACTATTATCTATCTATCTATCTATCATCTATCTATTATCTATCTATCTATCTATCATTTATCAATTATCTATCTATCTATCTGTCTATTATCTATCTATCTACATATCTATTATCTATCTATCTATCTATCTATCATCTATCTATCTATCTATCTATCTATCTATATATCTATCTATTATCTATCTATCTATCTATCTAATATCTATCTAATATCTATCTATCTATCTATCTTTCTATGTATCCATGTTCCTACTAATTGATGATAGTAAAAGGGATAATAAGTAAATATGGGATGATGGAATAATGGGATGATCAATCAGCAATTTTCCATCTTTAGAAGTATTATTACGACTTTTCTGCATTATATTCTTCCTTTTATTTATTACTTGGTATATTATTGTTCTACCTTCAGAAGTAATCTCCCACAGTTTTCCTGCTTAGATGCAGCTTTTGCGTTGTCTTGCTCCTAGGTCCCACAGATTGTCAACATTCCATAAATGAAAAGCAAAAAAAAAAAAACAACAAAAGGATTTATGGTTTATTGCTGCTCCCGCTAATTACTTTGTGCACATTTCATCCAATATGAGAATGATTTTATTAACTAGACTCGGCTGCCATGCACTAACATTGTGCGTGCCATACTTTAATGCCAGGCGCCTATAAACCATCCCTGTGACAGGGCATCATCGGACGCGGCGAAGAAATAAATCAACTCACAACGAGGTCACCGCTTGGAGGACATCAGGGGAGGGAACCGTGAGCTTTGTTTCAATGGAACCGGAAGAAATATTGAGGTAGTGCGCCATAGAGTGAGAAGGTGATTCCCCAAAATAGTGATTGGCAATTGTGTAGTTCTGTATTTGAAGGGGGCAAAAAAAGAGCTGTGCACAGTGCGCCTCGATAAATCATTCTATCATCCCTGCCTTTACAGCACACCTTTAGGTGATGAGAACCAATAATAATTCAATGCCCATCTGACTAGTTAGTTATAATATTATTTTATGTTGGTGTTACTTTTCACTTCTTCTTTCTTACGCTGCACTCTTCCTCGATTCCTTAGGAGGTATATAATACACTCAAAAGCCTATTAAGGGAGCCAGGTCCAAGTTGTGTTCTTTAGTTTATTTTTTACCTTCAGGGTTTATACAGGTAGGGCCTACATTAATGGATACTAAAGTCTGTTGGATTTGTGCAACTTTTTCATAGTTAGATCCTTTATCCTCTGTAAGGTGGCTGCTGGACACATAGTGGATGGGAGGTATGTATCACAGAGGTGGTTGGCCTCTGTGATATAAACCTGGAGTAATGCTATATTACACATTCTTCTAAAAGGGGCTAATCGGCTATGGTATGGCAGGGTTTATTGTGAGCAGTTGAAGAGTTGGGTGGGCTCACCACCATATCGCCACCCTTGGGTGTGGTTCACATTGTAAAATGGACCTGTTTGTCTCACACATGGCATGTGTATGGTTGTGTGGAGATCTTCAGGATTGTACGCCTTTGCTAAAGGACTAGGAAGCTGGACTCTAACCCATACAGGCGAACCCACACTATTTTATGGACTTTTTACTTTATGGGCTGTATTTACGTTTTCCTATGATGTGGTCTATCAGGAGTGAAATAAACCGGCTGGACTTTTAAATATATATGGTTCCTGTGATAACTCATCCCACAATCGAGCGAGTAGCATTGTTACACCAAGTGTTTACTACCACATGTGCATAACAACTGCCCGCGCACCCACGCAGACCCCTCCCGGGCACCATGGCAACTGGAAGTGCAAAACAGTTTAAGAGACCCGAGGATTCCAATATGAGAGGATAAAAGGGATCTGAAGTTGTAGTGAGGACCGGACAGATGGTGGTGATGAGTAGATAGACCGGAACGCAGGTGACCCCAGGGTGAGCATAAGTATTTTTTTTTACATATTGCTTTTATTATGCTTTGGGTTCTGAAGAAACTCAGTGCAGAATATTAAATTCATGTAGAACAACTTCCTCGCAGATTGAATTTCCTGGGAAAAACTGTGTGAACAGGCGAATTCAAGACATACCTGATCTGTTCATTTCCACTGTTAAATTTTTGAAAAGAGGGTGCAGCTTACGCGGGAAAGGGCCAACGTATGCATCATAATTTATGCCACAAAAGTTGGATAAATTATGGCAGAAATACACTGCAGTCATTAACTGACTTGCGGCGGTGCACAACAGCTGGAAGTTTTGCCAAATTGATTAAGAGGCTTACACCAGTGCAGTCTAGCTCATTTGTCATCAAAAATGGCCAACAAATCTCCTGCCTTGAGGAATCGGGGCCATAGTAGATAACCTGAATTATTTTTCTCCAATTTTTGGGAAGTTGTTTTTTGAGTCATGCTCCTTTCAAGAAATGAGCACAAGACTCTGTAAGTTTTGCTTAAAGGGAATCTGTCACCCCATTTTTTGAGTATCAGCTGCCGGCACCGCCATCAGGGGCTTATCTACAGCATTCTGTAATGCTGTAGAGAAGCCCCCGATGTAACCTGAAAGAAGAAAAACTTGTTAGATTATACTCACCCAGGGGTGGTCCCGGTCAGGTTTTCATCCGATGGGTGTAGCGGTCCGGTCCGGCGCCTCCCATCTTCATACGATGCCATCCTCTTCTTTCCTTCCCGCCGCGGCTTCTGCGCAGGCGCACTGCTCTGCACTGTTGAGGGCAGAGCAGAGTCTTGCAATGCGCAGGCGCTGGACCTCTCTG
Organism: Dendrobates tinctorius; assembly: GCF_039654945.1. Classification (NCBI taxonomy): domain Eukaryota; kingdom Metazoa; phylum Chordata; class Amphibia; order Anura; family Dendrobatidae; genus Dendrobates; species Dendrobates tinctorius. The sequence goes on along the minus strand of NW_027361727.1, from coordinate 27,015,816 downwards.
ACCTTTTCCGAGTAAATATACGACCTTGTATCTAAAAAACAAAACAAAACAAAAAACACACTTTAAACACAAAAAATATTAATTTAATTGACCTTTTTCATTTCTACTTTTTTGTTTGCCGTAGAATCTCACTTTGTGGTTTGTTTGAATGCTAGAATGACATTCTACGGTTTCATTTTTTCCCAAACTCCATATTTTGAACTTGCTCCAGCACTGTATCGTCTATTCACTGGGGGGGAGTTTATTCACATGATTGACACCTACAAGATCCAAACTGAGTCGGAATTATGATGACGGACACGACTGGGGGTTTTGTCTGGTGTAAACACAAGGCTAGTTTGACGTTTTCCGTGTTGAACGCGTCGAGTGTCCTCACGAAGGTGAATGCTGAAATATTAACTATTGTACTTGGACAGTGAATGGTTTCCCATTGGAACGAAGAGTTTCTCTGCCCTGGGCTATTTATTCCACGGAACAAAATGACATGCAGTTTAATAAAGCAATTTTATTTTTATGATTTTATTGGAACAATCATCTCATTTACGAGGCAAGAAGACACATGGCGGCTAATAAACCAAATTTAATTGATACGGAAAATCAACTAGAGGCAAGAGAAGGACAATCGCGTAAAAAGATTTAATTTCAAAATCTTCTCATAATATGTGGGGCCATCTGAGGTCTGTATGGTCATGAGATATTTAGCCTCATAAGTAGTGTTGAGCGATACCATCCGATATCGTGACATATTGGATTGGATCGGACCGATACCCAAAAAAGTATCGGATATCGCCGATTTCGATACCCGAAACCAATGCAAGTCAATGGGACAGAAATATCGGAATTAAAAAAAACCCTTTCTTTCCTTGTAGGTTAATTCTACATGAAGGAAAACAACTAAGAATAATGTAGAATGTATTGGGGGAGGTGGAGGAGACATTAAAGCCATAGAGGTTTAGCCCAATCAAATGGAATAGCAGGAATATATATATATTTTTTTTAAAGACGTTCGGAGTTACAAAGATATTGACTATGTTAACCTTTTTTATATTTTGTCAGATATGTATGTTTTGCTACTTCCATGCTCTTCACCTTCTTTTTTACTTCTCCCACACTTTCTCCTTCATGATCCTCAGCAGCAGCAGCTGCAGCATCTTTTTCATCAACTTCTTCCTCACCTTATTCATCTTCTTCTTCTTCACCTTCTTCCTATTATTCTTTTTTATTACATTCTTCATATTCTTCTTATTCAACTATTATTCTTCTTCATATTCTACTTCTTCATCTTCTTCATATTCTTCTTCTTCATCATATTCTTATTTGTGTCAGGCATTCCTGTAGTTGTTATCTATAAAAGTTTGAAGATTACAACTTCCGTTCTGCCTGTCACAAAAGATTTACAAGAGGATTTGTCCGCATTCAGTTTGGCCTGCAGCAGCAGGCATTTTCCAGGGGCACCACGAGGAGGAACGGACTCACCCCCATACACTGCTTAGTCTTCTTCTGCTTATAATTTAGATAATATCTTTTGCTCTGATTTTTAGTCTTATGCTTAATGTTCTTCTGCTTTGTGTTCTTCTGCTTCTTGGTCTTCTGCTTCTTGGTCTTCTGTCTCTTGTTCTGTATCTTGGTGGTTGTCTTCATGTTCTTTGTCCTCTTAGTCATCTTCTTCAGGGTCATCTTTATGGTCTTCTTCGGGGTGGTCTTCCAGGTCGTCATCTTCAGGGTCATCTTTTTTCGTGGTCGTCGTCTTCTTCGGGGTGGTCTTCAGGGTCGTCGTCTTCAGGGTCATCGTCAGGGAGATCCAGAGTGATAACCAAAAACCATTTCCAAAAGCTTGAACTTGGAAATGTAGCCGAAGGTACAAGAAGGCTGAGGAACTGCCGAGAACGAGCTGACGGTACTGGAACCCGGATGGGTAGCAGAAGGAACAAGAGCCAATGGCACTACCGAGGACCAGCTGACGGTGCTGGAACCTGGAGGGGCAGCAGAAGGAACAAGAGCCAATGGCACTACCGAGGACCAGCTGATGGTGCTGGAACCTGGTTACTAAGCAGGAGGTACCTGTGCTAGAAAGCACGACCAAGGACCAGCAGACGTTGCTGGAACTCAGATACCGAGAAGGAGGCACCTAAGCCAAAGACACTGCCGAGAACCAGCTGACGGTGCTGGAACCCGGATGGGTAGCAGAAGCTGCAAGAGGCAATGGAACTAGCGAGGACCAGCTGACAGTGCTGGAACCCGGAGTGGCAGCAGAAGGAACAAGAGCCAATGGCACTACCGAGGACCAGCTGATGGTGCTGGCACCTGATTACTAAGCAGGAGGTACCTGTGCTAGAAAGCATGACCAAGGACCAGCAGATGTTGCTGGAACTCGGATACCGAGAAGGAGGCACCTAAGCCAAAAGCACTGCCGAGAACCAACTGACGTGCTGGAACCCAGATGGGTAGCAGAAGCTGCAAGAGCCAATGGAACTAGCAAGGACCAGCTGACGGTGCTGGAACCCGAAGGGGCAGCAGAAGGAACAAAAGCCAATGGCACTACCGAGGACCAGCTGACGGTGCTGGAACCTGGTTACTAAGCAGGAGGTACCTGTGCTAGAAAGTACTACAAAGGTACAGCAGATGTTGGTGGAACTCGGATACCGAGAAGGAGGCACCTAAGCCAAAGGCACTGCTGAGAAACAGCTGACGGTACTGGAACCCGAATGTGTAGCAGAAGGTACCCATGAAAATCAAAGTTGCAAGGCCGCAAGCCAGCCGCAGTTACCGAAACCCACAGTCCTACAGGGGGTGCTTGTCCTATTGACAATATGGAACCAGCCTTTGTTGCCAGATCCCGCAGCCCACATAGGAAGCCCATAAACTGCAGGCACCATAGACTCGGCTAACCCGACCGCAACACGACAGGACAACGTATTGGTGGCAAAGTGACGTTGACACTACCCGGAAACAGCAGGCGTGCTGGAACCAGGCTGGGTAGGAGGGAGTACCCGTGCCAATGACACTGCCGAGAACCAGCTGACGGTGCTGGAACCCGGAGGGGCAGCAGAAGGAACAAGAGCCAATGGCACTACCGAGGACCAGCTGACGGTGCTGGAACCTGGTTACTAAGCAGGAGGTACCTGTGCTAGAAAGCACTACCAAGGACCAGCAGACTTTGCTGGAACTCGGATACCGAGAAGGAGGCACCTAAGCCAAAGGCACTGCCGATAACCAGCTGACGGTGCTGGAACCCGGATGGGTAGCAGAATCTGCAAGAGCCAATGGAACTAGCGAGGACCAACTGACGATGCTGGAACCCGGATGGGTAGCAGAAGGTACCCATGAAAAACAAAGTTGCAAGGCCGCAAGCTGGCCGCAGTTACCGAAACCCACAGTCCTACAGGGGGTGCTTGTCCTATTGACACTACGGAACCAGCCTTTGTTGCCAGATCCCGCAGCCCACATAGGAAGCCCATAAACTGCAGGCACCATAGACTCGGCTAACCCGACGGCAACATGACAGGACAACGTATTGGTGGCAAAGTGACGTTGACACTACCCAGAAACAGCAGGCATGCTGGAACCAGGCTGGGCAGGAGGGAGTACCTGTGCCAATGACAATGCCGGGAAACAGCTGGCGGTGCTCGAGCCCAGGGAAAATACTACAAACAAAGTGGAGACAGAGGCCTATTTGGAGCAAGTTTAAAATCTGTAGTTGTGTGAGGGTGGACAGAGCAGGAGAAATTGCCGGACACACAGCTGGGGATCAGATGACATTTCTGAACCCCAATAACACTGAAGCATATGTTGACTGTGCAGACGGCACTTCTGAGCAGCAACTGACGATGTTGGAGCCCAGAGTCAATCAGGGTGTAGGCTGATGCCTAATTTCATCAAGTTTAATATCTGTTGTAGACTACTACTGATTTTAAACGTGCTCCAATTAGGCCTCTGGCTCCACTCTGTCTCTAGCAGGAGACATTGCCAGACACACATCAGGGGATCAGCTGACGTTACTGAACCCCAGTAACACAGGAACAAGTGTTGATTGTGCAGACGGAAAAAGAATGTAAGGGCGCACTGCAAATACTCAATGAAATAATGTCGGGGGTGCAAATGGTCACATGAAGAGTTAATGCAACAAAAAAGGAAAGAAGACCACATAAAAATGCACACCACCGATATATATAATAATAACAGGAAAAGCTTTATTAGCAACAATATAAATTTAAAAACATGTAAAAACAAAAAGGGAATACAATCCCCCTGTTAGTCCTGATCAATACAATAATGAATTGAGTCTCATGCATATATCATCAGCATAAATAAAGGAACAAAAAAAGGAAAAACATCCACAATAAGGTGTATCCATATGATAGATGTAAATATATAATTACAGCAAAGAGCACCTAATGGCGCACAATCCTGATCAAATCGCCTCACACAATAAAATAGCCTTCACGTGGAAAAATACCATGGATCACATGTAGAGTTGAGCGACTTTTGTTTTTTTAGGGTCGCATTTAGTTTCGTGAAACCCGACTTTTCCAAAAGTCGGGTCGAGCAAGATCGTCCGATTATAGGGAAAAGTCGGGGTCGTCCCGAAACACGAAACCCAATGTAAGTGAATGGGGAATAAAAGTCGGCAGTGAGAGGAGGACAGGAAACACACCTACAGTGCCCATTTGAATGCCAAAAGCATCAATTCTTCTTACTTAAGCTTGTCAACCTTAATTAACTTCATAATACAAGTTACGCACTGAAAAATGGGGGTTATTTGGCTACAGTTGTGGGGGGGAGGGCTGGCTACAGGTTTTCATGTGCCCTGGGTGAAAGAGCGCCCCTTTAACACATACCACAACTCATCATGCTCCGATACGGCAGAGAAATAGCGGTATAGTACAATGAAAAATACCTCACTTTTTACATCTCATGACGAGGCCCATCTATTTCTCCATACAGAATCATTGGTCCCATATAATGTTTGAAACAGTATATGATGAGCTCCACATAATGCTACAGTATATGTTGGTCCCCATGGATGAAGCTCCACTGTCTTATGGGCCCAAATAATGCTCCAAACATAATGGGCCCCATTTCTAATGCTCTAGTGTATAATGGGCCCTGTAAATGCTGCTCCAGTGTCTGATGTCCACCTTTGGAATGTTCCAGTGTATGGTGGGCCCCATCTATCATTCTCCAGAGTATAGTGCTCCCCAAAAATTGCTGTCCCAACATTGAAAACAATGAAATAAGTCTCCTCGCTATGGAATCCCTGTACTAGTCTGGACTCCTCGTCGTCCCCATCTTCCATCTCACTGCACAGTATTTCAACTTTGCAAGTGCTTTGATCCTGAGCAAGCAGGGGGGGCCCACTCGTTGGCGACAGCACTGGCACAGGGCCCCTGATAGTACGGTGGTGTGTCTGACGGCGGGTGGGCCGAACCTGCACTTTCATCTGCAGCTTCCTCTTTGTCACCGTGTAAGATGGAACTGTATATGGGAAGGGTAACCTGAGTTTCATCAGGGTCAGATTCAGGCCGTGTAGCGTGCGAGGGGAATGTAGTGGTCTGGGTCAATGTACTGTGGGGAGGAGGACCCCCATACAGTGATTGGGCTGGAACCAGGGGGACCGCCATCAGGGTTGTTGAAGAAACCACATCAGGGGGATTACAAAGGGAGACATGCGACTGAAGTTGTCAGGGCAACAGGGGGCGGGGCGAGGGTAAAAGGAGCAGGGGACGCGCTGAGGTAGCAGTTGGCAGAGAGCCTGACAGGAGAGAGGAAGCCGTGCGGCAGAGAGAGGACTGTGGCAACTGACGGTGTGGAAAAGAGAGACAGGCAGGAGTCTGAAAAAGGGAAATTTGAGACTGACCGAAGGTTGACGCGTAAGAGACTCTCCCCGGGAGTTTCCCCCCGCAAAGATTCAGATAAAGTGACGGCCGCTGATTCCCTCCGTGGTGTGACAGGACCGGGATCTCAGGCGACCGCTGCGACAACACAGCAATCCGGTACAGTGGCCAGGACACTGCCCCCCTGTCTTCTCCCACAGCTGCGGCCCCGTCATCACCGACCTCAGGGGACGTCACCTCGCTATAGGCGGCCGCAGAGCCCGTCCCGGTTACTGAGGGGGCACTGAGCAGAATTTGTTAACGTTTATGTCTCTTTTTGAAACTGCGTCATGACCTGGCTGGGGAACGAGCGCCTCTAAACGGACGCCTGGGAGATTGACCCCCTGAACAGTTTCTTCAGGGCCCGTTGTGCCCCACCGTGCCAGCTTCTTCAGGCCCGTTGTGCCCCACCGACCCCATTTCTTCAGGGCCTGTTGTGCCCCACCGTGCCAGCTTCTTCAGGGCCCGTTGTGCCCCACCGACCCCATTTCTTCAGGGCCTGTTGTGCCCCACCATGCCAGCTTCTTCAGGGCCCGTTGTGCCCCACCGACCCCACTTCTTCAGGGCCCGTTGCGCCCCACCGTCCAGTTTCTTCAGGGCCTGCTGCGCCCCATCGTTCTGGTTTCTTCAGGGCCTGCTGCGCCCCACCGTTCCGGTTTCTTCAGGGCCGGACGAGCACGAGTCCTTCCGGTTAAACGTGGATTACAAGACAGCTACATCTGCAACCCCTGAGTGGTCGTGAACTCGAGCGACGCCCAGAAGGCTAAGTGCACTATAGAAAAATAAGGACCCTTTTTGTTTGAAAGTTGTTTTACGAGTCCCTGCGAGGACAAATAGGTGTTTCTCCTTTGTTTGATTTAAGCAGTTTAGCTCTTGTGGCTTTAAAACTTATAAAAGTTTATTTCCCCCCACATTCAGTCTCGTGTCTCGTCACTGCATCCTGTGAGCCTGCTCGAACCCTACACTTGGCGTAGTCGGCAGGATGCAGTCTCCGAGCGCGGACAGTGGTAGCCCCGAACATGGGGGAGCTGTAAGCTCTGTAAATAATGAGGGTCCCCGTACCAGCATCTCATTGGGGGCCATGTTGAACAACCTGCCTAGATTCTCTGGCTCAAATACTATGCTATGGAGCTGGACAGAGCGGATGAGGGGGCTTTTTCGGATGCACCCAATGACCCCTGACCTGGAAGCTGAAGTGGCACTCATGGCCCTAGACGGGGAGGTGCGGAGGTCAGTGATGTTGAAACCCCCGGGGCACCGCAACACTTTTGAAAAGGTGTTGCAGATAGTGGAACAGACCCGACTGTTAAGGACCCGACTGTTTAGCCGGATGCAGGCAGAGGGGGAGACGATTACTCAGTATATGAATGTACTCCAAGAGTTGCATACGGCTATTGAAAGAAAAGATGGGGTAGGGGTAGGACCTGTTGACATAACCCAACGTGACCTACTGGTGACTGGACTGTGAGATCCACTGATAAAGCAGGCTTTAAGGGAACGGATCAGAATGAATCCCCAAATCGACTTTTCAGAAGTGGGAAGTCAGGCACGGGTTCAGGAGCAAGAGCAGGGGATGGCGGTCCCCGTGGGGAAGGTCCGAGGTGTGGAGGCCTCCTCGAACACAGTTGAGGAACCTCAATGGGTGGAGGAGATGAAGCGTGAATTGAAAAATATAAAGAGCGAGTTGGCTGAAGTAAAGAGAAGAACCGAACCGGAGACTGGACGACCCAGTGCTAATCCCGGTCCCTGGGGGTCACGCTCTCCGCGAGGTGGTCAATCTCTACCGGCCCGGTGTTATGAGTGTGGAGAACCAGGCCACTTCGCCAGAGAGTGTCCGCGGCGTGGGAGATACCCACCCCGGCGGCCATTAAACTAAAGGGCTCCGGGCTGGGGGGACGCCGCTCGGAGCCGAAAACCACAACTAGGGGTGGTGGAAGTCCCGAAGATTTGGTAGCAAAGTGTCCTGAAGTTTGGGCAGAAGTAGAGGGCCGGGCCGTCCGGTGTCTGGTGGACACTGGGTCACAAGTAACCACTATGCCCGCAGCGTACTTTCAACAAAACTTTCCGGAGGCAGCAAGGCCTCAGTGGGGGCCCATGATTAGACTAGTAGCCGCCAACCAACTGCCGGTTCCGGTTGCCGGGGTAGTGTGGGTGCAGGTGACGTTGTGCGGTAAACCCCTCGGCCGCAGAGGGGTGGTGCTGACTCAAGGAGAAGCTGATCAACGACACCCCGTCACCCTAGGCATGAATATTTTAAAAGAGTTTGGTAACCTGTTGCTTAATGATCCCACACAAAGGACACTGAAGCAGTGGGGTTCTCGCACAGCTCAGGGACAGGTATTCCAGCAGCTGGTGCGAGGTGCGCGGGTGCATCGGGACTGCCAGGAGGGTGAGGCTCTGGGCAAGGTCATCGCAACAGCGGCACCCCTGCTTGTGCTGCCTCCTGGACAGACAGTGGTGGCCCTGCCAATTCGGGCCCCGATACCTTTGGAAGGCGTAGAGGTGCAGGTGGAGCCGTGTCACTCAGAGCACTTACCTCCTGGCATACTGGTGGCCCGTTCCCTCGCTACGGTGCGAAAAGGAACCGCCCTGGTCCGCTGCGTTAACCTTGAAGACCGAGATATCATTCTGAAAGCACGGACTGTACTGGCCAAACTAGTAAAGCCTCTAGAAGAAGTGCTGCCCGCTGCTGCGGTTCAATTACGAGTACACCCCGAGGATCCTGGGGAGGTAACAATACGAACCCTACAGGCCCACGAAGTCTCGACACAAGAGAAGGGCCGAAATATTTTGGAGCAGATGCGGGCCGAGCTTTCTGGACTAACTGCGGCCCAACTTTCACAAGTAAAAGCATTGCTGGGACAGTACCATGAAGTATTTGCTAGTCATGAGGACGACTTTGGGTGTACCACCGCCATCACTCATGAGATCCCCACAGCAGGAGCGGCCCCTATTCGAGAACGATATCGACAGATCCCGCCACAACTCTATCAGGAGGTGAAAACTTTGCTGGCTCAGATGCTACAAAAAGGGGTGATACGGGAAAGTCAAAGCCCTTGGGCGGCCCCCATCGTGTTGGTCCGGAAGAAAGATGGTACACTACGATTCTGTGTTGATTATCGTAAATTGAATGCTTGCACTATTACAGACTCATACCCACTGCCCCGCATAGAAGAATCTCTGTCTGCATTGGGTAAAGCAACATATTTTTCGACCCTGGACTTGGCCAGTGGGTACTGGCAGGTGCCTATGTCAGAAGAGGACAGAGCTAAGACGGCGTTCATAGTGCCCATGGGACTGTTTGAGTTTAATCGAATGCCATTCGGGCTGGCCAACGCCCCCGGGACATTTCAGCGATTGATGGAGCGATGTCTAGGGGATCTCAATTTTGAGGCCACGTTGATCTACCTGGACGACATCATCGTCTATGCCGCCTCCTTCGAGGACCACCTGAAGCGGTTGGGACAGGTACTCAGCCGGCTGCAAAAGTACGGGTTGAAGGTGAAGCCTCAGAAATGTCACCTATTTCGCTCTCAGATTGAGTATCTGGGTCATGTCGTTTCGGCAGAAGGTGTGAGGCCATCCCGGGAGAAGATTGCTGCTATCCAGGAATGGCCTACCCCCGAGACGGTGAAAGACGTGCGGGCTTTTCTGGGGTTAGCTGGATATTACCGTCGTTTCGTAAAGAATTTTGCATGTCGAGCTCGAGCCCTACATGACCTGCTGAAGGGGGCTCCCGCTGGGGCCAATGGGCGAAAAATCCAGTGGCAACACCCTCAGGAAGAGGCCTTCCGAGATCTCAAGGCTGCACTCTCGGATGCCCCAGTGTTGGCTTATGCGGATTTTTCTCAGCCGTTCATCCTGCACACTGACGGGAGTCTTCACGGGCTAGGAGCTGTGTTGTCACAAGTTCAGGATGGCCGGGAAAGGGTGATCGCATATGGAAGCCGTTCACTCCATGACTCCGAGCGTAACCCTGACAATTACAGCTCTTTTAAGCTCGAGCTCCTCGCAGTGGTGTGGGCTATGACGGAGAGATTCGCAGAGTACCTAGCGGGCTCCGAGGTAGTAGTGCGAACTGACAATAACCCACTGGCTCATTTGGAAAACGCCAAGTTGGGGGCTTTGGAGCAGCGATGGGTGGCCCGAATGGCGAAGTACAATTACAAGATTATTTACAAAAGAGGGGCCGAGAATGTTCATGCAGATGCTCTCTCTAGGATTCGACATACAACTCCTGGACAGAATCGAGACGAAGAATTAGAAGGAGAGGAAATACCGTTCGCTCTTACCGCTGCCGTGCTCACCAATGTTGATGCAAAAGTATCTTCCCCAGAGGCCCACAGGGGCATCCTGGAACAATCTCGTAATAAGTGGATACAACAGCAACAAGAAGATGAAGAAGTTGGACTTCTCCGGACATGGGTCGCCGCTGGTCAATTACCCACTGATACTCAACGACAAGCTTTGACCCAAGACCTGTCGCTGATGCTGCGACAATGGGAGAGACTGATTATCCGAAGGGGATTACTGTACCGTAAGATCACTTCGCAAACAACCTCAACGACTGTTTGGCAGGTGGTTACGCCCGGAGCTCAACTACACGAACTGGCTCGAGAGGCTCACGAAAAAGGGGCCCACTTTGGAGTCAAAAAGACTTTGCAATGGTTACAACAGAAAGTTTATCACCCACGCTTGTCGGCTGTTGTGGACGAAGTTTGTCGTACTTGCCGCTTATGTGAATTGGCCAAACCGCCTGCTCAGAGGGCCGCAACACAGACGATTGTGACTTCAGAACCCTTGGAGCTCTTGACGGTGGATTATCTGCACATTGGTCCCGCATTCCAGGGATACGAACACTGCCTCGTCATGGTGGATCATTTCACTAAATTCGCTGTGGTCACCCCTACTCGAGACCAGACCGCGGAGTCAGCCGCCTCCGCAATTTGCAGAAATTTTATACAAGTGTACGGCTGTCCTCAACGCATACATTCCGACCAGGGAGCATGTTTTTTGGGGAAAGTTATGGAGGAACTACATCATCTTTATGGGATTGATAAATCCCGGACCACACCATATCACCCGCAAGGGAATGGGGCTTGTGAGCGATTTAATCGGACATTGATTCAAATGCTACGCACTCTGGAGAGTGACAAGAAAGCTCGTTGGCCTGAATATGTTTCTGAATTAGTGTGGGTTTATAATAATCGGGTACATCGAGTAACGGGCTATACTCCTTATTTCCTGCTGTTCGGACGAGAGGGTAAAGGGATCACGGAGGTAGAGTTGGACCCCGAAGAGCCTCGGCCCTGGACCGGAGTGTCGTCTTGGGTCCGAAATCATCGCCACAGGTTGCAAACTCTTCACCGAATTGTACATACCAAACTTCAAGACTGGGAACACCCCGGGAAGAATACAACCTCCCCTCCCCATCTCCAAAGCGGGGACCGTGTGCTTGTACTAGATCAACGCCCCCAGAATAAACTGGAGTCACGTTGGGAAGAGAGTCCTTATCGGGTACTACGCCGTATCCATTCAGAAGGACCTGTGTACGAAATACAGCCCGAGCAGGATGAAACACTGCCTACTCACATTGTGCATCATAATATGTTACGCCTGTGTATTTCTTCCGACCCGAAGCAACTGGAACCCGTCCCGAAGACATCCGAACCGGAGTCAATATGCTGGGACTCAGACGACGAGGATTTCCCTCCAGTTCCCAAGGGCCCTCCACCCAATAATGAGCCAGTTGACACAATTAACCCACCGGCATCTTGCAGCTCGCCGACGTCCACCACCCCAGAAGATTCCACCCCAGTCGAACTTAGACGCTCCGAGCGGTCAACAGCCGGCAAACCCCCCGAACGGTATGAACAAGACCAGTTCGTATGGCAACAAATATTGACACCTTTACAGACCAATCTCAATAGACTAACACCCTCGCCCGAGGACTGGCGAGCTTACAGGGTGGGGGAATGTGGGGAGGAGGACCCCCATACAGTGATTGGGCTGGAACCAGGGGGACCGCCATCAGGGTTGTTGAAGAAACCACATCAGGGGGATTACAAAGGGAGACATGCGACTGAAGTTGTCAGGGCAACAGGGGGCGGGGCGAGGGTAAAAGGAGCAGGGGACGCGCTGAGGTGGCAGTTGGCAGAGAGCCTGACAGGAGAGAGGAAGCCGTGCGGCAGAGAGAGGACTGTGGCAACTGACGGTGTGGAAAAGAGAGACAGGCAGGAGTCTGAAAAAGGGAAATTTGAGACTGACCGAAGGTTGACGCGTAAGAGACTCTCCCCGGGAGTTTCCCCCCGCAAAGATTCAGATAAAGTGACGGCCGCTGATTCCCTCCGTGGTGTGACAGGACCGGGATCTCAGGCGACCGCTGCGACAACACAGCAATCCGGTACAGTGGCCAGGACACTGCCCCCCTGTCTTCTCCCACAGCTGCGGCCCCGTCATCACCGACCTCAGGGGACGTCACCTCGCTATAGGCGGCCGCAGAGCCCGTCCCGGTTACTGAGGGGACACTGAGCAGAATTTGTTAACGTTTATGTCTCTTTTTGAAACTGCGTCATGACCTGGCTGGGGAACGAGCGCCTCTAAACGGACGCCTGGGAGATTGACCCCCTGAACAGTTTCTTCAGGGCCCGTTGTGCCCCACCGTGCCAGCTTCTTCAGGCCCGTTGTGCCCCACCGACCCCATTTCTTCAGGGCCTGTTGTGCCCCACCGTGCCAGCTTCTTCAGGGCCCGTTGTGCCCCACCGACCCCATTTCTTCAGGGCCTGTTGTGCCCCACCGTGCCAGCTTCTTCAGGGCCCGTTGTGCCCCACCGACCCCACTTCTTCAGGGCCCGTTGCGCCCCACCGTCCAGTTTCTTCAGGGCCTGCTGCGCCCCATCGTTCTGGTTTCTTCAGGGCCTGCTGCGCCCCACCGTTCCGGTTTCTTCAGGGCCGGACGAGCACGAGTCCTTCCGGTTAAACGTGGATTACAAGACAGCTACATCTGCAACCCCTGAGTGGTCGTGAACTCGAGCGACGCCCAGAAGGCTAAGTGCACTATAGAAAAATAAGGACCCTTTTTGTTTGAAAGTTGTTTTACGAGTCCCTGCGAGGACAAATAGGTGTTTCTCCTTTGTTTGATTTAAGCAGTTTAGCTCTTGTGGCTTTAAAACTTATAAAAGTTTATTTCCCCCCACATTCAGTCTCGTGTCTCGTCACTGCATCCTGTGAGCCTGCTCGAACCCTACAGTACCAGCAGATTCAGCGAGCAGTGGCTGAGCATCAGTGCACTTGTGTCGCCCCCAGGAGTACGGTCACCACAGTGGCATTACCTTCTTCCTAGGGAGTGTGATGTCATGCTTGGGAGCAACGAACGATCTCTCTAGCAGGTTAACTGTTTGGGCGGCGTTATTCCCACGAGTCATGACCCTCCAAACAGCGTTCATGAAGGCAAAGTGTTTGTTTTACGTGGGCAGTATGGTTGCAAAGCTGAACCTTAAAGGAATGTCCAGAAGGGCACCACCAGGAGTGGAGCCTACGGTTAAATTCGACTCCACCTGGGAAACCTCAAACATGCCAGCTACAGAACAGATGCACACATTGCAAGCTTAATTCCATTAACGAACGAGACTCCGTCATGCCCCGCGGTCCGAGTCCGGCTTACTAGAGGGACACGTGAGGCTCTGGCACATGAGATTGGCTAATAACTGGTGTGTCATGCCCTTACATGTCCGTGGCTGCATGTGCGCTACAATGAAAAGGCCAGAGTTTGTCGCTTACAGGTGCAGATAACCCGCTGAACAACGTTAGTGATGGGGATCACTGATTACAATTATTACCCGCGAACAATGATTTCCCATTAAGTGCAGGTCAACTGCAGTTCCGGAATTAGGCCTAACCGTCATTCCTGAAAAAATGAAAAACTTACGTGTGCAAACCACAGGTGCTGTAGCTTGCTTAACAGCTCGCCAGCCGTTCTCACGCCCAGTATGGATTACACGTGATTGCACAAAGGTGAGAAAGGGTACCGTTTCCCCGGATAACATGTATGGATAGCGTACACATTCAGATTATATATGTCTCAGGAGGCAGGCTCAGACGGTGCTAGGCCCAGTATGGATTGCACGTGATTGCACAAAGGTTAGAAAGGGTACTGTTTCCCCGGATAACATGTATGGATAGCGTACACATTCAAAATATATGTCTCAGGAGGCAGGCTCAGACGGTGTTAGGCCCAGTATGGATTGCACGTGATTGCACAAAGGTTAGAAAGGGTACCGTTTCCCCGGATAACATGTATGGATAGCGTACACATTCAAAATATATGTCTCAGGAGGCAGGCTCAGACGGTGTTAGGCCCAGTATGGATTGCACGTGATTGCACAAAGGTTAGAATGGGTACCGTATCCCCGGATAACATGTATGGATAGCGTACACATTCAAAATATATTTCTCAGGAGGCAGGCTCAGACGGTGTTAGGCCCAGTATGGATGGCACGTGATTGCACAAAGGTTAGAAAGGGTACCGTTTCCTCGGATAACATGTATGGATAGCGTACACATTCAAAATATATGTCTATACATCAGGAGGCAGGCTCAGACGGTGTTAGGCCCAGTATGGATTGCACGTGATTGCACAAAGGTTAGAAAGGGTACCGTATCCCCGGATAACATGTATGGATAGCGTACACATTCAAAATATATGTCTCAGGAGGCAGGCTCAGATGGTGTTAGGCCCAGTATGGATTGCACGTGATTGCACAAAGGTTAGAAAGGGTACCGTATCCCCGGATAACATGTATGGATAGCGTACACATTCAAAATATATGTCTCAGGAGGCAGGCTCAGACGGTGTTAGGCCCAGTATGGATTGCACGTAATTGCACAAAGGTTAGAAAGGGTACCGTATCCCCGGATAACATGTATGGATAGCGTACACATTCAAAATATATGTCTCAGGAGGCAGGCTCAGACGGTGTTAGGCCCAGTATGGATTGCACGTGATTGCACAAAGGTTAGAAAGGGTACCGTATCCCCGGATAACATGTATGGATAGCGTACACATTCAAAATATATGTCTCAGGAGGCAGGCTCAGACGGTGTTAGGCCCAGTATGGATTGCACGTGATTGCACAAAGGTTAGAAAGGGTACCGTATCGCCGGATAACATGTATGGATAGCGTACACATTCAAAATATATGTCTCAGGAGGCAGGCTCAGACGGTGTTAGGCCCAGTATGGATTGCACGTGATTGCACAAAGGTTAGAAAGGGTACCGTATCCCCGGATAACATGTATGGATAGCGTACACATTCAAAATATATGTCTATACATCAGGAGGCAGGCTCAGACGGTGTTAGGCCCAGTATGGATTGCACGTGATTGCACAAAGGTTAGAAAGGGTACCGTATCCCCGGATAACATGTATGGATAGCGTACACATTCAAAATATATGTCTCAGGAGGCAGGCTCAGATGGTGTTAGGCCCAGTATGGATTGCACGTGATTGCACAAAGGTTAGAAAGGGTACCGTATCCCCGGATAACATGTATGGATAGCGTACACATTCAAAATATATGTCTCAGGAGGCAGGCTCAGACGGTGTTAGGCCCAGTATGGATTGCACGTGATTGCACAAAGGTTAGAAAGGGTACCGTATGCCCGGATAACATGTATGGATAGCGTACACATTCAAAATATATGTCTCAGGAGGCAGGCTCAGACGGTGTTAGGCCCAGTATGGATTGCACGTGATTGCACAAAGGTTAGAAAGGGTACCGTATCCCCGGATAACATGTATGGATAGTGTACACATTCAAAATATATGTCTCAGGAGGCAGGCTCAGACGGTGTTAGGCCCAGTATGGATTGCACGTGATTGCACAAAGGTTAGAAAGGGTACCGTATCCCCGGATAACATGTATGGATAGCGTACACATTCAAAATATATGTCTATACATCAGGAGGCAGGCTCAGACGGTGTCAGGCACAGTATGGATTTGACGGCCCAGATTACACAGCGGAGGAGCAGGGAGAGGTAAAGATTGCAAATGCTGGGGCCCTGCCCAAGCAAGGGGGGCCCACTCGTGGGCGAAGGTACTGGCACTGGGCCCCTCATTGTACAGCGGTGTGTCTGACGGCGGGTGTGCACCACCACCGTCAGAGACACTTGATTGCACTATGAGGGACCCTGTGCCAGTGCCCACGCCCAAGAGTCGGCCTACCCACCTGTCCAGGGCAACGGCACTCGCACGGTGTCGTGCGCTAGGTGGTGACCCCGGCCATGGGGGGGGAGGCAGCACAGTTAGGGAGTTTTAGAAAGTGGCATATGTTGATGTTGGAAGAGGTGGACCAAAGCAAGTCATTTTTCTGTCACCCTATGTGTCATCAGGGGAAGGTGGGACAAAATCCTTGGAAACCCATGCATGGTTCATTTTAATGAAGGTTAGATCATCCACATTTTGGGTTGACAGACGGGTCCTTTTTTCTGTCAGGATTGATCCAGCTGCACTGAAGACTCTTTCCGATAGCACATTTGCAGCTGGGCAAGCGAGCTCCTGTAAGGCATATTGGGCCAATTCAGGCCAGATGTCCAGTTTAGCGGCCCAATAGTCAAAGGGTAATGACCTGTGTGGGAGAACATCGATATGGGAGGAAAAGTAGTTTGTAACCATAGTTGACAACTGCTGTCTCCTGTCACTTTCCATCGATGCTGTATTACCAGTTGTGTGAGCGGTACTTGAAAAATCAGTCCACAACATTGTCATGAAACCCCTGTCTCCAATGCCACTTCTGCTGTGTGCACCACGAACACCTCTGCCAAGCTGCCCCCGGCCCGTACGGCTCGTGTGAGAACCATCACCGCTGCTGTGTGCTGGGAATGCCTCAAGCAACCGATTTACCAGAGTTGCTTGTTTATTAGCCAATATTAGGTCAAGGTTCTCCTGTGGCATGATGTTTTGTAATTTGCCTTTATAGCGTGGATCCAGGATGCTGGCCAACCAGTAGTCGTCATCGTTCATCATTTTGGCAATGCGGGGGTCCCTTTTTAGGATCCGCAAGGCATAATCTGACATGTGGGCCAATGTTCCCGGTGTCAATGATGCACTTCGAGTGCTGGTTGGAGGAGCACTTTCTGGCAAATCCACATCCCTCCAGTCACGCACAAACCCCGTACCAGACCTTGCCACGCCAACATTTTCACTTGCCCCACGAGATTCATCCTCCTCCCCTAAGTAATCATCCCCATCATCATCCTCCTCCTCCTCTTCTTCCTCCACCTCGTCCAGGAGAGGTCCCTGAGCAAACAATGGCTGAATGTCATCAAGGATTCCCTCCTCGTCAACATTGGCTGCAGACGCCTGCTCCTTAAGGTGCGTCAAAGTTTGCATGAGCAGACGCATAAGTGGGATGCTCATGCTTAGGATGGCGTCGTCTGCGCTTACCAGCCGTGTGCATTCCTCAAAACACTGAAGGACTTTACAGAGGTCTTTCAGCTTCGACCACTGCACACCTGTCAACTCCATGTCTGCTCTCAAAGTGCCTGGCCGTGTATCCTCCCACAAATGCATTATGGCCTGCCTCTGCTCGCACAGCCACTCCACCATGTGCAGGGTGGAGTTCCACCTTGTTGCAATGTCGATAATGAGGCGGTGGTTGGGAAGGTGGAGCAATCGCTGCAGCTTCTGCATACGAACGGAGTGTACAGGCGACCGGCGGATGTGCGCGCACAGTCTTCGCACCTTCTGGAGCAGGGCTGTTAACTCCGGATAATTTTTGAGGAAGCACTGCACCACCAGGTTCAAGGTGTGAGCCAAGCAAGGTATGTGGCTGAGTTTTGAAAGGGCTATGGCTGCCACAAAATTACGGCCGTTATCACTAACTACCTTGCCTGCCTCAAGATGTACACTGCCCAGCCATGACTCAGTTTGTCGCTGAAAGTACTCGGCCAGCACCTCGGCGGTATGTCTGTCGCCCAAACACATCATCTGCAACACAGCCTGCTGACGCTTTCCACTAGCTGCTCGATAGGGGGACACATCATGTGCAACAGTGGCAGCTGCAGATGGAGTGCTCGTACGACTGCGCTCTGTGGACGAGCTTTCGCTTCTGGAGGAGGAGGAGGAGGAGGAGGAGGAGGGTGGAACGCCTACAGCCAACTGTTTCCTATACCGTGGGCTAGGCAGCACTGTCCCACCACCGCTGTCCCCTGTGGACCCTGCATCCACCACATTAACCCAGTGCGCAGTGATGGACACGTAACGGCCCTGGCCATGCCGACTGGACCATGCATCAGTTGTGAGGTGCACCTTTCCGCTCACTGACTGCTTGAGTGCATGGACCATGCGGTCTTTCACATGATGGTGGAGGGCTGGGATGGCTTTGCGAGAGAAGAAGTGGCGACTGGGTAGGTCATAGCGTGGTACTGCATAGGCCATGAGTTCGCGGAAAGCTGTGCTTTCCACCAACCGAAAGGGCATCATCTCAAACGAGATTAGTTTGGCAATGTGGGCGTTCAAACCCAGTGTACGCGGATGAGAGACTGAGTACTTTCTTGACCTACTCATAGTGTCTGGGAGGGTGAGCTGGACTTGAGAGCTGCATATGGTGGAAGTAGCGGTGGACAGGGCGGACTGAGAGAGAGTTGATGATGGTGATGGAGTTGGTGTTCTTTCTGATGGCCTAGAATCAGTCTTTCGTTGATATAACAGTGGGATTCCCTGACTGCTGTGGCCTTGCAACGACACCTCAACATTTGCTGCTGTGCTAACCGGTGGGCTTACAGTGGGGGAAACAATGTAGCGTTGATGACTACCTTCGTTGTGATCAGTTGCACATGTGGCACTTGAGGTTTGGTGTTGTGTCCACGCTTGCAAGTGCATGCTGGTTAAATGTCTAAGCATGCAACTGGTATTCAAATTTTTCAGATTTTTCCCTCGGCTAAAGGTCTTTGCGCACTTCTTACAGATAACCTTGGCCTGATCATGAGGATTTTGTTCAAAAAAGTGCCACACTGCACTCTTCCTACTTTGGCAGACATTTTGCGGCCTAGCACGCTGTGATCTTTTGACCCTCTGGACAAGCTGTCCAGCAACTCTTTTGATGTTTGGAACCTGTCTTTGGAGTGCTCCGGGCCTGCCAGATAACAGCTGTTGCAATGTCGATGTCTGCTGTGGATGCTCCTCATCTGAGCTATTGGAAGCAGCACCCTCTTCCCCCAATGGATGCCAATCTGGGTCAACAACTGGGTCATCCATCACCTCCTCTTCTATGTCATGTGCACCTTCCTCTGTGTCACCGTGTATGGTGGTATAGTGTGCGGGAAGGGGCACCTGAGTCTCATCAGGGTCAGAATCTGGCTCTGTACACTGCGAGGACAATGTAGTGCTCTGAGTGAATGTACCAGCAGAATCATCCATCAGCGGCTGTGCATCAGTGCACTCCATGTCAGATTCATCTTGGCCTGGGTAATTCACCATTTGACTTGATAATCCAGGCATGGTATGTGAAAACAGCTCCATGGAGTAATCAGTAGTATGGCCTGCGTCATCCTTCAATCTTGGTTGGGGTGAAGGACACAAGGAAAGGTGTGGTTCATGAACATGAGCCTCCAATGACGACTCAGTGCTTTTACTTTTTACAACTGAAGAAGAGGAGGCGATAGAGCTGGAGGCTGAGTCAGCAATGTAAGACAAAACTTTTTCCTGATGCTCTGGCTTTAAAAGCGGTTTGCCAACTCCTAGAAAACTAAGCGTTCGAGGCCTTATGTAGCCAGACGATGACGCAGGCTCAACACCTCCTGCATTCGGTCCTATTTTGCTCTTGCCACTACCATCAGATCCACCACCAACACCATCATTACCAGCTGCCAACCCCCGCCCAATTCCACGGCCTCTTCCACCAGCCTTCCTCATTTTTGGTAGAAATGTAGACAAAATCCAACAAACTATATAGTATGTAAAACAAGGTACATGGTGTCTATAGGACAGGGGAGATTTTGAATTTCTGCACACACTTTTGGACACTGGACACTTTTGGATTGTGTGAGGCCCACTGATATCTGAGCGCTATGTGACAGGCTCGATGGCACAGCTGTGACCTAAGTGACTAGAGGATAAGTGAGATTTTGAATCTCTGCACACACTTTTGGACACTGGACACTTTTGGATTGTGTGAGGCCCACTGATATCTGAGCGCTATGTGACAGGCTCGATGGCACAGCTGTGACCTAAGTGACTAGAGGATAAGGGAGATTTTGAATCTCTGCACACACTTTTGGACACTGGACACTTTTGGATTGTGTGAGGCCCAATGAATATCTGAGCGCTATGTGACAGGCTCGATGGCACAGCTGTGACAAAAGTGACTAGAGGATAAGTGAGATTTTGAATCTCTGCACACACTTTTGGACACTGGACACTTTTGGATTGTGTGAGGCCCACTGATATCTGAGCGCTATGTGACAGGCTCGATGGCACAGCTGTGACCTAAGTGACTAGAGGACAAGGGAGACTTTGAATCTCTGCACACACTTTTGGACACTGGACACTTTTGGATTGTGTGAGGCCCACTGATATCTGAGCGCTATGTGACAGGCTCGATGGCACAGCTGTGAACTAAGTGACTAGAGGATAAGTGAGAATTTGAATCTCTGCACACACTTTTGGACACTGGACACTTTTGGATTGTGTGAGGCCCACTGATATCTGAGCGCTATGTGACAGGCTCGATGGCACAGCTGTGACCTAAGTGACTAGAGGATAAGGGAGATTTTGAATCTCTGCACACACTTTTGGACACTGGACACATTTGGATTGTGTGAGGCCCAATGAATATCTGAGCGCTATTTGACAGGCTCGATGGCACAGCTGTGACAAAAGTGACTAGAGGATTAAGGAGATTTTGAATCTCTGCACACACTTTTGGACACTGGACACTTTTGGATTGTGTGAGGCCCAATGAATATCTGAGCGCTATGTGACAGGCTCGATGGCACAGCTGTGACAAAAGTGACTAGAGGATAAGGGAGATTTTGAATCTCTGCACACACTTTTGGACACTGGACACTTTTGGATTGTGTGAGGCCCAATGAATATCTGAGCGCTATGTGACAGGCTCGATGGCACAGCTGTGACAAAAGGGACTAGAGGATAAGGGAGATTTTGAATCTCTGCACACACTTTTGGACACTGGACACTTTTGGATTGTGTGAGGCCCACTGATATCTGAGCGCTATGTGACAGGCTCGATGGCACAGCTGTGACCTAAGTGACTAGAGGATAAGTGAGATTTTGAATCTCTGCACACACTTTTGGACACTGGACACTTTTGGATTGTGTGAGGCCCACTGATATCTGAGCGCTATGTGACAGGCTCGATGGCACAGCTGTGACCTAAGTGACTAGAGGATAAGGGAGATTTTGAATCTCTGCACACACTTTTGGACACTGGACACTTTTGGATTGTGTGAGGCCCAATGAATATCTGAGCGCTATGTGACAGGCTCGATGGCACAGCTGTGACAAAAGTGACTAGAGGATAAGTGAGATTTTGAATCTCTGCACACACTTTTGGACACTGGACACTTTTGGATTGTGTGAGGCCCACTGATATCTGAGCGCTATGTGACAGGCTCGATGGCACAGCTGTGACCTAAGTGACTAGAGGACAAGGGAGACTTTGAATCTCTGCACACACTTTTGGACACTGGACGCTTTTGGATTGTGTGAGGCCCACTGATATCTGAGCGCTATGTGACAGGCTCGATGGCACAGCTGTGACCTAAGTGACTAGAGGATAAGTGAGAATTTGAATCTCTGCGCACACTTTTGGACACTGGACACTTTTGGATTGTGTGAGGCCCACTGATATCTGAGCGCTATGTGACAGGCTCGATGGCACAGCTGTGACAAAAGTGACTAGAGGATTAAGGAGATTTTGAATCTCTGCACACACTTTTGGACACTGGACACTTTTGGATTGTGTGAGGCCCAATGAATATCTGAGCGCTATGTGACAGGCTCGATGGCACAGCTGTGACAAAAGTGACTAGAGGATAAGGGAGATTTTGAATCTCTGCACACACTTTTGGACACTGGACACTTTTGGATTGTGTGAGGCCCACTGATATCTGAGCGCTATGTGACAGGCTCGATGGCACAGCTGTGACCTAAGTGACTAGAGGATAAGTGAGATTTTGAATCTCTGCACACACTTTTGGACACTGGACACTTTTGGATTGTGTGAGGCCCACTGATATCTGAGCGCTATGTGACAGGCTCGATGGCACAGCTGTGACCTAAGTGACTAGAGGATAAGTGAGATTTTGAATCTCTGCACACACTTTTGGACACTGGACACTTTTGGATTGTGTGAGGCCCACTGATATCTGAGCGCTATGTGACAGGCTCGATGGCACAGCTGTGACCTAAGTGACTAGAGGATAAGGGAGATTTTGAATCTCTGCACACACTTTTGGACACTGGACACTTTTGGATTGTGTGAGGCCCAATGAATATCTGAGCGCTATGTGACAGGCTCGATGGCACAGCTGTGACCAAAGTGACTAGAGGATAAGGGAGATTGGATTGCTTTTAAAAAAGCAGTTTGCGGAGCAGTGGGTAAACAGCAATGCCAGCCTGTCAGGAAGCCTTAAAAGGCAGCCCAACAACCAACACCATTGATACACCACAATATAGCCTCCCCTTGCACTGCACACACAGTGACTGGTGTGTTGTGCAGGCCAAATTGCTATCAGCAGCAGAAGCAGTTTTTTTTTCTTCTCAGCAGGACAAAAAAAAAAAATTGGGATTGCTTTTAAAAAAGCAGTTTGAGGCCCAATGAATATCTGAGCGCTATGTGACAGGCTCGATGGCACAGCTGTGACCAAAGTGACTAGAGGATAAGGGAGATTGGATTGCTTTTAAAAAAGCAGTTTGCGGAGCAGTGGGTAAACAGCAATGCCAGCCTGTCAGGAAGCCTTAGAAGGCAGCCCAACAACCAACACCACTGATACACCACTATATAGCCTCCCCTTGCACTGCACACACAGTGACTGGTGT
The DNA here is from genome assembly GCF_039654945.1 of Dendrobates tinctorius. Taxonomy (NCBI): domain Eukaryota; kingdom Metazoa; phylum Chordata; class Amphibia; order Anura; family Dendrobatidae; genus Dendrobates; species Dendrobates tinctorius. The sequence goes on along the minus strand of NW_027361727.1, from coordinate 26,992,884 downwards.
GTTGTGCAGGCCAAATCGCTAGCAGCAGAAGCAGTTTTTTTGTCTTCTTCCCTGCCTAACGCTCTCCCTACAGAATCAGCAGCAACCTCTCCCTATACTGAGATCGGCAGAAGTAAGATGGCGGTCGGCGTGCACGCCCTTTTATACCCCCTGTGACGCCCACCAAAGCAAGCCAATCACTTGCATGCCCTTCTGAAAGATGGTGGTGACCCCTGCCTATGTCATCACGTTGCCCACAGTGTCCGTGGATCCTGATTGGCTGAAAAAGAGCGCAAAACAAACTTTTGAAACTCGACTTTGGCGCGTAAGTCGCCGACCTCGTGGCCGACCTCATCCTAGGGTCGGGTTTCGTTTCATGAAACCCGACTTTGCCAAAAGTCGGTGACTTTTGAAATTTTTCGACCCGTTTCGCTCAACTCTAATCACATGTCAATCACAGCTGAAGTGCCACATAGTCTAATAGAATATATAACATCCACAATACTTGAGATGAAGGTCCAGAAAAAATATATGTAGACCAGCGCACAACATGTGCACAAAATGGTTCAATCCCATTCAATCACTGGGCATACTTGGCTGTTTTTCAACAGCGTTTTTTGCCTGATATCTTATTGCCACTTATTTATGTGGCGTCTTTCATGCAGATCCACATTAGTGTGGTTTTCACTTGGTATTATCATGGCTTCTTGAATAATATCTGCATGTTTGATACTTTATTACCACTCATTTAAGTGGTTATATGTGTGCAGTTCAGCATCCAGTGCGGTTATCTATTTATTCATCTTTATGGGATTGAACCATTTTGTGCACATGTGCGCTGGTCTACATATATTATTTCTGGACCTTCAGCTCAAGTATTGTGGATGTTATATATTCTATTAGACTATGTGACACTTCAGCTGTGATTGACATGAGATCCATGGTATTTTTCCACGTGAAGGATATTTTATTGTGTGAGTCTCCAGCATTAGGGCGATTTGATTAGGATTGTGCGCCATTAGGTGCTCTTTGCTGTAATTATATATTTACATCTATCATGTGGATACACCTTATTGTGGATGTTTTTCCTTTTTTTGTTCCTTTATTTATGCTGATGATTTATGCATGAGACTCAATTCATTATTGTATTGATCAGGACTAACAGGGGGATTGTATTCCCTTTTTGTTTTTACATGTTTTTAAATTTATATTGTTGTTAATAAAGCTTTTCCTGTTATTATTATATATATCGGTGGTGTGCATTTTTATGTGGTCTTCTTTCCTTTTTTGTTGCATTGATTGTGCAGACGGCACTTCTGAGCAGCAACTGGCGGTGTTGGAGGCCAGGGTAAATACTAGAGACAGAGTGGAGCCAGAGGCCTAATTGGAGCAAGTTTTATATCTGATGTAGTTTGAATGTGGAGGCAGCAGGAGACTTTGCAGGACACACAGCAGGGGAGCAGCTGGTGTTACTGAACCCCACTAACACTGGAGCATGTGTTTTTCTCTGTGCAGATGGCACTTCTGAGCAGCAACTGGTGGTGTTGGAGCCCAGGGTCAATCAGAGTTTAGGCTGAGGCCTAATTGGAGCAAGTTTTATATCTGATGTAGTTTGAATGTGGAGGCAGCAGGAGACTGCCGGACACACAGCAGGGGAGCAGCTGGCGTTACTGAACCCCACTAACACTGGAGCATGTGTTTTTCTCTGTGCAGACGGCACTTCTGAGCAGCAACTGGTGGTGTTGGAGCCCAGGGTCAATCAGGGTTTAGGCTGAGGCCTAATTGGAGCAAGTTTTATATGTGATGTAGTTTGAATGTGGAGGCAGCAGGAGACTTTGCCGGACACACAGCAGGGGAGCAGCTGGCGTTACTGAACCCCACTAACACAGGAGCTAGTGTTTTTCTCTGTGCAGACGGCACTTCTGAGCAGCAACTGGCAGTGTTGGAGCCCAGGGTCAATCATGGAGTAGGCTGAGGCCTACTTGGAGCAAGTGTAATATCTGATGTAGTTTGAATGTGGAGGGAGCAGGAAATATTGCCGGACACACAGCAGGGGAGCAGCTGGCGTTACTGAACCCCACTAACACAGGAGCTAGTGTTTTTCTCTGTGCAGACGGCACTTCTGAGCAGCAACTGGCAGTGTTGGAGCCCAGGGTCAATCATGGAGTTTGCTGAGGCCTAATTGGAGCAAGTGTAATATCTGATGTAGTTTGAATGTGGAGGGAGCAGGAAATATTGCCGGACACACAGCAGGGGAGCAGCTGGCGTTACTGAACCCCACTAACACAGGAGCTAGTGTTTTTCTCTGTGCAGACGGCACTTCTGAGCAACAACTGGCGGTGTTGGAGCACATGGTCAATCAGGGTTTAGGCTGAGGCCTAATTGGAGCAAGTTTTATATCTGATGTAGTTTGACTGTGGAGGCAGCAGGAGACTTTGCCAGACACACAGCAGGGGAGCAGCTGGCGTTACTGAACCCCACTACACTGGAGCATGTATTTTTCTCTGTGCAGATGGCACTTCTGAGCAGCAACTGGCATTGTTGGAGCTCAGGGTCAATCATGGAGTAGGCTGAGGCCTACTTGGAGCAAGTGTAAAATCTGATGTAGTTTGAATGTGGAGGGAGCAGGAGATATTGCCGGACACACAGCAGGGGAGCAGCTGGCGTTACTGAACCCCACTAACACAGGAGCTAGTGTTTTTCTCTGTGCAGACGGCACTTCTGAGCAACAACTGGCGGTGTTGGAGCCCAGGGATTACAGTTCAGGTGGTAGAAACATGAACACAACAGGAGACCTGGATACTGTTGCCAACCAATTATTTATTCTGGAAGAGGATTGGCAAATTCCAGCGAGATCCAGGCCTTGTTCATTTTCAGAAAAGTAAGCCGGTCAAGGTTATCAGAGGATAGTCGCGTGCGACAGTCTGTCTTACACCACCTGCGGCACTAATGACGCGTTCCGATAATACACTAGCAGCAAGGCAAGCCAGCACTTCCAATGCATACTGGCTAAGCTCTGGCCATGTATCCAGCTTAGAGACCCAAAACTTGAAGGGGGAAGAGCCGTCAGGGAGTACACTGACAGGGCAAGACATGTAGTCTGTCACCATCTGACGGAAACGTTGCCTCCTGCTGACTGCAGCCGTCTGTGATGGTGTAGACATTTGTGGCGGGCACACAAAACTTTGCCACATTTGGGCCATACCGGTCTTGCCTTGTGCTGAGGCGCTGCCTCTGCTCCCTCTTTGTGCAGAGCTTCCTCTACTGCCTCGATGCACAGAGCTGCTTTGTAAAGCACTAGCAGTAGGGATGGGCGAATCTACTCGTTAGGACTCGTTACTCTGCGAGTAGTAGGGGACTCGCAGGAGTCGGTACTCTGCGAGTTTCCAAACGATTACTCGCACAGTAACGAGTCCAGTGCAAATGCTAGCGTTTTCCAAGTGATCTGTAGCATCGCTTGGAGAACTGATTGACAGGTTGGTCACACTCGTCAAACATAGTGTTTGACAAGTGTGACCAACTTTTTACTACTGAGGCTGCCTATGCAGCGTCAGTAGTAAAAGATAAAATGTAAAAAAAAATAAAAAATATTGTTATTCTTACCCTCCGACGTCCCGCGCAGCCTTCCCGCCAAAATTGGGTCGCCCCTCACACCCAGGGCAGCGGGGTACTCGGTACCGGGCCGGTGTCAGGGGGATGTGTCACAGCAGCGGTGACCCGGTCTGTGGCCCTGGGCACCCAATATCAATGGCGGTGATGTCAATAGTGTTATAGCTTAGTTGAATAGTTCGTGACGCCATCCGTGGTGTTTGGCAAGTAAGATGTTGAGCCAACGCTGCATGCAGATCCACTGGGACTAATGGTGTGGTGCAGCAAAGATGGGAGTTGTGCATTTACAGCCAACTACTCCACCAGTGTCTGCTGCAGAACCATAAGTGTCCATACAACCTCGGGGACCGGGCCCCGGCCTTGCGCTGAGAACCTATAGGCAGGGTTCCTCTTCCAACCCACAACTCCTCTCTGTTCTCCTACTCCTTCGTTCCACGCTGTTCCTTCTCCCTCTTATGGAAGCTTAGGTTGCAGGTCTACGTCTTTCTCCTTCTCTTCTCTTTCCCGTGCCAGCTGGCTCAGATCACTGAGGCAGCTGGAGCACTCTTTCTAAACTGAACTCAAACTGAACTCAAAGCTAACTTCAGAACTGAACTCCTCTCGCCTGACCTCCCCTCAGACTGACCTACTATCCTCAACTTTCCCTCTCTTTTATACTAACTCCACCCACCTCCCAGCACATCTCGTGTTACGAAGCAGGGTTCCACGAAGGGTGCTCTGCTACCCCCAGCCTGAAGCTGCTAGCGGATCTACTGAACTATCCTGTGTGGGATGCAGGTGTTGGAGTATGGAAAGGAGTTCCCAACCTACCTAGTTGGTGGGGCACTGCACCTTAGGAGAAGGTGCAGTACCTCTGTGGTGACTGAGCCTCAGGGGCGCCACATAAGCACTAAGGGAGGAGGTTTTGGAAGAGGTGGAGGATGAGGAGTCACAAATGCCATCTGCTTCTGGACAGTCTGCGCAACGTGGTTCCTCACAAAGGCCTAGGCAGGGGTCACTTTGTGAGGAGGATGAGGAGGAGTCAATGGAGGAGGAAGACATCTCTCCAGAGGAGGGAGGTACACAATGCTCTAGTAGTCAGTATGTACAGTGAGGGTGGGGTGATCCAGAGCAGGCAGAGATGATGCCTCAAGTAGGGGACAGCGTTTCTTGGGCAGTTGGGAGTCTGCAGCACATGGTTGATTTCATGCTGCAGTGCCTGAGAAACGACCGCCGCATCACCCACATTCTCAACACCCTCCTAGATCCTCGCTACCGGGACAACTTACTAAGCCTCATAACACCGTTGAATTGGGAGCGTAAAATGCGGGAGTACCAAGACACACTGGTGCATTCCATCATGTTCTCCATTCCACCCGAGAGCAGTGATGCTAGTTAGGGATGGGCGAATCCTGAAATACTCAGAATCGCTAGACTCTAACGAGTCCGACTCGGAAACTCGCTACTCGTTGCGAGTCTAGCGAGTCCAATGTTAATGAATGGGGATGCGAGTATTGCAGCGATTCCTGTGCTGCCATTTTTTTTTGTTCCGCTTACTTCCCGCATGTGGCTGTGCACACCATGCGGAAAGTAAGCAGAACAATTGCGGATGGTACCCACGGTCCGGAGGAGAGGAGACTGTCCTCCGGGCTTTGGACACCATATGCCTGTAAAAAATAGAATTTAAAAATAAAAAATATTGTTATTCTTACCCTCCGACGTCCCGCGCAGCCTTCCCGCCTCTCCACGCATCCGTTCCTAGTAGTCCTTTGCGAAAATGCCCGCGATGGCGTCCGTTCTCGCGGGGTCGCGAAGTCTCGTGGTCATTCGCGCGACGTCATCGCGAAGAAGGGCGTGAAGAGATGGGAGGTCCTAAGAAAAGACAGTGAAGAGTATTGGGCCTTCCCTGCCTGAATTACTATGTGACGGCGGCATGGCCCACCCCCCGAGGGGTTTGTATACTGGCTTGGTATGGAGGCGCTGAAAGAAGACACCGCCCCCGGAAGGAGAGGCAGAAGCAGCCAGTGGCGGGAAAGGGGCTAAGGCAGGAAGAAGAACGCCAGAACGCCATGATGAAACGAGCAGAGATGACAGAAGAACAGGGGGAGGAGAGGCCACTCACCTCTAGGCCGCCCCCGCGGAGGCTGCGACCGCTGATTCATCCTCAGCTGCGTCCGCCACCGCCTCACAACAGATACTGTCATTGGGTGAGCCCCGTCCAGAGGAGATACATGAGGGCTCTGGAACAGAATGGAGGACTGGGACCGCGTCTCCGCCTGGACCGGGCGCGGTGGCACCGGCCCCCACCGACAACCCCAGCTGAAACCGGCCTGGCCCCGGTACGAATCCAACTGCGTCCTATTCCACCAGTCACTCCGGGAGTTGCGGCTGCTGCCATCTACCACCAGGAACCGGGACCGTGGCTGGAGACGCCAGGTATGAATACGGTCCCGGGGTTGACCCTAGCTTTGGGAGTGGAACCCAGGGATAGGAATGGCCCAGTTGACCTCAGCCGACGGTCCCCGACTGCAGTGCCGTTGACTGAAGTCCCAATGGACACTTTGGAGTCAGACTCAGAAGACTTAATGACAGCGCCGGGTGAATCGCTGATAGTGGTGGACGTTTCTATGGCCCTTTCGATTACCCCAACTAGTCCCCGTCTCACCCTGTGGGAGGCAGAGTATATGCGGCTAGCCAGTAGTCAGCAGGATGAAGATACCACCTCTGAGAACAGTTCCAGTTCAGCTTCCAGAACCCTAAGAGGGGATCAGCACTAAGAATTACACTTTTCAATTCTCGTTACCCAGGAGGGTTTGTTTGCACCAGTTGTGCTTTGTTGTTTTTGCTATCATGTTTTGTTTTTCTGGTAGCACTTTTGTTGCCTATTTTTGCAATGGCAGCGTTTTCACAATTTGAACTAGCTATCATGCACTTGGAGTGATCGAAAAACTCTTACTTGTAAATAGTTGCACCTCTTTGGGTGCCCTCTCTTGGTTTTACATTTAGAGACTCTTTGCGAAGATAATGTTTTTGCATGGACACTTTTCGAAGATGATGTCTACCTCAAAGGACACTGCAAGAGATCCCGGCTGGGAGCGGTGTCCAGCACCTTACAAGAATAACTGTTGAATGTTTTACTGTGACGTATTTGATAATGTGTTTATTGAGTATTAGTAACTGAGAAATGGCTTTTATAGAAGAATTAGGAATGTCTGATATAGAGATGAGTGATATGAATAAAGAATTGAAAGTAGACAGGTGACGGACCAAGTACTTGTGGTCAGCGTCTTGCGTCTAGAAGAGACAGTGAAAGTAGAAAAATAAATGTGTACTAGAGAGAGAGAAAAATGAGAGAAAATGTGTTACAGAGAATAGCACTTTGAATTGAGAATTGCACTTAGAATTAAAAATTTTAGATAGAATCTAAGATAGAATTGTTTGTAACGTTCAAGATGAGTACCTCCTATACGAGGAAGATTAGCATAAGAAAAGTTGTTATGCATTACAAAATTTTTGTATGTTTCTTTGCTGTCTACTTTGTTATCTTGCAGTCCGCGGAGGTGCATTGTTTAACGGGGGGTATGTGGCGCCCCTGAGGCTCAGTCGCCACAGAGGTACTGCACCTTCTCCTAAGGTGTAGTGCCCCACCAACTAGGTAGGTTGGGAACTCCTTTCCACACTCCAACACCTGCATCCCACACACAGGATAGTTCAGTAGGTCCGCCTGGCAGCTTCAGGCTGGGGGTAGCAGAGCACCCTTCGTGGAACCCTGCTTCGTAACACGAGATGTGCTGGGAGGTGGGTGGAGTTAGTATAAAAGAGAGGGAAAGTTGAGAATAGTAGGTCAGTCTGACGGGAAGTCAGGCGAGAGGAGTTCAGTTTTGAAGTTAGCTTTGAGTTCAGTTTGAGTTCAGTTTAGAAAGAGTGCTGCAGCTGCCTCAGTGATCTGAGCCAGCTGGCATGGGAAAGACAAGAGAAGAAGAAAGACGTAGACCTGCAACCTAAGCTTCCATAAGAGGGAGAAGGAACAGCGTGGAACGAAGGAGTAGGAGAACAGAGGGGAGTTGTGGGTTGGAAGAGGAACTCTGCCTATAGGTTTTCAGTGCAAGGTCGGGGCCCGGTCCCCGAGGTTGTATGGACACTTATGGTTCTGCAGCAGACACCGGTGGAGTAGTTAGCTGTAAATGCACTACTCCCATCCAAGACTTGGGACACAACAGCAACCGATTTGCGAGCCAGGACTCTGAGAGGAGTCCCCGATAGAGGCTACAGCTGTCTATCATACAAGTAAGGTTCTAGGAACATCTGACAGGAGGAATTCCAGAGAACTACGGTACTGGAGCTCTTCACATTAACAGGCGCAATAGAGGAGTCGTTCAGGAAAGGCACATGTTGGCGGAGTGTTGGAGAGGAGAACCCTGACTTCCCCGGGAGGTTGATTGAGTCTCTACCCCGGAGGACACGGCACGGAGGCGGGCACCAGTGGGTACCACGCACTGTGAGTAAAGCTTTGAAACTACAAGCCCTGGTGTCCTCCATTCATTCGTCGCTAACACCTTCAGCACCGTTACATCTGGGTACCAGCATCTATACCTTTCTGCGCCTCTCCTCATCCATTGCACCCACACTGCCCTGGGACTACAGCTCCACCTGTGGGGAGCTACACCATCTTTGCTGCACCACACATCAGTCCCAGTGGATCTGCATACAGCGTTGGCTCAACATCTTACTTGCCAAACACCACAGGTGGCGTCACGAACTATTCAACTAAGCTATAACACTATTGACATCACCGCCATTGATATTGGGCGCCCAGGGCCACGGACCGGGTCACCGCTGCTGTGACACATCCCCCTGACTCCGGCCCGGTACCGAGTACCCCGCTGCCCTGGGTGTGAGGGGCGACCCACTTGCAGTGTTTTTTGAAGCAGGCAGATAAGGGGGACAGTCATGCTGACTAGTGCATCATCTGCACTTGCCATCCACGTGGAATCATCGAAGGCACGCAAAATGTGGCAGATGTCCTGCTTAGAGGCCCACTCAGTGATGCTGAAGTGTGACCGGCGCACAGTGCGACTTCTTTGCGCCTGATGCAGCTGGTACTCCATTTCTGCTGCCTGCTGCTCACACAACCGCTCCAACATATGTAGCGCTGAATTCCACCTGGTGGGTAGGTCACATATGATGCGATGTTCTGGAAGGCGGAATCGGCGCTGCAGAGCTGCAATGCGCGATCTTGCCATGCTGGAACGCCGCAAGTGAGCGCACTCTATGCGGACCTTGTGCAGCAGTGCATCAAGATCCGGATAGTCCCTCAGAAAGCTCTGCACGACCAAGTTGAGCACATGTGCCAGACATGGGATGTGAGTGAGGTTGCCTATGCCCAGAGCTGCCATCAGATTTTGGCCATTGTCACACACTACCAAGTCTGGCTGGAGATTCGCTGGCACAAACCACACATCGCTCTCCTGCTTGATGGCATTCCAGAGCTTCTGCGCTGTGTGGCTTCAATTCCCCAAATAAATTAATTTCAGTACGGCCTGTTGACGTTTGGCCACGGCTGTGCTCATATCGGTCGTAACAGGTAAGCGTTCACAGGTCCATGTGGAGGTAGACCGTGATGGCTCCTGCAGCGCTGATTCTGAGGAACTGGAATATGAGGAGGAGTCAATGTGTACAGACTGGATTCCTGCAATCCTTGGAGTTGGCAGAACACGTACAGCGCCACTCTCAAGATCTGTACCTGGCTCCACAACATTGACCCAATGGGCACTGAGGGAAAGGTATCGTCCCTGTCCATGGTTACTGGTCCACGCATCGGTGGTCAGATGGACCTTGCTACTGACGGCGTTTAGCAGCGCATGTTTAATTTTTCCCTCCACATGCTTTTGCAGGGCAGGGATGGCTTGCCTGCTCAAATAAAAGCAGCTGGGCACGGTGTATGGTGGGACTGCCAATGCCATGAAGTTACGGAAGGTGTCAGTCTCCACCAGCCTGAATGAGCGCATTTCAAGGGCCAGTAGTTTTGCAATGCCAGCATTCAGAGCCTGTGCTCGGGGATGGTTTGCCGAGTATGGCCGCCTTTTCTCCCATGCCTGTGCTACCGATGGCTGTAGAGTGGCCTGGGAGTGTGAGGATGACCGGGAACGTGGTGCTGTGGGTGGAATGTCACTGGGTCTATGGACAATAGTGCCAGAGGTTCTTCCATGGCGATCCTGTGAGGAAGCCGAACCAGCTGTGTGTGAGCTGGAGGAAGAGGCTGCAACACGAGCTGAAGAGGTGGTAGGTGGTGCTGTAGGTTGGCCTACGTCTTCAGTGTGTCTTTGTAACTCCACCACGTGCTTGGTCCGCACATGTTTCCACATATTTGTGGTATTCAGGTTGCTGACACTTTTCCCTCTTTTGACTTTCTGATTACACAGATTGCATTTGACAAAGCAAATGTCATCTGCAACTGTGTCAAAAAAGGACCACGCACTGCAAGTGCTGGGAGCACCCGTTTTGGGTTTTGGAAGAGGAATGCTCCTAACGGGTGCCGAGGTGGAGGCTACAGGCAACCAAGTCTGCCCCCTCCCTCTCCCTCCTGTTTTGGCCGTTCGGGGAATCTCTTCCTCAGAGGTGCTCCCACCACCTTCCTGTTCCTCACGCCATGATGGGTCAAGGACCTCATCATCTACACTCCCCTCTTCAAACACCTGCTTCTCCTGGGTAGTCTCGCCAGCACAGTACGCACCAGAAAGTGGCACCTGAGTCTCATCATCTGATGCGTACTGAGGTGTGCTGACCATAGGCACTGGCCCACCCGCCTCTTCAGATTCAGAGGGACAAAGCAGTTGCGCATCACTGCATACAGTCATGGACAAAATTTTTGAGAATGACACAAATATTAATTTTTACAAAGTCTACTGCTTCATTTTTTCTAATGGCAATTTGCATATACTCCAGAATGTTATAAAGAGTGATCAGCTTAACAGCAATTACTTGCAAAGTCAATATTTGCCTAGAAAATGAACTTTATCCCCCAAAACACATTTCAACATCATTGCAGCCCTGCCTTAAAAGGACCAGCTAACATCGTTTCAGTGATTGCTCCGTTAACACAGGTGTGGGTGTTGATGAGGACAGGGCTGGAGATCAATCTGTCATGATTAAGTAAGAATGACACCACTGGACACTTTAAAAGGAGACTGGTGCTTGGCATCATTGTTTCTCTTCTGTTAACCATGGTTATCTCTAAAGAAACACGTGCAGTCATCATTGCACTGCACAAAAATGGCCTAACAGGGAAGAGTATCGCAGCTAGAAAGATTGCACCTCAGTCAACAATCTATCGCATCAACAAGAACTTCAAGGAGAGAGGTTCCCTTGTTGCCAAAAAGGCTCCAGGGCACCCAAGAAAGACCAGCAAGTGCCAGGACTGTCTCTTAAAAGTGTTTCAGCTGCGGGATCGGGCTACCAGCAGTGCAGAGCTTGCTCAGGAATGGCAGCAGGCAGGTGTGAGTGCATCTGCACGCACTGTGAGGCGGAGACTCTTGGAGCAAGGCCTGGTCTCAAGGAGGGCAGCAAAGAAGCCACTTCTCTCCAGAAAAAACATCATGGACAGACTGATATTCTGCAAGAGGTACAGGGAGTGGACTGCTAAGGACTGGGGTAAAGTCATTTTCTCTGATGAATCCCCTTTTCGATTGTTTGGGACATCTGGAAAACGGTTTATTCGGAGAAGACCAGGTGAGCGCTACCACCAGTCTTGTCTCATGCCAACTGTCAAGCATCCTGAAACCATTCATGTGTGGGGTTGCTTCTCAGCCAAGGGAATGGGCTCTCTCTCAGTCTTGCCTAAAAACACAGCCATGAATAAAGAATGGTACCAGAATGTCCTCCGAGAGCAACTTCTCCCAACCGTCCAAGAGCAGTTTGGCGATCAACAATGTCTTTCTCAACATGATGGAGCACCTTGCCATAAAGCAAAGGTGATAACTAAATGGCTCAGGGAACAAAACATAGAGATTTTGGGACCATGGCCTGGAAACTCCCCAGATCTTAATCCCATTGAGAACTTGTGGTCAATCATCAAGAGACGGGTGGACAAACAAAAACCTTCAAATTCAGACAAAATAAAAGCATTGATTTTGCAAGAATGGACTGCTATCAGTCAGGATTTGATCCAGAAGTTGATTGAGAGCATGCCAGGGAGAATTGCAGAGGTCCTGAAGAAGAAGGGTCAACACTGCAAATATTGACTTGCTGCATTAACTCATTCTAACTGTCAATATAACCTTTTGCTACTCATAATATGATTGCAATTATATTTCTGTATGTGATAAAAACATCTGACAAACACACATAAAAACCAGAGGGCAGAAGATCATGTGAAAATATAATATGTGTGTCATTCTCAAAACTTTTGGCCATGACTGTACTCTGTTATGAATGAATCACCATAGGAGGCAAAAACAGAAATACTAGCTATGTCCAGAAAACCAGAGAAGTTGGCAGCTATCGGATTACAGACCCCTGAACCTATCAACAACAACTAGCAGTAGCCGTGGGGGGTTCCTACGGTGCCCTAGACCCCTCGATCACAGCCGGAGAACTACATAGCCTAAAGACAGAAAGGGAAATCTAAACTGACCCAGATCAGACCCCAAAGCAATAGGCAGCCCCCAACATATAATGACGGTGAAGCAAGATAAAAAAACACTCACACAGATAGAAAGATAGGCTGAGCAAACGATGGGGCCCAAGCTAACTACATAGGACAGGATAGAAAAGCTGCTGTCTGTAATCCGTCAAAACCCTATCAAAACAAGAGCCAACAGCTGATAGGGAAAAAAGCCCTGAAGACGCTAGGCTTCAAAAAGACTATATCAGTACTCAGGTATTTTCTGAAGACAGAGCAAAAAGGAATTCAGCACACCCCAGCAGGGAATGGCAGAAATCCAGAAAAATAAGGAAAAACAAAACCAAAACACAAATGCAAAAAACAGAGCAGAAAACTTAGCTTTTGAGGAGCAGTAATCAGACTGGTCTCCTAGAATCCCTCAGAGGGATCACCAGCAAGGCAGAAGGGCGTCGGCTGCCTTATATCCAGTCAGCAATTCCTGTCACCCAGTCATCATCATCCTGCCCAGATGCTTGGTAATCAGCCTCACTACCTTCCTTCACCAGAAGGGGGAGTTCATCAGACCTCAATGGTGAAGGGGAAAATGAACTCACAACAGTACCTCCCCCTTGAGGAGGGGTCACCGAACCCTCATCCATGCCACCAGGGCGATCAGGGTGAGCCCAATGAAAGGCACGCACCAATCTTTTGGCATGAATATCAGAGGCAGAGACCCAGGAATTATCCTCCTGACCATAACCCTTCCACTTAACCAAATACTGGAGTCTCTGTCTAGCCAGACGGGAATCCAGTATCTTCTCTACCTCATATTCCATGTTACCTTCAACCAATACAGGGTCCGGAGGTGCCACCCCAGGAACTACTGGTTCAACAAACCTCTTCAACAAGGACTTATGAAACACATTATGGATTTTAAATGTGACAGGGAGAGCCAAACGAAAAGAGACCGGATTAATAATCTCCAAAATCTTGTAAGGTCCAATAAATCTAGGCTAAAACTTAGGAGAAGCCACCTTCATAGCGATATATTTTGATGATAACCAAACCATATCACCAACCTTAAACTGGGGACCAATGGTCCTATGTCGGTTGGAAAACCGGTGGGCCTTTTCCTGGGAGAGAGATAACTTATCCACCACTTGGTCCCAGATCTGGTGCATTCTCTCCACCACAGTGTCAACACCTGGGCAGGCAGAAGGCTCCACCTGCCTTGAAGAAAATCGAGGATGAAACCCAGTTACAAAAAAAAGGTGACATCAAAGTGGCAGAACTAGCTCTATTATTTAAAGCAAATTCGGCCAAAGGCAAAAATGAAACCCAATCATCCTGATCAGCGGAAATAAAACATCTCAAATACGACTCCAAGGTCTGGTTTGTTCTCTTAGTCTGCCCATTGGTCTGAGGGTGAAAAGCAGAGGAGAAGGACAACTGAATTCCCAGCTTGGAACAGAAAGTCCTCCAAAATCTAGACACAAACTGAACTCCTCTGTGAGATACAATGTTCTCAGGAATCCCGTGCAAGCGAACCACCTGTTGCAAAAACAGGGGCACCAATTCAGAGGAAGATGGCAACTTAGGGAGTGGTACAAGATGGACCATCTTAGAGAACCTATCACAAATCACCCAAATAACAGTCATTCTCTGAGAGACAGGCATATCAGAGATGAAATCCATTGAAATATGGGTCCATGGCCTCCTGGGGACCGGCAAAGGCATCAACAACCCACTAGAGCGAGAACAAGATTTAGACCGGGAGCAAGTCCCACAGGACTGCACAAAATTCCTGACATCACGAGACAAGGCGGGCCACCAAAAAGACCGACTCACCAGATCTCTAGTACCAAAAATACCTGGATGACCAGCCAATGCAGAGCAATGAACTTCAGACATCACTCTCTTCTTCCACTGGTCAGGAACATACAACTTCCCACTGGGACAACGCTCAGGTTTGTCCTCCTGGAACTCTTCCAGAGCACGTCTTAAATCGGGCGAGATGGCAGAAAGAACTACCCCTTCGCCTAAGATGGTAGCAGGCTTGGTCACCACAGGAGAATCAGCAAAGAAGCTCCTAGAGAGCTCGTCAGCCTTGACATTCTTAGTGCCAGGAAGAAAAGAGACCACAAAATCAAAACGTGTAAAAAACAAGGCCCACCTAGCTAGTCTAGGGTTCAAGCATTTGGCCGACTCCAGGTAAATCAAATTCTTGTGGTCAGTGAGGACCACGACTTGATGTTTAGCTCTCTCCAACCAATGTCTCCACTCCTCAAATGCCCATTTCATGGCTAACAGTTCCCGATTCCCCACATCATAGTTACGTTCAGATGGAGAGAACTTTCGGGAAAAGAAAGCACAGGGATTCATTTTAGATGTTACAGGATCCTTTTGGGACAAAACAGCTCCTGCACCAATCTCAGAAGCGTCCACCTATACCTGGAACGGGAGTGAGACATCAGGTTGCCGCAAAACCGGGGCAGAAGTGAATCTTTGCTTCAGCTCCTGAAAGGAAGAAACAGCCTCCAGAGACCAATTCAACACATCAGCACTAGAGTTGAGCGAAACGGGTCGAAAAAATTCAAAAGTCGCCGACTTTTGGCAAAGTCGGGTTTCATGAAACGAAACCCGACCCTAGGATGAGGTCGGCCACGAGGTCGGCGACTTACGCGCCAAAGTTGCGTTTCAAAAGTTTGTTTTGCGCTCTTTTTCAGCCAATCAGGATCCACGGACACTGTGGGCAACGTGATGACATAGGCACGGGTCACCACCATCTTTCAGAAGGGCATGCAAGTGATTGGCTTTCTTTGGTGGGCGTCACAGGGGGTATAAAAGGGCGTGCACGCCGACCGCCATCTTACTTCTGCCGATCTCAGTGTCCAAAAGTGTGTGCAGAGATTCAAAATCTCACTTATCCTCTAGTCACTTAGGTCACAGCTGTGCCATCGAGCCTGTCACATAGCGCTCAGATATCAGTGGGCCTCACACAATCCAAAAGTGTCCAGTGTCCAAAAGTGTGTAGAGATTCAAAATCTCACTTATCCTCTAGTCACTTAGGTCACAGCTGTGCCATCGAGCCTGTCACATAGCGCTCAGATATTCATTGGGCCTCACACAATCCAAAAGTGTCCAGTGTCCAAAAGTGTGTGCAGAGATTCAAAATCTCACTTATCCTCTAGTCACTTAGGTCACAGCTGTGCCATCGAGCCTGTCACATAGCGCTCAGATATCAGTGGGCCTCACACAATCCAAAAGTGTCCAGTGTCCAAAAGTGTGTGCAGAGATTCAAAATCTCACTTATCCTCTAGTCACTTAGGTCACAGCTGTGCCATCGAGCCTTTCACATAGCGCTCAGATATCAGTGGGCCTCACACAATCCAAAAGTGTCCAGTGTCCAAAAGTGTGTGCAGAAATTCAAAATCTCCCCTGTCCTATAGACACCTTGTACCTTGTTTTACATACTATATAGTTTGTTGGATTTTGTCTACATTTCTACCAAAAATGAGGAAGGCTGGTGGAAGAGGCCGTGGAATTGGGCAGGGGTTGGCAGCTGGTAATGATGGTGTTGGTGGTGGATCTGATGGTAGTGGCAAGAGCAAAATAGGACCGAATGCTGGAGGTGTTGAGCCTGCGTCATCGTCTGGCTACATAAGGCCTCGAACGCTTAGTTTTCTAGGAGTTGGCAAACCGCTTTTAAAGCCAGAGCATTAGGAAAAAGTTTTGTCTTACATTGCTGACTCAGCCTCCAGCTCTATCGCCTCCTCTTCTTCAGTTGTAAAAAGTAAAAGCACTGAGTCGTCATTGGAGGCTCATGTTCATGAACCACTCCTTTCCTTGTGTCCTTCACCCCAACCAAGATTGAAGGATGACGCAGGCCATACTACTGATTACTCCATGGAGCTGTTTTCACATACCATGCCTGGATTATCAAGTCAAATGGTGAATTACCCAGGCCAAGATGAATCTGACATGGAGTGCACTGATGCACAGCCGCTGATGGATGATTCTGCTGGTACATTCACTCAGAGCACTACATTGTCCTCGCAGTGTACAGAGCCAGATTCTGACCCTGATGAGACTCAGGTGCCCCTTCCCGCACACTATACCACCATACACGGTGACACAGAGGAAGGTGCACATGACATAGAAGAGGAGGTGATGGATGACCCAGTTGTTGACCCAGATTGGCATCCATTGGGGGAAGAGGGTGCTACTTCCAATAGCTCAGATGAGGAGCATCCACAGCAGACATCGACATCGCAACAGCTGTTATCTGGCAGGCCCGGAGCACTCCAAAGACAGGTTCCAAACATCAAAAGAGTTGCTGGACAGCTTGTCCAGAGGGTCAAAAGATCACAGCGTGCTAGGCCGCAAAATGTCTGCCAAAGTAGGAAGAGTGCAGTGTGGCACTTTTTTGAACAAAATCCTCATGATCAGGCCAAGGTTATCTGTAAGAAGTGCGCAAAGACCTTTAGCCGAGGGAAAAATCTGAAAAATTTGAATACCAGTTGCATGCTTAGACATTTAACCAGCATGCACTTGCAAGCGTGGACACAACACCAAACCTCAAGTGCCACATGTGCAACTGATCACAACGAAGGTAGTCATCAACGCTACATTGTTTCCCCCACTGTAAGCCCACCGGTTAGCACAGCAGCAAATGTTGAGGTGTCGTTGCAAGGCCACAGCAGTCAGGGAATCCCACTGTTATATCAACGAAAGACTGATTCTAGGCCATCAGAAAGAACACCAACTCCATCACCATCATCAACCCTCTCTCAGTCCGCCCTGTCCACCGCTACTTCCACCATATGCAGCTCTCAAGTCCAGCTCACCCTCCCAGACACTATGAGTAGGTCAAGAAAGTACTCAGTCTCTCATCCGCGTACACTGGGTTTGAACGCCCACATTGCCAAACTAATCTCGTTTGAGATGATGCCCTTTCGGTTGGTGGAAAGCACAGCTTTCCGCGAACTCATGGCCTATGCAGTACCACGCTATGACCTACCCAGTCGCCACTTCTTCTCTCGCAAAGCCATCCCAGCCCTCCACCATCATATGAAAGACCGCATTGTCCATGCACTCAAGCAGTCAGTGAGCGGAAAGGTGCACCTCACAACTGATGCATGGTCCAGTCGGCATGGCCAGAGCCGTTACGTGTCCATCACTGCGCACTGGGTTAATGTGGTGGATGCAGGGTCCACAGGGGACAGCGGTGGTGGGACAGTGCTGCCTAGCCCACGGTATAGGAAACAGTTGGCTGTAGGCGTTCCACCCTCCTCCTCCTCCTCCTCCTCCAGAAGCGAAAGCTCGTCCACAGAGCGCAGTCGTACGAGCACTCCATCTGCAGCTGCCACTGTTGCACACGATGTGTCCCCCTATCGAGCAGCTAGTGGAAAGCGTCAGCAGGCTGTGTTGCAGATGATGTGTTTGGGCGACAGACATACCGCCGAGGTGCTGGCTGAGTACTTGAAGCGACAAACTGAGTCATGGCTGGGCAGTGTACATCTTGAGGCAGGCAAGGTAGTTAGTGATAACGGCCGTAATTTTGTGGCAGCCATAGCCCTTTCAAAACTCAGCCACATACCTTGCTTGGCTCACACCTTGAACCTGGTGGTGCAGTGCTTCCTCAAAAATTATCCGGAGTTAACAGCCCTGCTCCAGAAGGTGCGAAGACTGTGCGCGCACATCCGCCGGTCGCCTGTACACTCCGTTCGTATGCAGAAGCTGCAGCGATTGCTCCACCTTCCCAACCACCGCCTCATTATTGACATTGCAACAAGGTGGAACTCCACCCTGCACATGGTGGAGCGGCTGTGCGAGCAGAGGCAGGCCATAATGCATTTGTGGGAGGATACACGGCCAGGCACTTTGAGAGCAGACATGGAGTTGACAGGTGTGCAGTGGTCGAAGCTGAAAGACCTCTGTAAAGTCCTTCAGTGTTTTGAGGAATGCGCACGGCTGGTAAGCGCAGACGACGCCATCCTAAGCATGAGCATCCCACTTATGCGTCTGCTCATGCAAACTTTGACGCACCTTAAGGAGCAGGCGTCTGCAGCCAATGTTGATGAGGAGGAAGAGGAGGAGGGAATCCTTGATGACATTCAGCCATTGTCTGCTCAGTGACCTCTCCTGGACGAGGCGGAGGAAGAAGAGGAGGAGGAGGATGATGATGGGGATGATTACTTAGGGGAGGAGGATGCATCTCGTGGGGCAAGTGAAAATGTTGGCGTGGCAAGGTCTGGTACAGGGTTTGTGCGTGACTGGAGGGATGTGGATTTGCCAGAAAGTGCTCCTCCAACCAGCACTCGCAGTGCATCATTGACACCGGGAACATTGGCCCACATGTCAGATTATGCCTTGCGGATCCTAAAAAGGGACCCCCGCATTGCCAAAATGATGAACGATGACGACTACTGGTTGGCCAGCATCCTGGATCCACGCTATAAAGGCAAATTACAAAACATCATGCCACAGGAGAACCTTGACCTAATATTGGCTAATAAACAAGCAACTCTGGTAAATCGGTTGCTTGAGGCATTCCCAGCACACAGCAGCGGTGATGGTTCTCACACGAGCCGTACGGGCCGGGGGCAGCTTGGCAGAGGTGTTCGTGGTGCACACAGCAGAAGTGGCGTTGGAGACAGGCGTTTCATGACAATGTTGTGGACTGATTTTTCAAATACCGCTCACACAACTGGTAATACTCCATCGATGGAAAGTGACAGGAGACAGCAGTTGTCAACCATGGTTACAAACTACTTTTCCTCCCATATCGATGTTCTCCCACACAGGTCATTCCCCTTTGACTATTGGGCCGCTAAACTGGACACCTGGCCTGAATTGGCACAATATGCCTTACAGGAGCTCGCTTGCCCAGCTGCAAGTGTGCTATCGGAAAGAGTCTTCAGTGCAGCTGGATCAATCCTGACAGAAAAAAGGACTCGTCTGTCAACCCAAAATGTGGATGATCTAACCTTCATTAAAATGAACCATGCATGGGTTTCCAAGGATTTTGTCCCACCTTCCCCTGATGACACATAGGGTGACAGAAAAATGGCTTGCTTTGGTCCACTTCTTCCTGGGACTTGACCTATTTCGCCTTTTGCATCAGCTGAATGTCCAACATCAACATATGCCACTTTCTAAAACTCCCTAACTGTGCTGCCTCCCCCCCCATGGCCGGGGTCACCACCTAGCGCACGACACCGTGCGAGTGCCGTTGCCCTGGACAGGTGGGTAGGCCGACTCTTGGGCGCGGGCACTGGCACAGGGTCCCTCATAGTGCAATCAAGTGTCTCTGACGGTGGTGGTGCACACCCGCCGTCAGACACACCGCCGTACTATGAGGGGCCCAGTGCCAGTACCAACGCCCACGAGTGGGCCCCCCTTGCTTGGGCAGGGCCCCAGCATTTGCAATCTTTACCTCTCCCTGCTCCTCCGCTGTGTAATCTGGGCCGTCAAATCCATACTGTGCCTGACACCGTCTGAGCCTGCCTCCTGAGACATATATTTTGAATGTGTACGCTATCCATACATGTTATCCGGGGAAACGGTACCCTTTCTAACCTTTGTGCAATCACGTGCAATCCATACTGGGCCTAACACCATCTGAGCCTGCCTCCTGAGACATATATTTTGAATGTGTACGCTATCCATACATGTTATCCGGGGATACGGTACCCTTTCTAACCTTTGTGCAATCACGTGCAATCCATACTGGGCCTAACACCGTCTGAGCCTGCCTCCTGAGACATATATTTTGAATGTGTACGCTATCCATACATGTTATCTGGGGATACGGTACCCTTTCTAACCTTTGTGCAATCACGTGTAATCCATACTGGGCGTGAGAACGGCTGGCGAGCTGTTAAGCAAGCTACAGCACCTGTGGTTTGCACACGTAAGTTTTTCATTTTTTCAGGAATGACGGTTAGGCCTAATTCCGGAACTGCAGTTGACCTGCACTTACTGGGAAATCATTGTTCGCGGGTAATAATTGTAATCAGTGATCCCCATCACTAACGTTGTTCAGCGGGTTATCTGCACCTGTAAGCGACAAACGCTGGCCTTTTCAGTGTAGCGCACATGCAGCCACGGACATGTAAGGGCATGACACACCAGTTATTGGCCAATCTCATGTTCCAGAGCCTCACGTGTCCCTCTAGTAAGCCGGACTCGGACCGCGGGGCATGACGGAGTCTCGTTCGTTAACGGAATTAAGCTTGCAATGTGTGCATCTGTTCTGTAGCTGGCATGTTTGAGGTTTCCCAGGTGGAGTCGAATTTAACCGTAGGCTCCACTCCTGGTGGTGCCCTTCTGGACATTCCTTTAAGGTTCAGCTTTGCAACCATACTGCCCACGTAAAACAAACACTTTGCCTTCATGAACGCTGTTTGGAGGGTCATGACTCGTGGGAATAACGCCGCCCAATCAGTTAACCTGCTAGAGAGATCCTTCGTTGCTCCCAAGCATGACATCACACTCCCTAGGAGGAAGGTAATGCCACTGTGGCGACCGTACTCCTGGGGGCGACACAAGTGCACTGATGCCCAGCCACTGCTCGATGAATCTGCTGGTACATTGACCCAGACCACTACATTCCCCTCGCACGCTACATGGCCTGAATCTGACCCTGATGAAACTCAGGTTACCCTTCCCATATACAGTTCCATCTTACACGGTGACAAAGAGGAAGCTGCAGATGAAAGTGCAGGTTCGGCCCACCCGCCATCAGACACACCACCGTACTATCAGGGGCCCTGTGCCAGTGCCGTCGCCAACGAGTGGGCCCCCCCTGCTTGCTCAGGATCACAGCACTTGCAAGGTTGAAATACTGTGCAGTGAGATGGAAGATGGGGACGACAAGGAGTCCAGACTAGTACAGGGATTCCCTAGCGAGGATACTTATTTGATTGTTTTCAATGTTGGGACAGCAATTTTTGGGGAGCACGTTACTCTGGAGAATGATAGATGGGGCCCACCATACACTGGAACATTCCAAAGGTGGACATCAGACACTGGAGCAGCATTTACAGGGCCCATTATACACTAGAGCATTAGAAATGGGGCCCATTATGTTTGGAGCATTATTTGGGCCCATAAGACAGTGGAGCTTCATCCATGGGGACCAACATATACTGTAGCATTATGTGGAGCTCATCATATACTGTTTCAAACATTATATGGGACCAATGATTCTGTATGGAGAAATAGATGGGCCTCGTCATGAGATGTAAAAAGTGAAGTATTTTTCATTGTACTATACCGCTATTTCTCTGCCGTATCGGAGCATGATCATTGATGAGTTGTGGTATGTGTTAAAGGGGCGCTCTTTCGCCCAGGGCACATGAAAATCTGCAGCCAGCCCCCCCCCCCCCACAACTTTAGCCAAATAACCCCCATTTTTCAGTGCGTAACTTGTATTATGAAGTTAATTAAGGTTGACAAGCTTAAGTAAGAAGAATTGATGCTTTTGGCATTCAAATGGGCACTGTAGGTGTGTTTCCTGTCCTCCTCTCACTGCCGACTTTTATTCCCCATTGACTTACATTGGGTTTCGTGTTTCGGGACGACCCCGACTTTTCCCTATAATCGGACGATCTTGCTCGACCCGACTTTTGGAAAAGTCGGGTTTCACGAAACGAAACGCGACCCTAAAAAACCAAAAGTCGCTCAACTCTAATCAGCACCCTTCTTAGTCAGATCAGTCAATGGTTTGGCAATACTAGAAAATTTTGCTATAAATTTCCGATAAAAATTAGCAAAACCCAAAAACTTCTGGAGGGCCTTCAAAGAAGTGGGCCTGTACCTTGGCCGGGTCCATTTCAATAGTTGACGGAGACAAAATAAATCCCAAAAAAGAAATCCTCTGTACCCCAAAAAGGCATTTCGATCCTTTGACATACAGGGAATTCTCCCTCAAGATCCGGAACACAGTCCGAACATGTTCCACATGAGAATCCCAATCCTTGGAGAAGATCAAAATATCATCCAGATAGATAATCAAAAATATATCCACAAAGTCTTGGAAAATATCGTTCATGAAGCACTGGAAGACAGAAGGGGCATTAGTGAGCCCAAAAGGCATCATCAGGTACTCAAAATGTCCCTCCGGAGTATTAAACGCCGTCTTCCATTCATCCCCATGCTTAATGAGGATAAGATTATACGCCCCCCTGAGGTCAAGCTTGGTAAACCAGCAAGCACCTTTAACTCTGGAGAATAGATCCGAAATCAGGGGTAACGGATAGTGTTGAGCATTCCGATACCGCAAGTATCGGGTATCGGCCGATATTAGCGGTATCGGAATTCCGATACTTAATTCCGATACTTTTTTCATATCGGATTCCGGAATCGGAATCGGAATAGGAAGTTCCCATCATGCTATGAGCCTGCTTGCTTTGATTAAGCCAATGGGAATCCTCCGAAGTGTGGGCACATCCTGTTAGGCATGTAGGCATGTTAACTATTGGCATGGCTGTGATTGGCTGCCGAAATGATGTCATGATGCACTATAAAAGCCACCGCAGCCGCCATTTCTGGTCACTCTGCTGTGAATTCAGTTAGGGACAGGCTGCTGTAGAAGACTGTGAGGGACAGTTAGAAATAGCGATTCCACCAAACATCTAGTGCTTTACCCAGGCTACATAAACCACCACTGTAGCCTTCTTTGCCCTAGCAGCAGTGTTCACAGCTGTCTGCAAGGGCTGTGTGAGTGCAGCTCACGCTGTGGAGTGGGTCCTGCAGCCACGTCAGGCTGTAGGCCACCCAGTGTGATCACTGCTGCCTCATACATCTTTTATTTTTTGAGCTGCATTTTTTACATAATTTCAATCTAGTGTGCTTCCATCCGTATCCATATACGTTGGTTGCAAACACTAGCAGTAGACAGCGGAGCCTTTCTGCAGCCTTTCAGTGCTAGTGTCCACTTTGCTGCACTGTTCACGGCTGTCTGAGAGGTCTCTGACTGTGTGTGAGTGCAGCTCACGCTGAGTAGTGTGTCCTGCAGCTACGTCTGGCTGTAGGACGCTCAGCGTGCGTCAGTGCCTCACACATATTTTTATTTGAGTGCAGCTCATTTTTTCTTCTATTAGTGTGCATCCATCCGTCTCCATCTACGGTGGTTGCAAACACTATATAGGAGTACACAGCGGAGCCTTTCTGCAGCCTGTCAGTGCCAGTGCCCACTTAGCTGCACTGTTGACGGCTGTCTGAGAGGCCTCTGACTGTGTGTGAGTGCAGCTCACGCTGAGTAGAGTGTCCTGCAGCTACGTCTGGTTGTAGGACGCTCAACGTGCGTCACTGCCTCACACATATTTGTCTTTGAGTGCAGCTCATTTTTTCTTCTCCTATTAGTGTGCATCCATCCGTATCCATCAACATTGGTTGGTTGCAAACACTATATAGGAGTAGATAGAGGAGCCTTTTTTTCTGGCTTGTGCCCTGCCGGCGCAGCCAGATTAGTATTACCCAATTTTTTTGGAGCCTCATCTTTTGCATTGTAGGTTACCTGCCTGCATTGTAATAGCTCCAAAAAGTTGGTGATACTATCAGTTTCAATTTTTTGTTCACATACTTTGAGTTTGTTTCCAACAAAGAAACCACAAAAAAAGTTCACCAAACACTACATTTTGAACTTGTGTAGGCCACATCAGCTCCTATTAAAGTCTAGTCCACACACACACACACACGTCATAAAATTAGTGTTTCTTGTACCTGTAACCAGCTGTTCAGGAATAAGCACACTAAGGCCCCCCTTTGTACTTTTTTGCCTATCTTAAGCAGTCTTGCAAGATGAAGAAGGCAGGGAGTAAGGCGCGTGGGCGTGGGCGTGGGCGTGGAGTTTCAGCAGGGAGAGGACGTGGGGATTCTGCAGGGAGAGGACGTGGGGATTCTACAGGTAGAGGACGTGGGGATTCTGGGCCTGCTGCGGGCACCAGCGGATCAGCATCCCCCAGTTTTAGCAGGCAACAGTCCTTTATGCGCAGCTTTGTAGGACCTCAACGTACCCCACTGCTGCGGGAGGAACAAATTGAAGCCGTTGTCGGATGGATGGCAGCTAACGCATCGACTTCAATTACTTCCGCATCCTCTCAGGGTCAGAGCACCGAAGAGCAACCATCTGTCTCTTCACCACCTGCCAAAGTGCCCAGGCAGTCAGAGAGACATGGACAGGAGCCATCACAGTCTCTACTTCTGTTCTCGGAATCTGTTGGCTTGGAAAGAGGGGGCCAGCCAAGCAGCATTCCTGAATGTGAAGAAGAGGGAGTATGCAGTGATGCGCAACTTCTTTGTCCCTCTGAATCTGAAGAGGCGAGTGGGCCAGTGCCTATGGTCAGCACACCTCAGTACGCATCAGATGATGACGAGACTCAGTTGCCACTTTCTGGTGCGTACGGTGCTGGCGAGACAACCCCGGAGAAGCAGCTGTTTGAAGAGGGGAGGGAAGATGATGAGGTCCTTGACCCATCATGGCGTGAGCAACAGGAAGGTGGTGGGAGCAGCTCGGAGGAAGAGATTCCCCTACCGGCCAAAACAGGAGGCAGAGGGAGGGGGAAGACTTGGTTGCCTGTACCCTCCACTTCGGCACCCGTTAGGAGCATTCCTCCTTCCAAAGGCAAACCGGGCGCTCACAAGAGTTGCAGTGCGTGGTCCTTTTTTGACACAGTTGCAGATGACATTTGCTTTGTCAAATGCAAGCTGTGTCATCAGAGAGTCAAAAGAGGGAGAAATGTCAGCAACCTCAATACCACAAATATGTGGAAACATGTGCGCACCAAGCACGAGTTGGAGTTGCAGAGACACCCTGAAGACGTAGGCCAACGTACAGCACCACCTACCACCTCTTCAGTTCGTGTTGGGCCCTCTTCCTCCAGCTCACACACTGCTGGTTCGGCTTCCTCACAGGATCGCCAAGGAAGAACCTCTGCCACTGTTGTCCGGAGACCCTGTCAGATTACACCCATAGCAGCACGTTCCCATCCATCACAGCCATCGGTAGCACAGGCATGGGATAAAAGGCGCCCTTACTCGGCAAACCATCCCCGAGCACAGTCTCTGAATGCTGGCATTGCCAAACTTCTGGCAGTTGAAATGCTGTCATTCAGGCTGGTGGACACTGACACCTTCCGGGACTTAATGGCATTGGCAGTCCCCCAATACAACGTGCCCAGCCGCTTTTATTTCAGCAGGCGAGCCGTCCCTGCCCTGCAGAAACATGTTGAGGGCAAAATAAAACATGCGCTACTAAACGCCGTTAGTAGCAAGGTCCACCTGACCACCGATGCGTGGACCAGTAACCATGGACAGGGACGATACCTTTCCCTCACTGCCCACTGGGTCAATGTTGTGGAGCCGGGTACGGATCTGGAGAGTGGCGCTGTACGTGTTCTTCCAACGCCACGGATTGCAGGACTCCAGTCTGTACACATAGACTCCTCCTCCTACTCAAGTTCCTCAGAAACAGCAGAGCAGGAGCCTGTTACGACCGATATGAGCACAGCCGTGGCCAAACGTCAACAGGCTGTACTCAAATTAATTTCTTTGGGGAATCGAAGCCACACAGCGCAGGAGCTCTGGAATGCTATCAAGCTGGAGAGCGATGTGTGGTTTGGGCCAGCGAATCTCCAGCCGGGCTTGGTAGTGTGTGACAATGGCCGAAATCTGGTGGCAGCTCTTGGCCTAGGCAACCTCACACACATCCCATGTCTGGCACATGTTCTTAACTTGGTCGTGCAGAGCTTTCTGAGGGACTATCCGGATCTTGCTGCACTGTTGCACAAAGTCCGCATAGAGTGCGCTCACTTGCGACGTTCCAGCACGGCAAGATCGCGCCTCGCTGCTCTGCAGCGACGATTTGGCCTTCCGGAACATCGCATCATATGTGACCTACCCACCCGGTGGAATTCAACGTTACATATGTTGGAGCGGTTGTGTGAGCAGCAGGCAGCAGTCATGGAGTACCAGCTGCATCAGGCGCAAACAAGTCGCACTGTGCGCCGTTCACACTTCAGCACCATTGAGTGGGCCTCTATGAAGGACATCTGCCTCGTTTTGCGTGCCTTCGATGAATCCACGCGGATGGCGAGTGCAGATGATGCACTAGTCAGCATGACTGTCCCCCTTATCTGCCTGCTTCAACAAACACTGCAAGCACTAAGGGATGAGGTTTCAGAAGAGGTGGAGGATGAGGAGTCCCAAATGCCATCTGCTTCTGGACAGTCTGCGCTACGTGTTTCCTCACAAAGGCCTAGGCAGGGGACACTTTGTGAGGAGGATGAGGAGGAGTCGATGGAGGAGGAAGACATCTCTCCAGAGGAGGGAGGTACACAAACCTCTACTCAGTATGTACAGCGAGGGTGGGGTGATGCAGAGCAGGCCGAGGTCACGCCTCAAACAGGGGACAGCGGTTCTTTGGCAGTTGGGAGTCTGCAGCACATGGTTGATTTCATGCTGCAGTGCCTGAGAAACGACCGCCGCATCGCCCACATTCTCGTCTCGGCTGATTATTGGGTGTACACCCTCCTAGATCCTCGCTACCGGGACAGCGTACAAAGGCTCATACCAACGTTGAACCGGGAGCGTAAAATGCGGGAGTACGAAGAGTCACTGGTGCAGTCCATAATGTTTTCCATTCCACCCGACAGCATTGTTGCTAGTGCTTTACAAAGCAGCTCTGTGCGTCGAGGCAGTGGAGGAAACTCTGCACAAAGAGGGAGCAGAGGCAGCGCCGCAGCACAAGGCAAGACCACTATGGCCCAAATGTGGCAAAGTTTTGTGTGTCCACCACAATTGTCTACACCATCAGCGACGCCTCGAGTCAGCAGGAGGCAACGCTTCCGTCAGATGGTGTCAGACTACATGTCTTGCCCTGTCGCTGTACTCCCAGATGGCTCTTCCCCCTTCAAGTTTTGGGTCTCTAAGCTGGATACATGGCCAGAGCTTAGCCAGTATGCATTGGAGGTGCTGGCTTGCCCTGCTGCCAGTGTATTATCGGAACGTGTCTTTAGTGCCGCAGGTGGTGTACTAACAGACTGTCGCACGCGACTATCTTCCGATAATGTTGACCGGCTGACTTTTCTGAAAATGAACAAGGCCTGGATCTCCAAAGACTTTGCCATTCCTCTTACAGACTAAATTAGTGGTTGGCAACTGTATCCAGGTCTGCTGGTGTGTTCATTTTTCTACCACCTGAACTATAATCCCTTTGCTTCAACACAGCCAGTTGTCGCTCAGATGTGTCGTCTGCACAGAGAAACACACTAGCTCCTGTGTTAGTGGGGTTCAGTATTGCCAGCTGATCCCCTGCTGTGTGGATGGCAAAGTCACCAGCTCCATCAACATTCAAACCACTACTGATTTTTAACCGTGCCCAACTTAGGTCTCTGGCTCCACTGTCTCTACTATTTCCCCTGACCTCCAACCCCGCCATCTACATCTCTGAAGTGGCGTCAGCACAATCTACACTTGTTCCTGTGTTCCTGTGGCTCAGTCCCATCAGTTTATCCCCTGATGTGTGTCCGGCAAGGTCTCCTGCTCTGTCCACATTCCCATAACCAGTAGTGGGAATGAGGACAGAGCTGGCGAACTTGCCGGACAAACATCAGGGGATCAACTGACGGGACTGAGCACCAGTAACACAGGAACAAGTGTAGATTGTGCTGACGCCACTTCAGAGATGTAGCTGGCGGGGTTGGAGGCCAGGGTAAATAGTAGAGACAGTGGAGCCAGAGGCCTAAGTGGAGCATGGTTAGAATCAGTAGTAGTCCACAACCTCCATAAAAACCGCTGCCCATTGGCCTCTGCATGCGGCATGCGTAATCCTGGGCTCCAACAGCATCAGTTGGTGTTCAGAAGTGTCGTCTCCACAGAGCCAAACACATTCGTTAGAGTGTTAGTGGGGTTCAGCACTGCCAGCTGTTCCCCTGCTGTGGAGATGGCAAGTCTCCTGCTGCCTTCACCTGCCAAAATCCAGTAGGCCCCAGCCTGCTCCTCGCCTAATCCTGGGCTCCAACAGCGTCAGTTGGTGTTCAGAAGTGTCGTCTCCACAGAGCCAAACACCTTCGTTAGAGTGTTAGTGGGGTTCAGCACTGCCAGCTGTTCCCCTGCTGTGGAGATGGCAATTCTCCTGCTGCCTTCACCTGCCAAAATCCAGTAGGCCACAGCCTGCTCCTCGCCTAATCCTGGGCTCCAACAGCGTCAGTTGGTGTTCAGAAGTGTCGTCTCCACAGAGCCAAACACCTTCGTTAGAGTGTTAGTGGGGTTCAGCACTGCCAGCTGTTCCCCTGCTGTGGAGATGGCAAGTCTCCTGCTGCCTTCACCTGCCAAAATCCAGTAGGCCCCAGCCTGCTCCTCGCCTAATCCTGGGCTCCAACAGCGTCAGTTGGTGTTCAGAAGTGTCGTCTCCACAGAGCCAAACACATTCGTTAGAGTGTTAGTGGGGTTCAGCACTGCCAGCTGTTCACCTGCTGTGGAGATGGCAAGTCTCCTGCTGCCTTCACCTGCCAAAATCCAGTAGGCCCCAGCCTGCTCCTCGCCTAATCCTGGGCTCCAACAGCGTCAGTTGGTGTTCAGAAGTGTCGTCTCCACAGAGCCAAACACCTTCGTTAGAGTGTTAGTGGGGTTCAGCACTGCCAGCTGATCCCCTGCTGTGGAGATGGCAAGTCTCCTGCTGCCTTCACCTGCCAAAATCCAGTAGGCTCCAGCCTGCTCCTCGCCTAATCCTGGGCTCCAACAGCGTCAGTTGGTGTTCAGAAGTGTCGTCTCCACAGAGCCAAACACATTCGTTAGAGTGTTAGTGGGGTTCAGCACTGCCAGCTGTTCCCCTGCTGTGGAGATGGCAAGTCTCCTGCTGCCTTCACCTGCCAAAATCCAGTAGGCCCCAGCCTGCTCCTCGCCTAATCCTGGGCTCCAACAGCGTCAGTTGGTGTTCAGAAGTGTCGTCTCCACAGAGCCAAACACCTTCGTTAGAGTGTTAGTGGGGTTCAGCACTGCCAGCTGTTCCCCTGCTGTGGAGATGGCAAGTCTCCTGCTGCCTTCACCTGCCAAAATCCAGTAGGCCCCAGCCTGCTCCTCGCCTAATCCTGGGCTCCAACAGCGTCAGTTGGTGTTCAGAAGTGTCGTCTCCACAGAGCCAAACACCTTCGTTAGAGTGTTAGTGGGGTTCAGCACTGCCAGCTGTTCCCCTGCTGTGGAGATGGCAAGTCTCCTGCTGCCTTCACCTGCCAAAATCCAGTAGGCCCCAGCCTGCTCCTCGCCTAATCCTGGGCTCCAACAGCGTCAGTTGGTGTTCAGAAGTGTCGTCTCCACAGAGCCAAACACCTTCGTTAGAGTGTTAGTGGGGTTCAGCACTGCCAGCTGTTCCCCTGCTGTGGAGATGGCAAGTCTCCTGCTGCCTTCACCTGCCAAAATCCAGTAGGCCCCAGCCTGCTCCTCGCCTAATCCTGGGCTCCAACAGCGTCAGTTGGTGTTCAGAAGTGTCGTCTCCACAGAGCCAAACACCTTCGTTAGAGTGTTAGTGGGGTTCAGCACTGCCAGCTGTTCCCCTGCTGTGGAGATGGCAAGTCTCCTGCTGCCTTCACCTGCCAAAATCCAGTAGGCCCCAGCCTGCTCCTCGCCTAATCCTGGGCTCCAACAGCGTCAGTTGGTGTTCAGAAGTGTCGTCTCCACAGAGCCAAACACCTTCGTTAGAGTGTTAGTGGGGTTCAGCACTGCCAGCTGTTCCCCTGCTGTGGAGATGGCAAGTCTCCTGCTGCCTTCACGTGCCAAAATCCAGTAGGCCACAGCCTGCTCCTCGCCTAATCCTGGGCTCCAACAGCGTCAGTTGGTGTTCAGAAGTGTCGTCTCCACAGAGCCAAACACATTCGTTCAAGTGTTAGTGGGGTTCATCATTGCCAGCTGATCCCCTGCTGTGGAGATGGCAGTCTCTCCTGCTGTCTCCGCATTACAAAGACAGTAGGCCTCTGCCTACACCCTCCTATTTCCTGGGCTTCAACACAGCCAGTTGTAGTTCGGAAGTGCCGTCCACACGGAAAGAGATACTTGCTCCCGTGTCTCAGTGGGGTTCAGTAACGTCAGCTGATCCCCTGCTGTGTGGATGGCAGTCTCTCCTGCTGTCACCTCATTCAAAATACAGTAGGCCTCTGCCTACACCCTCCTATTTCCTGGGCTTCAACACAGCCAGTTGTAGTTCGGAAGTGCCGTCCACACGGAAAGAGATACTTGCTTCCGTGTCTCAGTGGGGTTCAGTAATGTCAGCTGATCCCCTGCTGTGTGGATGGCAGTCTCTCCTGCTGTCACCTCATTCAAAATACAGTAGGCCTCTGCCTACACCCTCCTATTTCCTGGGCTTCAACACAGCCAGTTGTAGTTCGGAAGTGCCGTCCACACGGAAAGAGATACTTGCTCCCGTGTCTCAGTGGGGTTCAGTAACGTCAGCTGATCCCCTGCTGTGTGGATGGCAGTCTCTCCTGCTGTCACCTCATTCAAAATACAGTAGGCCTCTGCCTACACCCTCCTATTTCCTGGGCTTCAACACAGCCAGTTGTAGCTCGGAAGTGCCGTCCACACGGAAAGAGACACTTGCTCCCGTGTCTCAGTGGGGTTCAGTAACGTCAGCTGTTCCCCTGCTGTGTGGATGGCAGTCTCTCCTGCTGTCTCCGCATTCCAAAGACAGTAGGCCTCTGCCTACACCCTCTTATTTCCTTGGCTTCAACACAGCCAGTTGTAGCTCGGAAGTGCCGTCCATACGGAAAGAGACACTTGCTCCCGTGTCTCAGTGGGGTTCAGTAACGCTAGCTGATCCCCTGCTGTGTGGATGGCAAAGTCTCCTGCTGCCTACACTGTCCTACTACTACTGATTTTTAACCGTGCTCCAATTAGGCCTGTGGCTCCACTGTCTCTCGTATTTCCCCTGTCCTCCAACCCTGCCAGTTACAGCTCCGAAGTGGCGTCTGCACAATCCACACTTGTTCCTGTGTTACAGGTGTTCAGTCCGGTCAGTTAATCCCCTGATGTGTGTCCGGCAATGTCGCCTGCTCTGTCCACATTCCATTTGCTCTTGCAGCTTATGCTACCCCTCCGGGTTCCAGCACCGTCAGCTGGTTCTCGTCAGAGCCTTTGGCCTAGGTGCCTCCATCTCGGTATCCGAGTTCCGGCAACGTCTGCTGGTCCTTGGTAGTGCTTTGTAGCACAGGTACCTCCTGCTTAGTAACCGGGTTCCAGCACCATCAGCTGGTCCTCGGTTGTGCCATTGGCTCTTATTCCTTCTGCTGCCCCTCCGGGTGCCAGCACTGTCAGCTGGTCCTCGCTATTTCCATTTGCTCTTGCAGCTTATGCTACCCCTCCGGGTTCCAGCACCGTCAGCTGGTTCTCGTCAGAGCCTTTGGCCTAGGTGCCTCCATCTCGGTATCCGAGTTCCGGCAACGTCTGCTGGTCCTTGGTAGTGCTTTGTAGCACAGGTACCTCCTGCTTAGTAACCGGGTTCCAGCACCGTCAGCTGGTCCTCGGTTGTGCCATTGGCTCTTATTCCTTCTGCTGCCCCTCCGGGTGCCAGCACTGTCAGCTGGTCCTCGCTATTTCCATTTGCTCTTGCAGCTTATGCTACCCCTCCGGGTTCCAGCACCGTCAGCTGGTTCTCGTCAGAGCCTTTGGCCTAGGTGCCTCCATCTCGGTATCCGAGTTCCGGCAACGTCTGCTGGTCCTTGGTAGTGCTTTGTAGCACAGGTACCTCCTGCTTAGTAACCGGGTTCCAGCACCGTCAGCTGGTCCTCGGTTGTGCCATTGGCTCTTATTCCTTCTGCTGCCCCTCCGGGTGCCAGCACTGTCAGCTGGTCCTCGCTATTTCCATTTGCTCTTGCAGCTTATGCTACCCCTCCGGGTTCCAGCACCGTCAGCTGGTTCTCGTCAGAGCCTTTGGCCTAGGTGCCTCCATCTCGGTATCCGAGTTCCGGCAACGTCTGCTGGTCCTTGGTAGTGCTTTGTAGCACAGGTACCTCCTGCTTAGTAACCGGGTTCCAGCACCGTCAGCTGGTCCTCGGTTGTGCCATTGGCTCTTATTCCTTCTGCTGCCCCTCCGGGTGCCAGCACTGTCAGCTGGTCCTCGCTATTTCCATTTGCTCTTGCAGCTTATGCTACCCCTCCGGGTTCCAGCACCGTCAGCTGGTTCTCGTCAGAGCCTTTGGCCTAGGTGCCTCCATCTCGGTATCCGAGTTCCGGCAACGTCTGCTGGTCCTTGGTAGTGCTTTGTAGCACAGGTACCTCCTGCTTAGTAACCGGGTTCCAGCACCGTCAGCTGGTCCTCGGTTGTGCCATTGGCTCTTATTCCTTCTGCTGCCCCTCCGGGTGCCAGCACTGTCAGCTGGTCCTCGCTATTTCCATTTGCTCTTGCAGCTTATGCTACCCCTCCGGGTTCCAGCACCGTCAGCTGGTTCTCGTCAGAGCCTTTGGCCTAGGTGCCTCCATCTCGGTATCCGAGTTCCGGCAACGTCTGCTGGTCCTTGGTAGTGCTTTGTAGCACAGGTACCTCCTGCTTAGTAACCGGGTTCCAGCACCGTCAGCTGGTCCTCGGTAGTGCCATTGGCTCTTGTTCCTTCTGCTGCCCCTCCGGGTGCCAGTACCGTCAGCTGGTTCAAGAGGACAAAGAACAGGAAGACAACCACCAAGATGCAGAACAACAAGAGAGAGAAGACAAAGAAGCATAAAAAAAACAAAGCAGAAGAACATTAAGCATAAGACTAATACTCTGAGCAAATGATATTATCTTATTTATAAGCAGAAGAAGACTAAGCAGTGTATGGGGGTGAGTCCGTTCCTCCTCGTGGTGCCCCTGGAAAAGGCCTGCTGCTGCAGGCCAAACTGAACGCGGACAAATCCTGTTGTAAATCTTTTGTGACAGGCAGAACGGAAGGTGTAAACTTCTAACTTTTCTAGATAACAACTACAGGAATGCCTGACACAAACAAGAATATGATGAAGAAGAATAGGAAGAAGATGAAGAAGCTGAATATGTAGAATAATAATTGTTGAATAAGAAGAATATGAAGAATGTAAGAAAAGGAAGAAGAAGAAGAAGAAGAAGAAGAAGAAGAAGAAGAAGAAGAAGAAGAAGAAGAAGAAGAAGAATGTAAAAAAAGGAAGTAGAAGAAGAAGAAGAAGAATGTAAAAAAAGGAATAAGAAGAAGAATGTAAAAAAAGGAAGTAGAAGAAGAAGAAGAAGAATGTAAAAAAAAGGAAGTAGAAGAAGAAGAAGAAGAATGTAAAAAAAGGAAGTAGAAGAAGAAGAAGAAGAATGTAAAAAAAGGAAGTAGAAGAAGAAGACATACATGTCTGGCAAAATATAAATGAGGCTAACATAGTCAATATCTTTGTAACTCCTAACATCTTTAAAAAAAAAGTTTAATTCCTGCTATTCCATTTGATTGGGCTAAACCTCTATGGCTTTAATGTCTCCTCCACCTCCCACAATACATTCTACATTATTCTTAGTTGTTTTTCTTCATGTAGAATTAACCTACAAGGAAAGAAAGGGTTTTTTTTAATTCCGATATTTTGGCCCCATTGACTTGCATTGGTTCCCGGTATCGGAATCGGCGATACCGATACTTTTTTTAAAGATCGGCCGATCCATTCCGATCCGATATTTTCAAGTATCGGCTGGTATCGCTCAACTCTAGTAACGGATACTGATATTTAATAGTAATTTTGTTGAGGGCACGATAATCAATACAATGCCTTAATGAACCATCCTTTTTGGCCACGAAAAAAAACCCAGCACCTAAGGGTGAAGAGGATGGTCTAATATGACCCTTCTCCAACGCCTCCTTAATATAGGATCGCATAGCCTCGTGCTCGGGTACAGATAAATTGAAGAGCCGACCCTTGGGAAATTTACACCCCGGGCTCAGTTCAATTGCACAGTCATAACTCCTATGAGGAGGCAAAGACGCAGACTCATTCTCACTAAATACATCATAAAAATCCGCCACATATTCAGGAACATCATGCGACTGAGGTGAGGTGGAAAAAACCAGAGCCTCACCAAGGGCACACCGACAACCCCAACTCACCACAGACACAGATTTCCAATCCAAAACTGGATTATGAATTTGCAACCAGGGAAACCCCAGAACAATGGTATCATGCAAATTATGCAACACCAAAAATCTGCAATTTTCTTGATGGTTTGGGGCGACCCGCATTACCACCTGGGTCCAAAACTGAGGTTTATTTTTCGCCAAAGGAGTAGCATCAATCCCCCTCAAATGGATAGGCATCCGCAGAGGTGTCATCGGAAATCCACAACGTTTAGCAAAATCCAAGTCCATTAGGTTCAGGGCTGCTCCCGAATCCACAAAAGCCTTGGCGGAAAATGTGGACAGGGAGCAGATCAGAGTAATTGCCAGAAGAAACTTAGGTTGAACACCACCCACAGAAAACGTGTGTGCAAAACGTTTCTCTCGTTTAGGACAGACAGAAATAATATGCGAGGCATCTCCACAAAAAAAAACACAGCTTATTACGCCTTCTGAACTCCTGACGTTGCTCCCTGGACAAAACTCTATCACATTGCATAGGTTCAGACACTTGTTCAACAGGTGGCAACACCTCTCGTGCAGTCCTTCGTTCACGTAAATGCCGATCAACCTGAATGGCTAATGACATAGAATCGTCAAGACCAGAGGGAACAGGAAATCCCACCATAGTATCTTTTATGGCTTCTGACAAACCCTTCCGAAAGAGAGCTGCCAAGGCATTATCATTCCAGGTAGTAAGGACCGCCCACTTTCGGAATTATTGACAGTACAATTCTGCAGAATCTCGACCCTGGCTCAATGCCAACAGGGTCCTTTCAGCCTGATCAATAGCATTAGGTTCGTCATACAACAACCCCAAGGCTTGAAAAAATGCGTTCACATTAGTCAGAATAGGATCATCTGGTTTCAAAGAAAATGCCCAATCCTGGGGATCGCCACGCAGCAAAGAGATGACAATTTTAACCTGCTGTGCGGAGCTCCCTGACGAGTTAGGCTTCAAGGCAAAAAATAATTTACAATTATTTTTGAAATTCAAAAATTTAGACTGGTCCCCAAAAAACACATCAGGAGTAGGGATCTTTGGTTCAGCAGCATGTGAATGAGCAAGGTAGGCTGAAATTCCCCGCACTTCCGCAGCAAGCTGCTCCATACGATCAGACAATTGCTTTATCTCCATTGAGAGAAAAAAAAATTGCCCTATGGCCTCAGAGATATAGAGGAAAAAATATACACACCTTTTTTTTTTCTTTTTTTTTTTTACACAATTCTTTCCTGCTATTGAGTACCCTAGGATCTGTGGTATGGCTGGTGATTCTGTTATGAATGAGTCACCGTAGGAGGCAAAAACAGAAATACTAGCTAAGTCCAGAAAACCAGAGAAGTTGCTAGCTATCGGATTACAGACCCCTGAACCTATCAACAACAACTAGCAGTAGCCGTGGGGGGTTCCTACGGTGCCCTAGACCCCTCGATCACAGCCGGAGAACTACATAGCCTAAAGACAGAAAGGGAAATCTAAACTGCCCCAGAGCAGACCCCAAAGCAATAGGCAGCCCCCAACATATAATGACGGTGAAGCAAGATGAAAAAAACACTCACACAGATAGAAAGATAGGCTGAGCAAACGATGGCGCCCAAGCTAACTACATAGGACAGGATAGAAAAGCTGCTGTCTGTAATCCGCCAAAACCCTATCAAAACAAGAGCCAACAGCTGATAGGGAAAAAATCCCTGAAGATGCTAGGCTTCAAAAAGACTATATCAGTACTCAGGTATTTTCTGAAGACAGAGCAAAAAGGAATTCAGCTCACCCCAGCAGGGAGTGGCAGAAATCCAGAAAAACAAGGCAAAACAAAACAAAACACAAATGCAAAAAGCAGAGCAGAAAACTTAGCTTTTGAGGAGCAGTAATCAGACTGGTCTCCTAGAATCCCTCAGAGAGATCACCAGCAAGGCAGAAGGGCGTCGGCTGCCTTATATCCAGTCAGCAATTCCCGTCACCCAGTCATCATCATCCTGCCCAAATGCTTGGTAATCAGCCTCACTACCTTCCTTCACCAGAAGAGGGAGTTCATCAGACCTCAATGGTGAAGGGGAAAATGAACTCACAACAATGCTCCCTCTTCTTCACATTCTAGAATGCTGCTTGGCTGGCCCCCTGTTTCCAAGCCAAGAGATTCAGAGAGCAGAAGTAGAGATGGCTCTTGTCCAGGGCTCTCTGACTGCCTGGGCAATTTGGCAGGAGGTGAAGAGACAGATGGTTGCTCTTCAGTGCTCTGGCCCTGAGAGGATGTGGAAGTCATTTAAGTCGATGCGTTAGCTGCCATCCATCCGACAACGGCTTCAATTTGTTCGTCCCGCAGCAGTGGGGTACGGCGAGGTCCTACAAAGCTGCGCATAAAGGACTGTTGGCTGGTAAAACTGGGTAATGCTGAGTCACTGGTGCCTGCAGCAGGCACAGAATCCCCACGTCCTCTACCTGCTGAAACTCCACGCCCACGACCACGTGCCTTACCCTGTCTTCTTCATCTTAGTAGACTGATAAAGATAGGCAGAAAAGTACAAAGGGGGGGTTTAGTGTGCTTATTCCTGAACAGCTGCTAACAGGTATAAGAAACACTAATTTTATAAAGTGTGTGGACTACACTTTAATATGAGCTAATGTGGCCTACACAACTGTCAAGTGGAGTGCTTGGTGAACTTTATTTACATGTTTTTTTTCAAAAAAGCAAAACGGATGTGACCAAAGATGTGAAAGCGATAGTATCACAAACTTTTTGGAGCTATTACAATGCAGGAAGGTAACCTACAATGCAATAGATGAGGCTCCAAAAAATAGGCTAATACAAATCAGGCTGCGGCTGCAGGGCACAAGCCAGCAAAAGGCTCCTCTTTCTACTCCTATATAGTGTTTGCAACCAACCAATGTAGATGGATACAGATGGAAGCACACTAATAGGAGAAAAAAATCAGGAAAAATTAGCTGCAATAAAACATAAAAAGGACTATGTATGAGGCAGTGACGCACGCTGAGCAGCCTACAACCAGAGGTGTCTGCAGAACACACTACAGCGTGAGCTGCACTCACACACAGACACCTCACAGACAGCCGTGAACAGTGCAGAGAACTGGGCACTAGCACTGAAAGGCTGCAGAAAGGCTCCGCTGTCTACTCCTATAGTGTTTGCAACCAATGTAGATGGATATGGATGGATGCACACTAATAGGAGAATTAATGAAAAATGAGCAGCAATAAAACAAAAATAAATATGTATGAGGCAGTGACGCACACTGAGCGGCCTACAACCAGAGGTGGCTGCAGGACACACTGCAGCGTGAGCTGCACTCACACAGACCTTGCAGACAGCTGTGAACAGGCAAACGAAAGCTACAATGATTGATAACGTAGTCTGGGTAAAGCACAATATTACAGTATATAGCAAATTGCTATCTCTAACTGTCCCTCAGAGTCTTGAACAGCAGCCTGTCCCTAACTGAAATCACAGCAGAGTGAACGCTAAATGGCGGCGGCAGCGGCTTTTATAGTGCATCATGACATCATTTCAGCAGCCAATCACAGCCATGCCATTAGTTAACATGCCTACATGCCTAACAGGATGTGCCCACACTTCTGAGGATTCCTCATTGGCTGAATCAAATCAAACTGGCTCATAGCATTATGGGAACTTCCGATTCCGGTATTCGATATGCAAAAAGTATCGGAACTCAGTATCGGAATTCCGATACCGCGAATATCGGCCGATACCCGATATTTGCGGTATCGGAATGCTCAACACTACTCATGATCCGAGACAGGCAACTCTTTTTGAAAGTTGTGGACATCATAAGTCTAACTATAGCAGGGTTGCCCATGATGGATGCTGTGGAGCCAAGAATTACCATCCATGATGGATGCTGTGGAGCCAAGAATTACCATCCATGATGGATGCTGTGGAGCCAAGAATAACCGTCCATGACCGCGCATGGCGAGTTCGGCTTCTCCTTCGGCTACCGACCTCCAAGACAGCCCACACGCTGCTATGCCAACCCCTTTTCTAAAATTAACACACTATTCTTTTTGGATAATTTTGGCCACAACGGCCAATTTTATTAACAAACAAACATACAACCATGAATAATAATACAATATGTAAACCATAACGAAAGTAGGGGGAATTCTTGGAGCTAAAAGATCTTACTTAACAATCCGGCAAACAAATTGGAAAAACTTGACCACCATGTTACCCTCAGCCGTCCGTCCCAGCTCGAGGGCACCATACATCCCGTTCCAGGAAGATTAACCACCAAGGCTCCCAGAGTAGCAAACCCTGTCCAGAGCCCATAACCAAAACCAGATCAACCATACAATTTTAAACAGTTAGGAATTTTACTAACGACTAGAGTTGAGCGATACCGTCCGATACTTCAAAGTATCGTATCGGATGGTATCGGCCGATCTTTAAAAAAAGTATCGGTATCGCCGATTCCGATACCGGAAGTCCCATTCAAGTCTATGGGACTTCCGGTATCGGAATAAGAAAAACCCTTTCCTGCCCTTGTACAGCCTCTCTGGGGTCTGTACGGGCCTTTCGGGGGGCTGTGCCGGCCTGCCAGGGGGTCTGTGCAGGCTCCGGTGGTCTGTGCCGGCCTGCCGGTGGTCTGTGCAGGCTCCGGGGGGCTGTGCCGGCCTGCCGGGGGGCTGTGCCGGCCTGCCGGGGGGCAGACCCCGGGCAGTCCACACAGCCCCCCGGCAGGCCGGCACAGCCCCCCGGCAGGCCGGCAGAGACCCCCGGAAGGCCCGAAATGACGGCGCATCATGATGCGCACACACCGCGCATCATGATGACGTCAGTCTGTCAATCAACTTTGAACTTCCGATTCCGATGCCGAATTCCGATATTGAAAAAATATCGGAAGTCGGTATCGGAATTCCGATACAGCAAGTATCGGCCGATACCCGATACTTGCGGTATCGGAATGCTCAACACTACTAACGACTGATCCACGTCAACTCCAAGAACCCCCACCCCCCGCCCCATGCCACTCTGACGAACAAACACCATCTTACTCGCGAAAAGATACCCTGGCAGGCGCTAAACGCAATGTCCCGACTGCTCATGCACCGCCGCCCCGTAAAATTATGCCTCTCCCTGCTCGAATCCAACGCACCACACCGTACAAACAGGGAAGGATGGGTGGGTCTGTTCTGCTTCACTCCCTGGGTCGGAATGGCGGCTTTCCGGCAACTTTTTCCTTTCTAACGCCCACCGAATCCCCCCACCTCCCCCAATACTCCACCCCTTTTTCTTACTCAAAGGACCCATGTCCAATCCTAACCCCCAGCTCTATTTGAAAGCCTGACCGCCCACGCAGTCATGGGGGGGGGGCTCTGCTGATGCTTTGCCCCAGTCCCGCCCCTGTCTTGATGGATGCTGTGGAGCTAAGCATAAGAGGTCACTTTTAGATGCCAGATCTAATGAAGGAAGAACGTTGGAAGCTTGTCTTTCTCTAGCGCCATTATTTTAATATCCCTTTGTAGTTGTAATATACGAGACTATTATCTGGCACTGGTGTGTAGTATTAGAGTACTTTTTACTGTCCATGAGGTGGTCGAGATAATCGATTTTGCTGTAGGACCCAGGAAACGATCGCTATGTCTTTGTTGGACACCTAAGGATATGTGCATGCAAAGTTTTTTTGAGACCGTCAAAAATAATGAGTTTTCAAGTGGAAACCGTTTCAAGAAACATTCCTTCTTCTGTGAGTTTGGTGCAACATTTTTAATGAAGCTAAAATTGCAAAAATTTTGATTTTTAGGCCCAAAAACAGGCATTTGCGTAAAAAAGTCTACAAAAGTAGATGACCCCATTTATCAATTTGACATATCTAACTTAACTTGAACTCTCCCTTTAATAAGATGGATGAACAAATCGGCAATCTTAATGAAACAAGGTGTTCTTTGTTGACTTACAAAACTTGCCTCACTTTTAAAGGTCTGTGCCTTTTTATACGTATATTTGGCGCAAATTGCTACAACTTTTTTCTTAGACTGGTGTAAGAAACCGTGATGGTTAGCCGGTCTGTCTGAATAGTTTTTGATCTCTAATTTTCTAATGGCATCAGTTTACGTGACTTAGCGGGTGGGCATTTTGATGGGTGGGCACTTTGATGGGTGGGCACATTGGTGGGTTGGACTTTGATGGGTGGGCATTCTGATGGGTGGGCACTTTTATGGGTGGGACTTTGATGGATGAGCACTTTGATGGGTGGGCACTTTGATGGGTGGGCACTTTCTTGCACTTTAGAATTGGAATATCCTCTACTACATTTTGATAACCGGATGGTTTGATGCTTATCTACTCTTCAATCCATCCCAAAAGTTGCAGCATCTGCCTTTTCTTTATTTCCACCCACATGATGCTCCCACACCAGGTCTATACTAAGCATAGAGCAACCCCAGTACAGGACCTGACCTTCGTAACACTCTACTCTTCTTTTTCTTTTGCTCGCAAACTTATTTTCAGAATGTTGTCAAGTGAGTGCATTCCATTTCTGACATTTGGCCTTATTATTTCAGATGGCCCAGTTCCAAGGAGGTCTATCCTGGTGAGAGATGTATTGAAGAATTGCACTTTAGATAGAGCACATCATATCCAGGTACTTGAAGTTCACTTTGACTCGATTTGTCACAGTAAAATATTGAAAACCATAGCATATAATAAAACACATAGATGCATTGCTTTTCGAAGAGTATAATCTCGAAACTTCTACAGCTTTGCGTGTGTCCCTCTTGCTAAGTAGGTTAGTTTTCCCGCGTCGATGGTTAATGATCTGCATTGCAGTAGGTGTATGTTGCTCCGTTCACCTGCATCAGGGCCTGCATAGTTGTCACAGTAGGACGTAATTCTATTTTCAAGGATGGTTTAACAACTGCCTTTCCTATTGGTTTTCTAAGAGGAGCTATCATTTATGACCCAGTGGTTCTTCTGCCCTGGAGTTATCTCTACTTTTTTGGTGCTCCAGATTTAAGAGACATAGATGAAATTCCGAGAACATCACTTAGAACAGGGGTGGGGAACCTTTTTTGTGCAAAGGGCCATTTGGAATTTTATAATAGTGTTCGGGGGCCGTATAAAATTATTAATCATGATGAGCGAGTATACTTGTTGCTCGGGTGTCCTCTGAGTATTTTGGCGTGCTCGGAAATTTAGTTTCTGTTGACGCATTTACATGATTTGCGGCTGCTGGACAGGCTGAACACATGTGGGGATTCCTTAACAAACAGGCATTCCTCACATGTATTCAGGCTGTCCAGCAGTCGCAAATCATGCAGCTGAGGCGACGAAAACTAAATCTCCGAGCACGCCAAAATACTCGAAGGACACCCGAGCATGCTCAGGAAAGCCCGAGCAACGAGTATACTCGCTCATCACTCATTAATAACTGTCTTAAACATTAGTAAGCTGGTATCCAAGGTAAACAGCAGGTATCTATATATCTTGGATACCAGCTCCCAGCATCGCTGAGCGTTGGTCTCTCGCTGTCACATGCAGTGATGCGCGCTGGCCAGCGGGAGACCAACGATCAAAAAATGGCCCAGGACATTCAAGCACAATCAGCGATACCCAGTGGGGGGGCTGGTCGCTGATGCATGTCACACACAGCGATGTCGCTAGCGAGATCTCTGTGGCGTCACAAAATCAGTGATTTCGCTGTGTGTGACGGGGCCTTTAGAGTTCATTTCCTCCCAGCAGTGGGGTTTTAAATGCAGGAGCCAGGCAGGTTCAGAACGCTACTAACCTGCTGATTACAGTAACCCCATTTCTGGGGCCTGAGGTATACAGCACATGGGTGGTACATGGAGTCTGAGGTATACAGCACATGGGTGGTACATGGAGCCTGAGGTATACAGAACATGGGTGGTACATGGAGCCTGAAGTATACAGCACATGGGGGGTACATGTTGCCTGAGGTATACAGCACATGGGGGTACATGGAGCCTGAGGTATACAGCACATGGGGGGGACATGGAGCCTGAGGTATACAGCACATGGGGGGTACATGGAGCCTGAGGTATACAGCACATGGGAGGTACATGGAGCCTGAGGTATACAGCACATGGGAGGTACATGGTGCCTGAGGTATACAGCACATGGGGGGTACATGGAGCCTGAGGTATACAGCACATGGGAGGTACATGGTGCCTGAGGTATACAGCACATGGGGGTACATGGAGCCTGAGGTACACAGCACCTGGGGGGTACATGGAGCCTGAGGTATACAGCACATGGGGGTTAAATGGAGCCTGAGGTATCCAGCACATGGGGTGTACATGGAGCCTGAGGTATACAGCACATGGGGGGTCCATGGAGCCTGTGGTATACAGCACAATGGCGGGTAAATGGAGCCTGTGGTATACAGCACAATGGCGGGTAAATGGAGCCTGTGGTATACAGCACATGGGGGGTAAATGGAGCCTGAGGTATACAGCACATGGGTGATACATGGGCCCTGAAGTATACAGCACATGGGGGTACATGGAGCCTGAAGTATACAGCACATGGGTATACATGGAGCCTGAGGTATACAGCACAATGGCGGGTAAATGGAGCCTGTGGTATACAGCACATGGCGGGTAAATGGAGCCTGTGGTATAAAGCACATGGGGGGTAAATGGAGCCTGAGGTATACAGCACATGGGTGGTACATGGGCCCTGAAGTATACAGCACATGGGAGGTACATGGAGCCTGAGGTATACAGCACATGGGGGTACATGGAGCCTGAGGTACACAGCACCTGGGGGGTACATGGAGCCTGAGGTATACAGCACATGGGGGTTAAATGGAGCCTGAGGTATCCAGCACATGGGGTGTACATGGAGCCTGAGGTATACAGCACATGGGGGGTCCATGGAGCCTGTGGTATACAGCACAATGGCGGGTAAATGGAGCCTGTGGTATACAGTACAATGGCGGGTAAATGGAGCCTGTGGTATACAGCACATGGGGGGTACATGGGCCCTGAAGTATACAGCACATGGGGGGTCCATGGAGCCTGTGGTATACAGCACAATGGCGGGTAAATGGAGCCTGTGGTATACAGCACAATGGCCGGTAAATGGAGCCTGAGGTATACAGCACATGGGTGGTACATGGGCCCTGAAGTATACAGCACATGGGGGGTAAATGGAGCCTGAGGTATACAGCACATGGGTGGTACATGGGCCCTGAAGTATACAGCACATGGGGGTACATGGAGCCTGAGGTATCGTGATTACCTTGCACACTGCAGCCGCACAGGAGGATGTGACACTTTGAGCTCTGCTAACTCGCTCAGTAGTGGATGGAGCGGGGGAGGTCAGCGACTTCTGTCAGGGTTTGTTCCTGTGCGCAGAGTCCGGCGTCTCCCTGGTGCAAGCTCGCTGACAATGCAGCCCCCTTGTCTATTGCTGCAGCAGGATTATAACTCTCCCTCTCCTGGAGCCGGCACCGCAGGAGTCTCCCCACTGACTCAGTCCCTCACCTGGAGCTGCACAGCAGGAGTCTCCCAAGTCCCCACTGATGGGAAAAGCGCGGCAAGATACCGCGCGCAATTCTTAAGGGGCCCGCAGCCAAAAAATAGGGAAAGCGGCTGCGGGCCGCACAAAATGATATGGCGGGCCGTATACGGCCCGTGGGCCGGACGTTCCCCACCCCTGACTTAGAAGGTAAATCTGACTCTATAAAAAATTGTGCTGGCTAGAATGAATAAAGATCAGATCCCAAATCTAAGGATCCATCTAAGGAGGGCATAAAATGTTTTTAAAATAAAAAAAAAGTACGGTAATAAATCATCTGTACTTTATAATTGTTCTGACACCACAAGAGGGTTGGTAAATTTTTAGCTTCTCCTTAGGTGACCAGGAAGTGCACACGTCATCATGGTCTTATCGGCTACCCTTCATTCCATAGAGGGATCTTCATTGTCTATGGAGTTTGCGCTAGACGATGAGAATAGTGAGGTGTTAAGTCCTAACTGGATATTTCGTTATTTATTAAAGGGTACCTGTCACCTCGTTTTTCGGATATAACATGCGGCCACTGCCTTTCGGGGCTTATCTACAGCGTTCTGTAATGCATTCTGTAATGCTGTAGATAAGCCCCCGATCTAACCTGAAAAATAAGAAAAACAAGTTTTATTACGCTCACCTGGGGGCGGTCCGGTACGAAGGGCGTCACAGGTCCGGGTCCAGCGCCTCCCATCTTCATGCAATGTCGTCAGCTTCCTTGCTTCGTGTCATGGCTCCTGCGCAGGCATACTGATCTGTCCTGTTGAGGGCAGGACCAAGTACTGCAGTGCGCAGGCACCGGGAAAGGTCAGAGAGGCCCAGCGCCTTTTTTTTCTTATCGTTCAGATTAGATCGGGGGATTATCTACAGCATTCTAGGGGAGGAGACCCCTTTGCAAAAAACGTATCAACTAAATACCCTGTTTTGTTATCATCTTTTTACTAGCACTTGCTGT
Organism: Dendrobates tinctorius; assembly: GCF_039654945.1. Taxonomy (NCBI): domain Eukaryota; kingdom Metazoa; phylum Chordata; class Amphibia; order Anura; family Dendrobatidae; genus Dendrobates; species Dendrobates tinctorius. Next base: position 26,948,166 of record NW_027361727.1, on the reverse strand, counting down.
TTATTGTTAGATTTTTTTTTTTACAGCAGAGTATTTTTTCACGTTTGTTGTACTGCTTTTCTCTGTGTTTCAGTCTCTTGGTGGTGTGACCACTGTCCTGCCGACTTGTTCACTGTATGTGCATGGCCCGTGCGTTTGTATTTAATTGGTTTCTTGCTTTTGCAAGTTTTGGGAGGTCTCCACCCCTCTCTTGTGGGCCATGCACATATAAAGCCGTCTTACACAGCGTGTCCGCATCAGACATGACCTTTCTAAAAGCTGCTCATATAGGTACTGTTCACATGGTCGGGGTTTAAATATATTGATTAGGACCGCTCTGATGGGTATACCTTGACGAGGTGGAGTGGCTTAGTATACATTTTTTTGCAAAAAACGTATCAACTAAATACCCTGCTTTGTTATCTTTTTACTAGCACTTGCTGTTTATTGTTAGATATTTTTTTACAGCAGAGTATTTATTCACGTTTGTTGTACTGTGTTTCTCTGTGGTACATTTATAATTGGAGATATTTGTTAACATTATTGTTAAACCTACTACATATTTGGGATAAGATTTTGGAGATGTGAATACACTTTTAGGCAGGGGCCACTAGGCTTGGGCCATGGATTAAGCTGCTTTTCGGTGGAGGAGGCTGGCTGGAATGGTCAGGTAACTGGGTTAGAACTAAGGGGGCAGGAAAGGCACAAAATAAGAAAATGTAAGAATAGTCAGAAGCAGTTAACACAAGGAACAATAATACAAGGAGCAAAACAGACAGGAATAAGCCTGAGAAAAACAAGGTTATATCTGGCCTCTTCCAGCAGTAAGCTGTATATCTTTGTACCGTTTTCTATCTTCAGCAGTAAGCTGGAAAATTAAGTTGAGTGTGGTGCTCTCCAATTGGCTGGAGCTGATAGGTTCGGCTGGACAGCGCCGCCGGTAACAGCCACCCTAATTAGGGATGAGCGAGTAGTGAAATACTCGGACTCGCTGTACTCGTTATGAGTAGCTCCTAATACTCGGGTACTTGAAACGAGTAGCGAGTCCAATGTAAGTCTATGGGAAATGCGAGTAATGGGCAGAGAATGTGTGTGGGCGAAGACTATGTGTGCGTGGAGAATGTGTGCGGGGGTCTGTGGGGCTGTGTGTGTGTGTGTGCGGGGCTGTGTCGGGCTCTGCGGGTGCTGTGCGGGCTGTGCTGGCTCTGTGTGGGGCCTGTGTGGTGGCTTTGCCGGCATCGTCCGATGGAACTACTTGTCCCACCCGGCTATGCCCGCTACAGTAACAGCATTAGCGGATGATGGGAAAGTAGTATTCCCATCATCCGGCTAATGTGGTGAATGTAAAAAAAAAGAAAAAAAAAGACACACAGAACATACAACACATAACATACGGTACATGCACATAACATACAACACATAACATAGAGTACTCACCACACACACCTAATTCCCCGAAGCCATTGATCACCTGTAAAAAAAATTTAAATAATAAGGCAACCTATACTCACCTTTCCACCGTAATCCCATTAATAACAAGGGTCCCACGTCGATCTCCCGTGGAGAGCAACCGCATCAGCTGATGCGACCGCTCTCCAGAGGCTCCAGCGATACAGTGACGCTGCACAGCCAGCCAATCACAGTAATGCCACAACAAAGAAGGCGGCGGCTTTACTGTGATTGGCTAACACATGCCGGCGGGAGATCCAAATATTGCGAGTCAAGTAGTGAAATTTACTTGCTAGGATTCGAGTACCGCAAGTACCTCATTACTCGCGGAGTACCAAATCCTAATGAGTATACTCGCTCATCCCTAACCCTAATCTAAATGGCTGGACCGGGCATGTGCTGCCCAGAGTTTCTGGTTCCAACATCTCCTCTATCACCAGTGCTGTCTGAAGAATTAATACTGTGCACCTTGCGACAGAGGAGGACATTGCAGGAGCAGTTCGTGGTGGAGATTTGACAGAATGAAATAAAGTGTCACCCTTTGGTTGATGACTACCTTCTTATTTGACATTGTCATGGGATATTGAGTCTTGACCTAGATTTTATCTTTAGTCTTTTCTTGACTATTGGCTTAGCTTCCTTGTAACGAGTCATAGTTGTATGATCTTGTCTTGCTTCACACTACCAGTTTGCTCTACACATTTGGGAGATCCTTTGAATTTGACGAACCTTTGATTCATAGAATCATAGACTGTTAGAGTTGGAAGGGACCTCCGAGGTCATCGTATCCAACCACTTGCTCAATGCAGGATTCACTAAACCATCTCAGACAGATGTCTGTCCGGCCTCTGTTTGAAGACTTCCATTGAAGGAGAACTCACCACCTCTCGTGGCAGCCTGTTCCACTCATTGATCACCCTCACTTACAAGTTGCAAATAGGAATTGCTACAAGTAGGAATTGTCAAAAAAAAGCCATTGAACATAGTTCCGTATATTTTGAAAAATTGCTGTGTGCCAATATTATTTATATGCACGAGTCAGTAAGTGCAAGTGGGCAAAGAAGTTGCCCCCTTGGATTAGGTTTTGACTCCATGAAAGAGATTCTCCAGCCATACGCTAACATCTTTACCTTGCCTTCCCTCTCTTCTCTGAACAGGGCTGAGAATCAAACAGCATAAAAAATAACTTTAAATGCAATATTCCCTTAGAATATCTCCCCAGAGTTCTGACAATCATCTCTCAGTCATATATGGGTTTTTTTCTTTTCTTTTGATTCCTTGATGTTCTTCTTTTTAACATCCCACAATGTGATAACACAAAGTCCGGGATTGCCAATAACATTATTCTGTCACCGGATCTCACTCGTTTCTGCTGCTCCATAGTCGCTTTACATTTCTTTCTGCCTAGGAGAAAAGCTTCTGGTGGCGCCTGTTACAGCCATTGATGACTCTGGGATCATTGTATCACAAAGAAAGAAATCTGATTTTTAGAGGATTTCCAGACTTGAAAATTTAGGCACATTTTCAGGAGCAAAAATTTCTTTAAGGCTATTTGTCCCCTTTAATTGAGCAAAAAAAAAAATCTGCAATGAGGACCATCTGGTGGCTTCCATTGGGATTATCAACTTTTTTTCCCACTCAGATAAGAATGGAAAAGACAGAGATTGAATCTGAGTTGAGTGGAAAACTCAACCTGGGATACACCGGTATTCAAACACTTTCTGCATATGTTGATCATAGACTCAGAACTTGGATTTAGTTTTGATCGTGAAAAACTTAGAGAGAATCTGTCAGTAGGATCAGCCGTCTATATGGGCATGTAGGTCATAGGAATCTGAATAAAATGACGCCTTAATATCTGCCATTCGAAGTCTTATTCCAGAGAAAACAACCTTTTTCTTAATAGAATCTATGGGCCGGACATAGATCTCCCGCCTCTGAAGCTTATTTTAAATGAAAGGGGGTGTTACCAGTGTGAGACATATAATGACTGACAGTGAGTAAAATGACACCTTAATATCTGCCATTCGAAGTCTTATACCAGAGGAAACAACCTTTTTCTTAATAGAATCTATGGGCCGGACATAGATCTCCTGCCTCCGAAGCTTATTTTAAATGAAAAGGGGTGTTACCAGTGTGAGACATATAATGACTGACAGTGAATAAAATGACACCTTAATTTCTGCCATTCGAAGTCTTATACCAGAGGAAACAAACTTTTTCTTAATAGAATCTATGGGCCGGACATAGATCTCACGCCTCCGAAGCTTATTTTAAATGAAAGGGGGTGTTACCAGTGTGAGACATATAATGACTGAGAGTGAATAAAATGACACCTTAATATCTGCCATTCGAAGTCTTATACCAGAGAGAATAACCTTTTTCTTAATAGAATCTATGGGCCGGACATAGATCTCCCGCCTCCGAAGCTTATTTTAAATGAAAGGGGGTGTTACCAGTGTGAGACATATAATAACTGACAGTGAATAAAATGACACCTTAATATCTGCCATTCGAAGTCTTATACCAGAGGAAACAACCTTTTTCTTAATAGAATCTATGGGCCGGACATGGATCTCCCGCCTCCGAAGCTTATTTTAAATGAAAGGGGGTGTTACCAGTGTGAGAAATATAATGACTGACAGTGAATAAAATGACACCTTAATATCTGCCATTCGAAGTCTTTTACCAGAGGAAAACAACCTTTTTCTTAATATGTAAATGAGCTGCTAAGATCCATGGGCCGGACATAGATGTCCCCTTGAATCCGCCTCCAAAGCTGTGAGACATATAATGACTGACAGTCTGCTCTCCTGGTCTACATGTCTCAAACTAGTAACACTTACCTTTATTTTAATATTTGCCCTGAAGGTAAAGTCTCAGCCAGATCTATGTGCAGCCCATAGATCTTAACTGATCATTTACATGTTAAGAAAAACATGGATTTCTCAGGAACAGGATATCAGATTGCTGGTATCGGTATTATTTTATTCAGCTTCCTATGATCAGCAACTCAAAGAGCTGTTCCCATCTGGGATATTTCAGGCATTTCAACAGTATAATATGTAATAAATATCCATGAGATATAAGCTTGGGCAGCAATTTTTTGGAACTCCTATAGATTTGAATGGAGAAAGCAGAACATACAGTATTTTTTGGGTTATAAAATGCCTTTTTTCCTCTCCAAATTTGGGGATAACATGGGGATGTGTCTTATATTCCGATTGTAGCTTATTGGCTGCGGTGGAGCGGGATCCCAGGGTAGCTTCTGGTGGTGACGGCAGACGGAGTGGGGCGATGCTGCTGGACCTACACTGGTGGGAGGAGGCGTTCGTCGGTGCAGGGGCTTTGCCGACATTGTGTGAAAGCCCAGAGCCCCCCGCATTTTCCATGCCGGTAAATTCCAGGAAAATGGCTGCCAGAGGTGATGCATCAGCAGCTTGAGATCTCGGCACCACCACCTCTTACCAGCCGGTGGCTCGCAACATCTCCTGCCTCTGCTGCCAGCTTCCCGCAGCAGCGATCCTGCCACCCGAAACCCGCTCCACCGCCGCCCCCCAAGTAATCTACCGTAAAAGTGAATTATAAGTGGCACCACCATTTTATTGAAAAATATTTTTTTGCTATTCTCCTCCCCAAAATGTAGGCGTGAGTTATATAATCCGGTGCATTTTATAATCTGCAATTTACGATATGTCCTGTGAATATACCATTAATGTCCCGGATGGAAACACCCCCCTTAATAGAAAACCTACACCTTAAGAGCATAACGTATAAGTATATGTGTAAGCTTCCCAGTGCATTTATTTATATAGGCTTACTTTTAGAAAAGAGCAAAAATGTTTAAGTGGAATTGAATTTTTCTTGAATTTTTGCAAAAATCGCGGATTTTTTTTTTTGCAGTTTTGCTTCCACGAGGTCTGAGCCAGACCATAAACCATAAAAAGTCATCAAAATATTTACAAATTAAAAAAAAAATTATTACACTCCCCTTACACTTGCATCACCTGTCTTGTCCGCGCAATATCTTTAGATCACGGCCATTTGTGCTGAAATCTATGCAAGTGCGCAAAAGGTCACGGCGTCACTCCATGTCCTTGCGTGCCTCAGCACAAGCAATGGAGATCTTGAAGATGTGGCGAGGACAGGTCACATGACGACGCGGAGCAAAGGTGCAAGAGAGGTGAACGATAAATCCTTATATTCAACTCTGCAAAATTTTTTTACATCTCACTTTTATTATGCTCAGACCATAAAATGGGATATTAAATCAACGGAGAATAACTTCCCAGGAATTAGAATTTTGCCTGATCCGCTCATTTCTACTTTCTTTACATATGTATAAAATTCATTAACGAGTCCAATTTCTCAAAATACGAACTCAATACATTTTCGAGATCTGCTAGCAAAACCGTCGACAGGCAGCAATTCACTTAACAAACAGCAGGTGGGCCACATATAGACTCATATAACATAAACATCTCCCAACAGAGTATCACAAAATCTTGACGTACTGACTATCCTCTGGCGAAAACATTATTAAATAGAAATTCTAAACGTTATCATGATTTGTTAGCAAAGGACTTATCAGATTCTATTTAATAATATACAGTGGGGAAAAAAAGTATTTAGTCAGTCAGCAATAGTGCAAGTTCCACCACTTAAAAAGATGAGAGGCGTCTGTAATTTACATCATAGGTAGACCTCAACTATGGGAGACAAACTGAGAAAAAAAAATCCAGAAAATCACATTGTCTGTTTTTTTTTTCATTTTATTTGCATATTATGGTGGAAAATAAGTATTTGGTCAGAAACAAAATTTCATCTCAATACTTTGTGATATATCCTTTGTTGGCAATGACAGAGGTCAAACGTTTTCTGTAAGTCTTCACAAGGTTGCCACACACTGTTGTTGGTATGTTGGCCCATTCCTCCATGCAGATCTCCTCTAGAGCAGTGATGTTTTTGGCTTTACGCTTGGCAACACGGACTTTCAACTCCCTCCAAAGGTTTTCTATAGGGTTGAGATCTGGAGACTGGCTAGGCCACTCCAGGACCTTGAAATGCTTCTTACGAAGCCACTCCTTCATTGCCCTGGCGGTGTGCTTTGGATCATTGTCATGTTGAAAGACCCAGCCACGTTTCATCTTCAATGCCCTTGCTGATGGAAGGAGGTTTGCACTCAAAATCTCACAATACATGGCCCCATTCATTCTTTCATGTACCCGGATCGGTCGTCCTGGCCCCTTTGCAGAGAAACAGCCCCAAAGCATGATGTTTCCACCACCATGCTTTACAGTAGGTATGGTGTTTGATGGATGCAACTCAGTATTCTTTTTCCTCCAAACACGACAAGTTGTGTTTCTACCAAACAGTTCCAGTTTGGTTTCATCAGACCATAGGACATTCTCCCAAAACTCCTCTGGATCATCCAAATGCTCTCTAGCAAACTTCAGACGGGCCTGGACATGTACAGGCTTAAGCAGTGGGACACGTCTGGCACTGCAGGATCTGAGTCCATGGTGGCGTAGTGTGTTACTTATGGTAGGCCTTGTTACATTGGTCCCAGCTCTCTGCAGTTCATTCACTAGGTCCCCCCGCGTGGTTCTGGGATTTTTGCTCACCGTGCTTGTGATCATTCTGACCCCACGGGGTGGGATTTTGCGTGGAGCACCAGATCGAGGGAGATTATCAGTGGTCTTGTATGTCTTCCATTTTCTAATTATTGCTCCCACAGTTGATTTCTTCACTCCAAGCTGGTTGGCTATTGCAGATTCAGTCTTCCCAGCCTGGTGCAGGGCTACAATTTTGTTTCTGGTGTCCTTTGACAGCTCTTTGGTCTTCACCATAGTGGAGTTTGGAGTCAGACTGTTTGAGGGTGTGCACAGGTGTCTTTTTATACTGATAACAAGTTTAAACAGGTGCCATTACTACAGGTAATGAGTGGAGGAAAGAGGAGACTCTTAAAGAAGAAGTTACAGGTCTGTGAGAGCCAGAAATCTTGATTGCTTGTTTCTGACCAAATACTTATTTTCCACCATAATATGCAAATAAAATGAAAAAAAAACAGACAATGTGATTTTCTGGATTTTTTTTTCTCAGTTTGTCTCCCATAGTTGAGGTCTACCTATGATGTAAATTACAGACGCCTCTCATCTTTTTAAGTGGTGGAACTTGCACTATTGCTGACTGACTAAATACTTTTTTTCCCCACTGTATGTCGCAACAGAAAAGATATAACAATGAAGAACAAGATGGATGTGTCATTCAATGTGCTGCTGAAGGAAGCTCGATGGCATCATGAAATCAGTCATTTAGCATAGCACCACCAACACTGGCCCCTACCTGTATGTCTTTGGAGCACAGGGAGAACATAGAATCCTTGCAGATGTCATCCATGGTGGGATTTGAACCCTGGTCTCCCATGCTGCAGAGCACCAGTGCTTTCCACTGATCCACCTTGCTGCTCGGAAGATAAACCTTTGGTAAAGTCATTGATATTACTACCAGCACCTATGTGAAGATCAGGAAAAACTAGAGCAGATCCATTGTAGTTTCTAAAGTAGACCTGTGAGGAGGAACTACGCCAACCTCAGTCAGAGTAGAACTAAGGCCCCAAGCATTGAAAGGTAAGGGCGCTAACCACTGAGCCACCATAGCATTACCTGATGGCTGGGTCATCAATATGCCTATCAGTGCCCACCGACAGGTCATGAAAAGGAAGAGCAGGCTTCATTTTCTGAGAGGAGGAATCTCATTGACCTCAGTCAGAGTTGAACTAAGGACCCAAGTGTAGGATGGCAATGGAGGTAACCATCTCTGGCCAGATCATCAGTAGGACTCTCAGCATTTATGGGAAGGTCAGAAAAAACTAGAGCAGGTTCCATTACAATCACTGACTACAAGTTCTAAAGTTACACCTGAGAGGAGGAATCTCATCGTCCTCAGTTAGAGTTGAACCCAGGACACCAGCGTTGGACAGCAGCAGTGCTAACCACTGGGCCATCATGCTACCCAAGCACTAACCTCTAAGTAAGTCATCAATATGACTCCCGGCACCAATGGGAAGGTCAGGAAAAATAGACATAGCTGCTCAACACATCTAACCAATCTGTTCATTGATTTCAATTTCTAAACTGAGGTGGACAGCGCTGCTCGATACTTGATCGTGCATCGGGATGCTCGCAGTGCCAAGTATCTCGTGGTGCTTGAGTGCTTGGACCCCCATAAGTGAACTATCTGAATGATGAGTTGTGGTGAGGTCGCATCTCCTAGAGTAGACGTCTACTGGGAATAAGGTGCAGATGATGTCACCACAGGCTCGCCGTGACTTTTGCATCTTCAGAATTTGCACTTGCATTTCTTCAATAATGCTGCACTTGCACATAATTGCTGGTGCTGGCCTGCAAGGGAAACTCCGCGATACAACTTATCATTCATAAAATGCACGATCCAACATTGTACAAACACAAATATGTTACAATATGCGATAAATAATATATAAAGGAAAAGAACAAGAGGGCCAAAATGTGATTGTCTGCTGCAAGCCCAAGTCTTCTCAAATCTTCCAGGTGGAAGGAAAATGAGAACCCGGCTTCAGAATCGCTCATTATGTCACCTTACATGAACTCAGGCCCCAGAAATAATTCACCTTCTCTAAAAAAAATAAAACATTTACTAAAATAAATGAATATCAAAAAGAAAAAGCGAAAAACAATTACCGTATAATGTAAAAGGATTCTATTATGTTGGGTAATGGAAAATTATTATTTAATTTATCCGCCATTGTGACTTGGTAAGAAAGAATTCAGGCAAATCCAAGTACACGATTATAATTCTGCGGTTCAGTCAATTTCTTTAAAAGTTTAGTTGTTAAAGGGAATGTGTCATGAGAGGGTGACCTGGTGATTAAATCAAGTTCTTAGATTAAATGTATTTTTCTCACTAATATTCTTAATGTTTTCCACATCACTATCTTTCTCTCTATATACATACATATATAAATTCAGCAGGACAATGACACCAAACATGTAGGCAATATAATTAAGAACCATCTGCAACCTGAAGAATGAGGAACCGTTATCCCAAGATCATCGAGTCTGTCTCAGATGACTTGACAAGACGGAAATGTTTGTACTAGAAGATATGTGGTTAGTTCTCCAAAATGTTTGGAGAAACTTCCTAACTAAATTCCTGGAGGGGGAGGAGGTGAGCTCTGACATCACTTATTGTGAATGCTGGATCCTGTATCTACCATATATAGAGGTGTTATCAGTCATTGTACAGGAAGGGGAGGTGAGCTGTGACATCCTCTATTGTGAATTGTGGATCCTGTGTTATCTACTGTACATAGAGGTGTTATCAGTCATTGTACAGGAGGAGGAGGAGGTGAGCTGTGACATCACCTATTGTGAATGGTGGATCCTGTATTATCTACTGTATATAGAGGTGTTATCAGTCATTGTACAGAAGGAGGAGGTGAGCTGTGACATCACCTATTGTGAATGGTGGATCCTGTATTATCTACTGTATATAGAGGTGTTATCAGTCATTGTACAGGAGGAGGAGGTGAGCTGTGACATCACCTATTGTGACTGGTGGATCCTGTGTTACCTACTGTATATAGAGGTGTTATCAGTCATTATACAGGAGAAGGAGGTGAGCTGTGACATCACCTATTGTGAATGGTGGATCCTGTGTTATCTACTGTATATAGAGGTGTTATCAGTCACTGTACAGGAGGAGGCGGTGAGCTGTGACATCACCTATTGTGAATAGTGGATCCTGTATTATCTACTGTATATAGAGGTGTTATCAGTCATTGTACAGGAGGAGGAGGTGAGCTGTGACATCACCTATTGTGAATGGTGAATCCTGTGTTATCTACTGTATATTATAAATTTGATGTAAGCAGTGATTAGAAGCATTTTTGAGGTTAATTGTACACAAATTACCATTCAAATACCATGCACAAGTCCTTAACCTTAAAGGGGTGTCCACTTAGTGCAACCTGTTGGAAGAGTCCCAGATTAAATGTCGAGCACCAAGTAAACTTCTGCTGGGACCTCAGTAATCAGTTGCGATCTTTTGGAAAACTTGGCAGCAAGTGTTCTTTTCCCTTAAGGTACATACGCTTGATCAGGAACTTCTGCGGGTTTGCATAACTATGCAGTGTCATACCCGCAGCGGCCAGCTGTTACGGCACATTGGATGGGATTTCACCGGCGGACACTGACATGCGGAGCGTCTTTCCAGAGTCTCCTCAACAGAAATTACATCAATAGAAATGTACTGAATGCGGTAAATCCGCACGGTTCAGTGATCAAATGCAGATTCATCTGTGTTCAATAGACGGCAGCGCTTTGGACGCAGCGAACATACCCTGCGTTCAACGCGCTGCTACTTCCGGATTGTGGGCACCCGGCCTAATAGCGCCAACACCATTGAAATTAAGTATCATAATCCCAATTTAATAATTCTGTGTAATGCAAGAAGTGCAGATACATTCTGTGTAGCGACCGGCCGTCGCTCTTCTTCCGCACTCCGCGCTGTAGGTGCTTGGACACCGATGGCGCCATTCAGAGAAGTTGATTTTTTTCCGGGTTGTTACTTGAATACATTCCGGTTGGAGATGAGGAAAGGTATGCCTGTCTGACAATATGCAGAGCACATAAGGACGATCTGTTAATGGGCTTCTAAATAATTTATCGCTTGACAGTGAGAAGTAAATCTTTTCAATGCTTTTCCTAAATTACAGGATCGCCTTGTGGTTTGAAGACAGGGCTGTTAGACATGTTTTTCTGCATATGTTCCTCCTTTCGATAACTCAAGACAGATGCTGTTAATTTAGAAAATAGATGAAAGTTGAAGTTCAAAAAGTAAGAAAAAAAAAAAAAAAAAGCGGCAGAACTTGACTAATGTTTCCGATGACGCTGTTACTTTTTCTGATGCCTGAGTCTATGACTAGTCTTTTGCATCTACTCTTGTCTTAAAAGAATGGAAAAATGGAAAATAGTTTGTTGTTGTTTTTTAATTTCAAGTCTGATGACCGGTAACTTTTTATTCCATGCCACCTGATCTACATATATAAGCCAGATGTGGGTGGGTTCCATAAAATTCTAAGGATTTTCCATGATTGGATAGCCCCTTTTGAATACCATCTATGTGCGTGATAAAGTCCAAAAAAAGCATCCTTACCTCTCGGACCATCTCTGTTGCACCTCTCTGAATGTTGTGTCCCACCTCCAATCTCATGAAACTCTCCCGAACCATCTCTACTGCTCTGCTCTTTGTGCTGTGTCCACCTCCGATCTCGTACACTGCCTCAGATTATCTCTTCGCTCTGAGTCCACCTCCAATCTTATGACACTGTTTCGCACCATCTCGGCTCCTTCTCTCTAAGTGTTATGTTCCACCGCCGATTTTGTAACACTGTCCCAGATTATCTCTGCTGCTCCTCTCTGAATGTTGTGTCCCACCTCCAGTCTCATGAAATTATCCTGAACCATCTCTACTGCTCTACTCTGAGAGTTGTGTCCACCTACGATCTCATACACTTCCTCAGATCATCTCTTCGCACTCAGTCCACGTCCAATCTTGTGATACTGTCACGCCAAATCTTTGCTCCTTCTCGCTCAGTGTTATGTTCCACCACCGATTTTGTGACACTGTCTGAGAACTGTGCCCCACCTCCAATCTCTTGACACTGTCCCGGATCATCTTTGCTTCTCCGTTCTGAGTGTTTTATCCCACCACCTATCTTTTGACACTCTCCAGGACCATCTCTGCTGATTTGCTCTGAGTGCTTGTCCCACCTCCAATGTAATGACACTGTTCTGTGCCATCTCTGCTGCTCTGGTTTGATGGTTGTGTCCCACCTCCGATCTTGTAACACTCTCCCGGACCATCTCTGCTGTTTCGCACTGAATGCTGTGTCCCACCTCCAATCTCGTGACACTTTTCATGTCATTTGAGAGCCTCCACCGATGGGCTGGAGCCTTCACAGTTCTGTCCTCCAACCATCAGGAACTCACTGTGTTTCAGTGGGTTCAGCAATGTAACATAGTAACATAGTAACATAGTTATTAAGGTTGAAGGGAGACTTTAAGTCCATCTAGTTCAACCCATATCCTGTCCTAACTTGCCCTAACATGTTGATTCAGAGGAAGGCAAAAAAAACCCATGTGGCAAACAGTAAGCTTCACATTGGGGAAAAAATTCCTTCCCGACTCCACATACGGCAATCAGACAAGCTCCCTGGATCAACGCAGTATTAAGGAAACTAGTGTATATACCCTGTAATATTATACTTTTTAAGAAAGGCATCCAGTCCCTTCTTAAATTTTAGTAGGGAATCACTCATTACAACATCATATGGCAGAGAGTTCCATAGTCTCACTGCTCTTACAGTAAAGAATCCGCGTCTGTGAGTATGCTTAAACCTTCTTTCCTCCAGACGTAGAGGATGCCCCCTTGTCCCCGTCACAGGTATAAGAGTAAAAAGATCATTAGAAAGGTCTTTGTACTGTCCCCACATATATTTATACATTGTAATAAGATCACCCCTAAGCCTTCGATTCTCCAAACTAAATAACCCCAAGTGTAATAACCTGTCTTGGTATTGCAGACCCCCTAGTTCCCTAATAACCTTGGTCGCTCTTCTCTGCACCCGCTCCAGTTCATCTATGTCTTTCTTATACACCGGAGACCAGAACTGTACACAGTATTCTAAGTGTGGTCGCACTAGTGACTTATATAGAGGTAAAATTATGTTCTCCTCATGAGCATCTATGCCTCTTTTAATGCATCCCATTATTTTATTTGCCTTTGCAGCAGCTGCCTGACACTGGCCACTAAATGTGAGTTTGTCGTCCACCCATACACCCAGGTCTTTTTCAGTGACTGTTTTGCCCAGTGTTTTACAATTAAGCACATAATTATACATCTTGTTCGTTCTACCCAAGTGCATGACCTTACATTTATCCCCATTAAAGCTCATTTGCCATTTATCAGCCCAAGCTTCAAGTTTACATAAATCCTCCTGTAATAAAAAATTGTCCTCCTCTGTATTGATTACCCTGCAGAGTTTAGTGTCATCTGCAAATATTGAAATTCTACTCTCTGTGCCCCCTACAAGGTCATTAATAAATATGTTAAAAGGAAGCAGGCCCAAAACTGACCCCTGTGGTACCCCACTGCTAACCGTGACCCAGTCCGAGTGTGCTCCATTAATAACCACCCTTTGTTTCCTATCCCTGAGCCAGCTCTTAACCCACCTACACATATTTTCCCCTATCCCCATTGTTCTCATTATATGTATCAACCTTTTGTGTGGCACCGTATCAAAAGCTTTTGAAAAGTCCATGTACACCACGTCCACTGCATTCCCTTGGTCCAGTCCGGAACTTACCTTTTCATAAAAGCTTATCAGATTAGTCTGACAGGAACAGTTCCTTGTAAACCCATGTTGATATAGGGTCATGAGGTTATTCTTCTCCAGATACTCCAGTATAGTATCTCTTAGAAAACCCTCCAGGATTTTACCCATAGTTGAGGTTAAACTTACTGGCCTATAACTTCCAAGTTCAGTTTTTGTCCTCTTTTTGAATATTGGCACCACATTTGCTATATGCCAGTCCTGTGGTACAGACCCTGTTATTATGGAATCTTTAAAGATTAAAAATAATGGTCTATCTATGACTGTGCTTAATTCCTGCAGTACTCGGGGGTGTATCCCATCCGGGCCCTGGGATTTGTCAATTTTAGTGATTTTTAGATGCTGCCGTACTTCCTGCTGGGTTAAGCAGGTGACATTTAATGGAGAATTTTTATCCCTGATCATGTTATCTGTCATGGGATTTTCTTGTGTAAATACTGTTGAAAAAAAGTCATTTAGCATATTTGCTTTTTCCTCATCCTCATCCACCATTTCACCCAGACTATTTTTAAGGGGGCCAACACTATCATTTTTTAGTTTCTTACTATTTATGTAGTTAAAGAATATTTTGGGATTATTTTTACTTTCTCTGGCAATGAGTCTCTCTGTCTCAATCTTTGCTGTTTTGATTTGCTTTTTACAGAATATATTTAATGTCACCGATATAATAAAGACTGAATCCCACTAACTTTCCTACCTCTTGTCTGCATTGCGACCCGTAAACTAGGACAATTATGATTGTCCGTAGCAAAAAAATCCATCACTATTAGATTTTTGGTCTCAAATTAGTGAGGACTTCACCTCCGTAGTCTTTTATGTAAACCCCAAGCAGTTTGACACTCACTTGTAATCTATGTGCAACTTCACTATTTCTCTTCCCAACAAATTGCAATTCTTAAATATTCTTGATATGACTGAGAATTGTTGTCATGTGACCAGAGTTGACATGTAGGCAAAATGTTTAAAAATTTTATAGACTTTTACGGTTTCCACCGAGAAGTAAAAATAAGAGGTGGGAAAATCTCCTGAGATTAATTCAGGGCAGGTTTGCTCGACTCAGTCTTCAGTTTCATCCAATAATTACTAAGAGGTCTTCAAATTAAGGAACATTTCTCCGGCGACGCAGACACCTTTCGTACACAGTTTGGTCTTTTCTGTGGTAAAATATGGATGTGAAGCATGGACAATAAAGAAAAAAGACAGAAGAAGAATCAAAGCCTTCGAAATGTGGTGCTGGAGAAGGATGCTATCAATACCATGGATGACAAGAAGAACAAACAAATCAATTTTGTAACAAATCAAGCCAAACATGTCACTCGGAGCAAGGACCACCAAGCTACGACTTGTCTACTGTGGACACATCATACAAGGAGAGCACCCCCTCCAATCTATTCTTAACTCTGCAGCCCGACTAATCCACCTGTCCCCCCGCTATTCCCCGGCCTCTCCCCTCTGTCAATCCCTGCACTGGCTCCCCATTACCCAAAGACTCCACTTCAAAACCCTAACCATGACATACAAAGCCATCCACAACCTGACTCCTCCGTACATCTGTGACCTCGTCTCCCGATACTTACCTGCACGAAACCTCCGATCCTCACCAGATCTCCTTCTGTACTCCCTTCTTATCTCCTCTTCCCACAATCACATACAAGATTTCTCCCGCGCATCCCCGATACTCTGCAACTCTCTAGCACAACATATCAGACTCTCGCCTACCATGAAAACCTTCAAAAAGAACTTGAAGACCTACCTCTTCCGACAAGCCTACAACTTGCAGTAACCACCGATCCACCAAACCGCTGCACGACCAGCTCTACCCTCGCCTACTGTATCCTCACCCATCCCATTGTAGATTGTGAGCCCTCGCGGGCAGGGTCCTCTCTCATCCTGTACCAGTCGTAACTTGTATTGTTTAAGATTACTGTACTTGTATGTATTATGTATACCCCTCCTCACATGTAAAGCGCCATGGAATAAATGGCGCTATAATAATAAATAATAATAATAATAATAATCACTGGAGAAGGACATCATGGTCGGAAGAGTAGAAAGAACAAGGCGAAGAGGAAGACTAGCAGCCCGATGGCATGATAATATCAAGATAACTGCGGAGGTGAACCTGGTGGACCTATCTAGGCTGCACAAGCCTGAAATTTAACATACAGTCATGGCCAAAAGTTTTGAGAATGACACAAATATTAATTTTTACAAAGTCTACTGCTTCATTTTTTCTAATGGCAATTTGCATATACTCCAGAATGTTATAAAGAGTGATCAGCTTAACAGCAATTACTTGCAAAGTCAATATTTGCCTAGAAAATTAACTTTATCCCCCAAAACACATTTCAACATCATTGCAGCCCTGCCTTAAAAGGACCAGCTAACATCATTTCAGTGATTGCTCCATTAACACAGGTGTGGGTGTTGATGAGGACAGGGCTGGAGATCAATCTGTCATGATTAAGTAAGAATGACACCACTGGACACTTTAAAAGGAGGCTGGTGCTTGGCATCATTGTTTCTCTTCTGTTAACCATGGTTATCGCTAAAGAAACACGTGCAGTCATCATTGAACTGCACAAAAATGGCCTAACAGGGAAGAGTATCGCAGCTAGAAAGATTGCACCTCAGTCAACAATCTATCGCATCATCAAGAACTTCAAGGAGAGAGGTTCCCTTGTTGCCAAAAAGGCTCCAGGGCGCCCAAGAAAGACCAGCAAGCGCCAGGACCGTCTCTTAAAAGTGTTTCAGCTGCGGGATCGGGCTGCAAGCAGTGCAGAGCTTGCTCAGGAATGGCAGCAGGCAGGTGTGAGTGCATCTGCACGCACTGTGAGGCGGAGACTCTTGGAGCAAGGCCTGGTCTCAAGGAGGGCAGCAAAGAAGCCACTTCTCTCCAGAAAAAACATCATGGACAGACTGATATTCTGCAAGAGGTACAGGGAGTGGACTGCTAAGGACTGGGGTAAAGTCGTTTTCTCTGATGAATCCCCTTTTCGATTGTTTGGGACATCTGGAAAACGGCTTATTCGGAGAAGACCAGGTGAGCGCTACCACCAGTCTTGTCTCATGCCAACTGTCAAGCATCCTGAAACCATTCATGTGTGGGGTTGCTTCTCAGCCAAGGGAATGGGCTCTCTCTCAGTCTTGGCTAAAAACACAGCCGTGAATAAAGAATGGTACCAGAATGTCCTCCAAGAGCAACTTCTCCCAACCGTCCAAGAGCAGTTTGGCGATCAACAATGCCTTTTTCAACATGATGGAGCACCTTGCCATAAAGCAAAGGTGACCACTAATGGCTCATGGAACAAAACATAGAGATTTTGGGACCATGGCCTGGAAACTCCCCAGATCTTAATCCCATTGAGAACTTGTGGTCAATCATCAAGAGACGGGTGGACAAACAAAAACCTTCAAATTCAGACAAAATAAAAGCATTGATTTTGCAAAAATGGACTGCTATCAGTCAGGATTTGATCCAGAAGTTGATTGAGAGCATGCCAGGGAGAATTGCTGAGGTCCTGAAGAAGAATGGTCAACACTGCAAATATTGACTTGCTGCATTAACTCATTCTGTCAATATAACCTTTTGTTACTCATAATATGATTGCAATTATATTTCTGTATGTGATAAAAACATCTGACAAACACACATAAAAACCAGAGGCCAGCAGATCATGTGAAAATATAATATTTGTGTCATTCTCAAAACTTTTGGCCATGACTGTAGAGCTGTAATGGTGGTTATTCCGTCACCACTTGGTCATAGTCCAGGATGACTGGATATAAACTCTGCATCAAACACAACGACCCCTATAACGGTGGCTTTCTGAAAGAGAAGAGCTAATTTTATTTGTTAACTATAGTACATAAGGAGAGTGGAAACCAGGAAATAATCACACAATTGATTTTGTTAATTTTTTGTGAAATGGATCAATTTAAAGTTTAAATCCCAAAATAGTATCTTAAATAGATTGATAGTACAATTTGTTGAAATCTTGTAAAAAAAAAAAAGTTGCAAGTTTGTTATTTTATAGAATTATTTTCAAATTAGACATTGTGGTTACGGCTGTTCTCTGAGTGACGGGCACCTTTAGCCCGACTGCCGGGCTCACTTTGCCGGTTGGCAGTATATCACCGTACGGAAAACCGAAGAGCGGACATTTTAGTTGTAAATTATGTGTCCTAATGGATGTAATATAGTGATGTATCACTGTAGTTTGGCAGGAGATTGCTGGGTAAAGTTTATGGGTACAGTAAGGACATTTCACTTTATATTCTAGAAAGTGCTAGATATTAACCTACCATGAAATCTGAAATTGTACGGAAACTTGAAACTTGTTCCCAGACTTCCACATTTACGTTTTTTTTTCTTCTATAAAATTGCAATTTTATGATATACTGTATATTACATTTTTAGAACATTTTCCAATTAACGTGACCATTGATGGCCACACTATAGTGCCCGTAGGGGCTGCCAGCCAATGTTTTGCAGAAAAAGACGCTCATTTTCAAGAAATATTACCAGTTGTGTTGATGTGTCCTTCTTTTGCCCTCATGTTGTGACACCAGGTCTCTAGTATCTGTAGTATAAGAGCCTTGACCTTCAAACGTCAAGTGACTATAGAGGCCAATCATGGCATCCATAATGGTGGAAAAGCCTTTTTAGAATCAATGAATCACTTTCAAGATTTATAGAAAATCAGAGCAAATCAAGAAGGTGATGGTACCAACAGACATTGCATGGCAACACTCAGCTATCTCTAGCAGCCCAGTAGAAAAAATGGGCCAGAGGCTCAATGGAAAAACATTTTTGAAAATTTGGCTCCTGCAAAATGGTATCGTCATGAAGTTGTTCTACCTCTGTGTAACACTAGACTAGAAAAGTGAGTGCAAGTAATTAAAGAGTTGTATTGAGTAGAGATGAGCAACTTTGCCTTTTTTAGGGTCGAGTCCGGTTTCATGAAACCCGACTTTCTCAAGTCGAGTCGAACGAAATAGGCCGACTATAGGGAAAAGTCGGGAAAAGTCGTGAAACATGAAACCCAATGCAAGTCAATGGTGAGAAAAGTCGGCAGTGAGTGGAGGACTGTAAACACACCTGGCATGAATTTTAACCCTAGAGGAGGTGAAATCTCTCTCTTCTCTCAAACTCTCCCTCTCCCTCTCCCTCTCTCTCTCTCTCTCCCACTCCCACCAGCTACGCTCGCGCTCCGCTCCGCTTCTCTCATTGGATGAAAAAAAAGTCACGTGCAAGCATTCTGCGAAACCCGACTTTGGCACTTGGGTCGCCGACCGCATGGCCGACTTCACACTGTGGTCGAGTTTCGTTCCATGAAACCCGACTTTGGCGAAAATCGGCGACTTTTGAATCTGACCGACCTGTTTCGCTCAACTCTAGTATTGAGTATATGACATGTTCCCTATCAATAGGATAAGGGATAACTTATTGATCACTTGAAGTTTAATTATTAGGCCCCCACCAATCTCAAGGATGGGGCTCTGCAGACCCCCATCTGAATGGATAGATGGTCAAGCATGATCACCTCTGGCCCATTTTTTTCTACTGGGCTGCTAGAGATAGCTGAGTGTTGCCATGCAATGTCTGTTGGCACCATCACCTTCTTGAGCAATGCTTCTTTGAACTTTGCTCCACCGACATTAAATGGTGAGGGTTCCAAAAGTAAGACCTTCACCGATATGCCCTATCCTAATAATGGTGGAGACCAAATATCCATTATATAAGGGGTTGTCCACAATTAGAAAAACATGGCTGACTTTCTTCAAAACAGCGCCACTTTCTTCTACAGGTCTGACGTGGTATTTCAGCTTGTCAACCTTCATTTTAATGGCGCTGAGATGCAATACAAGACACAACCGTAGACAGACATGGTGGTGTTTTTTTTACAAGAATGCTGCCAATTTTTTAACCCCTTTAATAAACAGAATTCGGCCAGTTTATAAAGTGACATAAAATATCGCCAGGTCCATTTTGTTTCTGTTCTTGGTGAATGTGGTGTTACATGGGGGGAGAGATTCTGGTGTACCATTTACCTTATCCCCCATAATATTTCTCTATACTTTTCATGGAATGTTACTGACAAATACAACTAAATTACATAATTAATAAAAATTAATTGGTCCCTTTGTTTTTTTAGCAATTTTTTTTAGAAAGATTCTAAAAATTAATTTGTCCGTTTGTTTTTTTGTGTTCTTTGGAATGATTATTATAAATATTTACTTTTGGACTTTTTCTTTCTTTTGCTGCAATAAGTGACTAATCTGTGGTTTTCTCTCTTTATTTCAAAATCTCTAAATAGAAAATCCATAATAAAATGCTTCAAGAAAAAAATATTTTTTTTTTACATCTTAATTCCGTTTGTTAAAAATGTTATTGGAAACTTTCTAGCAGCTAGTAAGTGAGGACGAGGAACATCTGTGTACCACTTTTTCCTATCACAGTTCCATGCTGTGTTACGCTGGACGACATTTGCACCTAGAATAGACTTTGCGTGCTATTTTTGTGCTTTTTGCATGCAGGGCGTGAAAATGACAGATCGGTAGTCAGCAATCATCGCACATCTGGAATGGAAGCTGTTTTTACTGCTAAAACTACCCTGAGAAGATGAAAGATTTGGATCACCTGAAACCAGTCGGCAGTCGGCCAAATGTCTCCAGCTCTGGATTCTCGAAGAATGTTAAGTTAAAGACGAGCTTCATCTTTTATTCTTAAATCCTAACACAAGAAAGTGGCAAAAAGTTCCAGAACTCAACCCCATCCAAAGTATAACAAACGTTATAAAACACAGTTAAATATTATCCTCTGTCATAGCGGTGGATTAGATCTGTTTTCTCTTTTTAAAGAGAATTGTTACCTTCCATTGTTTTGGGGTTTTTTTTGCATTTTTTTCTTCCAGCTGAACTTTTCGAGTACAAAATAGACAACAGCTCGAGACCCAAAAACTGCACCATATATAATTATAGGAGACCTGTGTTCTTTTTTTGCCTTTTGATTTTTTTTTTTCTTCAAAAAATATAGTAGAGTTGAGAGTTAAGTTTGGTGCCTGACATCACTGAAATTAAACCTAAGAAGAAATGTTTAAAAGTTATCAATTCCTTGACTGATCGTAGAAATCAGTCCGTAGCTTAAGATAATGTGTTGGAATCAAGAAAAAGGGGCAAGAAAACGAAATGACTTTGAGAAGGGCAAAATTGTGGTGGCCAGATGACTGGCTCAGCTTCAAATCGGCAGGTCTTGTGGGGTGCTCGCTGTATGCAACCAGAAATGGTCCAAAAAGTACAACTGTAGAAGCAAGAACACGTTTATGGTTGTCCAAGGCTTATTGATGTGGGAAGTCAACAATACCTAAACATTTTACACTTCTTCGTGCCAGTTGTGTGGGAAGTCAACAATACCTAAACATTTTACACTTCTTCGTGCCAGTTGTGTGGGAAGTCAACAATACCTAAACATTTTACACTTCTTCGTGCCAGTTGTGTACCTTAATGATGGTGTCCTCCTCCAATTTTTCTTGCTGAACTGTAAACACTTTTAGGAACGATTTGGCGAACATGACAAAGAGATCAAGTTAATAATTTGCCTTTAAATCTCAAATTGATCGATCATCTGTGATACTGTATGTGCTGGAAAAACAAGTCCTATCCATATAGGCCTCAACTCACAACCTATAGCACTTACAGGGTTTATTCAATAATATTTTTCTTTTACTATGGGCCTAAAAGTTAACAGGTTCATGCCAGAATGTCACCTCATTAGACCAACATCTTGTCTTCTGCTGTGCTCTGTTGACTTGGCGTGACTGCCAACATCATGGTGGTAGACAGCCGGCTCCCCGCTGCCTAACTGCAAGAAGTCAGCTCTCAATTAGCATGAGTCCGCCAGTCATAACCCGTCAACAGAGCAACCTGGAAGAAGAGCTGCACGGTTGACATTTAGCAGCTGAATTGCTGGCAGGAGGGTCCGTGACCGGTCTATGCCGGCACCTGGCAGAAGAGGTAGATAGATAGCAACTACAGTACCTGCCTGTTAGTTTTTACAACTATAGTAGAAAAAACAGTAATGGATAAACTCTTTAGCGGATCTGCTGCTATGTGTCTTAGTGGCAGGACATCGTCAAAGGTCTTGGGTAGTCTTTATCTTGATGAGTTCTGAGCTGTTTTGGTGGCACATGGAGGACCAACAGAAATTAGACATGTGGTTTTAATATGTGACTGATAAGTGTATATAGTAATTTCTATCAAAACTGCTTATTTTCACCCAAAAATTGTGGTGTACCACTTCGGTAAGGTCTAACATTAAGTTTGAGAAGCATTGACGAGGGGCCCATATTCTTACTAGCCAGAAGTGCATATGGTCCTCTGAGTAGCAGTCCCAAGTATGGTCTCATGTAAAATTGGCACCAGGGTGGGTGGAGGCTCCATTTTGGCATTCTCTGTTGAGGCTTAGATGATCCACCTCACCTGGTGAGCCTTAACAGAACTTGCTGAATGCCGAGGATCGCACCGCTGGGACTCCATGTGAGCCTAAGAATGAAGTTCTGCAGTATCATCTTAAATAGAATGAAGGAGCTCATGCTCAGCCTCCAGTTCTGTCATTGTTGATCGCACTGTTGAGTGCAGCAACTGCCTTTTTCCAGCAGCTCCTGAGACAATTAATTTAGAAGAGGCCGAGCACCTTTACTCAATTCAGAAAGGAGCTGCTAAGTGCAGAGCTCGTGTCTTTCCGACACTCCAACAGACAAGGATTTTAGCGGAGGCTGCGCATGTGCACCTCTTCTTCATTCAGGGTGGAGCTGCAGAGCCCCATTCTCACGGTTCCAGATCCACAATCTTGGGAGCACTGGGGCTGCCATATTGATAATTTGATTTTTGGAGAATATTCTTTGAAACAAAAACTGAACGAAATGTGATTTTTCATTAAACTGCCTTAATACAGTTGTGATTGTTTCCTTCGCACCTGTGTTTACGATGGCTGTGACTGTTGATTCCTTACATGAATAAATGTCATAACAGTGACCTATAACCAGAAATTACCTGCATTCAACTGATCCGATCGCAAATAAACAATCCCTACACCAGCCAAACCCTGGCGATGTTTCATGTGTTACTATGTCTCACTTATTCTCCATTTACACACATGATGCACTTGCACACTGCGACTATACATATACACACAAAATGCGCCTGCACCCTGCAACGAACAAATACATGAACTCCAATATTGCAGTATTGCTGTTGACATTGAAAACACAGGGTACTTAGTTAGCTTTTTTTGATCACTAGTGACATTTAGTGGTTAGGGACCATCCATATTAAAAGGTCACCTTGACGTGGTTGGAGTCTTTTGTGCTCTTTGATCAAAAAAGGCAATATGGGAGTTCATGCATTCATTAGTTGCAGTGCATGGATGCATCGTGTACAGTAACTATATGTTTGTACATTGCCCTTGTGCATTAATTTAATGCTAAAGGTTTGCGGGTCCCGTTTTTCTTTTTCTTTTTTCTTTTTTTGTGTGCAGTACTTATTCTTCATTGTCATCACATATATATTGTGCTAGTGTACCTGGAAGCATTTCATGTTTTTACCAAATTCTGATTTTATTTACAATTTCAACTGCAATGGAATAATGGGATTATTCCCTCTCTGCCGGTATTCAAAGATAGAAGAGGAGAACGAACGATATCCAGGAATGCGGCTTGTTAGTCGACGCGTTTCGCAGTTCCAAACGTCTTCATCAAGACACTCCACAGTTTCAAACCCTATGACGCTTATTGCCAGTCCAGATTCTCTCCTTCATTTCTAACTGGAATTTCGTCAGTTTCTGTCACTTCTATCCAGTGTACCATTTTATTTTTGTGGGTCGCTTTAAGATATAAAACCCTAAAACTGACTAGACTGTAAAATATTTATCTCCTGCTGCTTCTCCTCCTCCTCCGCAGTTTTGCTCTTCTTCCCAACTTTACATTTGTTTTTATCATTCTCTGCAAAGCCACCGCAGTATAAATCCCCATTTGATATTCCGTACCTGGTGTCAGCATTCATTTACTTACTTTAAGCTAAACACGGGCAGCGAGCTGTGAGCACAACGTACAGATGCTGAGACGATCCCGTCTTATTTATGATCCAGCAGTCACATCCGCCAACCTGCCTTAAACATCTGGGAAGTGGCATTTTCTCTTGCCGTAAATAAAGGGAGTCGCTCCTGCATACTTATTTCCTCTTGGATCCTATAAAAATTATTCTTCGCTTTCGTTCCTTACATAAACAATCCGGAATATTTCACGGTCTTTAGTGAGAGATTGGAAAAGGTGAGCTATAGCAAGGGCTTGATTAATTGGGATGATTTCGGTGGAGAGCTGAGCATTTTATAAGACATTAGTACCGATGTAGCACATCCACAATTCCAGAAAAAAAAGGAATAATAAATGTATCTTTTATGTTAAGTAAAAAACAAATAAAAAAATGTTAAAATTTTTTACAGATTCCTCTTGGCCCTGGGTTCAGTGCTGATGGCACTGATCAAAAGATGGGAGCGGCATGAACAGGTGATGATAAGGAGCGCAGAGGCTGGAGAGTTAGGCGGGAGTATAATTATTTTTCGTTATCGTGAAGCATTATCAGTTACCTCCATTTCAGGGCTTGGTCTAGTCTCTGCTCTACTGAGAATGCATCAGTTATTATCAATCTGACGGACGCTCAGTAGGAACTTGTCAATGTTTTTCTCAGTGCACAGTGACAATGCACTCTCTTGCTGCCTCAGATAAGACTTCACTTGCAGGGGGCGGAGATGGTCTCTTCTCGCTTGTTCTCTTCTTACAGTGCGCAATGACAGTGCGCTCTGCTGCCTGCTCATCACTTCTGATCAGAGCTGGCGAGAGAGTGCACTGTCACTGTGCACATCGCAGAATGGCAAGATCCTATTGAGCATCCATTGGATTTGACAACGGACGCATGCTCAGTAGAACAGGGTCTAGCTCAGCTCTTGAAAAGGAGATCACTGATGACGCTTTATTTCAGGGTGGGGAAGGGTCTGCAGCCTCTTCCCCCTGATGACAACTCATTTTGAGAATCTTAGCATGCAATGGGATTTTTAAGTGAAGTGTCATCACAAAGAAAATGGAAAAAAAATAAAGCAGTTAGGCTAGTTTCACACTAGCGTTACTGGGTGCAGAGCAGGGCCGCTGCTAAGCTGAGCCGACGTGCACCAAATGCACTGTGTTGCATTTTTGTGCGCTCGGCGCAGCGCCAAAAGGGCACATGCGCCGGCAAAAGTGTACCAGCGCACGAACAGCGTACCCAATGCTAAATATAGGGTACGCTGATCACATGCAGCGTCATGCGATGATAGGAGGAGCTGACCGGAGGGGTCGCGGCTGGGGGCGGAGCTTAGCGGCGGCCCTGCGCTGCGCCCAGTAACGCTAGTCTGAAACTAGCCTTAGATAGTGTAGTTGGGAAGGATAAGGAATTTTTATTAAAGTATATTAGAAAAAATGATTAGATTATGACATTAAATAGAGATTTCAGATTAAAATACAATTTTGTTTCAGGCTGTCCCTTTAAGGATCTTTTGCTCCCTGCATCAGTGAACTTTCCACAGGTCATAATCCTTATTTATTTGCTTTTATGAACTGTCTCGCTGACAGTTGTAAAAAAAATAACATTGTAGGACAGCCCCTTTAAGCATTTTATTAGGACTGCTAATTATCTATTTTTTAGTATCTTATTACAACTGCATATTCAGGCCTGACTTTGGGTTCCATGGCTCAAAACTGTGTAAAAATCACAATAAAAATGCTATAAGTATCACCCTAGTAGAAGGTTTTTTTTCCGAAGCATATCTGCAGCAAAAATCTGTGCTTGTTACATGAAGATTTTCCTCAGATTTCACACTTTTCATTGCAAAGGGTGAAATCCGCATTGAATCTGCAGGGAGAATTTACCTGCTTTACATTTAAAAACCCTATATGTTTGACTCCCAGCGGCTGCACGTCTCACGGCTGTTCGACAGCCGCAACACATGCAGGGATTTCCTGTGTCATGGTCCAGTCCGGAGTTTATTTTCTGCTGTCTTCACTCCGGACTGGTCATGCGGAAGTTAATCTCCTCAGCCTCGTTCTGGAGCTAGCTGGGCTATTCCAGTCTCTCACAGCCTGCTGACCAGTGTTAGTGATAGCTCGAGCTTCCAGTTTAGAGCCGCTGACCCTTGTACCTTGGTGTTCCTCCTGCCTTTGACTGATATTCACGTGTATGACCCGGACTGATTTCTGACCCCGTTTCTTGGTATTTGTCTCTGCTGTTACGTTCCCTCTCTGGCATCTGATTCACCGGCTTGTACCCCGACCACATATTTCGTCTCACATTTTGGACCCCATGCTCATGTTCTGGCTTTCTGACTCTCGGCTTGGTATTTTGACTACGTGTATTGCTGCTCCTTCTGGTACGTCTGCTCCTGCTAGTTTCTGACTCGGTTCGTCTGACTATTCTCTCTCACTACCTGTGGCACCTGTGCTGTTGCTCAGGGTTGCTGCTCTTAGTGTGTAAACTCTCTTCCCTCACCAGCTCCCCCTGGTGGAGGTTTCACTACATCCTGTTTGTTAGACAATCCCTGCATGTGTTGCGGCTGTCGAACAGCTGCAAGACATGTAGCTGCGTGGTCTGGAACATATTTTTCGAGCGCGCCGAAGACACTCGGCTAGCACAGTGCATGCTCAGATAACACCTTATCTGAGTGCGTTCGCTCATCGCTAGTTTTAACACCTATAAAGAGCTGACTGTGTAAAACATTACTGGAGCAAAGTGGTTTCAGTGACTGTAAAATGTTATTTTAAAGACTTTAGACCAGCAGCTGAATGTTAAATCTCATCATAAAATGTACAAGGTGCAGATATTCCCAAATTGACAGCTCAAGCACAAAAGATCAAGAAGTTTTTATATAGTGACTGTTTAGGATAGTGGATGTGTAATAATAATTGTTATTATTTTTTATTATGGGCTCACCTGACGAGATGGATTCTCTAATCCTTAGGTCAGGATTAGCAGCATGGACTAGAGCAGATGATGCAGCAGAGCTGGACTTACCAGGATAGCAGATTTGGAGGACAGCAAATGGGCAAGCGGAGCAGGAAACGCTAGATGCAACTAAGTAAGATGTGCAAATTTTATATCTGAGATCATAAGACAATTAATATCATTTAATATCTTGCTAGCATAAGTGAGATGTATAGATAAACTGGTATCTTGTTATCAGAAGTGAGGCTATGCACAGGAATAGCAAAGATGTATATTCATTCGGTATCTTGCTAGCAGTAAGGCATTTAAACACAGAAATAGCAGAAATCTTTACGTAACTGTTACCTTGCTAGCTGAAGTATTTTTATATGCTGGAATAGCAGAGATATATAAGTAATAGTGATGCCTTTTTAATGCCTTTCTGCTAGCAAGATAACAGTTTCCTATACATCTATACTATTCTTGATATAAAACAACACTTCAGCTAGCAAGGTAACAGTTACCTATTAGTGATGAGCGACTATACTCGTTACTCGAGATTTCCTGAGCATGTGTGGCGCCCCTGAGGGTCCAGTCGCCACAGAGGTACTGCACCTCATCCAGATGTGTGGTATCCCACCCTCAGGTAAGGAGGGAGCACCATTCAGGACTCCTAACACTCGCACCCAACACACACTAGTTAGTCAGGGCACCTGGGTGTACCCTTCGGGAGGATGGCCTCATCCCAGACTGGCTAAGAAAAGGTGTTGGGGAGTCAGTGGGGAAGGTAGGTAGAGTGGGAAGAGCTTAGGAAGTGGAGTGATTGAAGACATCCAATCAGCGAGAGAAAGGTGACAGTTGGTGGGAGGAGCTAGTCAAGAGGTAAATAGATCCTTCCAGAAACTAGTCAGTTGGTGACAGGACAGCGGAGGAGCAGGACTGACGTGGGGAGAGTAAGAGTCAGCGAGGCACCTTGAATAGGAAGAAAGTTCCTCAGAGAATAGAAGGGGTTCTAGGGACACAGGTAGTGCGTTAAGCCACACGTGGGGCCCGTCTCCGGAGAAAGGAAGGATTAGGTCGCAGTAAGGGAGCCAGCCCCTGAGGCTAGTGGAGAACTAAAAGGCTCAGCTAGAAAGCCGGAGGCTGAGGTAACTTTAAGTGCCTCAGCCAAATCCACAAGCATTCCTTAAAAAGGCAGCCGTAGAGATAAAGGACCCCAGGGCCTGACCGACATCGCTCAGGAAGGTCCGAGGCTGCTGGATTGAGGACACTGCTTTTGAAGGCGCAGGGCAGGAAAGAAGGGAGAGATCAGCGCAGAGAGACGGCCAAGAAAGGAGAACACAAAGAGGAGTCCTAAAAAGGTGTTCCTGCTCTACCTGGGAGTATGGCTGGACCCCTCCCCTGGAGAACACAGAACCAAGTGGCCTACCGCATGCAGGAATTGTGAGTAAAGACCCTGAAACTGCAACCAACTGTGTCCTTTGTGTCAGTTACATCTCGCCTGCTTTACACCGCATTCACCATCACTGTCACCGCCTCACTATTACCATCTTAGCTGCCCTGGGACACAGCTCTGCCCGTGGAGAGCCACACCATCTAGGCTGCTGCTGTACCACCGTTCCAGAGGATCTGTATAGAAGCGTCGGCTACCCTAGCCGAATACTACGGGTGGCATCACGAATCCCCTTTTCCCCTACAACTATCGTACCATCTTCCCCCTTCATCTGAACTTCTATCATTGACATTGGACCCCCAGGGTCACGGACCAGGTCCAATCACCACCGTGACATACTGTAGGGGACCGGTGGCAGGCTGTGGCGGAGGGTAGCGTGCTGTGGTATTTAGGAGGTGTGGCTGGTAGGTGGCGGAGGTGTGCTGTACTCACAGGAATGGGGGGGTGACCCGCTTCTTGGCGTCGACAGGCACAAGACAGAGACAGGAGATGTATTCAACAGATTTTTCTATTATTGGCCGCCCATATGACAACAAGCACAATGCATGACAAATATTGCACACTGTTCTCCTCTTGCAGTACCTTCACTTATTTACTTCTTAAGCAAGCGTACTTCGTGGCTCTATCCACCATGGCTGCCCTAGGCTAATCCACCACGGCGTTTCACCTTACAAAGTCCACTATACACCAGGTCCTCACAGGCCGTATCTACCTGTGACCAATGTCCTGTAGGGTCACCCCCCACGTGACCGTTTCTACTGTCAAGACTCTCTGAGGGGTCCCCTCTGTGTAACAGTCTCTCTTTCCTTGTGAGCTCCCCTGGCTGACTGAAGCTTACCTCAGTATTTATTCAGCCAGCCCAGGTATCCCCACCCTCTGTCACCTGACAGTCACTTTCGCCCAATCAGAGTCACCTTGACCTCTGGCAGTTATGTAACCCTCATATGACAGTTACATAACCATTGCTGCCAAATGACACCTACCGTCAATCACTCTGTCTCCTATTACAGACAGAACCGTACCCAGCTCAACCTCCTCACATTCTCCCTTCCTCTGACCATTGTCGTCCTCGA
This sequence comes from Dendrobates tinctorius, assembly GCF_039654945.1. Lineage (NCBI taxonomy): Eukaryota > Metazoa > Chordata > Amphibia > Anura > Dendrobatidae > Dendrobates > Dendrobates tinctorius. The sequence continues at coordinate 26,918,768 of NW_027361727.1, read as the reverse complement.
TAATTACATCACGGGGATGAAAGTGGTGTCAAAACCTGATATTGACATGGTCGTCACCTGAGTCACACATACCTTTGGTCACACAGACCTCCCAGCGTCACACAATCTTCTCTGCGTCACACAGATTCTCGGTCACACAGACCTCTTTGCATCACACAAACTCCTGTGTCACACAAACCTTTGGTCACACAGACCCTCTTGTCACACAGTCTTCCCTGCATCACACAGACTCTCGGTCTCACAGACCTCTCTTTATCACACAAACTTTTGGTCACACAGACCTCCCTGCGTAGGTACCCGGTCCTTCTGCTTTCTCCTGGTCCCGTCGTCCTTTCAACTTAACACAGTCAGGGTCGGCCCATTCCCCGTACTCGTACCTGCTGAATATACATTTTTCTTTTTTTTTTTAATACATAACAATAACATTTTTACACTTCAAAGGCACCACACACTTCTCCACATTTGTTGCAATACGTTTCTTTTTTTTTTTTCAATAACATCAATCAAAGGAGGACAGGGGTGCTCCCCCTTCCTTTAAGTAAAACACTTTAAAACATTTTTTTTTTAGGGCATCCCTGCTACACCAGAGGTTTTGCTTTCCATGGGGACGCGGAACAGTCCCCTATTAGTGCAACAGTGCACTACAGTCCCGGCAGTCCAAAACAGTTGTACTCCGGGCCACCTCCTGGCGGCCAATGTCTCGCCATAACAGGGGAGGACTCCACAGCCGTTGGGTCTCTGAGATGCCAACAGTGTCTCTATCCTGGGGGTTCATACACCTCAGGGTAAGCAATGACCGCTACAGCATAGAGGCCACGGGGACAGTGTTCCTTATAATAAGAAACTAAACCTCCCTCCCACAGGTCATGTTCACTCTGGACGGAGGCCACATTTAGGTAGATCTTATAGCCAGTGGCCAGGTCCTGAATAAAACCATATCCTTTTCCTCTGTTCAGGTGTACCAGCCGCCCGTATGATCGTGGGACAGGCATGGCGGCCTCTCCTTCCTTATGTAGCAGTGCCTATACCTCCCGCTCTCTGGCCTTTTTCTTTGCAATTATCTCTGCCACCCAAGCGGAGGGTCCGGTGTAGGCCGCAGAGTCCGGTGGGCGGGCCGCGGACGAGGTCATGGGCGAGGCAGAAGCGGCCGCAAGCTCCGGTGTCGTATAGGCCGCAGCCGGCTTTGGCAGCGATGTCGGTGCGGCCGCAGGGGAGGCCGCAGCTGGAACCAAGGTCTCCACGGGCGGGGCCACAGATGAGGCAGCGGTTGCACTCTCTGGTAATGCAGATATTGCAACCGTAAGTCCGGTTTCAGTTGAGGCCGGGAGCGCGGCCAATACAGCAGCCGTCGGCTTGGCAGGGGTCACACCGTCATCCAGAACAGCCGGTTTCCTAGTGCGAGGTGTCGGGTGAGGAGGCTGAGGGCCAGTGTCGGGCCCCCGTGGTTTGTCCAATAGCATAGGAATAGAGTTGGACTGGGGTGCTGCTGGCGGGACCATGGGCACGCTTACCTTCACAGCCGCCGCTGTTCTCTGCAGACTTTCCCATCGCTCCATTCTTAACCATTGGTCTTCGCCCCACCGTCTGACAGGGCCGGCCTCCAGGCCCGACAGCTCCGCAGGGAAACTCCCTGAGCAAGTTTTCAAATCCTGGCGCCACCGCCACTCCTGGTGTCCGATGCCCCGACAGCCACAACGTCTCATGCCGCCCAAGGTCCAGTAGCTAAGTGGCGCTTGGCAGCCACAGCAGGTCTCTTCACCCGGGCCACTCCCGTTCTTTGGGGGGGTGTGGCAGTGGGCCTCTCCACCCATCCTCCAGTGTCCAGTATAAGGGAACAGTTTTCATCCAGCAAACACCACTCCCTCCAGGGGCGGATCTTAAAAAGCCCGAGTCATCCAGAACAAACAGCAGTGTCTGTGCCTGTTGCTCTGGGCACCAAATCACCACAGTCATTTTTAGCAGACAGTAATCCACAGTCCAGTTTTCCAAATTGTAATCGATAGGAAACAAAACAAAGCAGTACTTCACCCCACACAGCTTGGGGCCTTTGCTACTGGGTAGCAGGCCTGCCGCTGAAGATGTTGTATTGGCGGCGTTGGATCCTGCCGACTACGCCAAATGTAGGGGACCGGTGGCAGGCTGTGGCGGAGGGTAGCGTGCTGTGGTATTTAGGAGGTGTGGCTGGTAGGTGGCGGAGGTGTGCTGTACTCACAGGAATGGGGGGGTGACCCGCTTCTTGGCGTCGACAGGCACGAGACAGAGACAGGAGATGTATTCAACAGATTTTTCTATTATTGGCCGCCCATATGACAACAAGCACAATGCATGACAAATATTGCACACTGTTCTCCTCTTGCAGTACCTTCACTTATTTACTTCTTAAGCAAGCGTACTTCGTGGCTCTATCCACCATGGCTGCCCTAGGCTAATCCACCACGGCGTTTCACCTTACAAAGTCCACTATACACCAGGTCCTCACAGGCCGTATCTACCTGTGACCAGTGTCCTGTAGGGTCACCCCCCACGTGACCGTTTCTACTGTCAAGACTCTCTGAGGGGTCCCCTCTGTGTAACAGTCTCTCTTTCCTTGTGAGCTCCCCTGGCTGACTGAAGCTTACCTCAGTATTTATTCAGCCAGTCCAGGTAGCCCCACCCTCTGTCACCTGACAGTCACTTTCGCCCAATCAGAGTCACCTTGACCTCTGGCAGTTATGTAACCGTCATATGACAGTTACATAACCATTGCTGCCAAATGACACCTACCGTCAATCACTCTGTCTCCTATTACAGACAGAACCGTACCCAGCTCAACCTCCTCACATACTTCCAGTTCAAAGAGCCTGAAAGGCCCGGTACCGAGTACCCCCTGGCCCAGCTTGGGCGCTCCAACTGCTCGGGTGATCTCCAAGTATTTGGATGTGCTCGGAGATTTAGTTGCTGTTGCCTTAGCTGCATGATTTGCGGCTACTAGACAGCCTGAATACATGAGGGGATTTCCTAATAAACAGGCATTCCACACATGTATTCAGGCTGTCTAGCAGCCGCAAATCATGCAGCTACGGCGACAGAAACTAAATTTCCAAGCACATCTAAATACTCGGAGATCACCCGAGCATGCTCGGGAAATCTTGAGTAACGAGTATACTCGCTCATCACTAATAGGTAACTGTTACCTTGCTAGCTGAAGTGTTGTTTTATACAAGAATAGCATAGATGTATAGGAAACTGTTATCTTACTAGCAGAAAGGCATTAAAAAACAGGAATAGCAGAGAAGTTTAGGGAACTGTCTTGCTAGCTGAGGTGTGACTACACACAGGAATAGAAGAGATGTATAGGAAACTGGTACCTTGCTAGAATCATAGAATCATAGAATCATAGAATCGTAGAGTTGGAAGGGACCTCCTGGGCCATCTGGTCCAACCCCCTGCTCAAAGCAGGATTCGCTAAATCATCCCAGTCAGATGTCTGTCCAGCCTCTGTTTGAAGACTTCCATTGACGGAGAACTCACCACTTCTCGTGGCAGCCTGTTCCACTCATTGATCACTCTAACTGTCAAAAAGTTTTTTCTAATATCTAATCTGTGTCTCCTCCCATTCAGTTTCATCCCATTGCTTCTAGTCTTTCCTTGTGCAAATGAGAATAAAGTTGATCCTTCTACAATGTGACAGCCCTTTAGATATTTGTAGACAGCAATTAAGTCTCCTCTCAGTCTTCTCTTTTGCAAACTAAACATTCCCAAATCCTGCAACCTTTCCTCATAAGACAGGGTTTGCAGACCGGTCACCATTCTGGTCGCTCTTTTCTGAACTTGCTCCAGTTTGTTGATGTCTTTTTTAAAATGTGGTGCCCAAAACTGGACACAATATTCCAGATGAGGTCTGACCAAAGAGGAGTAGAGGGAAATAATGACTTCACGTGATCTAGACTGTATGCTTCTGTTAATACATCCTAGAACTGCATTTGCCTTTTTTGCTGCTGCATCACACTGTTGACTCATATTCAGTCTGTGATCTATTAGTATACCCAAGTCTTTTTCACATGTGCAGTCACTTAGCCCTATTCCTCCCATTCTATATATGCTTTTTTCATTTTTATTGCCCAGATGTAGTACTTTGCATTTCTCCCTGTTAAAAACCATTCTGTTAGTTACTGCCCACTTCTCCAGTTTATTTAAATCTTTTTGAATCCTCTCTCTCTCTTCTCTAGTATTAGCTATCCCTCCTAGCTTTGTGTCATCAGCAAATTTAATCAGTTTGCCCTCAATTCCTTCATCTAAATCGTGTCCTGTGTTTAAATGCTAGCAGAAGGGCATTTAAACACAGGAACAAAAGAGAGAAATGTGCAATATGGCATATTGCTGCAGTTATATGCTTACACACATGAACAGAAAGAGTCGTACATGTGCTATAGCACAAGGATAGCATAAAGTAATAAATTATCAGGTACCTTGATAGCAGAGATGTGTTAGTAAATGAGTAACTTGATACAGCAGAGCAGAGAAGGCAATAGCATCAGGATTAGCTGGGCTACGCTTGGATGTAGTAGTTGGTTGCAGAATTTCCATTATGAGGATCTGGGAAGGTAATTAGACAACTGCTTACAGCACAATCAAGTGTTAGATCAGGTTAACTGGTGGAAAATCACATGGTTACAGGATGCTTTACTTCCTGAATACTCACAAGGCACATAGCTGCCTGAGCCAGCCTTAAAAGGACTTGATTTATGATGTCAGAGGTGTTTGCCATGTTACCACAGAAACCCAATGTGAACTAGCGCAGATGGAGCCAGCCGTAAGGAAAGGACTAGAGCCAGGATAGGTAATTAACAGTTTTTAATATTATTACTATTGCATAAAAATACTGAAATTACTTTTATTCTTAATGTGATTTTTAAATAATAATAATAACAATAATAACAATAATAATAATAATAATAATAATAATAATAATAATAATAATAATAATAAAAGCTTATTTATTATAGATGAGTGAATCTTTTTAAATTAGAATTTCTGGATTTGCCAATTTTTCCCCGGTAATACTCCAATTTTTCTAGTTGCCCTGAAAACATGTATGATATTATTCTATTATCCTCTTTCACACACTATCTGTTCTGTTATCCTGAGTGTTTTTTACTTTCCCTCATTACCTTTATGGCTAAACTGTGAGCTGTGACGTTCTCTCACTATCCAGATTCACCAAAAAGTGGCTGCTGCATTTCCTGCCTTGGCTTTTAAATAGGTAATAATGGCCCCAACTGATTGGCTATGCTATGCCATGTGATGTGATAGCTGCATATATTATGGAGAAAACTGCACAAGGTCTAGTGATCATTCACTGGCTAATGCAAACTTCTGCAATGTGTCAAATAGCAGCAGCCATTTCAGGAAATTTGCACAAAGCGTATTGCAAATTCGCTCAAATTTGTTGCGTTCAGCAAATTCCTAAAAATTCCAAACAAATTCGATTCATGTTGAATCATCCACCTCTAATAGTTGTACATTACGTCAATCTTTTTATTTCAGTATTTTTTTTTTTTTTACCATTGAGCTCAAAATGACTTTGCAGCATTGAAAATTACACATAAAATGCATCAAAAACACTTTGAAAATGCTTAAATAATGCACATAATTTCTACTGTGTATTTCTGTATTTTTTCTCTGAAATGATCTGTGGCGCCCCCAGGGGTATGATCGCCACACTAGCTTTGCCTTCCTCCAGGGGAGGGTAATGCCAGGCTTGGAAGCAGTGATGGGCCTCTCCAGCAGTTAACCTAATGCATGCAACACAGTTCCACTCTGGGCAAGCAGGGTTAACTCTGAACCAGGATTCTGGAGAGGAGTGTCCTCTGAGGGCCAGGAGGAAGAAGGATCAGATAGTCTGCGGAGGGTGAAGTGTGCAGACGGGAGGTGCGAAGCTGAGAGGTTGAGCTGCAGAAGGCGAGCTCCCTCAGCTTGAGAGCGCACAGAACTGGAGCCTGGTCTCCACGGTGGTACGGATACTGACGGTCCTACCACAGATACCAGAGGAGTAGGAGGCTGTAAATGCCCTGCTCTCACCAAAGACTTGGGACACAACAGCAATTGATTAGAGAGCCAGGACTCAGGAGAGGAGTCCCCGAGAGAGGCTACAGCTGTCTGTCATACAAGTAAAGTTCTAGGAACATCTGAAGAGAGGCATTTCAGAGTAACTAAGTACTGGAGTGCTTCACACTACAAAGCGCTAGGAAGGAGACTGCACAGCCCTTCTGCTGAGAGAGAATCCTGATCTGCTTCCAGGCTAACCTGCTCCAATACCATCTGTGATCAGGACTCTGGACTGCATATACTCAGTAAAGCTACAGAAATTACAACCGCTGTGTCTTGTCTGTTCCCTACGCTTTCGGCACTGCTACATCCCCGTGCCAGCTACATCTACACTGCCCTGGGACTACAGCTCCACCTGTGGGGAGCTTTACCATCTAAGCTGCACACACCATCAGTCCCAGTGGATCTGTATGCAGCGTTGGCCTAACACCATATTTGCCAAACACCACCAGTGGCGTCACGAACTATCCTACCATTTAACTACATCTCCCCATTGCTTGGGCGCCCAGGGCCACGGACCAGGTCACCGCTGCTGTGACACATCCCCCTGACACCGGCCCGGTACCGAGTACCCCACAGCCCTGGGAGGGCGACCCAGATCCGTATTTCTTGCTCCATTAATGGCAAATCTAGGATATTTCTAGAATTGCAAAATTTAAAAAAAAATACATAAAACTAAAAGAAACAAACAAAAAAATGTAATTAAGTTGAATAATTCTTTAAATTATATTTTTGGACATTTTACATTACTTTTTTTTTAACTGTTTGCTCTTTTCTATGCAAATTCGCCATCGTTATTTTTGGAGATTTCTGAACATGAATGGTGGTGATTGCAGGATAAACATGCTTTCAATCAGCCATTATCGGTTTAAATAAACCAGATCTGGGAACGCATCCCCTCCTTTGGAAGGACCGGCCGGCATATGCGACAATATCAGTTTCATTGGACCCAGATCCATTCTTGATATCTCGTTGGGTCCGGCTTGCACCATTTCATCTATCATGGGATCTATGAGTCGGTAATAGCACCAGGCTTTCAATTCAGGAAAGCCTGCAAGCTCCAGCTGTCAAAAAGCCAGCCAGCTGTGATTGATTAATAGGGGAATGCATCTGATTGTGCTGCGGAAAAAAACAAAATTGCAGTTGCTTAATATGTGCCTGTCAGCAAAAGTCTCTCTAATGCCAACCGGTATGGAAGAGCCATCTGTTCTGGTGTATTACAAATACTTTATCAAAATAGTTATGACATGTTTTGTGTGAAGGATCATATCTTATCCTTTCCAATAGATTAATGTTTTATAAGGTGGCTGGGAAGCTTAGTGCAGTGTGAGAATAAACTTTCTGATCCATCTCAGTCACATGCAAGTGACGTGACTTTCATGACGGATCCATTTCTTAACCGTCGGAGAAAGGCAATGCGGCAACCGAAGAAGCGGCAGGGGAGATTAATGCAGGGAGAAAGTCTTCAAAGGGTTAAGTCCGCCTTCATACACAATTCTTTCTAGCATTGTAAACCGGCCATGATGAGAATCGAATGTTCCCATTATATTTTGGTTATGGGCGTTTTGAAGACTTTTAGGTTTTGCTACATTTTGTTCAAGTTTTATTTTTTATTTTTTTATAAAACTTGTAAAATGTTGCTTATGACAAAAGTGGCAACTCTCAAAAAATCACCAAAACACTATAAAAAAACAAAAAAGAAAAATTTTATATAAACATTTGATTCTAATGATGGCGGTCTATTGTTTGTTGGCCTATTGTTTGCCTAGAAGGAAGCCAATAAAAAAAGGACCTGAAAAAGCCATCGAAACGCCACAAACCAATGTATGTTTTATTTTGCGTTTCATATTTCATCATCGAATTTAATATTAGAAAATGAAAAACACCACAAAAAGCATAAGGAAAAGTTTGTGAGGGAGTCCTAAAGGGGTTTACCCCAAAATGACATTCATAACGTGAAAAATCTCTGAATACTGGAGGTCTACAGGAGATCCTATGAATGGACCTCATTGATGGACAACCTATTCTTAAAAGCAGTGGTCTAGTGCAGAAAATCTATAAGTGCACGCTCACCTCCGAACAGCTGATTGACTGCAGACATAATAATGTCGCATGAAGTCTAGGACAGACGGAAAGGAGATCGAAGGAGCGGTGGCTGTCTGGGAGGTAAGCATGCTCTTTATCCTCTGCACCAGATGACAACTTTTAAGCTAAGGGGTTGTCCAGAATAGGACAATTCCTTTAATATAATGATCGTCCACAGACCATCATTCCTCTTCACTAGATCATCTTGTCTGGAGTAGGTTGATTTAAGTGATGGTCAACTATTTTGGTAGCTGCTCTATTCAAAGTCTTTCTGGTTGATGGAAACCGCTAAGAGGTCAAAGTTCTCCTCGTTGTGGTTGTACATTAAGACAGCATAAGAAGACCAAGAATTCAACTGTATTTCACTATGAGAAAAGTGTCACACGGCCGTATAATTCGGCCTGGCTGGTGGCTCTCCAGACCCAAGCGTGACCACTCCATAGAATTACATGCTGTCATGCTCCTGTGGGGAGAACTGATGGACAGTACCAAGCACTGCGCTGCGATCTTCGTCAACGTTATATGGACATCTGACTCTCCCGTGTCAATAAATTTACATACTGTATGCATGCTCCCCAACATTATGGTTTTACAGTATAGGATAACTAGTGACATTTGTACCTCAGCTCTGCAGATCACTCGCAACTTGTGATGAAAGATGTCTAGTATCCTTGGTTGCCAGCTAGTCTCCGATCTAGTCACTTTTTTATGACATTAATTATATGTATTTTTAAAACATTTAAGTTATGTATGCACAAAGACTTTAGAGTAGTTTTTGGAGTGAATCTGCTTAAAAAAATCACTTAAAAAAATTCCGTAAGACTCTTCCTATACATTTCTACTGTAATCCCAGTTTGGTGTTTAGATTTTTTATGATTTTGTTCGTTTTTTCCCAATTCAGGTGTTGAAAAATGCCTTGTAGGACAAGACGGCAGACACTCCGAGCAAGGCACTGTCCAACCAAAATGCAGGAGAAAAAGTCTTCCAAATCACTTTTAAAAAAATCTTCAAAACGTCTTCAGGAGACTTCTCCAAAATTCCCCATTGAAGGAGCTTTTCCTCAAGTGGTTGCCTCAAAAAAGACTTCAAGTGCACATAGCCTTACCGTGTAAAGAACTAATTTAGCAATTTTAAAGTACCTGTCATTACAATTCTGAGTATTTTTTAAGGAGTTTTTTTAATATTACTATATAACTTTTTAATTTTGACCTGGGGCCCTTGTTATGCACTAGTATGCTATGGCAATCAATCATCATCCTTCAATCCTGTTGCCGGATTGAATATGAGCAAAGGAAGCTATGGTCAGTTGCAGAGGGAAGCCATGGTCAGCTGCAGAGGGAAGCCATGGTCAGCTGCAGAGGGAAGTCATGGTCGGCTGCAGAGGGAAGCCATGGTCGGCTGTAGAGGGTATCCATGGTTGGCTGCAGAGGGAAGCCATGGTTGGCTGTAGAGGGTATCCATGGTCGGTTGTAGAGGGAAGCCATGGTTGGCTGCAGAGGGAAGCCATGGTCGGTTGCAGAGGGAAGCCATGATCGGTTGTAGAGGGAAGCCATGGTCGGCTGCAGAGGGAAGCCATGGTCGGCTGCTGAGGGAAGCCATGGTCGGCTGCAGAGGGAAGCCATGGTCGGTTGCAGAGGGTAGCCATGGTTGGATGCAGAGGGTAGCCATGGTCGGCTGCAGAGGGAAGCCATGGTCGGTTGCAGAGGGTAGCCATGGTCGGTTGCATGGGGTAGTCATGGTCGGTTGCAGAGGGTAGCCATGGTCGGTTGCAGAGAGAAGCCATAGTCGGTTGTAGAGGGAAGCCACTGTTAACTGCTATTCATCAACATCATTCTTTGCTCTACACACAAATGGCATCAAGTTGTTGTGAAGCCCGATTTAGCATTTTCACCCAGGAGCCTCAAGTTACACTTTTTCCTTAATCACTTGCTGTGACTTAATAAGCATACGTTTGGCACTTTTTGATGAGAGATGAGAAAAACACCCAAAAGTCAAAAGAATCAGCCAACAGATTCCAGTTCACCTAAATGAACTTTGACCAAGTTGAAAGTGTCCCAATTGTCGTTAATTATGCTTTGGGGTCTGGAAAAAAATGGACGAGGAATTTTTTAGATGCGTCTTCAGCTCCCTGAACCTCTACATGGGTCTCCAGTTAATCTGGCAGTAAAATCAGTGATTGGCCTCACTGTAGGACGAACAGCGTTGACATCAAAGACATGTGACAAAGTGATGTCAATCACTGGCCTCAGCGCATGAGAAACTAGAACAGAGGATGGAGGAGCTGTGGATTAGGCGTCATAGTATGTCAGTTGAGGGCCTAGGTTAAGGTGAGTATAATATATTTAAATTATTTTAACCCATTTTCAGCCTTCAAAGAACCCAACAAAATGGTGACTATATGAATCAATTAATTAAAATGTTGGTTTCCCAAGAATCCAAAATTTGGGTAAAATTTGCTCAACTGTTGTCTGGTAATGCGCTTCATTATAATTAAAATGAAGGAAACAGTATAGCAATACCAGACATTGTCCATAATAGTCTCGGGAAAAAATACCTTTTTTATATTTTGGACAACTTTAAAGAGGTCGTTGACTTCACAGTATTTTTGAAGGCTCAAAATGGGATAAAAGAATGAAAGGAGTAATACTCACTGCACCCACCTGAGGCAGTCTGATCACCCTACACCAGCTGTAGAGGGTCAGCACTTCAGCTAGTGATATATAAAGTATTGAGATGATTAAATCTTTTTGAAATTACAATTTGGCAACTTTTCCCAAAAATTTGACCCATGGCAACTTAATTTACTACGAATTGCAAGTACTTCAGTTGCCCTGAAAAGACATCTAAGATTCTGAGATCTTCTAAGACTTTATTCAATCCTTGTGAAGCTCTTTAACGTAAACACAAACTTAGTTATGTCAAAGTGGCCTCTACACATATGGGTATGGGTAATTGTTTTATGGTTTTTCTTCTCCCTAATGCTAAGCTGTGAGCTCTAACATCATCTCACTATCCAGATTCACCCCAAAGTGGCTGCTGCATTCTCTGCCTCAGCTTTTATATAGGCTATGAGAGTCTCTCCTGATTGGGTGTGCTATATCATGTGATGTGATAGCTGCAAGGCTTTATGGAAAAGCTGAGGTCGCTTGAGCCTCGTCTGGCTGTTGTAAACTTCTGCATTGTGTAAAATAGAGGTGACAAGTTTTGTAGAATCAAATTGTAAGATGTATTTACTTGGAATTTCAATTTGTATAAAATCGATTCACTCATCTAAAATGAATTACTGTATAATCGAATTTTTGAATACAAACAAAAATATTTACGTATCTTTTTATAAGTTTTTTCACATTAATCTGTTGTTCGACCAAGTTATTTCCTTTTTTGATTTTTTTAGTGACTTCCTTTACTAAGAAGAAAAATAGACTTTAAGACACGAAGTTGTGCTAAGCTATTAAGTCCACATGCAGTCAACCCAGGTATTAGATTAAAAGCGAACGTCTGCGGCTCAGATGGGCTCAGGAGTCTGATAAATTTGTGACATGACAGACACATTAAAGTTATTAAGAAGATGAGCAGTTCTATTCTATTCCGCACCTCGGAAGTGAATTATTTTTCTCAGCGGTAAGCCTTAGAGCCGGCTGGAGGTCACCATTGGTGGAGAAGGATCATGGCTTCTATAAATATTATAGCTAAAGGATGAGAGTGTACACTGGCACGCTGTCAGTCAGAAGGATTGGAGGTTATGCTAATTGTCATCTTTTAAGAGACAGATGGGAATGTTTGTCCTCTTTATGAGTTAAGGGAGGGCAATGGCGGACCTTTGGGTATTGGATGAAGAAAGTTTTACCGTGTGCAGATGTTTTTTTTTATATATATATTTTTTCTGCTGTCAGTGCAAATTATGACCACAGAAGAAGTTCCAGAAGAATCCCAGTCTACTTTTCTTCTACTCATCATACGATTGGCTAAGGAGCTACACACTGATAAAAGGGTAGGAGGCCTTCTTTTCTCATTATTTTTCCTGGAAAATGTTGCATTCCCTAGTGGACAATTAGAAAAAGAAGGCCCATGGTTTTGTTTTAGTATGGCTTCTCAATTTTCTTTTCCAAATGATGCCAGAATATGGTGAAGCCTAAACCTCACCACTGGTTGCAGTTCATGTTGATCTATTTTTTCCTTTTTCCTGGGCTTTTCAGTTTGATTCATTGAGTCTGTGCTTTGTGGTCAGCTCCTCTGTCTGCCGAGCTACAACAGATTCACCTTATCTCCTGGTGTTTAGTTTCTGTTATCCTTGCTTCAGTCTTTTTAGGGTATCAGGTGTTTTCATTTACTCATTTGTCTGCCCTATCACCTTTCGGGTGCAACTTTATATACTTTCTCCCTGCTGGTATTTCCTGCTGGTGATAGTGTTCTTTGAATGGCCAGCCATACTGCTGTAGTTTAAGTCAGTGGAAGACCAGCTAGGGTTCATCTCTCTGCTGCTTATGTTCTTTATTCTGCACTTATCTTCTGTTTCTTTTTAGGAAGTAGATGGCATATTCTCTAACAGTACTTAGTTAATCCTTTATTTTGTATGCATGGTTTGTTTTACTCTGAGATCTCTTTCTATTTCAGCACACATTCCCTTCTGTAGGTAATTTGCACTCTGCTCTGCCTTCTGCTTCTTTAGCAGGAATGTGAAGTGCTTGATGGCCTTTCAGGCAGCATAGATCCGAGTTACCATTGTCTAGTGTGCTGTTAGGGCTGTCCCAGCTCATGCAGGAACCATTAGGGACTGCGGGGTCATGATATCTAGTCTGTACAGGAACCGATAGGGTCAATAGCAGTTTTAGTGTGTTACCTATGATATGCTATCATAACAGCACTGCTTTATAGGACAGGCATGGCCCACTATATTTATTTCAATGAGGATGAACATTGATCTATTCAAATCCTGAGGTAGCCCAGTAGTGTATATAGATATTTTTATTATATTCCATAGACATTGAATTGATCAGCATCGTGCATGTGGAACCATCGTTGTATTCCAACTGTATTCGACCATTCTGGTGATCATTATGGATTCTAGTGGTCATCTCTTCTCTGGCTGGGTGATATCTTGTAATAAACAAAATACACCTTTAGCAACCTCCCTATCTTGTGTCTTAAAGGGGAAGTTCAGTATTCAGACAAGCTCTTCTCCATCACTATATTTCTCCTATGCCAAATAATAAGAGCTATACTCACCTCCGATGCGGGTGTTGTTGCAGTGATGGCTGTGCCTAGTCTCCTGGGCCTCTCATGACATTGTTATGTCACATGAGCCCTGCAGCCAATCAGTCGCTGATTCATTCTCTCTTTCTCCGGACGAAGCTGACACTTAGATGAAGTGAAATCTGCCACTGTTCTCTGACATCCTCCGAACGCCAGTTTTGTCTAAATTAGGTGAGAGTGAAGCGGCCGCTGATTGACTGCAAGGTTCACATGACATAACAATGTCACATGAGCTCCGGAACACAGGCGTCGACATTACTAGTATGGCGTCTTCACCGGAGGTGAGTTTAGGTTGTTATTTTTTTTTATGTGGGGCGAATACAGGGATTGAGAAAGGGTTGTCTGAATAGTGGACAGTCACTTTAAAGGGAACCTGTCAGCAGGATTTCACCTTCCAAACTATGTGTATGTGCATGTTGTTCTTTCCAAAGACAATTCCAGTAATACCTTTACTTGGCCTCCATTAGAGAAATTAGCATTTGAATTGATGTGTAAATGACTATGGTAGATCTGAGGCCTCTGTCACCCCAGCTCTATTCCCCATCCAGCACCGTCTTCTCCTGCTTGACTAACAAACAGCTTTTATACTGTGTGACTTTAGGCAAAGGAGTACTAGGAGGAGCTTGTGCTCTGCACGGAATAGAGCTGGAGTGACAGAGGCTTCAGATCTACAAATAGCTCTTCAGCCTGATTTCCATATCAGTTCAAACACTTATTTCTCAGTAACAGAAGAATGGACTGGTTACATTAAAAAAACAAAGAATAACAGTTAAAAATTGCACCTATCTTTATCTTGTTTTTTTTATTATTATTATTTTACTCTAATTACTGCATAAATACTAATTAGTTCTCCATCAAGCTGCCATAGATTTAAGTAAAACTGGAGCTGCCCACATTCACCACTATGGGGGACAAATTTTTACAAAGCTCCGCCTTGTTTAAATTTTACTAGATAGTATGTTAAAATGACACAAGGAAAACTACACAAGCAGCAAAGAAACTGCAGAAAGTCCAAAATAATCATCAATTTTCATTACCTTTGCTGAATAAGATGGATAATAAAACACAAATGCAATATCAATAGAAACCACAATACTATAAAAAAAGACTTTACGACTTCTTGAAATAAATCCGTCATGATCTCTTCGCACAATGTTCTCGACTGGGTGGAATCTTCCTTCGTTTTTAACGTTTTCATTTTATTTATTTTATTACTTTTTATCTCGACGTCTTGTTTTTGTACAAAAAGACTTTCAAAAAGTTTAATCATAACTTTAAAGATAAAATATGTAAAAGATTGTAAACCCCGGGCATCTAATAGCTCAGCGGAAAAACCTCACCATGTTTGTTGGAGGATTAGAATTGATTGATGTTTACTGTGTGTCTGTTCCCGTAAAGTTTTTTTTTTGTTGATATAGTGACACCTAGCTCATAAAACTCTCAGAACATTTTATACCTTCTGATTCGGCAGTAATGACGGCAAAGAGGGCAAAATGTTATATTCCAGAAGTTAAATTGTTCTTACCTTAGGTACTGGCATATGAATTTATGACCGATGCTACATTTTAAAGTGACCATCCTTTGATAAATAATCTCCCAAATATGCCTTGAATGGGGGGATCTGAGACATTTGCAATATCATGTCTTACAAAATCCAGGAAACACATGCTTTCGTAAAGTGGTTGCCCACTTCTTTGACATTAATGTCCAATCCTTAGGATAGCAATATATTGTATTTGTAGAGGGATATGGCAATCCGTGGCTATGAGATGAAGCGCTCGACTAGCGGTCCAACCCATATGATTAGCAAGGAAGAAACTTGGCGCTCAGTTTATAGTGAATAGAATCAAAATTCTTTAATGGCAATCCAAATTATTTAACATTTCGGTCTTTGGTACTGGACTTTCATCAGAAACTGATTGCCGTATGCTTTTCATTCACTACAAAATGGGTTCCGTGTTTCTTCCTTGCTATCCTTAGGATAGGTCATCGGTGTCTGATCGGTGGCGTTGCCGCACAGCACAGCTCTGTCGATGTAAAAGTGTCTGCTGCCGGTTGCTGCACATCTTCCTCCCATTGATTTGAATAAGGGGCAGATGTGCATTACCCGGTCGCGCCCACTATGCGGCTGACGGAGTTGCACAATGCAATTCCGTAGCTGAGCAGTTCTGACTGCCACGAAGGAGCTTGGTGGGGGTGCCGAGGGTCGCACTCCCACCGATCAGACATTGATGACACATCCTAAGGATTGGCCATCACTGTTAAAGTCATGGACAACCCCTAGGGAATCTGTCACCTATTTTTAGCCCTATGAGCTGCTGCCAACGGGGGCTTTATCTACAGCATTCCATAATGCATTCTAGAGATGACGTCCTCTTCTTTGCTTCCCGTCGTGGCTCCTGTGCAGGCGCACAGCTCTGTCTTGTTGAGGGCAGAGAACTGCAGTGCGCAGGCGCCGGAAGAGGTCCAGCGCCTGCGCACTGCAGTACTCTGCTCTGCCCTCAACAGGGCAGAGCAGTGCGCCTGCACAGGAGCCGCGATGGGAAGCAAAGAAGAGGACGTCATCTCTAGAAGATGGGAGGCGCCGGACCGGACCGCGACACCCATCGGACCAAAACCGGACCCGGACCGCCCCTGGGTGAGTATAATATAACTCGTTTTTCTTCTCTTTCAGGTTACATCGGGGGCTTATCTACAGCATTATAGAATGCTGTAGATAAGCCCCCGATGGTGATGGCAGCAGCTCATAGGGCTAAAAATAGGTGACAGATTCCCTTTAAAGTACGAAACGTTGGGTTGCAAGTGGGTGGATGCAATTTACACATGATATCTACATTGTTGGGTATATTATTAATGTACAAAAACTGGAAAACGGAATGAGTATTCAGTTTTTTCTCCTTATTTTGCTTTCCTGATATCTGCACCTGCTACTTTATCAGTCTGCCAAATTATTAATCTGACTTTGTATCAATGATTAAGGCAAATAATTGAATGGAAGTTGTCAGCAACATCGTTAGGCAACCAGTTGAGATAAACTAATTTTTTGAAATTCAAATTTGCATTGATTGGCGTGGATCAAAAGCACTCCGAGGACTCAAATTGCTCTGAAAAGATGTGCATGGCAATATTCTTCTCTCTCGCACACTAATCTTCTTTATTTCTGTGCTGTCACACACTACATATATTGTTTAGTCAGTGCTATTTCCATGACAAATCTGTGACGTCCTATTACTATCCAGATTCACCCTAAAGTGGCTGCTGCATTCCCTGCTTTTGCTTTTATACAAGTTGTTATAGCACCTTCTGACAGGCTGTGCTATAGCATGTGATGTGAGAGCTGAAAGGCAAATTTGGCCACAGCCAAGGAGATGTAGACCTTCTATGTCCTTCGATCAGTTTTATGCTGGGGTAAAATATTCGATGAATCGGTCCCAAAGTCATTTAAAAAGCTTTCTGTATCTGAATGCAAAACTCCCCTTTAAAGTTGATCACAATAATATTGAATGGATTGATATTCAGTTGCATCAGGAAATGCCGCCTTCAGGGAATGCCAATGAATGAGAATGGAATTCCGCACTCGGAATAAGTCTATGAACAAGCTAAGCGCAGCCTTCTCATTCTCCAGATTACAATACTCCACGATCTTCTCAGATAAAAGCCCGAGATGTATTTTGTCAGTTTTCTCACTAGCGCAATTACGAATCCATCGTTGCAGATATCCAGCTGGAATTGCTTGCATCGTTCCTGCGGGGGAATAAAAGGCAAAGGGGATTACACTTATCGACACAAAGCGTTTTGGTTTACAGAGATAAAAAAATGAAGAAAAAAAAATAAATCCTCGAAATAAGTGGCCCGTTCTTCAAGATCCGGCATAAAAAGTACATTAAAAAACATTCAATCACTATAAGCAGACGATAAACAATGCCCCCGAGCCATTAGAGGACCGCAATGATGATTGTCCACCTGTTGCTGCGGAAGAACAATTGATTTTCATTTTTTTTTTACATTTTTGCTTTGCATTTTGTATTCAGTTTGATTTACACGGGCGATATAAAATGATTAAACATAAAGAAGATATTAAAAGCGGCAGAAACAAACATTTTACAGTGTTGTTAACTGAGTCACCTTGTAATCTCCATTGTCTAGAAATATACCTAATAAAAACCCTGTTGTCAAAAATGCCACGACCTCCAATGCCCGGTTTGGGGTTACAGCTGCTATTTTTTATGTGGCTCTTGGTCAGAAAACAGCAGCAGCGCAAAAACTGTGCATAACGGCGACACAGCAGAGCTGATTTGTCGTTAAAGGTTTTTTTTTTACTCTGCTGCCTTAGTTCATAAAAACGTAAGCACATTGTGATTTTACGACAAGTTGTGCAAAAAAGTCAAAACGTGTCTTTATACTTGGGTAACACTTGACTCATTTTCCTTGTCTTTATCTATAATTTAAAAAAAAGTCCTGAAATCCTGCAGTTTTCACAATGAGGCTCATTTTTTGGCTGACACTTCCTGTTCTGTAGAGATCACTTCTCAGCAGTCATCATCACAGGATTACAATGAAATCTGTTGCAATGGGATCACATTTTCTCAATTCTGGGGGATATTTGATTTGCATCGGATAAACTAGAATAAACAAATATGCTAGGATTGGGCCAAAAGATAATGTATTTCATCTTCTTTTCCAACCTTCTGTCTTGTGCCTTCTTTTTTCTATCTTCTGTCTTTTTTTGACCTCCATCTTCCATGTTCAATCTTCCGTCTATCTTTAAACTTTTTCTTATTTTTTTTTCTATATTCTATCGTCTTCGTTCTTCTATCTTGTCTTCTATTTTGTGTCTTTTGTGATCCATCTTGTTTTCCATCTTTTGGCTTCATTCTTCTTTTTTCTATCTTATGTCGTTTTCTAACCTCTGTCTTCCAACTTCTATTTTCTGTATTCTATTTTCTTTCTTCCGTCTTCTATCTTCCATCTTCTAATTTCTATCCGCCATTTTCTTCCATCTTTCATCTTCTATCTTCCATATTCATCCATGATCCATTTTCTATCTTCCATCTTCTTCTGCCATCTTCCCACTTCTTCTATCTCTTATCTTCTACATTCCTTATTTCGATATTTCCATTCAATATTTTTATGGTCCAAACAATGTGGAGGCTAGTGAACACAAGATCAGGCCAGGAGGGAGATAGAAGAAACAAGAAAAAAGACAGAAGATAGGAGGGTTGACTGGAGTATAAGCGGCAGTGGGTCAGGTACAGGGAGGACAAAGGAGAGGTGAAGACAGAAGATAGGAAGGTTGACTGTAGGATCAACGGCAATGGGTCAGGTACAGGGAGGACAAAGGAGAGGTGGAGACAGAAGATAGGAGGGTTGACTGGAGGATCAACGGCAGTGGATCGAGTACAGCGAGGAAAAAGGAGAGGTGGAGACAGAAGATAGGAGGGTTGACTGTAGGATCAACGGCAGTGGGTCAGGTACAGGGAGGACAAAGGAGAGGTGGAGACAGAAGATAGGAGGGTTGACTACTGGAGGATCGATGGCAGTGGGTCAGGTACAGGGAGGACAAAGGAGAGGTGAAGACAGAAGATAGGAGGGTTGACTGGAGGATCGACGGCAGTGGATCGAGTACAGCGAGGAAAAAGGAGAGGTGGAGACAGAAGATAGGAGGGTTGACTACTGGAGGATCGATGGCAGTGGGTCAGGTACCGGGAGGACAAAGGAGAGGTGAAGACAGAAGATAGGAGGGTTGATTGGAGGATCGGTGGCAGTGGATCGAGTACAGGGAGGACAAAGGAGAGGTGGAGACAGAAGATAGGAGGGTTGACTACTGGAGGATCGATGGCAGTGGGTCAGGTCCCGGGAGGACAAAGGAGAGGTGAAGACAGAAGATAGGAGGGTTGATTGGAGGATCGGTGGCAGTGGGTCAGGTACAGGGAGGAAAAAGGAGAAGTGAAGACAGAAGATAGGAGGGTTGATTGGAGGATCGGTGGCAGTGGATCGAGTACAGGGAGGACAAAGGAGAGGTGGAGACAGAAGATAGGAGGGTTGACTACTGGAGGATCGATGGCAGTGGGTCAGGTACCGGGAGGACAAAGGAGAGGTGAAGACAGAAGATAGGAGGGTTGATTGGAGGATCGGTGGCAGTGGGTCAGGTACAGGGAGGAAAAAGGAGAAGTGAAGACAGAAGATAGGAGGGTTGATTGGAGGATCGGTGGCAGTGGATCGAGTACAGGGAGGACAAAGGAGAGGTGAAGACAGAAGATAGGAGGGTTGATTGGAGGATCGGTGGCAGTGGGTCAGGTACAGGGAGGAAAAAGGAGAGGTGAAGACAGAAGATAGGAGGATTGAATGGAGGATCAATGGCAGTGGGTCAGGTACAGGGAGGACAAAGGAGAGGTGAAGACAGAAGATAGGAGGGTTGACTAGAGGATCGGCGGCAGTGGGTCAGGTATGGGAAGGACAAAGGAGAGGTGTGTATAAGATTTTTTTTAACCACTTCCCAGCAGTCTACTAGCAAGTGCCGGACATTTTGCTGAATTTGCAAATTGCAACAAAAATTTGCATTCTGGTGAATCCGATATATATTTTTTTAAAGTTTCATGCAAATTTAATTTGTTTCAAAGAAATTTGCTCATTTCTGGCATCTCTCTGTTTGGGAATTCTTATTTAAATACTATGAACAATGCAATTACAGTCTGATAA
Organism: Dendrobates tinctorius; assembly: GCF_039654945.1. Taxonomy (NCBI): domain Eukaryota; kingdom Metazoa; phylum Chordata; class Amphibia; order Anura; family Dendrobatidae; genus Dendrobates; species Dendrobates tinctorius. The sequence goes on along the minus strand of NW_027361727.1, from coordinate 26,898,644 downwards.
TTCATTTGCGTGCACGCCAGAAAGACATGTCAGTACTTTCGAGACTGTCATCATTGTACCTGACCCCAATGATGGACCCGAGTCAATAAAATTCTTCTGCAGTATTCTGGGAGTTTGCTGTTTCCTTTGCTCTATAGATTAGAGTTTATTTTCTTTTTCCTCCCAAAAGTCATTTAAAAAGCTGAAAAGGACTGTGAAAAAGATGAAAGTCGCATCGAATAATTTCTGCCTTTTCCCCCCGCAGCTATTCAAAAGGACAAATGTACTTAATGAAAACATGTACATACATAGTTTGCTTGGTATTACTTCTCTAGCAAGACATCAATACGCCAAGTAATTACTAAATAACGTCCCAGAAACCCAGGAGCCACAGTTTGCGGAATCGTAATAAATTACTTACAGTCCATTACAGATACCGGGGAACACCTGCAATGACTATTGAATCAATCATCAGTCATTTGCTAAATGCAATGCTGCCAGCAAATTATGACAATTGATCTCTTAGTATGCCGCTCTCCGATACTGTATATTGTGTTTACCGGAGGAAGAGAGGAAAAAAAATAAAACAACACGGATAACAAAAGAATCGCTGAATTATTTCTATGTGAAAGAGCACAATAGCCAAACCGAAGTTCTCTGCAGCTGAGGACAAGCACAATCAATTTTTCTACAAGAAAGGTCACAGAAGAGGGCTTGTTACGGATTTTTATTTTTTTTTTAAATAAAAAATATTCCGCTTGTTTGTCACTTATGACCAACTGGCCTTTGCCAGTAAAATTGGAGGCATTCAGCGCGTGTAATAAATCTATGGATTCTATTTATTGTTTTCTATTCCTTTGTTTATTTTATTTTTATTTTTTATTTACATTTTTCATTTTTTTTGTTTATTCTTTTACTTTGTGCATTTTGGTAAGTTGGCAGACGGTTCCAGGAAGCATTGAGTGTGTGTAATAAATCTATGGATTCTCTTTATTGTCTTCTATTCCTTTGTTTATTTTATTTTTATTTTTTATTTACATTTTTTATTTTTCATTTTTTTTTTGTTTATTCTTTTACTTTGTGCATTTTGGTAAGTTGGCAGACGGTTCCAGGAAGCATTGAGTGCGTGTAATAAATCTATGGATTCTCTTTATTGTTTTCTATTTCTTTGTTTATTTTTAATTTTTTTTACATATTTATTTACATTTTTTATTTTTGTGTTTATTCTTTTACTTTGTGCATTTTGATATGTTGGCGGACGGTTCCAGGAAGCATTGAGTACATGTAGTAAATTTATGGGTTCTATTCATTATTTTCTATTCTCTTTTTTACTTTATTTATTTTTTTTACTTATTTATTTTCAACATTTGTTATTTTTTTTATTTTTGTGCTTATTCTTTTACTTTGTGCTTTTTGATAAGTTGGCGGATGGTCCCAGGAAGCATTGCCTCACTCAGATGTCTGTCTTTTTCTCATATGTAAAAAATAAAATGGTCCAATTTTCATCAGTATTTTGTTAGTGAGTCTACTTTTACCATCGGTAATTTTTCGTATGACACCTCGCCCCAAAAATTTTTTTTGCACAGCTTCTCCTGCTCATTAGGGCTCATTCCGGTGTCCGTGCAAACAGGTCAAAAACTGGACCAAAATGAACAGACTGGTCATTGCTCTACAGACTTGAGCGTAACAGAGCAGCCAGTCTGTACCTTGCGGTCCGATCTCAATAGCCAGACAGGACCCATAGACTTGTTTGGGCCATTTTGTTCCAAGTCGTCTTTGTGATTTTTTTTAGGGCACATGTTTTGCAAAAAAACACGTGTGAGTGGCCACGTAAGCTGTGTTCTATCTGTGAAAACCACAGATAGAATGCATGCATAAAAAACTGTTGTCTTAATGAGGTCCAAGGATAAGCAAATTCGACAGAATCGGTTGAATTATTCCTGGATATTCTATTTTCATCGAAAGTATTAAGAGGGAAAATAATGTGCATTAATATTTCCTGAGGTTTCTTCAGACCACGGAGCATAAAAAGCTTAAACAAAACAGAATTAAAAAATTATACTCATCGCACCCTCACCTGTCCTGCCCCGAAGCTCCACTCTGGTCGGGTGGTTTTCTTTTGTCCTCTTCTTCCCGATTCAATGTCTTCCTCCGGCATCTTTGATGCCAACTTTGCCTCATATCATCACGATGTCGTGATACATGTCACGTCATCACATGAGACAGTGGATCGCGATGTCATGATGACGTAGAACCTAGTCGGTGCCGAAGATGCCAGAAGCCGGAAGAAGACACCGCACCAGACAGAAGAAGAAGAGGTGGCACTGGACTGAGGAGGACCACCACACCAGAGTGAGACTGCTTGGCGGGACAGATGAGTGCAATTTATTTGATTTTTTTTTAACACCTTCAAAGCAATAATCCAACAAAATAGCTGAAAGCAAATCACCAAAAATTCGGATTCGAGCAAAATTAATTTTTTTGTAAAATTCATGGAGAATCTTAAGCGCCAACCGTAAACATCATGTGCAAATTTGATCCCACGGAGTATTTTTCTTTTATCTCTCTCTATCTATATCTATATATATATATAAATGCCTTATCGTGTCTGTCTGTAACCGAAATCGTGGCCCGCTGATCGGTCGCGGCCGCCAGGCCCCCGCCAGGCCGCAACCAATCAGCGACAGGCGCAGCTGTTTGTAACGGTAATCAGCGGCAGGCGCAGGCCTTATTCTGTAAAAAAGAGAATTAAAATAAAAATAAGTTATTCTCACCTTCCGACGGCCTCCTGTCTTCTTTTCGTGTGCCCGGCCTCGCGTTCCCAGTAATGTTTTGCGGCTTAGGCCTCTGATGACATCACTCTCGCGAGAGCGAGAAAGAAGACCGACGTCATCAGTGGTCTAAGCCGCAAAGCATTACTGGGAACACGAGGCCGGGTACGTGGAAAGAAGACAGGAGGCCGTCGGAAGGTGAGAATTACTTTTTTTATATTTTAATATTATTTTTGTACAGGGCCACGTTGCTGATTGGTCGCGGACAGAGGGCCGCGACGCTGATTCGTCGCGGCTACATGGAAAGGAGGGTGAGGGGACCATGCATACCAGGAAAAGGGGGTGAGAGCACCATGCATACCAGGATTGGGGGGTGAGGGGACCATGCATACCAGGATTGGGGGGTGAGGGGACCATGCATACCAGGATGGGGGGTGAGGGGACCATGCATACCACGAAAGGGGGGTGAGGGGACCATGCATACCAGGAAAGGGGGGTGAGAGGACCATGCATACCAGGACTGGGGGGTGAGGGGACCATGCATACCAGGAAAGGGGGGTGAGGGCACCATGCATACCAGGAAAGGGGGGTGAGGGGACCATGTATATCAGGAAAGGGGGGTGAGGGCACCATGCATACCAGGAAAGGGGGGTGAGGATACCATGCATACCAGGATTGGGGGGTGAGGGGACCATGCATACCAGGAAAGGGGGGTGAGAGCACCATGCATACCAGGATTGGGGGGTGAGGGGACCATGCATACCAGGATTGGGGGGGTGAGGGGACCATGCATACCAGGAAAGGGGGGTGAGGGGACCATGCATACCACGAAAGGGGGGTGAGGGGACCATGCAAACCAGGAAAGGGGGGTGAGGGAACCATGCATACCAGGAAAGGGGGGTGAGGGGACCATGCATATCAGAATTGGGGGTGAGTGGACCATGCATACCAGGATTGGGGGTGAGAGGACCATGCACACCAGGACTGGGGGGTGAGGGGACCATGTATATCAGGAAAGGGGGGTGAGGGCACCATGCATACCAGGAAAGGGGGGTGAGGATACCATGCATACTAGGATTGGGGGGTGAGGGAACCATACATACCAGGAAAGGGGGGTGATGGTGAGCATACATACCAGGATTGGGGTGTGAGAGGACCATGCATACCAAGAAAGGGGGGTGAGGGGACCATGCATACCAGGATAGGGGGGTGAGGGGACCATGCATACCAGGATTGGGGGTGAGGGGACCATGCATACCAGGACTGGGGGGTGAGGGGACCATGCATACCAGGACTGGGGGGTGAGGGGACCATGCATACCAGGACTGGGGGGTGAGGGGACCATGCATACCAAGAAAGGGGGGTGAGGGGACCATGCATACCAGGATAGGCAGGTGAGGGGACCATGCATACCATGATTGGGGGGTGTGACCATGCATACCATGATTGGGGGGTGAGGGGACCATGCATACCAGTACTGGGGGGTGAGGGGACCATGCATACCAGGACTGGGGGGTGAGGGGACCATGCATACCAAGAAAGGGGGGTGAGGGGCCATGCATAAAAGGATTGGGGGGTCAAGGGACCATGCATACCAGGATAGGGGGTTGAAGGGTAGCATGCATATCAAGGTTTGGGGGTGAGAGAACCATACATATCAGGATTGGGGGGTGCATTATTGCATTATTATTAAATCTTCAAAAATAAACTGCATATATATTCTAGAATACCCGATGCGTTAGAATCGGGCCACCATCTAGTCTTTATATATTTATAATGTTTATTTCACTATTTCACTTGATGTTATTTTATCTATTTTTTTACATTTATTTTCATTTGTGAGTTTATTAATTTAGTTGATATATTTTATTATCTGTGAGTTCGGATAAATTGGCCTGCACATATGTGTAAATTTGAACCCATTTAAACATTTTATTTAATTGTATGCTTTTTAATTTTTTTTAATACTTGCTATGCATTTTTTTTTCATTTATTTTAATTTCTGAATTTATATATTTAATTTATTTTATAATCTTGTTGATAAAATGTCTTTTGCTAGCAACCATGTACGATTTTTAGTTTATCTAGCTATTTTATCTAATTCATTTATTTAGTTATTTGTTTGGTTTTATATTTGTACATTAATTATTCATTTAGGTGGATTTATGTTTTTTTTTTTATATTGTATTTGTCACTTATGATTAACTGGTCTTTTGTAGCAGCAATGGACAGTCCCAGGAGACATTGTGCACATGTTATAAATCTAAAATGGAGGAAGACGTTTTTATTTATTTTTTTTTAATCTATTTGCGTAATTTATGGCATTTATTCACTTTATACATATCCATTTACACATGAGATTAATCTAATTGTAAACATGAGATAAATCTAAACCCCCGGAGGGTTCATCTATTAATTTTTTTTGTTTGCTTTTTTGTCTATTTTTATTTACGTAGCTATTTGATTATAAATCCGTTATTTATTTAGTTACTTATGTAGTTTATTTTTTCTTACCTAAAGTTTGTCACTAAACAACCTATGCTGTCCCAGGAAATATTAGAAAAATCTATTGCAACATTGGCCCATTGAAAGCACATTTATTTATTTTTGCATTTTTAATTTTTAATTTTTTTAATGTTTTTTTTTAACAGATGATTTAGCAGTGAAGATGATCTCATAATTTGCTTTGGGCAGATCTGCCTAAATCAGCTGTCAGATTAGTCTGGAAGTGTCCCAATTACTAAGGGCATAAAATACTTTATGTTCTGCGGTTTCTCCAGACCCCAAAGCATAAAAAAAAGAGAGAAGGGAATACAAATGAACAAATAAAACATTATATTCACCTTTCTTTGGTCCTCATCTGACTCCTTATGCCCCCTCTACCGCTTTTCAGCTTCCCTGGCCTCCATGTTCTACTGATGCTAATACCAATAAAGTCATATGGGACCAATGTACATTAATGATGTCATTGACCTGTGGTGTCCATGTGACTTTGCTGGCCTTAGCTATGGAAAACCCAAAGACCCTCTCAGGGGAACAAGTTCTCATTGGCGGCAGATGTGCTGTCACTAGGGATGAGTGGACTCGTGGATGGTCGGGTTCAACCGAACTTTAGTCCAAAGTTCAGTTCGGGTACCAGAACTCTACCCGTCCAAAGTTCTGTTTGGGTACCTGAACTCTACCCATTCAAAGTCCATTTCGTGTACCAGACCTCTACCCGTCCAAAGGTCTGTTCGGGTACCAGAACTCTACCTATCCAAAGTTCCATTCAGGTACCAGAACTATACCCGTCGAAAGTCCAGTTCGGATATAAGATTTCTACCCGTCCAAAGTTCTGTTCGGGTAACAGAACTCTACCCTTCCAAATGTCTGTTCGGGTACCAGAACTCTACCCGTCCAAAGTTCAGTTCGGGTATAAGAACACTACCCGTCCAAAGTTCTGTTCGGGTATAAGAACTCTACCCGTCCAAAGTTCAGTTCGGGTATAAGAACACTACCCGTCCAAAGTTCTGTTCGGGTATAAGAACTCTACCCGTCCAAAGTTCAGTTGGGGTACCAGAACTCTACAGTCCAAAGTTCTGTTCGGGTACCAGAACTCTACCCATCCAAAGTTCCATTCAGGTACCAAAACTGTACCTATCCAAAGTCCAGTTCGGTTATAAGAACTCTACCTGCCCAAAGTTCAGTTTGGGTACCAGAACTCTACCTATCTGTTATGAATGGGTCACCGAGGAGGAGAGCAGGTCCAGGCTAAGCCACAGCAAACCAGAGAGGTTGGTACCTAAGCGGACTGCAGACCCCTGATCCTATCCACACAACTAACAGTAGCCGTGAAGCGTACCTACGATTATCCTAGACGCCTCGACACAGCCGGAGAGCTAACTAAGCCAAAAGCAAGAAAGGGGAAATCTAAACTGCCCCAGAGCAGACCCCAAGGGAATAGATAGCCCCCAAACATATTGTCGGTGAGACAAGATGAAAACACAAACACAGGCAGGAAAATAGACTGAGCAAAAGATGGGGCCCACACTGACAAGGCAGGAAAGGAAAGGAAAGACACTGTCTGCAATCACGCAAAAAACCCTGCAAAAAGTCCAACACGTCTGATGCAAAAAACACTAAAGTCACACGACTTCGCCCCCCACTATATCAGCACTCTGGTATATTCTGAAAGCAGAGCAAAAAGAGACCAATCTAACAGGAGATAAAACAAACTGGCACAATCAGTAACATATGGGCGGTGATTCAGCACAGCCCCAGCCGGAGCTGGCTGACCCGCACCAAGAAGAGATAGACAAAACCAGATCAAATGCAAACAGAATAGCAAATAAACCACTTAGCTGAACATGCAGGGACAGAGCTGGAGAAATCAGACCTCAGGAGGAACAGGAAGCAAATCACCAGCAGGGATAGAGGGAGTCAGCTGTCTTAAATCCCAATCTGAAACCCCAGCTCTCCAATCGTCATCATCATTATCAGGTGGCAAGCCTCTGTCAATCAGATCAGCTCCATTACCTCCAGTAACCACCAGAGGGAGCCCAGAAAGAGAACTCGCAAACCCCTCTGTTGATCTGACCAGCTACACTACCTTCAGTAATAACTAAAGGGAGGCCAGAAAGCGAATTCACAACACCTATCCAAAGTCCAGTTCGGGTATAAGAACTTTACCTGTCCAAAGTTCAGTTCGGGTACCAGAACTCTACCTATCCAAAGTCCAGTTTGGGTATAAGAACTCTACCTGTCCAAATTTCTTGTCACGCTCGCGCCTTGCCTGATTGGCATGAGCCGGGGGGGTTGTGCTCCACTGTGCCACAAACCAGACTACCCTGGAAGGGGCATGACTACGACAGCTACCTCGGTCTTCACTGGAGCCTCTGATGGTGAGGTCAGGCTTGTGCGGCAGGTAGCTGCCAGGTGCCACTCCAGGGTGGTGTCTGGCTGTGGCTGCTGATCCCACTCGGGGACAAGTCACTTGGACAGGTGTGACTGACAGGCAGGCTGAGACGCAGGGCAAGCGGGCCTGGCTGGAGACACAGGGCAGGCTGGCACAGCTTGAGACACAGGGTAGGTAGGAGTGGTATATGAAGAAACAGGTAGAGACCTGTTCACACAGCAGGTCCCAGTACAGATACTGGCAGGGAAAAGTGGAATATGAACGAACAGGTTTGGACCTGTGCACACAGCAGGTGCAGGTACAGATACAGGCTGGAAGGAGTGGAATATGAAGGAACAAGTTTGGACCTGTTCACACAGGAGGTGCAGGTATGGATACAGGCAGGAGTGCGGAGTAGGTGGAGCTGCAGGAGTGCAGAGTAGGCGGAGCCGCAGGAGTGTGGAGTAAAGCTGAACCACAAGGTCTGTGGAGAGAAGCTGCAGCAAGAGGTTCTGCAGTGGCAGCAGGAGCGGCGCAAAGCTGAACCACCAGGTCTGTGGAGAGAAGCTGCAGCAAGAGGTTCTGCAGCAGCAGAGCACAGCTGAACCACAAGGTCTGTGGAGAGAAGCTGCAGCAAGAGGTTCTGCAGCAGCAAAGCAAAGCTGAACCACAAGATCTGTAGAGAGGCTGCAGCAAGAAGTTCTGCAGCAGCAAAGCAAAGGTGAACCACAAGGTCTTTGGAAAGAAGCTGCAGCAAGAGGTGCTGCAGCAGCAGGAGCTGAGCAGGCAGAGCTGCAAGGGTACAGCGCAGGCAGAGCTGCAAGGGTGCACAGCATAGACAGGGAGGACACAAGGAAAGACACAGCAGGGAGAGCAGCCAAGGACAAGGAGGCCGGGGTAGGACAGAGTTCAGACAAGGTACAGGGACAAAGGCTCAAGGACCAGGATATTCTGCCTCCTGGCAGGTGGGCAGAGAAGTACTAGACAAGGTACACAGACAAACCTAGGACACGACAGAGACCAGGATATTCGCCTCCTGGCGGGCAGCCAAGGTGTACAAGACAAAGCTAGGAATAAAGTCTCTCAGAGAAGTTAAGACATAGAACAGGGCCTGGCTTCCTCAGCAGCAAGGGCTCTAGGTAATTGGTCAGGGACAGATTAGACAGGTGCCCCCTGACTGCATAAGAACCAGAGAGTTCTGGTGCCGCCCCCCTATACACACATCCAGGAAGCATGCAGGAGAGCAGAGGCACAGAGCATAGGACTGGCAGAAGACAGAATTCACAGCATGGCTTGAAGCAGTAAGTAAGTTGGTGTGCGGGGGATGGGAGGCCATGCAGTGATGCCAGCAGGGCTGTTACAGTTCTGTTTGGGTACCAGAACTCTACCTGTCCAAAGTCCAGTTCGGGGATACAGTAAGAACTCTACCCTTCCAAAGGTCTGTTCAGGTGCCAGACCTCTACCTATCCAAAGTTCCATTCAGGTACCAGAACTAAACCTATCCAAAGTCTAGTTTGGGCATAAGAACTCTACCTGTCCAAAGTTCTGTTCGGGTACCAGAACTCTACCTGTCCAAAGTTCCGTTCAGGTACCAGAACTCTACCCATCCAAAGTCCAGTTCGGGTACCAGAACGCTACCCAAACTTGAACCAGAACCTCATAGAAGTCAATGGGGACCCAAACTTTGGTGTTCTAAAAAACTCTCAAACTCTGAAGTCCATGCTTAGAATTCAGCACTGGACACCAGGTATCCAGTACGAACCCTGAACTTTACAGTTCAGGGTTGCTCATCTCTAGCTGTCATGTGACAGAAGAGGAGCTAGGACAGATGAGTTTAATATGCTTTTTTTATTTAGCAGTCTGGATTTTAGGATTATTCAGACCTTGCTCTTCATGCACGGACTTTCTGATCATGGTAGACTTTAGTACATATATAGGAGCCAATATGAGGACGCATATGATGATGATAACAACATATGATAAGAGCAGCAGGCGTGTCTCAGACTACCATAGACTCCCTACAGCCATTGTAGCAAAACTGTATACACAGATCACAGCTTTCCTTAAAGATAATCTGTCACCAGGTTTTTGCCCTCTACTCTGAGAGCAGCAAAAAGGTAGGGTCAGAGACCCTGATTCCAATGTTATGTCACTTTCTGGGCTGCTTGCTGTAGCTTTGCCTTCATATTCATCAAATCTGTCTAACCCCACCCCACCTCTGATTGGCAGCTTTCTGCTTATGCACAAAGAGCATAGAAAGCGGCCAATCAGTGGTGTGGGTGGAGCTTTACAGAACTCAGCATTCAGAGAACTTGTAGATCTGCAGGAGAGGAAACTGTGAATGTATCAAAATGACAGCAATCAGCCCAGTAAGTGACATACTGCTAAAATCAGGGTCTCTACATCTACATTATGCTGCTCTAAGACGGGATAGCAAAAACCTGGTGACAGATTCCCTTTAACGGATGGTAATTAATACTGGTAGGTACTGGCCTCCATATTATTTTTATCGACTGTCGCTTTACAGAAAGGACTAGCTTATTCTAATCGGCCAAAAAAAGCGTAATCGGCCCGGTCAAGGTTGATGGACATGATGGACATGTTATGTGATCAGCGGCTGAAGAAGATGACCGGACCCGAAGGACCTTGGCGTAAAATTGAACATTCAATTCGAATTAGAATTTTGCCAAATTTAAACAATCCTGATGATGACTCTGAGTGCTCTGTGAGTGTCATTTTTTTGTTCTTACTCTTTATCCCCCGCCGATTTGGTTGGATTGGTGCCAATCGAGCGGCCAAAAAAAATTAAGACTTTGGCAATTATTTTTCTACTTAAATGGTGACTTTGATTTGACTCAAGGGGATTATTGATTCATCTCTAGCAACTATATATTTTTAATAAGTAAATGATGAGCAGAAGATTTTGCACAAGGGGCAGTTTGTTTGTTTTTTACGGTTATGTGTATGAGATCTTAAGAATCATCTGTGCTTCCAGACGGGAATAGATTTATTTTCTATACTGCAGAAAAAAAAAACAACAACTTCGGATAATGAAGATATATGAGAAGATATTGCACATCCGTATACTGCATGTATAGCTGTATACTGTTGAGTCTACTCGTAGCTTCACGCACACTCGACCAGGACCCGAGCCGCAGTCACAATGTCCCAGCTCTGCTCTAATAGTGGGAATCCCAGCTAGTTAACCCTTCATCTGCTGTAAGCACCATTGCATATGCTATAGAAACATAAAGCCTCTTTTTATCTGCTCAGTGGGCATACAAAAAGGAATAAAATGTAAAAAAAAAAAAAATACTTGGATTTAGTTATTTTTTAATATATAAACATTACATCATATGCAAAACATGTAATATAATATACTAGATGGTGGCCTGATTCTAACGCATCGGGTATTCTAGAATTAAAAAAAATGTATAAAAAAGGTTATACTCACCTTTCCACGGCCCCCGATCTCCTCTCCACGCTCCCGGCATCTTCCCGGTCCCAGTAATGCTTAACGCGAAGGACCGGAGATGACGTCACTCTCACTAGAGCGCAACGTCATCAGCGGTCTTTCGCGCAAAGCATTACGAGGACCGGAAGATGCCGGGTGCGTGGTGAGAGGAGGGAATGAGTCCGGAGGCAGTTCAAAGGTGAGTATGTAACTATTTTTTATTTTAATTCTATATTTACAGGTTTATGGTACCCAGGGCCTGAAGAAGAGTCTCTTCTCCTCCGTACCCTGAGTACCATCCGCACTTTGAGCGCCGTAGGAAAATCAACAGCTAGTGCCGCAGATCTCCCGACGGTAGCGGTGGTGTGCGTCATTCGAATTCTGCACCAATTCGCGGCCGGACTGCGCCTGTCGCTGATTGGCAGCGACGCGGTATTTCCATTACAGACAGACAGAATTAGACGATTATATAGTAGATAACACATATAGAGTTGAGCAAATCATCCAAACCTTAATTCGAGCAGGAGTTTCGATTTGCATCAAAGGTCTAAGGGGCAACGTTTCTCCGTGTGAAGAGTGACAAGCCAAGCCTGGCATGTCAGAGTGAGGAGACTTAAAAGCCATGCAATGCTCCTCTCGGAAATTATATATGCAAATTGTCTCTTCAGAGAGGAAGAAGACTAGAACTCTAGCGCCACTTATTGTACGCAGATAAATTTGGTGCAAATCGAATGTGCCGGGAAGGGGTTGCATAAATTAAACAATCACACCAGCCTTCCCTATATCTATCATGCTACCACTGCTCTTCACAAAATCACGACAGGTCATCTTTGGCTTTCTTTCTACTCTGAGTCTTTCAGAGCCATTGACTATGCTGTAATGAGGGGCACGACAAATGTGTTTGATGTCAATGATGTGCGACATTGCCCTCCCATTGCTCGTTCTACTCATTCTCAGTCTTCTGATGCTGAATCGACCACATGTGGTCATTGACATGGATCGTGTCCACGTGACCACATGGAGGTCAACTCAGAAGTAGGGTCAGAAGATTCACAACAAGGAGCAAAGATCATGCTCATGTGGGACAGGTATAGAGAGGGCTAAAGAGAGGTGAGTATATTGTTTATTTTATCGTCACTTTTCCCGCCTTCAGAATACAGAAAAATGCATTTTCTGGAATTGAAACAAATCCTTGAATTCATCACAAAATTTATTGCTTTTGAAGTAAGGCGCTCACCTCTAATTACATTTTTAAATGACCAAATGAATTCCAAACAAAACAATTTCACTTAGTTGTCCCCAAAAATTACAGCAATTCCAAATTTTGGGATGAATTGCTTTATGCAAATGTTGCAAAATGTAGATCATTTTGATACACTTTAAATGGTTGGAGAGAGCTTTAAAAAAATAAAAAAATATATACTGTGTATATTCACATCATCCCTGCCCTGTACAGCTGCAGAGACGCTCTCTTCTCCAGTCCAGTCTTCCAACAGGAATCATAGTGTATATGCTCCATAATGCAGTGGCTACATCGAGAAGAGTTCGTCCTGCAAAAAGCAAAGACTCATAACTAAGCTGCAATGCCAAGAGGGACATGGCCTGGTCCACAATGGGTTAATCATAGGTGAAGCTTCAGGACCTAAACAGATCCTGTCAACTGTATATTGTCACTTGCCTCCACATCACCCAAAGTCGTCCTGTTACATACTTGTCATCACTCAAAGTTGTCCTGTTACATACTTGTCATCACCCAAAGTTGTCCTGTTACATACTTGTCATCACCCAAAGTTGTCCTGTTACATGCTTGTCATCACCTAAAGTCCTCCTGTTACAGGTCATCACCCAAGGTCGACCTGTTACAGGTCATCACCCAAAGTCGTCCTGTTACAGGTCATCACCCAAGGTCATCCTGTTACAGGTCATCACCCAAGGTCATCCTGTTACAGGTCATCACCCAAGGTCATCCTGTTACATACTTGTCATCACCCAAAGTCGTCCTGTTACAGGTCATCACCCAAAGTCGTCCTGTTACAGGTCATCACCCAATGTCGTCCTGTTACAGGTCATCACCCAAAGTCGTCCTGTTACAGGTCATCACCCAAGGTCGTCCTGTTACACGTCATCACCCAAAGTCGTCCTGTTACAGGTCATCACCCAAGGTCGTCCTGTTACATACTTATCATCACCCAAAGTCCTCCTGTTACAAGTCATCACCCAAAGTCCTCCTGTTACAGGTCATCACCCAAAGTCCTCCTGTTACAAGTCATCACCCAAAGTCGTCCTGTTACAGGTCATCACCCAAGGTTGTCCTGTTACAGGCCATCACCCAAAGTCGTCCTGTTACAGGTCATCACCCAAGGTCGTCCTGTTACAGGTCATCACCCAATGTCGTCCTGTTACAGGTCATCACCCAAGGTCATCCTGTTACAGGTCATCACCCAATGTCGTCCTGTTACAGGTCATCACCCAAGGTCGTCCTGTTACAGGTCATCACCCAATGTCGTCCTGTTACAGGTCATCACCCAAGGTCATCCTGTTACATACTTGTCATCACCCAAAGTCCTCCTGTTACAGGTCATCACCCAAGGTTGTCCTGTTACAGGTCATCACCCAAAGTCCTCCTGTTACAGGTCATCACCCAAGGTCGTCCTGTTACAGGTCATCACCCAATGTCGTCCTGTTACAGGTCATCACCCAAGGTCATCCTGTTACATACTTGTCATCACCAAAAGTCGTCCTGCTACATGATCAGAGTGGAAAACGCAGGGATTGTCTTTTTTTGCAGATTGCTACATTTGTAGAGATGTTTTTGTTACTTTTTTGCCAATGTTTGGAGATATAAAGAAAAAGAAAATACTCTCAAGGTTAGCCTTGCGCGAGTGCAGAAAAGCTGCTTATTAAATCGGAATCACAAGAGAAAAGGAATAATAGGGCCTTATGGCAAAATGTCTACAGCCTTCAGATTAGTTCAGCACCTTTCACGGGAATCCAATTCTCCTAATCTCTAATGAATGCCTCAATCTTTCCTATAATAATCACCTGATGTGCAAGTCCGCGTCCGTCATTATGGCCCAAAGTGGCGCCTACAAGAGTGCAAAGCCTAATGTAATCTTTATTCAGTGCAGAACTATTAATTCGCGGGTGTAAATGCACCGCAGACATCCTATCAAAACTTGACTCCTGACTTCACGCCAATTCGTAGATTCTTGGGACTGAATGCTGTAAGTGACTAAATAGGTTCATAAAAAGTAACAACATGACATAACAGACATTGAAAGAAATATTTCAAAGACACTTCTGTCGAAAATGTTTGTGCAAATGTAAGGAGGTGGCGGGGACCCTCAGTGGTGCCTCTCTCCTAGATGCCGGTCATGAGTAACCCGTATGGTTCCCTGATGGTTTGCCGGGGTGCTTCTGGACTGTTGCTTTAAGAGACTTGGTCATGACTACCACCCCATGCCACCTTGTTACACAAACATCAACTGATGTCACAACCTCTTGACAGGACTGAGATATGTGACACTATTTTATACGCCGCTTATCTCTTCCAGAAGAAAAGTCCATCACTGATCCCTTTAGTAGGAGACTCCCCAACAGCTGCAATATGTCGCTGTAAGAATGAGTGACTCTGATGACACTTGACTTCGACAGAGCGGCTCAAATTCGGCCAGAAGTTTGATTCACATCAAAGTCATTTGAAGAGAATTGATTGTGCCTTATTACATTCTGATGTCTCTCCGACCAGAGAGGGTAATAAATGTAGGTTTTACAAAGGGTAAAAATATATATTCCCAGTTCCCGGGCCCTGACCTTCTGCCCAGTCCTTCTTATTTTCATCTTCACAATTCCTGTCCAGTCTTTGACACTATCAGGGCTGACTTATAATGACATCATGGAGCGACATACGTCAGGGAGTAGTAAGTGACGAAAGCACCGAAGATGGAGATTGCAGCTTTGTGATGAGAAGACCAGAGGTGAACTGTAAATACCAGGCGGGGACAGGTGAGATATGAGAAGGAGTGGGTGTCATTATTTTTCTGTCTTGAAGCACTTCTTATCCATTTTGAAATCAGCAAAATGGTGGCTGTCTGGCCATTATTTTTCTGGATTTGTCTAAAGCTGATGGAATAAAGTTCAGATTATGGTGACACTATTTATCTGGATACTGTATGACCCTGTTTATCTGGATGTTGTGTAACACTATATATCTATATATCTGAATTTTGTATGATACTATATATCTGAAAGCGGTATGACACTTTATCTGGATGTTTCATGATACTGTATATCTGAATGCTGTATAATACTATTTACCTGGATGCTGTATGACACATTATCTGGATGATATATGATACTATATATCTGGATGGTGTATGTATTACACTATATTTATCTGAATGCTTCATGATACTATATATCTGAATGTTGCATAACACTATTTATCTGGATGATCTATTACACTATATATCTGGATGCTGCATGATACTACATATCTGGATGCTGTATGACACTATTTATCTGGAAGCTGTATGACCCTGTTAATCTGGATGTTATATAACAATATATATTTGAATTTTGTATGACATTATATATCTGGATGCGTCATGACTCACGATAATATATATATATGGATGCTGCATGACACTATATATCTGGATGCTTCATGACACTATCTGGATGCTTCATGACACTATTTATCTGGATGCTGCATGACACTATTTATCTGGATGCTGCATGACACTATTTATCTGGATGATGTATGACACTATTTATCTGTATACTGTATGACACTATTTATCTGTATACTGTATGACACTATTTATCTGGATACTGTATGACACTATTTATCTGGATACTGCATGACACTATTTATCTGTATACTGTATGACACTATTTATCTGGATACTGCATGACACTATTTATCTGGATACTGTATGACACTATTTATCTGGATACTGCATGACACTATTTATCTGGATACTGTATGACACTATTTACAGTATCTGGATGCTGCATGACACTATTTATCTGGAAGCTGTATGACCCTGTTAATCTGGATGTTGTATAACAATATATATCTGAATTTTGTATGACATTATATATCTGGATGCGTCATGACTCATGATAATATATATATCTGGATGCTGCATGACACTATATATCTGGATGCTTCACAACACTATCTGGAAGCTGTATGACACTATTTATCTGGATGCTGCATGACACTATTTATCTGGATGCTTCATGACACTATTTATCTGGATACTGCATGACACTATTTATCTGGATACTGTATGACACTATTTATCTGGATGCTGCATGACACTATTTATCTGGATACTGTATGACACTATATATCTGGATGATATATGACACTATATATCTGGATGCTTCATGACACTATCTGGATGCTTCATGACACTATTTATCTGGATACTGTATGACACTATATATCTGTATACTGCATGATACTATATATCTGTATACTGTATGACACTATATATCTGGATGATATATGACACTATATATCTGGATGCTTCATGACACTATCTGGATGCTTCATGACACTATTTATCTGGATGCTGCATGACACTATTTAGCTGGATACTGTATGACACTATTTATCTGGATGCTGCATGACACTATTTATCTGGATACTGTATGGCACTATTTATCTGGATACTGTATGACACTATATATCTGTATACTGCATGATACTATATATCTGTATACTGTATGACACTATATATCTGTATACTGCATGATACTATATATCTGTATACTGTATGACACTATATATCTGGATGATATATGACACTATATATCTGGATGCTTCATGACACTATCTGGATGCTTCATGACACTATTTATCTGGATGCTGTATGACACTATTTCTCTGGATGCTGCATGACACAATTTATCTGGATACTGTATGACACTATTTATCTGGATGCTGCATGACACTATTTATCTGGATACTGTATGACACTATTTATCTGGATACTGTATGACACTATATATCTGTATACTGCATGATACTATATATCTGTATACTGTATGACACTATATATCTGGATGATATATGACACTATATATCTGGATGCTTCATGACACTATTTATCTGGATGCTGTATGACACTATTTCTCTGGATGCTGCATGACACTATTTAGCTGGATACTGCATGACACTATATATCTGTATACTGTATGACACTATTTATCTGGATGCTGTATGACACTATTTATCTGGATACTGCATGACACTATTTATCTGGATACTGCATGACACTATTTATCTGGATACTGTATGACACTATTTATCTGGATGCTGCATGACACTATTTATCAGGATGCTGCATGACACTATTTATCTGGATGCTGCATGACACTATTTATCTGGATGCTGCATGACACTATTTATCTGGATACTGTATGACACTATTTATCTGGATGCTGTATGACACTATTTATCTGGATACTGCATGACACTATTTATCTGGATGCTGCATGACACTATTTATCTGGATGCTGCATGACACTATTTATCTGGATACTGTATGGCACTATTTATCTGGATGCTGCATGACACTATATATCTGTATACTGCATGATACTATATATCTGTATACTGTATGATACTATTTATCTGGATACTGTATGACACTATTTATCTGGATGCTTCATCATGACACTATATATCTGTATACTGTATGACACTATTTATCTGGATGCTGCATGACACTATTTATCTGGATACTGTATGGCACTATTTATCTGGATGCTGCATGACACTATATATCTGTATACTGCATGATACTATATATCTGTATACTGTATGATATCTGGATACTGTATGACACTATTTATCTGGATGCTTCATCATGACACTATATATCTGTATACTGTATGACACTATTTATCTGGATGCTGCATGACACTGTATATCAGTATACTGTATGACACTATCTGGATACTGCATGACTCTATATATCTGTATACTGTATGACACTATCTGGATGCTGTATGACACTATTTATCTGGATGCTGCAGCATGTTCTGACGAGGACACGCATGCTGCAGCATGTTCTGACGAGGATACGCATGCTGCAGCATGTTCTGACGAGGATACGCTTGCTGCAGCATGTTCTGACGAGGATACGCATGCTGCAGCATGTTCTGACTAGGATACGCATGCTGCAGCATGTTCTGACGAGGATACGCATGCTGCAGCATGTTCTGACTAGGATACGCATGCTGCAGCATGTTCTGATGAGGATACGCATGCTGCAGCATGTTCTGACTAGGATACGCATGCTGCAGCATGTTCTGACGAGGATACGCATGCTGCAGCATGTTCTGACGATGACACGCATGCTGCAGCATGTTCTGATGAGGATACGCATGCTGCAGCATGTTCTGACGAGGATACGCATGCTGCAGCATGTTCTGACGAGGATACGCATGCTGCAGCATGTTCTGACTAGGATACGCATGCTGCAGCATGTTCTGATGAGGATACGCATGCTGCAGCATGTTCTGACGATGACACGCATGCTGCAGCATGTTCTGATGAGGATACGCATGCTGCAGCATGTTCTGACGAGGATACGCATGCTGCAGCATGTTCTGACGAGGATACGCATGCTGCAGCATGTTCTGACGAGGATACGCATGCTGCAGCATGTTCTGACTAGGATACGCATGCTGCAGCATGTTCTGACGAGGATACGCATGCTGCAGCATGTTCTGACGAGGATACGCATGCTGCAGCATGTTCTGACTAGGATACGCATGCTGCAGCATGTTCTGACGAGGATACGCATGCTGCAGCATGTTCTGACGAGGACACGCATGCTGCAGCATGTTCTGACGAGGATACGCATGCTGCAGCATGTTCTGACTAGGATACGCATGCTGCAGCATGTTCTGACGAGGATACGCATGCTGCAGCATGTTCTGACTAGGATACGCATGCTGCAGCATGTTCTGACTAGGATACGCATGCTGCAGCATGTTCTGACGAGGACACGCATGCTGCAGCATGTTCTGACGAGGATACGCATGCTGCAGCATGTTCTGACGAGGACACGCATGCTGCAGCATGTTCTGACGAGGATACGCATGCTGCAGCATGTTCTGACGAGGATACGCATGCTGGATGCAGTTTTGCAGCAGCTGCATGTTGCTCTGATTTAAAAAAACTGAGCAGACACTTCTGATACATGGAAGCCTCCTGCCTTTCATCAAAATGCAACATGACACTCTCTGGATGATACATGATTTCATTTATTGAGCTTTTTGAAGTACTTGACATTGTGGCAATATACAGAAATAATGTGCATGAATTATTCATTGCTGCATCTGCTACAAGTGTGTGGCCACATCACAACATTTACGGAAGAATGAGAGTTAAACTTTTAAAGTTTTCACTTTAAAGTCAGCACAAAAAAAAGTCCCCAGATAAGGCAGTGGGCTGAAAAACAGCCCTGACAAAGTGATAGACACACGGGGATTATAAAGTCTTCCACTGGCACAAAACAGATGGAGGCTTTCACAATTTTTGCCACTACAAGAATTCTGAGAAAAGACGTTATAGTGAGATTTCTGTGAAATGTAAGAGAAGGAATAACTACTGTATTTACAAAACACTGTAGTAACTGATTCATAGGTTTCTTTCATTCAAGCATTTCATCATTAGTTTTTGCTACTAATTTATATTCACTAGTTCTTAATGTATACAGGAGCAGTATTATAGTAGTTATATTCTTGTATATAGGAGCGGTATTATAGTAGTTATATTCTTGTATATAGGGGCAGTATTATAGTAGTTATATTCTTGTACATAGGGCAGTATTATAGTAGTTATATTCTTGTACATAGGGGCAGTATAATAGTAGTTATATTCTTGTACATAGGGGCAGTATTATAGTAGTTATATTCTTGTACATAGGGGCAGTATTATAGTAGTTATATTCTTGTACATAGGGGCAGTATTATAGTAGTTATATTCTTGTAAATAGGAGCAGTATTATAGTAGTTATATTCTTGTACATAGGGGCAGTATTATAGTAGTTATATTCTTGTACATAGGAGCAGTATTATAGTAGTTATATTCTTGTATATAGGAGCAGTATTATAGTAGTTATATTCTTGTATATAGGGGCAGTATTATAGTAGTTATATTCTTGTACATAGGGGCAGTATTATAGTAGTTATATTCTTGTACATAGGAGCAGTATTATAGTAGTTATATTCTTGTACATAGGGGGCAGTATTATAGTAGTTATATTCTTTTGCATAGGAGCAGTATTATAGTAGTTATATTCTTGTATATAGGAGCAGTATTATAGTAGTTATATTCTTGTACATAGGGGCAGTATTATAGTAGTTATATTCTTGTACATAGGAGCAGTATTATAGTAGTTATATTCTTGTACATAGGAGCATTAATATAGTAGTTATATTCTTGTACATAGGAGCAGTATTATAGTAGTTATATTCTTGTACATAGGGGGCAGTATTATAGTAGTTATATTCTTTTGCATAGGAGCAATATTATAGTAGTTATATTCTTGTACATAGGAGGCAGTATTATAGTAGTTATATTCTTATACATAGGGGCAGTATTATAGTAGTTATATTCTTGTACATAGGAGGCAGTATTATAGTAGTTATATTCTTATACATAGGGGCAGTATTATAGTAGTTATATTCTTGTACATAGGAGGCAGTATTATAGTAGTTATATTCTTATACATAGGGGCAGTATTATAGTAGTTATATTCTTGTACATAGTGACAGTATTATAGTAGATATATTCTTGTACATAGGAGCAGTATTATAGTAGTTATATTCTTGTACATAGGGGCAGTATTATAGTAGTTATATTCTTGTACATAGGGGCAGTATTATAGTAGTTATATTCTTGTACATAGGGGCAGTATTATAGTAGTTATATTCTTGTACATAGGGGCAGTATTATAGTAGTTATATTCTTGTACATAGGGGCAGTATTATAGTAGTTATATTCTTGTACATAGGGGCAGTATTATAGTAGTTATATTCTTGTACATAGGAGCAGTATTATAGTAGTTATATTCTTGTACATAGGGGCAGTATTATAGTAGTTATATTCTTGTACATAGGGGCAGTATTATAGTAGTTATATTCTTGTACATAGGGGCAGTATTATAGTAGTTATATTCTTGTACATAGGGGCAGTATTATAGTAGTTATATTCTTGTACATAGGGGCAGTATTATAGTAGTTATATTCTTATACATAGGGGCAGTATTATAGTAGTTATATTCTTGTACATAGGGGCAGTATTATAGTAGTTATATTCTTGTACATAGGGGCAGTATTATACTAGTTATATTCTTGTACATAGGAGCAGTATTATAGTAGATATATTCTTGTACATAGGAGCAGTATTATAGTAGTTATATTCTTGTATATAGGGGCAGTATTATAGTAGTTATATTCTGGTACATAGGAGCAGTATTATAGTAGTTATATTCTTGTATATAGGGGCAGTATTATAGTAGTTATATTCTTGTACAAAGGAGCAGTATTATAGTACTTATATTCTTGTACATAGAGGCAGTATTGTAGTAGTTATATTCTTGTACATAGGGGACAGTATTATAGTAGTTATATTCTTGTACATAGGGGCAGTATTATAGTAGTTATATTCTTGTACATAGGGAGCAGTAGTATAGTAGTTATATTCTTGTACATAGGGGCAGTATTATAGTAGTTACATTCTTGTACATAGAGGCAGTATTGTAGTAGTTATATTCTTGTACATAGGGGGCAGTATTATAGTAGTTATATTCTGGTACATAGGAGCAGTATTATAGTAGTTATATTCTTGTACATAGGAGCAGTATTATAGTAGTTATATTCTTGTACAAAGGATCAGTATTATAGTACTTATATTCTTGTACATAGAGGCAGTATTGTAGTAGTTATATTCTTGTACATAGGGGACAGTATTATAGTAGTTATATTCTTGTACATAGGGGCAGTATTATAGTAGTTATATTCTTGTACATAGGGAGCAGTAGTATAGTAGTTATATTCTTGTACATAGGGGCAGTATTATAGTAGTTACATTCTTGTACATAGAGGCAGTATTGTAGTAGTTATATTCTTGTACATAGGGGGCAGTATTATAGTAGGTATATTCTTGTACATATTAGCAGTATTATAGTAGTTATACTTTTGATAGGTATTTATAAGAATTAGTTGTTGAATGTTGATAGGTTCTCTTTAACAAACCAGCTACTACAGCGATGCCCAGAGAGGTGTACCCTAAAATACTGCCATCATAGTGTAGCATTAGTCAGCCCCTGAATAAACGCTTCCCCTCGGTTGATGTATCTGCTGCCCCCATGCTTACTTTGCAGTTCTTCATAAAAAGCTGATGTTGCCATTTCTAGAAAGGCTCCATGGTCATCATCTACATTCTGCTCATTTTCCAAGACTGGCATACAGTACATACGAGACGCATATAAGAGGACCCTCAAGGTCATTTAGGTTCTTGCCAATTAACACTTCAAATTACAGTCATGTGGTCCGAGGCGCAGCGCTCTCTCATCAGCTGTCACATCTGCAGAAAGTGCTTGTCAAGAGATTGTCCGGAGGGGCTGCTCTGACCTTGCCTATCATTGAAGATGCAAATGTGGAAAGGTGTTTGCAAAGAAAATGTTAGAAAATGCTGAAACCGACGGATCAAACAAGTATCTTCTCCTTATCGTTTCTGTAACATAAAGGCAAACACACAAATAAACCCATGATAATCTAAGATGAAAGAAAAACTGTAAAAAAAATGTTATCTTAAGTAAAAAGTATAGATTTCACAGAACCGAATCTTTCAGGTGTAGCTGGGATGAGCGTTTCTTGCCACATAATTCATCACAATATCACAGAGCTTTAACTATAGTTTTACATAGGACTGCAGGATCACCATTTGCACTACTGCATGTTAGTTCACAAACCTTTGGCAATTGAATTTTGCAACCATTCAAGCCCTAAAGATCTTATTGAGAGCCTCTTAGAGTGGAGCAAAAAGATTCTCGTAACTCTGGTCCACATCTGCTAATGGTCTATCTACTCTCTGTGTCCTATGTTCCTCACTGTTGCACTAATATGTGTTGCCTATGTGCCCACCCACACGTTGGGCTTAGAGGATCCATCCTTGACAACTACGAGTCATAATGGCCAGCTAATGAGAAAAACACCCAGGGTTTCGCAGGTAGTAAGAGGCTTGTGGTGTTCTGATCTGATGGCTTCTTGACCGGAGTCATTCATATTTTTTTTCTGACCTCAAGTGTCTATGATAGCATGGAACTTTGGTTCATACCGGTTTCTTAAAGTACATGTCACAACACTCGTGAAAAATGACGTCGTTGACAATGGTGAGCATCTGGAAACTTGGGTCAAGTACAAATCTATATATGTAAAGCTGAGAGTATGTGTGTGTATGTATCAAGCCACACCCACTGCATGTTGCCCCACCCACTCATAGCTGGAAAGCAGAGTTGCAGAAGCAAAGTGTGGGACGCGAGTGGAGAGTGGAGCTGCGAGGGAGAGAGGGGCACATGGATGGAGAGCGGGGCTGCAGAGGGATAGAGCGGGACGGCCTGTGGAGAGTGGGGCTGTGGAGGGAGAGAGTGGGGCTGTGGAGGGACACGGATAGAGAGCGGAGCTGCGGAGGGATAGAACGGGACGGCGCATGGAGAGCGGGGCTGCAGAGGGAGAGAGAGGGATGGTGGGTAGAGAACGGGGCTGCTGAAGGAGAAAGTGTGATGGCGGGTGGAGAGCGGGGCTGTTAAGGGAGAGAGCGGGACCCACAGTTAGTTACAATGTCTGTAATGCTGGGCTCTTCAGTTAGTATCTAAAATAAAAAAGTTTGCAGAATAAGTCTTATGACCAGACAATGTGCAAGTAGTTGACAATTCATTTGTCCATCATGGCGCCATGTTGACGCTACCAACCCCATGGTATCAACAGTGTTGAAAACCTGGGGTGAAAGCATTGCTATTTCAGCACTTTTTTGTGACGCTGTTGATACTGTATAATTTAGTAATATAATCCTATGTGTAAGTCACTACTGAGAACTGCGATGCCATTTTTTGGTCACTCTAGAACTCGTGTACAGTAGAAGCGTTGGAACTCTGCATAGCATTGACGTTTGTCCACTGCATGGTGGTATTATGTAGGTTTTTGTTTGCTTTTGTTTTATTTTTTTTTGCAGCATTTGTGTTATTGTGCATGGAAATAGTTTTATGACCCAAAAAAGATAAAACTATTCTAATAGTGACACCTTTATTGGTTAACCAGAAAATGTATATTTGCTAGTTTTCAGAGCAGAGAGGCTCCTTCTTCAGGCTGATGAATTACTGAGAACATGGGTCACTGTACATGAAAGCAAATAAACACTGGCAGACACAGACCAAAACAAGGGCAGTATAATGCAAAATTTCACCTGTTTCGGAGGTGGATGTTGCTCCCTTACCTACTTGGCCCCTGTGCCCAGGTTGCACCATATGTCATCCCCAGCTTATACAGATGTAGCTTTTCCTAAATTCACAAGATATTACAGCCCAAAAAGTTAACTCAACACAAATTCGATTGAATTTGTATAGTTATAGCTCGAGTTACTTTTTTCTGTGCTGTGATGTCTTTGTCATTTTAAAAAAAGATGACATCGGTACTCTAAACACAAAGGAGAGAATAGAACTTTGACTTCTGGGAGCAAATGTAAAGATTCAGGTAGTTAACTTCACAGATCGAGTGCAGCGTGGGAGAAGTCCTGCAGAAAGGCGTTATACACTGCAAGAGTGTTGAACACCTGTCCTGGGTATCTTGGGCTCTGCTTCCTTCATCTTTTTCTGCTGCCCTGTGTTGTGCTCCACGTTGGGTTTTGCAGATTTCCTGGCGAATCTCAGTGATGTCATCTCCCTGATCCTATTTAAGTCCCAAAACTCCTTTGTGTGCCATGCCCTCTCTCCCCACGTTCCACCCAGCAAGCTGCACCAATACCATTGGGGGTCCTTGTACCAATATGGGACTGGAGCTTAGCGGCGTCCACTTTACAAGGTGAGCCTAATAAAAAGAAGATAAGAGTTATAAGCCATTGGCTGAAAAATGAGTACAAGAAAGATAGATCCTTAGTACAAAGTATCAGTAGGATAGAGAGTAGCTGGCTGATTGCTTGGCGTGACCTACGGGACCCCACCAAACCAGAGAATGGGTCTCTGCAGAGCCCAATCTGAATGCGGTTTAGGTAGAGCATGTGCACCTCCTCACTATTCATTTTTCTTTCGAAGTGGTGAAAATAGTAGAACAGTGTACACAGCGATATCCACCAGTTCTGTAGACAACAAATGGAGTGACCATGAGCATGAGCATCCTCCACTCTATTCAGATGGGGGGTCAGCAGCGATTAATGTGGATCCCAATTGTCAGACTACCAACGATCAGCAAATTATCTCCTATTTTATGCATAAGGAGAAAATGTATATATTTGGCACAAACTCTATAATTAATGGAAATGAATAGGTGCAGCATTATAGAGGGCTTAACCTACTCTTACCTGAAACGGCAAGGGTCCCAATTTTTCAAGGACTGTCACGGGAACCAAAATATCCAAGGAGCCAGATTTAGGCAAGCCTTAGAAGTGAGTAGTCTTGGTCATGTTGGGAGTGATATTAGGTGTACCCAAATGGTGGCAGGTTTGCGTTTACCCAGGACATTAAAGGAAGCTCCGGAGGCTTTGCCTTCTGGTTTGACCTTCTCTTTTGGGTAATAGTGGTAGAGCGGCATGAAAATAGAATATCTGTCTCTCGGTCTCCCCGCGTAATGTTATATTTGACTGCTTAAAGTTTGACCCCTTCAGAAAGGTTCTTCTTTTTTTATTGCAGTCAGCTTCTGATTGACCCCTATGATATAACCTGCCTAGATTTGACTTTTATGTTTTAATGGGCTTTATAAGAGCTGCCTGGGCTACCTGTATAGTTTATTAGCTCTTGGCTGTTAAAAGAGACCATTGCAATGGTTGGGTTACCTCTAACCAAAAAAAACGGCGAGGTGGCCCTTACATAATGCTTTGCCTATTGGTCTCTACAGTCATTAATTTAATGACAAACTGAAAAATGCATGAAAATAAGAGAAAAAAGACCTCAGATATTATCAGTGTCCAGTTAGGCGTTTTCCAAATGTAAGTATTATAAGAAAAATGTCTAAAAACGTTTGAGCTCTTTTTCCTACTGTCAGCCATTCTGTGAAATCTCAATTAAGATGCCAGGTTAAATACTCTGCTTGCTACAAGCTTGTCAACCTCAATATCCAGCCCATGATTTCTGAAGAGCACGACGTGTCGAATCAAGCCATAGAAGCATCTAACAAGGATCCATCAGTAAAGCCATGTATTGATGACCTGTTTAAGCGTAACAACCACCGCAGACAATCCAGCCTCAAACCCTTTACTCTGCGGAAGAACTTCTCTAATCTACGATTAAAGAGTTTATTCTACATGACACCTAGTGCAAAGTGATGCAAAAAAATCTATCTGGTTAGGCAAAAAACACATTTACATACACTAATAGTGACTTTATACTTAAAGGAGTCAATCCTATGTTCAGATCCTTCAAATACAAGAGTGTCTCACTCTCGAAGACCCAGTAAGTATTTGTATGGTATAACATTCTGTAATGCTTTAACAACCCTGTGGTGGCGCTGTAGGAAAACTGAACACCTGCTATCTGGTCTCCCTCTATATCATACTTGATTTTTCACTGTCTCACCAAAAGCAGGCTACACCTTCTGATGGTCACCTCATTCCATTTTATTGACATATCAATTACATATGTAGCATAGACTTTCATAATACAGAGCTTCTAATCCACTGCATAGCCGTATGTGATGACACATCTTTGTATATTAATTAACCAGACGACTATTTTAAGAATAGACTGTTATCTATATGTTGATCTTTGAATGTAAGCATTTCTTTCTGGTTGGTCAAAAAAACAAACTTTTGCTTGTGTAAGTCTATAATATTGTCTTGTAAGTTGATATTTGATATAACATATTGTGCTCTTATCCTTGATGACTAGTGATGTTTACTGTTATGCTAATTATGCATTGTGTAGGCCAGATAGTTTGTTGATTTCGAAAACAGAGGAGGAAAAACTATGCAAATATATTAAATAATCAAGTAATACTACTTGACGTCATCTCCATTCTAACCCTTTATGTAAATACTCGATCAAGGACACTTGCTATGTATAAAATAAGTTACATGCATCTGTATAGAGAGACAGAGATTCTGCCAAAACATCCAAACCTCCAGGGGACCCTACAGGACTGCTGCCAAGACATCATGGCTCCATCACAAGGGACACAGATTTATCATTCTACAGGATACTGGCTTAGGGGACTTCAGCCCCAGCTGGAAGAATACAGATCTGCTCCATTGACCATCGCAAACCATGGATACATTTGGAAAAAGCCAGGATTGAGACCGGCTGGTCGCCTGTCTCTGGAGATGTTCAGAAAAGCCAGGTTGTGACCCTTGGGTCAACTGGCCTTGTGCCTGAATGGACTGTCATCTTTCTAAGTTTGCTGTTACCTCCTCTCTGTGTGTGTGCCACAGGTGGGGTACTCGACCCTGGATGATGAAGCCAGGTTGTGACCCTCCAGTCAACTGGTCTTGTACCTGAATGGTCTGTCATATTCCTAAGCTTGTCATTACTTCCTCTCTGCGTGAGTGCCACAGTTGGGGTAGTTGACCCTGGAAGCTCTGAAGTAACAGCTGCTATTATCCTGGTGAGTCAGTGGAAGAGTGAGACTCTGTAAAGTGCACTATCTTGGGGTATTTTGCTGGGACTATTCTACATGTTATCTGTCTGTTGTGGTTCAATAAGGTATTGCCACATTGTTTTACCCTCACCCTGTGCTGTCTGAGTAGAATTTTGCCCACGTTAAAGGGAGAACGGTCTTTGTCTCTACAGTAAGTGGGGGCAGATCTTTGTCTCTACAGTAAGTGGGGGCAGATCTTTGTCTCTACAGTAAGTGGAGGCAGGTCTTTGTCTCTACAGTAAGTGGGGGTGGGTCTTTGTCTCTACACTAAGTTGGGGCAGATCTTTGTCTCTACAGTAAGTGGAGGCAGATCTTTGTCTCTACAGTAAGTGGGGGCAGGTCTTTGTCTCTACAGTAAGTGGGGAGCGGGTCTTTGTCTCTACAGTAAGTGGAGGCAGATCTTTGTCTCTACAGTAAGTGGAGGCAGATCTTTGTCTCTACAGTAAGTGGGGGCAGATCTTTGTCTCTACAGTAAGTGGAGGCTGGTCTTTGTCTCTACACTAAGTTGGGGCAGATCTTTGTCTCTACAGTAAGTGGGGGCAGATCTTTGTCTCTACAGTAAGTGGAGGCAGGTCTTTGTCTCTACAGTAAGTGGGGGCGGGTCTTTGTCTCTACACTAAGTTGGGGCAGATCTTTGTCTCTACAGTAAGTGGAGGCAGATCTTTGTCTCTACAGTAAGTGGGGGCAGATCTTTGTCTCTACAGTAAGTGGAGGCAGGTCTTTGTCTCTACAGTAAGTGGGGGTGGGTCTTTGTCTCTACACTAAGTTGGGGCAGATCTTTGTCTCTACAGTAAGTGGAGGCAGATCTTTGTCTCTACAGTAAGTGGGGGCTGGTCTTTGTCTCTATGTTTTTCTTCTCTGGTCTGTAAAACTGCATCCAGTTATAGGTGAACGTTTAAGCATCTATTGTGCTGGTAAATTGCTAATAATAAGAAATTGTCTACTAAAAAATAGTAGAGCGTAATTTACATGTATGAGAATTATGGTAATTCCTCAACTAATAAGACTAGAATGTGCAGCCAAAGCAGTTTTAACCTGTAGGCAGTATGGTCAGCAATATCATAATTTTCTACAAGTTTTTGTAAAAAGGCCAGTAGATTTTATGTTCAAACTGCATATTGAAAACTACCAAGCTCCCACTAATGGTGGTTGATAAGCGCAATAATTTTATATTATAACTAGAGTTGAGCGATACCAGCCGATACTTGAAAATATCGGATCGGAATGGATCGGCCGATCTTAAAAAAAAGTATCGGTATCGCCGATTCCGATACCGGGAACCAATGCAAGTCAATGGGGCCAAAATATCGGAATTAAAAAAAACCCTTTCTTTCCTTGTAGGTTAAT
Source organism: Dendrobates tinctorius (assembly GCF_039654945.1). Lineage (NCBI taxonomy): Eukaryota > Metazoa > Chordata > Amphibia > Anura > Dendrobatidae > Dendrobates > Dendrobates tinctorius. The sequence continues at coordinate 26,869,348 of NW_027361727.1, read as the reverse complement.
TCTACATGAAGAAAAACAACTAAGAATAATGTAGAATGTATTGTGGGAGGTGGAGGAGACATTAAAGCCATAGAGGTTTAGCCCAATCAAATGGAATAGCAGGAATTAAACTTTTTTTTTAAAGATGTTAGGAGTTACAAAGATATTGACTATGTTAGCCTCATTTATATTTTGCCAGACATGTATGTCTTCTTCTTCTTTCTTCTTCTTCTTCTTCTACTTCCTTTTTTTACATTCTTCTTCTTCTTCTACTTCCTTTTTTTACATTCTTCTTCTTCTTCTTCTTCTTCTTCCTTTTCTTACATTCTTCATATTCTTCTTATTCAACAATTATTATTCTACATATTCAGCTTCTTCATCTTCTTCCTATTCTTCTTCATCATATTCTTGTTTGTGTCAGGCATTCCTGTAGTTGTTATCTAGAAAAGTTAGAAGTTTACACCTTCCGTTCTGCCTGTCACAAAAGATTTACAACAGGATTTGTCCGCGTTCAGTTTGGCCTGCAGCAGCAGGCCTTTTCCAGGGGCACCACGAGGAGGAACGGACTCACCCCCATACACTGCTTAGTCTTCTTCTGCTTATAAATAAGATAATATCATTTGCTCAGAGTATTAGTCTTATGCTTAATGTTCTTCTGCTTTGTTTTTTTTATGCTTCTTTGTCTTCTCTCTCTTGTTGTTCTGCATCTTGGTGGTTGTCTTCCTGTTCTTTGTCCTCTTGAACCAGCTGACGGTACTGGCACCCGGAGGGGCAGCAGAAGGAACAAGAGCCAATGGCACTACCGAGGACCAGCTGACTGTGCTGGAACCCGGTTACTAAGCAGGAGGTACCTGTGCTACAAAGCACTACCAAGGACCAGCAGACGTTGCCGGAACTCGGATACCGAGATGGAGGCACCTAGGCCAAAGGCTCTGACGAGAACCAGCTGACGGTGCTGGAACCCGGAGGGGTAGCATAAGCTGCAAGAGCAAATGGAAATAGCGAGGACCAGCTGACAGTGCTGGCACCCGGAGGGGCAGCAGAAGGAATAAGAGCCAATGGCACAACCGAGGACCAGCTGACGGTGCTGGAACCCGGTTACTAAGCAGGAGGTACCTGTGCTACAAAGCACTACCAAGGACCAGCAGACGTTGCCGGAACTCGGATACTGAGATGGAGGCACCTAGGCCAAAGGCTCTGACGAGAACCAGCTGACGGTGCTGGAACCCGGAGGGGTAGCATAAGCTGCAAGAGCAAATGGAAATAGCGAGGACCAGCTGACAGTGCTGGCACCCGGAGGGGCAGCAGAAGGAATAAGAGCCAATGGCACAACCGAGGACCAGCTGACGGTGCTGGAACCCGGTTACTAAGCAGGAGGTACCTGTGCTACAAAGCACTACCAAGGACCAGCAGACGTTGCCGGAACTCGGATACCGAGATGGAGGCACCTAGGCCAAAGGCTCTGATGAGAACCAGCTGACGGTGCTGGAACCCGGAGGGGTATCAGAAGTTACCCCTGAAAAGCAAAGTTGGCATGCCGCAAGCTGGCCGCAGTTACCGAATCACACAGTCCTACAGGGGGTGCTTGTCCTACTGGCACTATGGAACAAACCTTTCTTACCAGAACCCGCAGTCCACATAGGAAGCACCTAAACTGCTGGCACCCTAGCCTCGGCTAACCCAACCGCAACACGACATGGCAACTTGGGGTGGCAAACTGACATTGACACTTCCCGGAAACAGCAGGCAGGGCTGGAACCAAGCTGGGCAGGAGGGAGTACCCGTGCCAAAGTCAGTTATGAGCAGCAACTGGCGATGTTGGAGCCCAGGACAAGCACTTAGCAGGCTGAGGCCTGATGTGCTGTCAATTGGGAGGCAGCAGGACAGATTGCCATCAAAACAGCAGGGGAACAGCTGACGTTACTGAACCCCACAAACAAAGGAGCTAGAGTTTTACTCTGTGAAGACGGCACTTCCGAGCAACAACTGGCTGTGTTGAAGCCCAGGGACAAGCACGGAGCAGGCTGAGGCTGCATTGAAGAAATTTTAAGATCGGTTGTAGACTACTAATTTGAACCAAGCTCCACTTAGGCCTGTGGCTTCACTGATTTTCGTATTTCCCCTGTCCTCCAACCCCGCCAGTTACAGCTCCGAAGTGGCGTCTGCACAATCCACACTTGTTCCTGTGTTACAGGTGTTCAGTCCGGTCAGTTAATCCCCTGATGTGTGTCCGGCAATGTCGCCTGCTCTGTCCACATTCCCATAATTGGAATGTGGACAGAGCAGGTGACATTGCCGGACACACATCAGGGGACTAACTCACCGGACTGAACACCTGTAACACAGGAACAAGTGTGGATTGTGCAGACGCCACTTCGGAGCTGTAACTGGCAGGGTTGGAGGACAGGGGAAATACGAGAGACAGTGGAGCCACAGGCCTAATTGGAGCACGGTTAAAAATCAGTAGTGGTACGACTGTGTAGGCAGCAGGAGACTTTGCCATCCACACAGCAGGGGATCAGCTGACATTACTGAACCCCACTGAGACACGGGAGCAAGTATCTCTTTCCGTGTGGACGGCACTTCCGAACTACAACTAGCTGTGTTGAAGCCCAGGAAATAGGAGGGTGTAGGCAGAGGCCTACTGTATTTTGAATGAGGTGACAGCAGGAGAGACTGCCATCCACACAGCAGGGGATCAGCTGACATTACTGAACCCCACTGAGACACGGGAGCAAGTATCTCTTTCCGTGTGGACGGCACTTCCGAACTACAACTGGCTGTGTTGAAGCCCAGGAAATAGGAGGGTGTAGGCAGAGGCCTACTGTATTTTGAATGAGTTTACAGCAGGAGAGACTGCCATCCACACAGCAGGGGATCAGCTGATGTTACTGAACCCCACTGAGACACGGGAGCAAGTATCTCTTTCCGTGTGGACGGCACTTCCGAACTACAACTGGCTGTGTTGAAGCCCAGGAAATAGGAGGGTGTAGGCAGAGGCCTACTGTATTTTGAATGAGTTTACAGCAGGAGAGACTGCCATCCACACAGCAGGGGATCAGCTGACGTTACTGAACCCCACTGAGACACGGGAGCAAGTATCTCTTTCCGTGTGGACGGCACTTCCGAACTACAACTGGCTGTGTTGAAGCCCAGGAAATAGGAGGGTGTAGGCAGAGGCCTACTGTATTTTGAATGAGGTGACAGCAGGAGAGACTGCCATCCACACAGCAGGGGATCAGCTGACATTACTGAACCCCACTGAGACACGGGAGCAAGTATCTCTTTCCGTGTGGACGGCACTTCCGAACTACAACTGGCTGTGTTGAAGCCCAGGAAATAGGAGGGTGTAGGCAGAGGCCTACTGTATTTTGAATGAGGTGACAGCAGGAGAGACTGCCATCCACACAGCAGGGGATCAGCTGACATTACTGAACCCCACTGAGACACGGGAGCAAGTATCTCTTTCCGTGTGGACGGCACTTCCGAACTACAACTGGCTGTGTTGAAGCCCAGGAAATAGGAGGGTGTAGGCAGAGGCCTACTGTATTTTGAATGAGGTGACAGCAGGAGAGACTGCCATCCACACAGCAGGGGATCAGCTGACGTTACTGAACCCCACTGAGACACGGGAGCAAGTATCTCTTTCCGTGTGGACGGCACTTCCGAACTACAACTGGCTGTGTTGAAGCCCAGGAAATAGGAGGGTGTAGGCAGAGGCCTACTGTATTTTGAATGAGGTGACAGCAGGAGAGACTGCCATCCACACAGCAGGAGATCAGCTGACATTACTGAACCCCACTGAGACACGGGAGCAAGTATCTCTTTCCGTGTGGACGGCACTTCCGAACTACAACTGGCTGTGTTGAAGCCCAGGAAATAGGAGGGTGTAGGCAGAGGCCTACTGTATTTTGAATGAGGTGACAGCAGGAGAGACTGCCAGCCACACAGCAGGGGATCAGCTGACATTACTGAACCCCACTGAGACACGGGAGCAAGTATCTCTTTCCGTGTGGACGGCACTTCCGAACTACAACTGGCTGTGTTGAAGCCCAGGAAATAGGAGGGTGTAGGCAGAGGCCTACTGTATTTTGAATGAGGTGACAGCAGGAGAGACTGCCATCCACACAGCAGGGGATCAGCTGACATTACTGAACCCCACTGAGACACGGGAGCAAGTATCTCTTTCCGTGTGGACGGCACTTCCGAACTACAACTGGCTGTGTTGAAGCCCAGGAAATAGGAGGGTGTAGGCAGAGGCCTACTGTATTTTGAATGAGGTGACAGCAGGAGAGACTGCCATCCACACAGCAGGGGATCAGGTGACATTACTGAACCCCACTGAGACACGGGAGCAAGTATCTCTTTCCGTGTGGACGGCACTTCCGAACTACAACTGGCTGTGTTGAAGCCCAGGAAATAGGAGGGTGTAGGCAGAGGCCTACTGTATTTTGAATGAGTTTACAGCAGGAGAGACTGCCATCCACACAGCAGGGGATCAGCTGACGTTACTGAACCCCACTGAGACACGGGAGCAAGTATCTCTTTCCGTGTGGACGGCACTTCCGAACTACAACTGGCTGTGTTGAAGCCCAGGAAATAGGAGGGTGTAGGCAGAGGCCTACTGTATTTTGAATGAGGTGACAGCAGGAGAGACTGCCATCCACACAGCAGGGGATCAGCTGATGTTACTGAACCCCACTGAGACACGGGAGCAAGTATCTCTTTCCGTGTGGACGGCACTTCCGAACTACAACTGGCTGTGTTGAAGCCCAGGAAATAGGAGGGTGTAGGCAGAGGCCTACTGTATTTTGAATGAGTTTACAGCAGGAGAGACTGCCATCCACACAGCAGGGGATCAGCTGACGTTACTGAACCCCACTGAGACACGGGAGCAAGTATCTCTTTCCGTGTGGACGGCACTTCCGAACTACAACTGGCTGTGTTGAAGCCCAGGAAATAGGAGGGTGTAGGCAGAGGCCTACTGTATTTTGAATGAGGTGACAGCAGGAGAGACTGCCATCCACACAGCAGGGGATCAGCTGACGTTACTGAACCCCACTGAGACACGGGAGCAAGTATCTCTTTCCGTGTGGACGGCACTTCCGAACTACAACTGGCTGTGTTGAAGCCCAGGAAATAGGAGGGTATAGGCAGAGGCCTACTGTATTTTGAATGAGGTGACAGCAGAAGAGACTGCCATCCACACAGCAGGGGATCAGCTGACATTACTGAACCCCACTGAGACACGGGAGCAAGTATCTCTTTCCGTGTGGACGGCACTTCCGAACTACAACTGGCTGTGTTGAAGCCCAGGAAATAGGAGGGTGTAGGCAGAGGCCTACTGTCTTTGTAATGCGGAGACAGCAGGAGAGACTGCCATCTCCACAGCAGGGGATCAGCTGGCAATGATGAACCCCACTAACACTTGAACGAATGTGTTTGGCTCTGTGGAGACGACACTTCTGAACACCAACTGACGCTGTTGGAGCCCAGGATTAGGCGAGGAGCAGGCTGTGGCCTACTGGATTTTGGCAGGTGAAGGCAGCAGGAGACTTGCCATCTCCACAGCAGGGGAACAGCTGGCAGTGCTGAACCCCACTAACACTCTAACGAAGGTGTTTGGCTCTGTGGAGACGACACTTCTGAACACCAACTGACGCTGTTGGAGCCCAGGATTAGGCGAGGAGCAGGCTGGGGCCTACTGGATTTTGGCAGGTGAAGGCAGCAGGAGACTTGCCATCTCCACAGCAGGGGAACAGCTGGCAGTGCTGAACCCCACTAACACTCTAACGAATGTGTTTGGCTCTGTGGAGACGACACTTCTGAACACCAACTGACGCTGTTGGAGCCCAGGATTAGGCGAGGAGCAGGCTGTGGCCTACTGGATTTTGGCAGGTGAAGGCAGCAGGAGACTTGCCATCTCCACAGCAGGGGAACAGCTGGCAGTGCTGAACCCCACTAACACTCTAACGAATGTGTTTGGCTCTGTGGAGACGACACTTCTGAACACCAACTGACGCTGTTGGAGCCCAGGATTAGGCGAGGAGCAGGCTGGGGCCTACTGGATTTTGGCAGGTGAAGGCAGGAGGAGACTTGCCATCTCCACAGCAGGGGAACAGCTGGCAGTGCTGAACCCCACTAACACTCTAACGAAGGTGTTTGGCTCTGTGGAGACGACACTTCTGAACACCAACTGACGCTGTTGGAGCCCAGGATTAGGCGAGGAGCAGGCTGGGGCCTACTGGATTTTGGCAGGTGAAGGCAGCAGGAGACTTGCCATCTCCACAGCAGGGGAACAGCTGGCAGTGCTGAACCCCACTAACACTCTAACGAAGGTGTTTGGCTCTGTGGAGACGACACTTCTGAACACCAACTGACGCTGTTGGAGCCCAGGATTAGGCGAGGAGCAGGCTGGGGCCTACTGGATTTTGGCAGGTGAAGGCAGCAGGAGACTTGCCATCTCCACAGCAGGGGAACAGCTGGCAGTGCTGAACCCCACTAACACTCTAACGAAGGTGTTTGGCTCTGTGGAGACGACACTTCTGAACACCAACTGACGCTGTTGGAGCCCAGGATTAGGCGAGGAGCAGGCTGTGGCCTACTGGATTTTGGCAGGTGAAGGCAGCAGGAGACTTGCCATCTCCACAGCAGGGGAACAGCTGGCAGTGCTGAACCCCACTAACACTCTAACGAAGGTGTTTGGCTCTGTGGAGACGACACTTCTGAACACCAACTGACGCTGTTGGAGCCCAGGATTAGGCGAGGAGCAGGCTGGGGCCTACTGGATTTTGGCAGGTGAAGGCAGCAGGAGACTTGCCATCTCCACAGCAGGGGAACAGCTGGCAGTGCTGAACCCCACTAACACTCTAACGAAGGTGTTTGGCTCTGTGGAGACGACACTTCTGAACACCAACTGACGCTGTTGGAGCCCAGGATTAGGCGAGGAGCAGGCTGGGGCCTACTGGATTTTGGCAGGTGAAGGCAGCAGGAGACTTGCCATCTCCACAGCAGGGGAACAGCTGGCAGTGCTGAACCCCACTAACACTCTAACGAATGTGCTTGGCTCTGTGGAGACGACACTTCTGAACACCAACTGACGCTGTTGGAGCCCAGGATTAGGCGAGGAGCAGGCTGTGGCCTACTGGATTTTGGCAGGTGAAGGCAGCAGGAGACTTGCCATCTCCACAGCAGGGGAACAGCTGGCAGTGCTGAACCCCACTAACACTCTAACGAATGTGTTTGGCTCTGTGGAGACGACACTTCTGAACACCAACTGAAGCTGTTGGAGCCCAGGATTACGCATGCCGCATGCAGAGGCCAATGGGCAGCGGTTTTTATGGAGGTTGTGGACCACTACTGATTCTAACCATGCTCCACTTAGGCCTCTGGCTCCACTGTCTCTACTATTTACCCTGGCCTCCAACCCCGCCAGCTACATCTCTGAAGTGGCGTCAGCACAATCTACACTTGTTCCTGTGTTACTGGTGCTCAGTCCCGTCAGTTGATCCCCTGATGTTTGTCCGGCAAGTTCGCCAGCTCTGTCCTCATTCCCACTACTGGTTATGGGAATGTGGACAGAGCAGGAGACCTTGCCGGACACACATCAGGGGATAAACTGATGGGACTGAGCCACAGGAACACAGGAACAAGTGTAGATTGTGCTGACGCCACTTCAGAGATGTAGATGGCGGGGTTGGAGGTCAGGGGAAATAGTAGAGACAGTGGAGCCAGAGACCTAAGTTGGGCACGGTTAAAAATCAGTAGTGGTTTGAATGTTGATGGAGCTGGTGACTTTGCCGTCCACACAGCAGGGGATCAGCTGGCATTACTGAACCCCACTAACACAGGAGCTAGTGTGTTTCTCTGTGCAGACGACACATCTGAGCGACAACTGGCTGTGTTGAAGCAAAGGGATTATAGTTCAGGTGGTAGAAAAATGAACACACCAGCAGACCTGGATACAGTTGCCAACCACTAATTTAGTCTGTAAGAGGAATGGCAAAGTCTTTGGAGATCCAGGCCTTGTTCATTTTCAGAAAAGTCAGCCGGTCAACATTATCGGAAGATAGTCGCGTGCGACGGTCTGTTAGTACACCACCTGCGGCACTAAAGACACGTTCCGATAATACACTGGCAGCAGGGCAAGCCAGCACCTCCAATGCATACTGGCTAAGCTCTGGCCATGTATCCAGCTTAGAGACCCAAAACTTGAAGGGGGAAGAGCCATCTGGGAGTACAGCGACAGGGCAAGACATGTAGTCTGACACCATCTGACGGAAGCGTTGCCTCCTGCTGACTCGAGGCGTCGCTGATGGTGTAGACAATTGTGGTGGACACACAAAACTTTGCCACATTTGGGCCATAGTGGTCTTGCCTTGTGCTGCGGCGCTGCCTCTGCTCCCTCTTTGTGCAGAGTTTCCTCCACTGCCTCGACGCACAGAGCTGCTTTGTAAAGCACTAGCAACAATGCTGTCGGGTGGAATGGAAAACATTATGGACTGCACCAGTGACTCTTCGTACTCCCGCATTTTACGCTCCCGGTTCAACGTTGGTATGAGCCTTTGTACGCTGTCCCGGTAGCGAGGATCTAGGAGGGTGTACACCCAATAATCAGCCGAGACGAGAATGTGGGCGATGCGGCGGTCGTTTCTCAGGCACTGCAGCATGAAATCAACCATGTGCTGCAGACTCCCAACTGCCAAAGAACCGCTGTCCCCTGTTTGAGGCGTGACCTCGGCCTGCTCTGCATCACCCCACCCTCGCTGTACATACTGAGTAGAGGTTTGTGTACCTTCCTCCTCTGGAGAGATGTCTTCCTCCTCCATCGACTCCTCCTCATCCTCCTCACAAAGTGTCCCCTGCCTAGGCCTTTGTGAGGAAACACGTAGCGCAGACTGTCCAGAAGCAGATGGCATTTGGGACTCCTCATCCTCCACCTCTTCTGAAACCTCATCCCTTAGTGCTTGCAGTGTTTGTTGAAGCAGGCAGATAAGGGGGACAGTCATGCTGACTAGTGCATCATCTGCACTCGCCATCCGCGTGGATTCATCGAAGGCACGCAAAACGAGGCAGATGTCCTTCATAGAGGCCCACTCAATGGTGCTGAAGTGTGAACGGCGCACAGTGCGACTTGTTTGCGCCTGATGCAGCTGGTACTCCATGACTGCTGCCTGCTGCTCACACAACCGCTCCAACATATGTAACGTTGAATTCCACCGGGTGGGTAGGTCACATATGATGCGATGTTCCGGAAGGCCAAATCGTCGCTGCAGAGCAGCGAGGCGCGATCTTGCCGTGCTGGAACGTCGCAAGTGAGCGCACTCTATGCGGACCTTGTGCAACAGTGCAGCAAGATCCGGATAGTCCCTCAGAAAGCTCTGCACGACCAAGTTAAGAACATGTGCCAGACATGGGATGTGTGTGAGGTTGCCTAGGCCAAGAGCTGCCACCAGATTTCGGCCATTGTCACACACTACCAAGCCCGGCTGGAGATTCGCTGGCCCAAACCACACATCGCTCTCCAGCTTGATAGCATTCCAGAGCTCCTGCGCTGTGTGGCTTCGATTCCCCAAAGAAATTAATTTGAGTACAGCCTGTTGACGTTTGGCCACGGCTGTGCTCATATCGGTCGTAACAGGCTCCTGCTCTGCTGTTTCTGAGGAACTTGAGTAGGAGGAGGAGTCTATGTGTACAGACTGGAGTCCTGCAATCCGTGGCGTTGGAAGAACACGTACAGCGCCACTCTCCAGATCCGTACCCGGCTCCACAACATTAACCCAGTGGGCAGTGAGGGAAAGGTATCGTCCCTGTCCATGGTTACTGGTCCACGCATCGGTGGTCAGGTGGACCTTGCTACTAACGGCGTTTAGTAGCGCATGTTTTATTTTGCCCTCAACATGTTTCTGCAGGGCAGGGACGGCTCGCCTGCTGAAATAAAAGCGGCTGGGCACATTGTATTGGGGGACTGCCAATGCCATTAAGTCCCGGAAGGTGTCAGTGTCCACCAGCCTGAATGACAGCATTTCAACTGCCAGAAGTTTGGCAATGCCAGCATTCAGAGACTGTGCTCGGGGATGGTTTGCCGAGTAAGGGCGCCTTTTATCCCATGCCTGTGCTACCGATGGCTGTGATGGATGGGAACGTGCTGCTATGGGTGTAATCTGACAGGGTCTCCGGACAACAGTGGCAGAGGTTCTTCCTTGGCGATCCTGTGAGGAAGCCGAACCAGCAGTGTGTGAGCTGGAGGAAGAGGGCCCAACACGAACTGAAGAGGTGGTAGGTGGTGCTGTACGTTGGCCTACGTCTTCAGGGTGTCTCTGCAACTCCAACTCGTGCTTGGTGCGCACATGTTTCCACATATTTGTGGTATTGAGGTTGCTGACATTTCTCCCTCTTTTGACTCTCTGATGACACAGCTTGCATTTGACAAAGCAAATGTCATCTGCAACTGTGTCAAAAAAGGACCACGCACTGCAACTCTTGTGAGCGCCCGGTTTGCCTTTGGAAGGAGGAATGCTCCTAACGGGTGCCGAAGTGGAGGGTACAGGCAACCAAGTCTTCCCCCTCCCTCTGCCTCCTGTTTTGGCCGGTAGGGGAATCTCTTCCTCCGAGCTGCTCCCACCACCTTCCTGTTGCTCATGCCATGATGGGTCAAGGACCTCATCATCTTCCCTCCCCTCTTCAAACAGCTGCTTCTCCGGGGTTGTCTCGCCAGCACCGTACGCACCAGAAAGTGGCAACTGAGTCTCGTCATCATCTGATGCGTACTGAGGTGTGCTGACCATAGGCACTGGCCCACTCGCCTCTTCAGATTCAGAGGGACAAAGAAGTTGCGCATCACTGCATACTCCCTCTTCTTCACATTCAGGAATGCTGCTTGGCTGGCCCCCTCTTTCCAAGCCAACAGATTCCGAGAACAGAAGTAGAGACTGTGATGGCTCCTGTCCATGTCTCTCTGACTGCCTGGGCACTTTGGCAGGTGGTGAAGAGACAGATGGTTGCTCTTCGGTGCTCTGACCCTGAGAGGATGCGGAAGTAATTGAAGTCGATGCGTTAGCTGCCATCCATCCGACAATGGCTTCAATTTGTTCCTCCCGCAGCAGTGGGGTACGTTGAGGTCCTACAAAGCTGCGCATAAAGGACTGTTGCCTGCTAAAACTGGGGGATGCTGATCCACTGGTGCCCGCAGCAGGCCCAGAATCCCCACGTCCTCTACCTGTAGAATCCCCACGTCCTCTCCCTGCAGAATCCCCACGTCCTCTCCCTGCTGAAACTCCACGCCCACGCCCACGCCCACGCGCCTTACTCCCTGCCTTCTTCATCTTGCAAGACTGCTTAAGATAGGCAAAAAAGTACAAAGGGGGGCCTTAGTGTGCTTATTCCTGAACAGCTGGTTACAGGTACAAGAAACACTAATTTTATGAAGTGTGTGTGTGTGTGTGGACTAGACTTTAATAGGAGCTGATGTGGCCTACACAAGTTCAAAATGTAGTGTTTGGTGAACTTTTTTTGTGGTTTCTTTGTTGGAAACAAACTCAAAGTATGTGAACAAAGAATTGAAACTGATAGTATCACCAACTTTTTGGAGCTATTACAATGCAGGCAGGTAACCTACAATGCAAAAGATGAGGCTCCAAAAAAATTGGGTAATACTAATCTGGCTGCGCCGGCAGGGCACAAGCCAGAAAAAAAGGCTCCTCTATCTACTCCTATATAGTGTTTGCAACCAACCAATGTTGATGGATACGGATGGATGCACACTAATAGGAGAAGAAAAAATGAGCTGCACTCAAAGACAAATATGTGTGAGGCAGTGACGCACGTTGAGCGTCCTACAACCAGACGTAGCTGCAGGACACTCTACTCAGCGTGAGCTGCACTCACACACAGTCAGAGGCCTCTCAGACAGCCGTCAACAGTGCAGCTAAGTGGGCACTGGCACTGACAGGCTGCAGAAAGGCTCCGCTGTGTACTCCTTTATAGTGTTTGCAACCACCGTAGATGGAGACGGATGGATGCACACTAATAGAAGAAAAAATGAGCTGCACTCAAATAAAAATATGTGTGAGGCACTGACGCACGCTGAGCGTCCTACAGCCAGACGTAGCTGCAGGACACACTACTCAGCGTGAGCTGCACTCACACACAGTCAGAGACCTCTCAGACAGCCGTGAACAGTGCAGCAAAGTGGACACTAGCACTGAAAGGCTGCAGAAAGGCTCCGCTGTCTACTACTAGTGTTTGCAACCAACGTATATGGATACGGATGGAAGCACACTAGATTGAAATTATGTAAAAAATGCAGCTCAAAAAATAAAAGATGTATGAGGCAGCAGTGATCACACTGGGTGGCCTACAGCCTGACGTGGCTGCAGGACCCACTCCACAGCGTGAGCTGCACTCACACAGCCCTTGCAGACAACTGTGAACACTGCTGCTAGGGCAAAGAAGGCTACAGTGGTGGTTTATGTAGCCTGGGTAAAGCACTAGATGTTTGGTGGAATCGCTATTTCTAACTGTCCCTCACAGTCTTCTACAGCAGCCTGTCCCTAACTGAATTCACAGCAGAGTGACCAGAAATGGCGGCTGCGGTGGCTTTTATAGTGCATCATGACATCATTTCGGCAGCCAATCACAGCCATGCCAATAGTTAACATGCCTACATGCCTAACAGGATGTGCCCACACTTCGGAGGATTCCCATTGGCTTAATCAAAGCAAGCAGGCTCATAGCATGATGGGAACTTCCTATTCCGATTCCGATTCCGGAATCCGATATGACAAAAGTATCGGAACTAAGTATCGGAATTCCGATACCGCTAATATCGGCCGATACCCGATACTTGCGGTATCGGAATGCTCAACACTAATTATAACTCAATTATTCATCTATGTAGGAGTTTTGGAGCAGAGTATCAAGAAACCATGGATAGAAGTGGAATGGTCTCTTATCAATCTATTATCCAATTGTCATGGACCTTATATGTGGACAGATGCAGCTTGTACTAAAGTAAATACTTCTGGACATAGTAACTGAAGCAGACGATTTCGGAAGTCGTGTGTACATAATGTATCCCTGGACCATTTGGTGCACGTGCTGCATCCCATTGGTTACCTGATGGCAAATATAGTCTACGGTTTTACAGCACATGGAGGCGGTATACAAAAGGACATGTTAGGGCAGGTTAGGATAGGATATGGGTTGAACTAGATGGACTTAAAGTCTTCCTTCAACCTTAATAACTATGTTACTATATCTATACTGAGAGGAGGAGTATGGAACATCTGCAGTCATTACAATCTGTTCTTACAAATTAGTCCTACTGTACCTTAATATTGAGCCATTATGATTGGAGCCGGAGGAGGACGATGTATTTGCATTTGAAACATATCAATATGGTGAAGCAGGAGATTTCGTCTGACCCTAAGTAGGACATTAACATATTCATAGTCAGTGGGGGAGAAGCTGAAGCCTCCATATAGAGACGACTGCAGTTGCTGTGACCTTGATCCCAGTCTGACTCGGTTGTTAAAACGGAATCATTTAGTGCTTGCAATATCCTTCACCTTATTATCCGCTACTGAAATATCTTTCTTAGAACAGCCTGACCTACAAATTCCCTCCGCTTCTTCCTATTACTTCCACCCCGCTTTATTAGAATTGCACAATCTCCAAAAAAACTAAACTGTTCGTGACTTCCATATTTAACGAGATTTCACAGCAAAAAAAAAAAAACATAAAAAGCCCCGGTTATGTATATGATGTGGAGGTCACACAGCAAAGCATCTACGAGGAGATGGAACGTGTTCAGGATGGAATATCTGGGAGAAAAAAAGTGCTTCTTGTAGTCCATAAAATACAGTAAACATTTGGAGATGTACAGTACTGTGCAAAAGTTTTAGCAGGTGTGAAAAAAAATGCTACAAAGTAAGAAGCTTTAAAAAATAGAAGTGTCAATAGTTTATTTCTATCAACAAAACGCAAATTGAATAAAAGAGAAATCTAAATCACATCAATATTTGGCCACCGCCCCTTGCCTTCATCTGTTCTTCTAGGCACACTTGCACAGTCAGGATCTTTTGGGGATTTTGATCAGGACTATAAGTAACCAATTATACCAAATAGCTGATAACGATCATCCTTTTCATATGGAGGTTGAAACATAGACATTAACTGAGACAAAAATAGCTGTGTAGGAGGCTTGAAAATGGCTGAGGAACAGCCATCCTCTGCTTCAAAGGTGAGGTTGTGGAAGGCAGTATAATGTCACAGGTCATACACCATGGCAAGACTGAGTACAGCAACAAGACATAAGGTAGTTATACTGCATCAGCAAGACTGCTCTCAGGCAAAGATTTCATAGGAGACTTGAGGTTCAAGATGAGATGCTTCAAGTCTTTTGAAGAAGGATCAAGAAATAGGTAATATTGAAGACTGTTAATGTGTAGGTTGGCCAAAGATACTGTTAATCAAATTGGAAGATGTCCAACAGTGCCATCAGTTCAGAAATGGTAGCAACCAATGAGACTCAGCGCCAATCATCTACTGTTCAGAGAAGTGTGGCCAGAAGTGGCTTCTCGGAAGAATTGCAGGAAAAAACAAACAAACTGGGAACTGTGGTGCAGAAAAAAGTAAGCAGGTCTCTGGACTAATGAGTAAAAATGTGAAATATTTGGCTGTAACAGAAGGCAGTTTGTTCCCCGAATGGATGGAGAATAGCACAATACTGAAGGTTTGCAGGATCAGAGATGCACAGTGGTGACACCTTGCAAGGTTGAGGCTGCATTTCAGCAAATGGAGTCAGAGATTTGGCCAGGACTGATGGTGTTCTTAATACTGAGAAATCCCGGCAGATACTTTTCATCTTGTAATACCATCACGGAGGCGTCTGATTGACTCCAAATTTATCCTGCAGTGGGACAATGACCCCAAACATCCAGCCAGTGTCATTAAGAACCAGGAGTCCTTGAAGTGATTAACCAGCCAAACAGAGCCCTGATCTCACATCATCCCATCTGTCTGGGATCACATGAAAAGACATAAGGATCCACACAAGCCTCATACACAGTCACAGAAGATCTGGGGTCAGTTCTCCAAGTTGTTTGGAACAACCTCCTGCCAAGTTCCTTCAAAAACTAGGCGCAAGTGAAAAGTATCAAGAAGCGCTGATGAAGGCAAAGCGCAGTAACCCTAAATACTGATATGATTTAGATTTCTCTGTTGTTCAGTTACTTTTCCATTTGCTAATTGATAAAATTAATTACTATTTTTATTTTTGAGACCTCTTTACTTTACAGCAATTTTCCATACTTGCATAAAACTTTGGCACATCTATCTGTTAAGTAGTGACAAGGGACTGTGGGCGCCTACCCGATCCCTCGAACTAGGGGCACCCCAGGCTATCATGTCCCCTGGATTACCCCAAATGGTGGAGATGCCGAGGTCTTGTAGCTTGCTATGCTCCTGTCTTAACTCTTGTTCCCTCCCACACCCAGGGAGGTGTGAGTCTGAAGTGTATTGAAAAACTCAAAAAAAAAAAAAATTTGAAAGGTTGACTCACCAAAACCCTGACTAATGCACTAGCAGGATGCAGCAGACCTCCATTGATAAAGGCTCGGGCAGCACAGGTGCAATCCACTGATGAGAGCAGCCAGTAACCCAAAAGGGTCTGGCTGCCTAGTGGAAAAAATGCACACAAATAGGGCATGTATAGGACATCAGTCACACAGATAAGTGTGGTGCAAAGTGTCTGAACAGCCTATTAATGACGCCCATAGTATTAGCAGGCTGGCTGCTCAGCACTATATATATGCATCACACAGAAACCAAGCCAACATGAAGAGGTCTAGCTGCATTTTTTCCACTAGGCAGCCAGACCCTTTTTGGTTACTGGCTGCTCTCATCAGTGGATTGCACCTGTGCTGCCCGAGCCTTTATCAATTGAGGTCTGCTGCATCCTGCTAGTGCTAAAATTAGTCAGGGTTTTGGTGAGTCAACCTTTCAAATGTGTTTTTTTTTTTTTTGGGGAATTTTTCCTTATGTGCAGTGTATTGAAAAACACCAGACAGACAGGGATAAAAGAAAGATAAAATGATACAAACACAGTCACAAATCAACAGAGTGGAAAACAGAGGAGGAATAGGAAGGAAGAAACTAAGTGGGAGAGGATAAGGATAAACAAGCAAACCAACTCCATGCAGCAATCTCCAGAAAAACTCTCCAACTGCCAACTCCAAACACTGAACCTCACCTTCAGCACCAAACCAGGAAGTGGAATTATCACTAGCAACTCCTAAGTGCCAGTAGGAGCATACAGTGGGGCAAAAAAGTATTTAGTCAGTCAGCAATAGTGCAAGTTCCACCACTTAAAAAGATGAGAGGCGTCTGTAATTTACATCATAGGTAGACCTCAACTATGGGAGACAAACTGAGAAAAAAAAATCCAGAAAATCACATTGTCTGTTTTTTTTCCTTTTATTTGCATATTATGGTGGAAAACAAGTATTTGGTCAGAAACAAAATTTCATCTCAATACTTTGTGATATATCCTTTGTTGGCAATGACAGAGGTCAAACGTTTTCTGTAAGTCTTCACAAGGTTGCCACACACTGTTCTTGGTATGTTGGCCTATTCCTCCATGCAGATCTCCTCTAGAGCAGTGATGTTTTTGGCTTTTCGCTTGGCAACACGGACTTTCAACTCCCTCCAAAGGTTTTCTATAGGGTTGAGATCTGGAGACTGGCTAGGCCACTCCAGGACCTTGAAATGCTTCTTACGAAGCCACTCCTTCGTTGCCCTGGCGGTGTGCTTTGGATCATTGTCATGTTGAAAGACCCAGCCATGTTTCATCATCAATGCCCTTGCTGATGGAAGGAGGTTTGCACTCAAAATCTCACGATACATGGCCCCATTCATTCTTTCATGTACCCGGATCAGTCGTCCTGGCCCCTTTGCAGAGAAACAACCCCAAAGCATGATGTTTCCACCACCATGCTTTACAGTAGGTATGGTGTTTGATGGATGCAACTCAGTATTCTTTTTCCTCCAAACATGACAAGTTGTGTTTCTACCAAACAGTTCCAGTTTGGTTTCATCAGACCATAGGACATTCTCCCAAAACTCCTCTGGATCATCCAAATGCTCTCTAGCAAACTTCAGACGGGCCCGGACATGTACAGGCTTAAGCAGTGGGACACGTCTGGCACTGCAGGATCTGAGTCCATGGTGGCGTAGTGTGTTACTTATGGTAGGCCTTGTTACATTGGTCCCAGCTCTCTGCAGTTCATTCACTAGGTCCCCCCGCGTGGTTCTGGGATTTTTGCTCACCGTTCTTGTGATCATTCTGACCCCACAGGGTGGGATTTTGCGTGGAGCACCAGATCGAGGGAGATTATCAGTGGTCTTGTATGTCTTCCATTTTCTAATTATTGCTCCCACAGTTGATTTCTTCACTCCAAGCTGGTTGGCTATTGCAGATTCAGTCTTCCCAGCCTGGTGCAGGGCTCCAATTTTGTTTCTGGTTTCCTTTGACAGCTCTTTGGTCTTCACCATAGTGGAGTTTGGAGTCAGACTGTTTGAGGGTGTGCACAGGTGTCTTTTTATACTGATAACAAGTTTAAACAGGTGCCATTACTACAGGTAATGAGTGGAGGAAAGAGGAGACTCTTAAAGAAGAAGTTACAGGTCTGTGAGAGCCAGAAATCTTGATTGCTTGTTTCTGACCAAATACTTATTTTCCACCATAATATGCAAATAAAAGGAAAAAAAAAATGTGATTTTCTGGATTTTTTTTTCTCAGTTTGTCTCCCATAGTTGAGGTCTACCTATGATGTAAATTACAGACGCCTCTCATCTTTTTAAGTGGTGGAACTTGCACTATTGCTGACTGACTAAATACTTTTTTGCCCCACTGTATATATCAGAGGGAAGGGGCCAACACAGAACAGCTGAGACAATTCAGGATGGAGAGCTCCAGGAGATATGCCATGATCTACTGGCCCTTCTCTGTCGTAGTATCCCAGTGACATTATCTCTCTGTCTATCTATCTGCATATAAGCATAGATGTGATTTCCCCCACATTTAATGATACCGCACAGCCCCTTATGTGACTCTCACATCTGATGGATATGAGGTAGAGCGCTTCTCACTGTTTTTATAACGATGTTTTACAAATTGGGACATGATGAGCATTTTATCTGACTTTCCTTAATGCTGAGGCAAAGCAGACGCCGCGGGGAGCCAACAGATTCTCACTGTAAAGAGGAAAGAAGGAGGAAGTCGGTAATGCTGTGGGAAAAGACATACAAACTTACGCTCAATTCTTCCCCTACACCACTGAGAAGTTTTCATTCTAATGTTAGAAAGACAAAAATTATATGATGATTTAAGGGGCTTTTCCACTTTTGGAAATCGGTACTTGTTAGGTCCCTTGACGAAAAGGATCTAACACAAAGTGTCCTCCTGCTGGGACTCCTGATCAGTTGTAATCTATGATCAAACATTGCATTAATTATGCAGTTTCTCTGCAGCGCCACCTCAGGGGAAATGAAGAACTACACTGTGCCCATTCAAATGAATGACTTGTCTATGTAGTATAGGACAGAGAAGGTCCTCCAGAGCGGGACACGCTCTTTGGAAGAACTGAACTGATGAATGTACTTCTTTTATGTGCTGCACATCATTGCATAAGTCTGACCACAGCCGAACCATCCTTCATTCTGTTCCTTAACACGCAGCATGGTCGTCAGCTAGGGACTATTCTGGGGACTGTGACTTGGGGCATCATTGCAGTGAGGTCCAGATCCCAGACCAGGGAACCGGCACTTAATTCATCAAAATATGGTCAACATTAAAGGGAACCTTTCCCATTGTGCACGCAGTCCAATCTAGCTGATATGTTGCCTTTAACAGAGTATTCTACTAAAGCCTCGTTCACACGTTCAGTATATGGTCAGTAATTTTACATCAGTATTTAGAAGCCAAAACCAGGAATGGGTGAAAAATACAGAAGAAGAGGTGATGTGTTTCTATTATACTTTTCCTCTGTTTGTTCCACTTCTGATAATAGCTACAAATACTGATGTAAAATACTGAACGTAATCTAATAGCTGCTTACAGACAGAAAAAAGATGAACCATTGACTTTTTTTGCATCTAACGATAAAGACCCCGACTAACTTGAGCCCTCTAATTCTTTTATGATGTTCCAGGGAATGTATTCACGTGGCTGCTTTTGGTACTGCCACTAAGCTAACATCTGCAGTACTTTCAATCTACTGATCAACAAAAAGACCCATCTTAAAGGTAATTGACGTGCCCAAGGGGCCGTGGGGTACTCGATACCGGGTCCGTTAACTTCAATGGGAAATGTCACAGCGGCGGTGACCCGGTCCTTGGCCCCAGGCGGTCAAGTAGAAGGGGTAGAATTGGATGGGGATAGAGTTTATGTAGTGATTCGTGACGCCAGTTGGAGTGTTCGACTGTAGTATAGCGGGCACTGCAGATGATCCCATGATCCCTGGGGGAGTAGATGGTGACAGCAGTGCAGATGATAAACCCTCTCCAATCAGGGCTGACCCCCAGAGATTGTGATGGAAGTAGAAGGCATGGAGTAATCAGGCAGGAGACAAGGAAAGTCACTTCATCATTTACTGTAGTTCAGGTGCAGTTCAGAGGAGATATTACAACTCTCACCAGGTTAGCATGCTCTGGACAATGGGAGTTATCCTTCACTCTGCTGTGACTCAGTGTATCCTCCTTTTATTCTAATTCCTTCTGGGACCAAGGCTTTCTGGAGTTTAGAACTTCCCAGTATTGCCTTTACTCACTGTGTATTTCGCCTTCAGGAACTTGCAGCTTGGATCATGTGTGACGCAGCTCAAGTTCCCACTTGCACTATCCTTCACTGATTCCCGGTTATTGCCGTATTTCAGAGGGAAAACACTTTTCTGCTGGTTGTGTAATCCCACGCAGTCTCTCAGCTTATCACCCTGCTCTGAAAGCATGGATGGTCTAGGGGCTGGTTCCCTGCTTTTTAGCTCTCATTCCTGGATCAGCCACATGTTATCATGGCGTCCAGGCATACTTCCTCCTTCTTCACACACTGAGAACAACAAGTCGGCCCCTCCCCCTCCCAGTCAGGGTATGTCTGCAAAGCTCTCAGCTTCAGACAAATGAGGGAGTGAGGCAAATTGTGTGTGTGTGTCTAGCAGAGAAAGCATAACTCCCATTGCTCACAAAACACATACAGAACTGTACATATTTAATCCTTTTGTGGCGAAAAAGGCGCAGGGCGCCACATAATCTGTCAGCAGTTTGTAGCCATGTCATCTGACATCATCATGATGAAGGGACAGAGACCCTGATTTCAATGTTATATCATTTAGTTTACTGGGTGCAGCAGTTATGATAGAATTACAGTTTTCTCTGCTGAAGATCTAGCAGAGCTCGGAATGCTGAGCCTTGTGTACCCCCACCCACACCATTGATTGGCAGCTTTCTGTGAAAAATCCCACCCATACCACTGGTTGGCAGCTTTCTGTGAATAGTCCCACCCACACCACTGATTGGCAGCTTTCTGTGAATAACCACGCCGACAGCACCAATTGGCAACTTTCTGTGTACATTTTATAATTACATAATCAGTGTGTGGGGGGGTATTTGGACTAGAAGGCATGAGGCACCTAGTAATGTAGTGGTAATCTCCTGCTGATAAAACACTGATTGTATTGAAACAGCAAAACACAGTCAAATAAATGACAAATAGCAGGAATCACGGTCTCTGTCCCTACATGATGCTGCTCTCAAATTAAATTGAAAAAAATCTGCTGACAGATTTCTTTAAGGATAATGTGTATTACTGGAGAATCCCTTTAAAATAAACTTTTTTAGTTTTCTTTATGCAGAAAAACAAAAATTCACATTTTGTATATACAATTCTGCATGTTTACGGATTAGGTTGGTTGGGATATTATGTAAAATCCAGAAGTGCTGACCCCATACCGGTCTATAAAGCTTCTTATGGGCCGAGCCTACACATAATGCACATTTCCCTGCCGCTCCTGCTCTTCCGTGACGGCTGCTCTTTATCCGCAGCCTGATGGGTTTCCACTGTTTCTGCACAGTATCAAGGTGGACAACGACCTGAGGCTACTTACCGCATCCTTGACTGACCAGACTCTGACAAGTGACATTTAGGGATTTCCAGCCTCGCTCACCTTATGTTCAGATTTTATACTCAAACCATTGGTCACAGAGCTCTTGACATTTTTCAGTCGCTTACGAAAGCCAAGAAAAAAAAAAGAAAAATCACCGTCGACCAGGTTTGTTAATTTGGACAGACATTTGGCAGAATCTTGATCCGCTGCAGCACCGGTTTTCTGGAAGTCGGACAGTACAATGTTTTACATCGGGCGCCAGAAAAAAAAGGGATTAACTCTTAAAATAGTATCCACATCTGTGTAGATGTGTATGGTTTGCATGTGCCGTCGCTTTACTGTCTCAGGCATGGAGAGTCGCAGGAAACATAGTTAACAAGCACTTTAAGCGGCTGCTCCACTACTTTTATATTGATGAACTATCCTTAGGGTTCCTGCACATGGTCGTGTTTTTTTGTGTCCACGTGCAGTCCGACAAAACATTGGCTCACACTCGGAACAATGTTATTTTATGGGGCCATGGACATGTCAGAGTTTTTTTCTTGGACTGAGCCGGTCGAAGGAAAAAAAATGACTGCATGCCCGAGTTTGATCTTATATTCGGATGGTACTCTGCCGCACAAGTCAATGAGTGCGTGGATAACATCGGACTGCACTTGGATGACAATTACAGAATGGAGAAGATGGCGAATTTTTTTTCCCCCCATCTTCTACTCATTCAAGAGAATTGGGTCATACAACGATCAAAGTTTGATTTGCATAATCGATCCGATTCTCTCTAATGAGGGAATACATGGTCGTCTGCATCAAGCCTAGTAAACGTCATCAATATCAGAATGATGGGGGTGTAATCCCCAGCACAACCAATGATCACCTGTTATCTGTGTTAGGCATCGGATTCCTGGGACTGCACAACAGGAATCCAGAGCCGTACATCCAGCGGTCTCCCATTTCCCTCCGACCGCTCAGGGACCTGCTCAGCAATCCCAGCAACCCAGGCATCCTGCTCAGACTCACTCTGTGAGCCTGGATGTTGCTGCCACCTCTGGTGCAGCAATGGTAGCGCAACCTGCTCTGCAGGGAACCGCTCCAGAGGCTATGTCCTCTCGCCGTGCTGCTGGGCATGCCCGCAGGATGACCTCTCAGTGGAGAGCAGGGGTCACATGCTCTGGTCCTGTGTCGGATCTGATTGGCCCTTCCCAGAGTATTGGAAGGTCCAGGAAGCACATGGCTATAAAAAGCCCGCATGGCAGCTCGGCCATGCGCTAGTGTAGACTTATTATGCTATGTGTGAATGGTGATGGATGCATGTGTCTGGTGACTGACTTATTTGAAACCCCTACCCTCGGATATTACGAATGGTGACAGAGTGTTGGTTTAGTCAGCGCCAGGTAGTGGCTAGCTATGCGCCACTGAGCTACCATACCATACACTAGCGTCCATCAGTGACCGCTTTCCCGACACTGACGTTAAGCGGCCTCAGTTTACGCCGCGCTGCAGTCAGCAGCATCTCTTGGCATCCGCGGCTGCGGCGCCACACGCCGGCAGCCTGTGAGGTTAACAGGTCCGGCGCTTACACCTTATTTCCTCTAGGGCGTCTCTATGCCTGTAACAGAGTTGCGCCTAGCACCTCAGGTGATGCTAAACTAAGTGTAGTGCTCCGCCTCCTAGCTAGTCTGCCATTGTCCAGCAGCAGTCTTGTTACCTACCGCACGGTGGACCCCGGGCGGCGAACGCACCTCCTATTATTTATATTTGGTGCGTTCCGCCGTCCATAACAACCTGTGCCGGATGTTTTCATTTGTGGAGCGGAATAGCGCAGCTCCGTCAACTTCATAGTGGTTTCAACGGGGGTCGCAGCAAGAGATCCACTCCCATTCATTTGAATAGGGCGGATGTGCAGTAACCAGCCGTTGCCAGTATGCTGTTGACAGACTTGTGCTTTGCAGCTCCGCAACTGATCACATCTGGTCATCACCAACACTGGAAAAAGTTGATCGGAGGGGGTGCTGTGTGTTGCTCCTACATTGATCTGATATTGATCATCTATCCTAGGAAAGTTCATCAATATAAAAGTAGTGGAGAGCTCCTTTAATCAGAATGGATTATTTTTACATATGATTAATAGAAGATCCAGATGTCGGATCTGCAGTTATCATAAAGTGAGATCACTTTAAGAGACAGAGTTTTTTAGCTAGTTTTTTGTAACCATATGCATTTTGTTTATATATAAAGCATAAATATATATTTTTTGATAATACATGCATTGTACAGTGAAAATTTCTGTACTGTCTGAGTGAAGGAAAGCATTCCAACAAACTTCTGCAATCAATGGAATCCTTTTGATTCTCAAACTTTAATGTGTAGAATTGTTACAATATGTTGTTGCTGGTAAAAAGTATCAGACAAGAGCTCAGTCTCGTTAACACTTTAATTAACGGCAATAACAAGGATCCAAAAATTTGTGTTTCATCCCATTTTAGCTTCCATAGCTTTTTTGATTATTTTTTTCCTTTGTGTGTGGCATTGTTTTATGTGGGAGAAGCGGCAATATAAATTGTGCAGAAATATTTCAAATGGCTCCTGCTGCTGCAAATTGTGAAAGCCACGATATATTTTGGAAACAAATTGAAGTGGTAAAAAACTTTGACAAGTTGAACTCCTTCCAAGCCTAAGTGTATGTGGAGAGTTGTTTTTTAAGTGACAAGTTTTCTAGTGGAATCTGCTTCAGGAAATGCTCCTTCTTTAGAGAGTTTTTGGAGCAATTTTACATTTCCAGAGGCTTTGAAGCCTGTTGACTGGACAGCGCCTAGTTTTGAGTGTTTTCCTTCAGGAGACAGCTCAAATAAGGGACAGTCACTTTATTTTTTCCTTTCCTACCAGATGTTTTTCAAAATCTGAAAATACTCAAACGTCTGAAGATACAGTTGTGTGAAAAAGTGTTTACCCTGTCCTGATTTCCTGTTCTTCTGCATGTTTGTCACATTTTAATGTTTCAGATCACTAAACACATTTAAATATTAGACAAAGATAACACAAGTAATCACAAAATGCAGTTTATTATTAAGGGAAAAAGAAATCCAAACCTACAGGGCCCTGTGTGAAAAGTGATTGCTCCCTAAACCTAATAACTGGTTGGGCCACCCTTAGCAGCAACAACTGCAATCAAGCATTCGCGATAACTGACAATGAGTCTTTTACAATGCTCTGGAGGAATTTTGTCCCTCTCAGCTTTGCAGAATTGTTGTAATTCGGCCACATTGGAGGGTTTCCAAGTATGAACCGCCTTTTTAAAGTCATGCCACAGCATCTCAATTGGATTATGATCAGGACATTGACTAGGCCACTCCAAAGTCTTAGTTTTGTTTTTCTTAAGCCATTCAGAGGTGCACTTGCTGGTGTGTTTTGGATCATTGCCTTGCTGCATAACCCAAATGCGCTTCAGCTTGAGGTCATGAACAGATGGCCGGACATTCTCCTTCAGGATTTTTTATTAGACTGCAGAATTCATCATTCTATTTACCACAAAACGTCTTCCAGTTCCTGAAGCAGCAAAACAGCCCCAGACCATCAAACTACCACCACCATATTTTACTGTTGGTATGTTGTTCTTTTTCTGAAATGCTGTGTTACTTCTGTGCCAGATGTAATGGGACATACAACTCCCAAAATATTCACTTTTGCCCAGTCTCTTGCTTAAGGTGGAGCTATGAACAGTACACTGACCTTAGCTAAGGCAAGTGAGGCGTGAAGTTATTGGGATGTTGTTGTTGTGGGGTATTATGTGATCTCTTGGATGAGTCCTCACTTTGATCTTGGGCTAATTTTGGTCGGCTGGCCGCTCCTTGCAAGTTTCACCAATGTTTCATGTTTTCACCATTTGTTGATAATGGCTCTCACTGTGGTTCCCAAAGCTTTAGAAATGTCTTTAGAACCTTTTCCAGACTAATTGATCTAAAATACTTTGTTTCTCATTTGTTCCAGAATTTCTTTGTATCGCAGCATGAGATCTAGCTTTTGGTGATCTTTTGCTCTACTTCACTTTCTCAGGCAAGTCCTATTTAAGTGAATTCTTGATTGAGAACAGGTGTGGCAGTAATCAGGACTGCGTGTGGCCAGGAAATTTGAACTCAGCTTCCCAAAGATGTGATAACCAGAGTTAATTTATGTTTTAAGAGGGGGCAATCACTTTTTCACACAGGACCCTGTAGGTTTGGATTTCTTTTTCCCTTAATAATAAAGACCTTCATATAACAACTGCATTTTGTGGTTTCTTGTGTTAGCTTTGCCTAATATTTACATTTGTTTGGTGATGTGAAACATTTATATGTGACAAACATGTAAAAGAATAAGAAATCAGGAAGGGGGGGCAAACACTTTTCCACACCACTGTTTGAACAGCAAATTGGTTTTCAATAGTGATTTAACAGTTGTTGTGTGGAGTGGACCCTCTTGGAGATAACCCAGTAATGTCTGCTATATTGGACATTTTTGTTAATGCCTATAATGAGCGGCAATAGAACCTCGGAAAGTCAAGTCCTCGTGGTCCTGTAGTAATCGCCTACCTCGCATTATAAAGGAATCTATTACTGACCGCCGGCACTGAACTTCTGCACAGACGGCCGATGATGATAGCCACGGAGGACATGGGCAATGCAGCGGATGGAGTAACTGGCAGAAGCCATCGCCTCTATGTCATTGGTATTAGCTGCGAGAATCATTCATTTCTTCTAGGACTTTTGTTTATTCGCAAAGATCGTATCCTGATTATGTTCGAGAGGCTGTGTGACATTTGTCAGACCTTGATTCCGCCATCGGGATGTGTGTTTGGCATTTTGCAAGGCGTATGTTTTATATTTAATTTAGGAACTTTCAGATAACCTTGGATATGAAAGCGCTGAGCAGCAACAGGCCTGGAAATGAATGCGACGTACGCCAGGAGATAATGTGATTCCTCTCTAATATCACAATCTGGGGAGCGCGTGACATGGAGGCAGCTAATTGCAGAGGCAAAGAGCGGATTGCATGGCAGGAAGCACTGGAGACGGGGTGTTCAGTACGAGGTGAAGGACGGGTGGATTGGATATTGACCATAGTGACCAATTCCTGTTTTGGTTTACAATGTAAATTTATAAATAACAGTTCTGTTGCTATGGTTACGTATTGTTTGACAGATGACATCATGTTAGGAGAGAAGAGGAAAAGTGAGCATGCAGAGATTTTCTAAGCGCTTAGTTGTCCTACCACAGGGGCCTCTTCATATGAAGTGCACAACTGAGCGCCGGATTTTTAAGCACCGTCAATTTCAAGGTGCTGCACTTTATATTATTATTATTTTAATCACTTATATAGAGTCATTAATTTCACAGCACTTGACAGACATCAGCATCACTGTCCCCTTATAAATGTGTCTTTGGAAAGTTGGAAGAAACTGAATAACTCCGAAAAAACACACGCAAACACGGGGAGAACATACAAACTCCAAGCAGATGTTGTTCATGGGGGGATTTGAACCCAGGACCCCAGTGTTAGAAAGTAACAGTGCTAACCACTGAGCCAGCATGCGCTAGCCACTGAGTCACCTTACAGTGCAAACCACTGAGCCACCTTACAGTGCTAACCACTGAGTCACCTTACAGTGCAAACCACTGAGCCACCTTACAGTGCTAACCACTGAGTCACCTTACAGTGCTAACCACTGAGTCACCTTACAGTGCTAACCACTGAGCCACCTTACAGTGCTAACCACTGAGCCACCTTACAGTGCAAACCACTGAGCCACCTTACAGTGCTAACCACTGAGCCACCTTACAGTGCAAACCACTGAGCCACCTTACAGTGCTAACCACTGAGTCACCTTACAGTGCTAACCACTGAGTCACCTTACAGTGCTAACCAATGAGCCACCTTACAGTGCAAACCACTGAGCCACCTTACAGTGCTAACCACTGAGCCACCTTACAGTGCTAACCACTGAGCCACCTTACAGTGCAAACCACTGAGCCACCTTACAGTGCAAACCACTGAGCCACCTTACAGTGCTAATCACTGAGCCACCTTACAGTGCTAACCACTGAGTTACCTTACAGTGCTAACCAATGAGCCACCTTACAGTGCAAACCACTGAGCCACCTTACAGTGCAAACCACTGAGCCACCTTACAGTACAAACCACTGAGCCACCTTACAGTGCTAACCACTGAGCCACCTTACAGTGCAAACCACTGAGCCACCTTACAGTGCAAACCACTGAGCCACCTTACAGTGCTAACCACTGAGTCACCTTACAGTGCAAACCACTGAGTCACCTTACAGTGCTAACCACTGAGCCACCTTACAGTGCTAAGAGCTCAGCCTCTTTACTGCACATGAAAAAAGGGGTTAAAGTACAGAACAGAAGACAAGAGACCATTACATTAAACTTGGCTAAATGAGTAATTGATTGGCACTGGAAGAAAAGATCCCGCCCCCGAGGGCTTATAGTCTACAAGAGAAGAGGAAGAAGCCAGGAGGGGAGGGGAGGAGCTGCTCACATGGCTGGATGGTTGCAGCAGGTGGCGGGTGATACGGAATCTGGATTTTTAATGTACATGAAATAAACTGGACATTTTATAAGGATTTCTCCCTGTAGCTGGAATTCTGTTTTTTTCATGTGAAGGCACCATCAGGTTTCTTGCAGGTTGCAGATTTCGTGAAGGGGATCTTCACCTTGCGCTCCTATGTTTGAAGGTGGATGATTAGCTTTGAAAAAAAAAACAAAGAGGATTTTATGATACTCTGTCGGGAGATGTTTATGCTGTATGAATTTATATATGGCCACCTAGTGGTTGTGATGAGGATTGCAGCCTAATGAGGATTTTTGATTGTGCTTGATGATACAAGTGTAGGGTTCGAGCAGGCTCACAGGATGCAGTGACGAGACACGAGACTGAATGTGGGGTGAAATAAACTTTTATAAGTTTTAAAGCCGCAAGGGCTAAAACTGCTTAAATCAGACAAAAGGGGAAACACTTATTTGTCCTCGCAGGGACTCGTAAAACAACATAAAAAAAACAAAAAGGGTCCTTATTTTCTCTATAATACACTTAGCCTTCCGGGCGTCGCTCGAGTTCACGACCACTCAGGGGTTGCAGATGTGGCTGCCTTGTAATCCACGACTTCCCGGAAGGACTTGTGCTTGTCCAGCCCCGAAGAGACCAGAACGATGGGGCGCAGCAGGCCCTTAAGAAACTGGACGGTGGGGCGCAACGGGCCCTGTAGTAACCGGAACGATGGGGCACAACAGGCCCTGAAGAAACCGGAACGATGGGGCACAACAGGCCCTGAAGAAACTGGGCGGTGGGGCGCAACGGGCCCTAAAGAAATGGGGTCGGTGGGGCACAACGGGCCCTGAAGAAGCTGGCACGGTGGGGGCACAACAGGCCCTGAAGAAATGGGGTCGGTGGGGCACAACGGGCCCTGAAGAAGCTGGCACGGTGGGGCACAACAGGCCCTGAAGAAGTGGGGTCGGTGGGGCACAACGGGCCCTGAAGAAACTGTTCAGGGGGTCAATCTCCCAGGCGTCCGTTTAGAGGCGCTCGTTCCCCAGCCAGGTCATGACGCAGTTTCAAAAAAGACATAAACGTTAACAAATTCTGCTCAGTGTCCCCTCAGTAACCGGGACGGGCTCTGCGGCCGCCTATAGCGAGGTGACGTCCCCTGAGGTCGGTGATGACGGGGCCGCGGCTGTGGGAGAAGACAGGGGGGCAGTGTCCTGGCCACTGTACCGGATTGCTGTGTCGTCGCAGCGGTCGCCTGAGATCCCGGTCCTGTCACACCACGGAGGGAATCAGCGGCCGTCACTTTATCTGAATCTTTGCGGGGGGAAACTCCCGGGGAGAGTCTCTTACGCGTCAACCTTCGGTAAGTCTCAAATTTCCCTTTTTCAGACTCCTGCCTGTCTCTCTTTTCCACACCGTCAGTTGCCACAGTCCTCTCTCTGCCGCACGGCTTCCTCTCTCCTGTCAGGCTCTCTGCCAACTGCCACCTCAGCGCGTCCCCTGCTCCTTTTACCCTCGCCCCGCCCCCTGTTGCCCTGACAACTTCAGTCGCATGTCTCCCTTTGTAATCCCCCTGATGTGGTTTCTTCAACAACCCTGATGGCGGTCCCCCTGGTTCCAGCCCAATCACTGTATGGGGGTCCTCCTCCCCACATTACCCCACCCTGTAAGCTCGCCAGTCCTCGGGCGAGGGTGTTAGTCTATTGAGATTGGTCTGTAAAGGTGTCAATATTTGTTGCCATACGAACTGGTCTTGTTCATACCGTTCGGGGGGTTTGCCGGCTGTTGACCGCTCGGAGCGTCTAAGTTCGACTGGGGTGGAATCTTCTGGGGTGGTGGACGTCGGTGAGCTGCAAGATGCCGGTGGGTTAATTGTGTCAACTGGCTCATTATTGGGTGGAGGGCCCTTGGGAACTGGAGGGAAATCCTCGTCGTCTGAGTCCCAGCATATGGACTCCGGTTCGGATGTCTTCGGGACGGGTTCCAGTTGCTTCGGGTCAGAAGAAATACACAGGCGTAACATATTACGATGCACAATGCGAGTGGGCAGTGTTTCATCCTGCTCGGGCTGTATTTCGTACACAGGTCCTTCTGAATGGATACGGCGTAGTACCCGATAAGGACTCTCTTCCCAACGTGACTCCAGTTTATTCTGGGGGCGTTGATCTAGTACAAGCACACGGTCCCCGCTTTGGAGATGGGGAGGGGAGGTTGTATTCTTCCCGGGGTGTTCCCAGTCTTGAAGTTTGGTATGTACAATTCGGTGAAGAGTTTGCAACCTGTGGCGATGATTTCGGACCCAAGACGACACTCCGGTCCAGGGCCGAGACTCTTCGGGGTCCAACTCTACCTCCGTGATCCCTTTACCCTCTCGTCCGAACAGCAGGAAATAAGGAGTATAGCCCGTTACTCGATGTACCCGATTATTATAAACCCACACTAATTCAGAAACATATTCAGGCCAACGAGCTTTCTTGTCACTCTCCAGAGTGCGTAGCATTTGAATCAATGTCCGATTAAATCGCTCACAAGCCCCATTCCCTTGCGGGTGATATGGTGTGGTCCGGGATTTATCAATCCCATAAAGATGATGTAGTTCCTCCATAACTTTCCCCAAAAAACATGCTCCCTGGTCGGAATGTATGCGTTGAGGACAGCCGTACACTTGTATAAAATTTCTGCAAATTGCGGAGGCGGCTGACTCCGCGGTCTGGTCTCGAGTAGGGGTGACCACAGCGAATTTAGTGAAATGATCCACCATGACGAGGCAGTGTTCGTATCCCTGGAATGCGGGACCAATGTGCAGATAATCCACCGTCAAGAGCTCCAAGGGTTCTGAAGTCACAATCGTCTGTGTTGCGGCCCTCTGAGCAGGCGGTTTGGCCAATTCACATAAGCGGCAAGTACGACAAACTTCGTCCACAACAGCCGACAAGCGTGGGTGATAAACTTTCTGTTGTAACCATTGCAAAGTCTTTTTGACTCCAAAGTGGGCCCCTTTTTCGTGAGCCTCTCGAGCCAGTTCGTGTAGCTGAGCTCCGGGCATAACCACCTGCCAAACAGTCGTTGAGGTTGTTTGCGAAGTGATCTTACGGTACAGTAATCCCCTTCGGATAATCAGTCTCTCCCATTGTCGCAGCATCAGCGACAGGTCTTGGGTCAAAGCTTGTCGTTGAGTGTCAGTGGGTAATTGACCAGCAGCGACCCATTTCCGGAGAAGTCCAACTTCTTCATCTTCTTGTTGCTGTTGTATCCACTTATTACGAGATTGTTCCAGGATGCCCCTGTGGGCCTCTGGGGAAGATACTTTTGCATCAACATTGGTGAGCACGGCAGCGGTAAGAGCGAACGGTATTTCCTCTCCTTCTAATTCTTCGTCTCGATTCTGTCCAGGAGTTGTATGTCGAATCCTAGAGAGAGCATCTGCATGAACATTCTCGGCCCCTCTTTTGTAAATAATCTTGTAATTGTACTTCGCCATTCGGGCCACCCATCGCTGCTCCAAAGCCCCCAACTTGGCGTTTTCCAAATGAGCCAGTGGGTTATTGTCAGTTCGCACTACCACCTCAGAGCCCGCTAGGTACTCTGCGAATCTCTCCGTCATAGCCCACACCACTGCGAGGAGCTCGAGCTTAAAAGAGCTGTAATTGTCAGGGTTACGCTCGGAGTCATGGAGTGAACGACTTCCATATGCGATCACCCTTTCCCGGCCATCCTGAACTTGTGACAACACAGCTCCTAGCCCGTGAAGACTCCCGTCAGTGTGCAGGATGAACGGCTGAGAAAAATCCGCATAAGCCAACACTGGGGCATCCGAGAGTGCAGCCTTGAGATCTCGGAAGGCCTCTTCCTGAGGGTGTTGCCACTGGATTTTTCGCCCATTGGCCCCAGCGGGAGCCCCCTTCAGCAGGTCATGTAGGGCTCGAGCTCGACATGCAAAATTCTTTACGAAACGACGGTAATATCCAGCTAACCCCAGAAAAGCCCGCACGTCTTTCACCGTCTCGGGGGTAGGCCATTCCTGGATAGCAGCAATCTTCTCCCGGGATGGCCTCACACCTTCTGCCGAAACGACATGACCCAGATACTCAATCTGAGAGCGAAATAGGTGACATTTCTGAGGCTTCACCTTCAACCCGTACTTTTGCAGCCGGCTGAGTACCTGTCCCAACCGCTTCAGGTGGTCCTCGAAGGAGGCGGCATAGACGATGATGTCGTCCAGGTAGATCAACGTGGCCTCAAAATTGAGATCCCCTAGACATCGCTCCATCAATCGCTGAAATGTCCCGGGGGCGTTGGCCAGCCCGAATGGCATTCGATTAAACTCAAACAGTCCCATGGGCACTATGAACGCCGTCTTAGCTCTGTCCTCTTCTGACATAGGCACCTGCCAGTACCCACTGGCCAAGTCCAGGGTCGAAAAATATGTTGCTTTACCCAATGCAGACAGAGATTCTTCTATGCGGGGCAGTGGGTATGAGTCTTTAATAGTGCAAGCATTCAATTTACGATAATCCACACAGAACCGTAGTGTACCATCTTTCTTCCGAACCAACACGATGGGGGCCGCCCAAGGGCTTTGACTTTCCCGTATCACCCCTTTTTGTAGCATCTGAGCCAGCAAAGTTTTCACCTCCTGATAGAGTTGTGGCGGGATCTGTCGATATCGTTCTCGGATAGGGGCCGCTCCTGCTGTGGGGATCTCATGAGTGATGGCGGTGGTACACCCAAAGTCGTCCTCATGACTAGCAAATACTTCATGGTACTGTCCCAGCAATGCTTTTACTTGTGAAAGTTGGGCCGCAGTTAGTCCAGAAAGCTCGGCCCGCATCTGCTCCAAAATATTTCGGCCCTTCTCTTGTGTCGAGACTTCGTGGGCCTGTAGGGTTCGTATTGTTACCTCCCCGGGATCCTCGGGGTGTACTCGTAATTGAACCGCAGCAGCGGGCAGCACTTCTTCTAGAGGCTTTACTAGTTTGGCCAGTACAGTCCGTGCTTTCAGAATGATATCTCGGTCTTCAAGGTTAACGCAGCGGACCAGGGCGGTTCCTTTTCGCACCGTAGCGAGGGAACGGGCCACCAGTATGCCAGGAGGTAAGTGCTCTGAGTGACACGGCTCCACCTGCACCTCTACGCCTTCCAAAGGTATCGGGGCCCGAATTGGCAGGGCCACCACTGTCTGTCCAGGAGGCAGCACAAGCAGGGGTGCTGCTGTCGCGATGACCTTGCCCAGAGCCTCACCCTCCTGGCAGTCCCGATGCACCCGCGCACCTCGCACCAGCTGCTGGAATACCTGTCCCTGAGCTGTGCGAGAACCCCACTGCTTCAGTGTCCTTTGTGTGGGATCATTAAGCAACAGGTTACCAAACTCTTTTAAAATATTCATGCCTAGGGTGACGGGGTGTCGTTGATCAGCTTCTCCTTGAGTCAGCACCACCCCTCTGCGGCCGAGGGGTTTACCGCACAACGTCACCTGCACCCACACTACCCCGGCAACCGGAACCGGCAGTTGGTTGGCGGCTACTAGTCTAATCATGGGCCCCCACTGAGGCCTTGCTGCCTCCGGAAAGTTTTGTTGAAAGTACGCTGCGGGCATAGTGGTTACTTGTGACCCCGTGTCCACCAGACACCGGACGGCCCGGCCCTCTACTTCTGCCCAAACTTCAGGACACTTTGCTACCAAATCTTCGGGACTTCCACCACCCCTAGTTGTGGTTTTCGGCTCCGAGCGGCGTCCCCCCAGCCCGGAGCCCTTTAGTTTAATGGCCGCCGGGGTGGGTATTCTCCCACGCCGCGGACACTCTCGGGCGAAGTGGCCTGGTTCTCCACACTCATAACACCGGGCCGGTAGAGATTGACCACCTCGCGGAGAGCGTGACCCCCAGGGACCGGGATTAGCACTGGGTCGTCCAGTCTCCGGTTCGGTTCTTCTCTTTACTTCAGCCAACTCGCTCTTTATATTTTTCAATTCACGCTTCATCTCCTCCACCCATTGAGGTTCCTCAACTGTGTTCGAGGAGGCCTCCACACCTCGGACCTTCCCCACGGGGACCGCCATCCCCTGCTCTTGCTCCTGAACCCGTGCCTGACTTCCCACTTCTGAAAGTCGATTTGGGGATTCATTCTGATCCGTTCCCTTAAAGCCTGCTTTATCAGTGGATCTCGCAGTCCAGTCACCAGTAGGTCACGTAGGGTTATGTCAACAGGTCCTACCCCTACCCCATCTTTTCTTTCAATAGCCGTATGCAACTCTTGGAGTACATTCATATACTGAGTAATCGTCTCCCCCTCTGCCTGCATCCGGCTAAACAGTCGGGTCCTTAACTCTCCCACATTAGTGGGATCCCCGTGGGTCTGTTCCACTATCTGCAACACCTTTTCAAAAGTGTTGCGGTGCCCCGGGGGTTTCAACATCACTGACCTCCGCACCTCCCCGTCTAGGGCCATGAGTGCCACTTCAGCTTCCAGGTCAGGGGTCATTGGGTGCATCCGAAAAAGCCCCCTCATCCGCTCTGTCCAGCTCCATAGCATAGTATTTGAGCCAGAGAATCTAGGCAGGTTGTTCAACATGGCCCCCAATGAGATGCTGGTACGGGGACCCTCATTATTTACAGAGCTTACAGCTCCCCCATGTTCGGGGCTACCACTGTCCGCGCTCGGAGACTGCATCCTGCCGACTACGCCAAGTGTAGGGTTCGAGCAGGCTCACAGGATGCAGTGACGAGACACGAGACTGAATGTGGGGTGAAATAAACTTTTATAAGTTTTAAAGCCGCAAGGGCTAAAACTGCTTAAATCAGACAAAAGGGGAAACACTTATTTGTCCTCGCAGGGACTCGTAAAACAACATAAAAAAAACAAAAAGGGTCCTTATTTTCTCTATAATACACTTAGCCTTCCGGGCGTCGCTCGAGTTCACGACCACTCAGGGGTTGCAGATGTGGCTGCCTTGTAATCCACGACTTCCCGGAAGGACTTGTGCTTGTCCAGCCCCGAAGAGACCAGAACGATGGGGCGCAGCAGGCCCTTAAGAAACTGGACGGTGGGGCGCAACGGGCCCTGTAGTAACCGGAACGATGGGGCACAACAGGCCCTGAAGAAACCGGAACGATGGGGCACAACAGGCCCTGAAGAAACTGGGCGGTGGGGCGCAACGGGCCCTAAAGAAATGGGGTCGGTGGGGCACAACGGGCCCTGAAGAAGCTGGCACGGTGGGGGCACAACAGGCCCTGAAGAAATGGGGTCGGTGGGGCACAACGGGCCCTGAAGAAGCTGGCACGGTGGGGCACAACAGGCCCTGAAGAAGTGGGGTCGGTGGGGCACAACGGGCCCTGAAGAAACTGTTCAGGGGGTCAATCTCCCAGGCGTCCGTTTAGAGGCGCTCGTTCCCCAGCCAGGTCATGACGCAGTTTCAAAAAAGACATAAACGTTAACAAATTCTGCTCAGTGTCCCCTCAGTAACCGGGACGGGCTCTGCGGCCGCCTATAGCGAGGTGACGTCCCCTGAGGTCGGTGATGACGGGGCCGCGGCTGTGGGAGAAGACAGGGGGGCAGTGTCCTGGCCACTGTACCGGATTGCTGTGTCGTCGCAGCGGTCGCCTGAGATCCCGGTCCTGTCACACCACGGAGGGAATCAGCGGCCGTCACTTTATCTGAATCTTTGCGGGGGGAAACTCCCGGGGAGAGTCTCTTACGCGTCAACCTTCGGTAAGTCTCAAATTTCCCTTTTTCAGACTCCTGCCTGTCTCTCTTTTCCACACCGTCAGTTGCCACAGTCCTCTCTCTGCCGCACGGCTTCCTCTCTCCTGTCAGGCTCTCTGCCAACTGCCACCTCAGCGCGTCCCCTGCTCCTTTTACCCTCGCCCCGCCCCCTGTTGCCCTGACAACTTCAGTTGCATGTCTCCCTTTGTAATCCCCCTGATGTGGTTTCTTCAACAACCCTGATGGCGGTCCCCCTGGTTCCAGCCCAATCACTGTATGGGGGTCCTCCTCCCCACACAAGATTTAATTTGTATAATGAGAAATTGGAGCCATTAACATTTGTGACAAGTTAAGGGGTTGTCCAATAGCTGGTCAACCTGTATTTAAAGGGTTGCTATCATTGCAGCTGTTATCGGTGCAGTCGGTGGTGGTTGCCGGCTGGAAATACTTGTGAGTATTCTTCTGATAGATAACAGCTGATCGGTGGGGGGTGCTGTGTGTCGGACCCCGACCGATCAAACATTGATGATCAATGCTAGTGTAGTGGACAACCTCTTTATATGAGCAGTCCCGCTAAGAATAAAAAGAAGTAGACCTAACTAAATATGTAAAAAAAAACATTGAAAAATCATTTTTAAAAATAAAGAAAAGCCAACAAAAAAATTCAAAAAGGTTAAATCACCCCTTTTCCCCTCAAAAATGTAAAAAGTAAAAAAAAAAAAATGCTAAAATAATGAATTTGGAATTGTCACAGGTGTAATTACCTGAACAAATAAAATATAAATCCCATAAAGTGAATGCTGGATTGGAAAAAACAAATAAACTCTATATCCAAGAATTACAGTTTTTCAGTTTTTGACCCCAAAATGGGATTACTAGAACATTCTAGAATAAGGAGGTGTAAAATATGGGTGAATCTTCTGATAATTATCCATTTTCAGCTTTTTGTTTATTTTCAGCATCTAGAATATTGAATTAGACCATTAGAGATACAACTCATAAAATTACGGCTTCTACATTTTTCATAAAAACTCCCCCATATTTAACAATATTGCAGCTGATATCGGTCAATGGTCTCCGGATGACTGCAATCACCGGTAATAAGTCTCTTGAACTCAAAAGGGCCTTTACAACGTCTTCCAACATTTTGAGTATCACTTAAGTCTTCGCACGTGTAAGGCGTACCCTTTTCGTACTTTTTTTTTACATCTTTTGGCTACGCAAAAAAACAGCTAAAGAAACGAGCCAAGAATCAAAACCTACAGTATATACAGGATGGACATCCTTCCATTATGACACTAGCCCTGTCCGATTGACATGATCACGACCTTCCAACGTTCTTCCCTATAGATGGCTTGGATAGCGACTTCTAGGCTGTGCGCACCCTTGGACATAGCAAAGATGAGCTTGATAGTTGAGATAACTAGTCATGAGCAAATCTGCCGGTTTGATTTGAGTTTGCTCAAATTTGGCTACAAAGTTCGATTCACATCATAGGTGTTCGATACAAATTGAACGCACTTTAGTATTCACCAAAGGGTCACGCCAAACCTCAGAGAATAGTAAATGTAGGGTTAAAAAAAAAAGAATCAGCACACATGGAGAAAACAGAAGAACGGCACCAAGAATAGTCTACCCACTGGTGGAGGCATTAACGTCTGAGTTCCGGACACCCGGGTGATTTCCAAAATGGTTGATCTGGTGCTTGCACAGAACCATATGTAGTAGCAAACCAAAATCCAGAGGAAAAAGATGCAGCACTCTTCAACTCCTTTAAAAAAACCAAAGTCCTTTATTGAACTAGTTGGACAAGGTTAACATCGGGCTAGGTACATGAAGACATGCAGTGAAAAAAGCAGGACTACAGCTGTTTCGTGTTATCCACGCTTCATCAGGTCCAGATTGAAGCGTGGATAACGCAAAACAGCTGTAGTCCTGCTTTTTTCACTGCATGTATTTATGTGCCTAGCCTGATGTTAACCTTGTCCAACTAGTTCAATAAAGGACTTTGGTTTTTTAACGGAGTTGAAGAGTGCTGCATCTTTTTCCTCTGGATTTTGGTTTGTTAAAAAAAATACTCACCTATCTCTCTTCCGTAGCAGGTCCTCGGCGCAAAACTTTACTGCTCCTCCAGTCCAGAGTCCTGTTCCTCCTTAGATATCTTGATGCAGCACAGAGTAAAATTGGACAAAGAGGACATTGTGCGCTGTGGAAGAGTAAAGAAAGGCTAGAAGGCGCTACTCGGAGGACCGGACAGTGGGTGAGGCGGTGAGACAGGTGAGCATTATTTTTTTGCTCCTTCCATCACCTTTTTGAAAATTTTGCTGAATTTCCATGAACTAAGTCTCAAAGAAATTTGGGATTGAAGAGAATCTAAATTTTTTTTTTTTGTGCAAATTTAAGGCACATTATATTTGTAACATACCGATCCGAAACCTAGATGATAAAAAAAAAAATCGAGACAGAAGAAGAATCGACGTTTTCGAAATGCGATGCTGGAGAAGGATGTTATCAATACCATGGATGGAAAGAAGAACAAACGCATCAATTTTGTAACAAATCAAGCCAGACATGTCACTCGGAATGAGGATCACCAAGCTACGACTTGTCTACTGTGGATACTAAATATGAAGAAAGCAATCACTGGAGAAGAACATCATGGTCAGAAGAATAGAAGGAACAAGGCGAAGAGGAAGACTAGCAACCCAATGGCTGAATACTATCAAGATAATGGTGGAGAAGACCCTGGTGGACCTATCTAGTCTTGCACAAGAGCGATCTTCCTACAGAACTTTGATCCATCAAGTCACATGGTTTTACATATAGAAGACATACCGCATCATGATAGCGCCACCCCGGTATGTAAGTATCCTTGCCAGGGAGGAAAACATTCACTCAAGACTTTTATGACATGGAAGAACCGAGGAACCTATTACCTAAACCTAAAGGGTTGGCAAAGAAGCTTTTGTCAACATAAAAATGAAATAATGAGCTCGAAGTGTGACCGAGGACGGCATTAATTGCGTATCACTCATTTACTCCGGCCTTGAGGAGTAATTGGCGCGGCGTTAATGTTTCAGTACAGCGGGAGTTCTCAATACGATTATTCCGGGGTTGGAACCAGAGACCCTGTAATATTCCGCAAACATCGTTTTATTCTGGGGGGAAATTAAAAATGGGGATAGAAGATTCCAACATGTTGTGCTTACGGCAAAAAATATTGATCAGCCGTTGTTAATAGTTCATAAACGGTATATATTCATTAAACTGTGGTAATGGCCCGTGGCTGATTTGATGTGTGTTAATGACCCACTGTGAGATCTTAGCTGATCGAGTCGATCATTAACGGGAAGGTCATTCGCCAGATTAGCCATTATTCCCTTCAGTTTTTGCATTAGATGTGACAAATTATTTCTTACCTATATAATCATGGACTTACTGCTATTTATGAGCAAAATTATTAGTCGGAGAGAATCTCTATTAGGTAAAGATGTAAAGCTGTGGTGTAAAATATGCTCAGAAGTCTATCAAAGCTCTGTGCTATGCGGGAAAATGTAGATACAGATGAGAACGGCTGGGGAAAATAAAAAGAGATCATTTTTTTGTGTGGATACAAATTCAATATATTGTCACAAAATGTGAGTAAAACCCCCATCAAACTGCAATCCACAGCAGTACCACTAGGTGAAAACATGTAGACACACATAGCATATTGGTCTCCCGACAGAGTATCTCAAAATCAATTTTATTTCAAACTTGGTAATCTCTCTTGCCATTTAGAGATGTTTTGAGCTTAAAGGAACGGTGAGTATGAAAACATTTTAATGGAAGTGGAGGAAGAATAATGGAAGAATATATGGATGCAAGAGCAGATACTGACAGTGAAGGGTCCCTGTGTAGCACCTGCAGAGGCTCCCCATCCATCCGGCCTACATAAACACGAACATTTACAGGCATTAAGCATGCATATACATAGTGCACACATGCACACAGGCATCAATAAGACACTAGACATGTGCAATAATGTTCTAGTGGAAATTAATTTTACGCAAATTCTACAACGATCTGTAGTCTCCAGAATGCTGAATTTTTGTAATTCACGCCACATGAATTCAAGGAAAGCATGCTATTTTTTATGTCATTTATCAGTAACTCTACTGAATGGGTTGTTATGATTGCCAATTATGTAGGTTAAAAAGTGATTACTTTTACTGTTTGTCATTTTTTAATTAATTTTGTCAGGGAAAAAATATTTAGACTCTCTTTTACCTCTAATATAAAGGTATATAAGGCTGGACTGGTATATAGAAATGTACTATATTTCTATATACCAGCACACTATACCTGCGAAGAAGAAGAATACCTTTTAGCTCTTTAAGCAGAAAAAATCCTATGTTTCTTAGCAGTGCAACCTATGGATGACAATGACAGCTCCCGCCTACCATGCCAGAGATTGGGAGTTTGAATCCTAGATTTGAAGACTATGTTCAGTTTTTTTTAGTATAAGTCTTCACCCTATAGACATAATCAGCTTTGTGTTTCATCCCCTAAATTTTTATATATATTTTTCCCCCTGTATATTTTGACAATTTATGATGAAGAATGTTTGTAGTCTAGTGATGGAGGTGGAAATCACACACTCTTTTCTACTCAGTTTTCTAAATTGATGAGTATTAGAAAAGTTGCAAATTATTCCACAATGTTCTGCCTGTCACATTGGCGCAATTTGAGCACAAAATAGACCTAAAATGTTTATGTAACATTCTCACAGGGTGAAGTGGATTCTTCAAGCCCAAGGTCCAGGTGGGCACACAGGCCATGGGTGTTGGTGCATCAGGCAAGTGAAGCACGTGGGAGATAGGTAGCTGAGATACTGAAAACTGCAGGCAGAAGACATCCTGGAGACCACAGACAGGTAGCTGAGATACTGGGAACCACAGACAGACAGAAGACATCCTGGAGAACACAGACAGGGAGCTGAGATACTGGGAACCACAGGCAGGCAGGAGACATGCTGGAGACCACAGACAGGTAGCTGAGATACTGGGAACCACAGGCAGGAGACATCCTGGAGACCACAGACAGATAGCCGAGATACTGGAAAACATAGGCAGATAGGAGATGTCATGGTGACCACAGCCAGGTATCTAAGGTACAGGAAACCACAGGCAGGCATGAGATGTCTTGGAGACTGCAGACAGGTTGCAGAGATATTGAAAGTGGCAGGCAGGCAAATAGCTGAAAAACTGGAGACCACAGACAGCCAGGACACGTCCTGGAGGATCGCGGACAGTTTGCATGAACAAGCAAACTAGAGGACTTAGGAACACTGAAGTCTTAATGCCAAGCCGCAGGTTGTGGGCCTTATAAAGGTCTAGGTAAAAATTCACATGGGAGCATGCTGGGCTACTTGCATAGGCCGACATGGTGCATAATAAAATTCAGCAGACCAGGGCAAAAAGGCCAGGAGTGTAGTAGTTTAGTAAATGTGGACCACCATGTTTATTAAGTAAGGTGCAGCCTAGCTCTTCAGACTGTGCACCCGGTGCCTTGTGCTATCTGATACATTCGCCGTGACGAGTCCGATCCTCCCAGCATTAGGAAATTAAAGGCAAATTGAATTAAGAGCAGCAGATGGAACAACTAACTTCAGAAATGCTGACAGTTAAGAGCCTTTTAAGCATTAATTGCGCCTGTCTTTGTTTTATGAATGTCACCTGGGGGGATAACAAGATGGCAGCGATGCTTACAAGTACTCAACAATATTTCATTTGTGACGAAAATTGTCCCTTCTGCCAACAAGAATTTAACAGCCCAATGCCTTGGTCTTAGTCGCTGCAAAGCAATTACAATACAATTGAATTTAGTGCTGCGTCCATGTGCACGGGAAGATGCGCGAAATTGCAAAAGAACCGTCAAATGAGGGAACGTTGCAGAAATGTAATATTTATTCATTAAACTAGACTGACTTAATGGCTTGTGTCAACACATTAACAACTTCCAGAAATTGCGATATCCCCTTAAGTTCACGCTACATATCAGTAGTAGTGTTGAGCATTCCGATACCGCAAGTATCGGGTATCGGCCGATACTTGCTGTATCGGAATTCCGATACCGACTTCCGATATTTTTTCAATATCGGAAGTCGGCATCGGAATCGGAAGTTCAAAGTTGATTGACAGCCTGACGTCATCATGATGCGCGGTGTGTGCGCATCATGATGCGCCGTCATTTCGAGCCTTCCGGGGGTCTCTGCCGGCCTGCCGGGGGGCTGTGTGGACTGCCCGGGGTCTGTACCGGCCTGCCGGGGGGCTGTGCCGGCCTGCCGGTGGTCTGTGCACCCTGTGGGGGTCTGTACCGGCCTGCCGGGGGGCTGTGCCGGCCTGCCGGTGGTCTGTGCACCCTGTGGGGGTCTGTACCGGCCTGCTGGGGGGCTGTGCCGGCCTGCCGGGGGGCTGTGCTGATGTCCGGGGGTCTGTGCAAGCATCGTCCGATGGGACTACAAGTCCCATCTGGCGATGCCTGCTACCATGACAGTGATTGACACATTAGCCAATGATGGGACAGTAGTAGTCCCATCATCCGGCTAATGTGTTAAATGTTAAAAAAAAAAAAAATACTACATACATACTACATGCATGCTACATACATACTACATGCTACATACATACTACATGCTACATACATACTACATACATACCACATACATACTACATACATACTACATACATACTACATACATACCACATACATACCACATATATACCACATACATACTACATACATACTACATACATAACACATATATACTACATGCTACATACATACTACATACATACCACATACATACTACATACATACTACATACATACTACATACATACCACATATATACCACATACATACTACATACATACTACATACATAACACATATATACTACATGCATGCTACATACATACTACATGCTACATATATACTACATACATACTACATACATACATACTACATACATACTACATATATACTACATGCATGCTACATACATACTACATGCTACATACATACTACATATATACTACATGCATGCTACATACATACTGCATGCTACATGCATGCTACATAC
Organism: Dendrobates tinctorius; assembly: GCF_039654945.1. NCBI lineage: Eukaryota > Metazoa > Chordata > Amphibia > Anura > Dendrobatidae > Dendrobates > Dendrobates tinctorius. The sequence goes on along the minus strand of NW_027361727.1, from coordinate 26,826,848 downwards.
ATACTACATACATACTACATGCTACATACATATCACATATATACTACATACATACTACATACAATACATTCATACAATACATACATAGACATACAGTACATATAACATAGAGTAACATACTTACCAATACTTGTCACATTGTTCCCCGAAGCCATTGTCTTTTACGGAATAAATATTAACATAACAAACCACAAAAATACTCACCCACGATCCGAAGCAGTCCACGAGTGTGTCCCACGACGATCTTGGGTAGAGAACTGCAGCATCAGCTGTTGCTGCCGTTCTCTACGGGCTGCAGGAATCCAATGACGGAAGGTAGGTATCCTTCCGCACTGTATTCCTCCGCCACTTAAAAAAAAAAAAAGTCCCTAGTCTCACTTTATGCCATTGCTGCGTGGGAATTTCCCACACAGCAATGGCATAAAGTGAGACTAGGGACTTTTTTTTTTTTTAAGTGGCGGAGGAATACAGTGCGGAAGGATACCTACCTTCCGTCATTGGATTCCTGCAGCCCGTAGAGAACGGCAGCAACAGCTGATGCTGCAGTTCTCTACCCAAGATCGTCGTGGGACACACTCGTGGACTGCTTCGGATCGTGGGTGAGTATTTTTGTGGTTTGTTATGTTAATATTTATTCCGTAAAAGACAATGGCTTTGGGGAACAATGTGACAAGTATTGGTAAGTATGTTACTCTATGTTATATGTACTGTATGTCTATGTTTGTATTGTATGAATGTATTGTATGTAGTATGTATGTAGTATATATGTGGTATGTATGTAGCATGTAGTATGTATGTAGTATGTATGTAGCATGCATGTAGCATGCAGTATGTATGTAGCATGCATGTAGTATATATGTAGTATGTATGTAGCATGTAGTATGTATGTAGCATGCATGTAGTATATATGTAGTATGTATGTAGCATGTAGTATGTATGTAGCATGCATGTAGTATGTATGTAGTATGTATGTAGTATGCATGTAGCATGCAGTATGTATGTAGCATGCATGTAGTATATATGTAGTATGTATGTAGCATGTAGTATGTATGTAGCATGCATGTAGTATATATGTAGTATGTATGTAGCATGCAGTATGTATGTAGCATGCATGTAGTATATATGTAGTATGTATGTAGCATGTAGTATGTATGTAGCATGCATGTAGTATATATGTAGTATGTATGTAGCATGTAGTATGTATGTAGCATGCATGTAGTATGTATGTAGTATGTATGTAGCATGTAGTATGTATGTAGCATGCATGTAGTATGTATGTAGTATGTATGTAGTATATATGTAGTATGTATGTAGCATGCATGTAGTATATATGTAGTATGTATGTAGCATGCAGTATGTATGTAGTATGTATGTAGTATATATGTAGTATGTATGTAGCATGTAGTATGTATGTAGCATGCATGTAGTATATATGTAGTATGTATGTAGCATGTAGTATGTATGTAGCATGCATGTAGTATATATGTAGTATGTATGTAGCATGTAGTATGTATGTAGCATGCATGTAGTATGTATGTAGTATGTATGTAGTATATATGTAGTATGTATGTAGCATGTAGTATGTATGTAGCATGCATGTAGTATGTATGTAGTATGTATGTAGTATATATGTAGTATGTATGTAGCATGTAGTATGTATGTAGCATGCATGTAGTATATATGTAGTATGTATGTAGCATGTAGTATGTATGTAGCATGCATGTAGTATGTATGTAGTATGTATGTAGTATGTATGTAGCATGTAGTATGTATGTAGCATGCATGTAGTATATATGTAGTATGTATGTAGCATGTAGTATGTATGTAGCATATATGTAGTATGTATGTAGTATGTATGTAGCATGCATGTAGTATATATGTAGTATGTATGTAGCATATATGTAGTATGTATGTAGCATGTAGTATATATGTAGTATGCATGTTGCATGCATGTAGTATATATGTAGTATGTATGTTGCATGTAGTATGTATGTAGTATGTATGTTGCATGTAGTATATATGTAGTATGAATGTAGCATGTATGTAGTATGTAGTATGAATGTAGCATGTATGTAGTATGCATGTTGTATGTATGTAGCATGTAATTTTTTTTATTTTTTTTTTTTTACATTCAACACATTAGCCGGATGATGGGACTACTACTGTCCCATCATTGGCTAATGTGTCAATCACTGTCATGGTAGCAGGCATCGCCCGATGGGACTTGTAGTCCCATCGGACGATGCCTGCACAGACCCCCGAAGCCTGCACAGCCCCCCGGCAGGCCGGCACAGCCCCCCGGAGCCTGCACAGCCCCCCGGCAGGCCGGCACAGCCCCCCGGAGCCTGCACAGCCCCCCGGCAGGCCGGCACAGCCCCCCGGCAGGCCGGCACAGCCCACCGGAGCCTGCACAGACCCCCTGGCAGGCCGGCACAGCCCCCCGGAGCCTGCACAGCCCCCCGGCAGGCCGGCACAGCCCCCCGGCAGGCCGGCACAGACCACCGGAGCCTGCACAGACCCCCTGGCAGGCCGGCACAGCCCCCCGAAAGGCCCGTACAGACCCCAGAGAGGCTGTACAAGGGAAAAACAGGATTTTTCTTATTCCGATACCGGAAGTCCGATAGACTTGAATGGGACTTCCGGTATCAGAATCGGCGATACCGATACTTTTTTTTAAGATCGGCCGATCCATTCCGATCCGATACTTTGAAGTATCGGACGGTATCGCTCAACTCTAGCCTTCACGTTTCCGACAGGAGCTGAAAAACAGCGTCCGTCAGTGGGAGAGGAAAACATGCGTGTCCTATGAAGAACCAATCAGGTACTTGCACACAGGATGGGAATACAGAATGAGGAAATTTGGTACGATTGTTGGAGGTCTCACAGATGTGACCCCCACTCTATCTGGGTCCCCCCAATGAGAATGGAGCCATACTGATCATGTGTAAGCACTGCACTATCTATACAAGTGGTGGTCGCAGATGTGTCCCTGCCACTCACAAAGAGTCCCCACATCCTCAGGATCAGCAACCAAACCCCAATGACCCTTCATTTACCACCTAGCCTGTGAAAACGTAATTAGTATTGATTATAGAACAAACCCTTTAACATAACTGTCACGCTGCAGCTATGCAGGTAGCTGCAAGCTTCACTAGATAGCAATAGAGTGCAAGAGCAGACCTGCAGCGCTGCAGTGAGGCTGCCAACAGGTGGCAGCAGAATAGTCAAACAAGCCGAGTCAAACCCTAGACGGTCACGCAGTACAAAGGGAAAAAACAAGCACAGAGTCAAAGGAGCACCAGAGGGTCAATACCAGTCCAAACCAGAAGTACCAGAAGCCAGGTCAGAGCCAAGCCGAGTCAAACACCGGGAAATTCAAAAACAAAGGGAAACACTAAAACGGGGCGGGCAGAGAGGAAGGAACAGACACGGGCAAAGTCAGTAAGCGCAGCAAGACAAATCAGGGTACTACCAGGGCCAGACACACACACACCGTAGGCAGAAAATATAACTGACATCGCCTGCAGGACGCATCGGGGAGAAATAGCCGACCTGAAACCAAAACAAGGCCAGGCAAAGTTTACCCCTGGCATGATCAGACTGGGAAAAGGGGCAGACTGGACTCAAAACCTGGTCTGGATCATGACAATAACCCTTTAACATATGTTCTACTTTTATAGGGAATGTCTTGTTAAGAAGACCCTTAATTTTCAATTATTTAAGAGGGCTTCTGACTTTTATTATGGAGGACCTATACAGTCCCTATGATATGAGGACAGCCTATTCATTTCAAAGTGGTCTGTTTAATACTCTTTTTCTCCTATAGTGGCAGTAATGAGACACTTTCCACCAATGTCCACAACAGATCATCGCTGGGTGCTGGAATTGATGCGATTGTTTTATTATTAAAGGGAATATGTATCTTAAAAAAAAGTTTTCGGTAGGCTCATTATCATCAGAGGGAGGATCGCAATGAAAGATTATCTCTCTATAATACAGCTGCTAACACAATACTCACCAATTACAATACGTGATGTCACAGCTCACTTTCTCTTCCTCCCATCCAAATGGCCTTTGCACACGCTCATTAGATGCTTCAATACAAAAGATAGGGTCAGGATCTGATCACTGCAGCTACAGTACGTGTAAATTTCTTAAAGCAACGGCAAGTTAGACTCTAAAAATGCCCCAGTGGCCAGAATGTAAATTTCAAGATTTTTTTAATTTTTAGCATTAATACAGATTGTGATATGGAAAAAAAAAAGAATATATTGACCAAAAATTTCAAACTGACATTGAATACCAAAACTTGAATTAAACAATGTGTAATTTCCTGATTACACATGGGACCCTGGGGGCAAACAAGGGACCAATTATTTTCTATTTATTTATAATACCTATACACTCCACTCTAATATTATTTCTGGACCTATTCTATCAGCTGTCAAAACCACCCTCCACTCTGGAGGACTCAGTTTGCTAATTCGGTTGAGATGGCCCCATGTAATACCATATTTTTCCAGCAGTGGCCACTAGTGGGTCATTGTTTAACGCTAACATCGCTACTTTTTTCTACAGAACGTAACTTTTTTTTTTTTTATATGAGTTTATGCAATGCCAAAATGAAACCACGTTAAGGACTAAACTACATTATGGAAGATTCTTCTAAGTTATTAGATAATAGTCTTTTTAGCAGTAAATGAAGAGTTAACTGTATACAAGCATCCGCGGCATAATATTACTAAGTGGTTTCATGTTCAATAACAAAAGACATTCCATTAATGTAGATTGCAGCCAAAAGGAAAAAAAATAAAAATGAAAGTCAACATATGTATCTTCTCCATTTGTACTATTTTGTTTTTACGCAAATATGTATGTATTTATGCAAATGTATTCTCCCACTTTACATAAGCAAATATAAACTAATACATTTCAAACAATCATCGCCAATGACAAAGACACAGGAAAGCGTAGGAGAGGCGAGCATGAAATGGCTAATAATGGAGTACGGGCATTGAAGGAAAGGCAAGGACAGACACTGGCAGAATTCTCGAACAGGCGCACTGGCAAAGGAAAGAAACACTTTAGCAAATGCTTAACGCACAAAAGTCAAAAATAGAAGAAATGTGCGGTATAAATATATTGCGGAAACCCATCGAGGAGTTTCCGGCTATGTTGCCAGATTCTGATCTCCGAAAAAAAAAACGTAGCAGAACGAATCCCAGTTTTAATGGTAAGCTGGGAAACTGACGCTCTAAGACATGATTGTGAATCAGGTGATACTTTGCATCTCTCATGTAGTATTCCAATCTTTGTACTCCTGATAGGGCAGATTACTATTGTCATTGAACCTCAAAATTTAGCTGCAGACAGGTTGTTGAATAACTGGAAGCTGCAGTGCTGTATTTGAATTACAACTGTACATTTTTTTTATTCTTAATGCACTAGAAAGCAGCAGCAAGTCACGGGAAAAAAAAAATATCCGAAACCAGAGTCAGTCAGTGATGGTGTGCTTGCTTGTCACAAGCAACTGCACTGAGTCTTTGCATTTATTGGAGAAGAAAATAATTGCTTTTTTTTTAAAGAAAATTCCCCAAAATTCAGACATTTAACTATGACTGCCTACCTCATTATCTCACAAAGTGCGCATATCGCAAATTTCTCAATGCATCATTTTTGAAAAAAAGGGTTGAATTTTGTTAAAAATTCAACTGTGCATGTCTGTTTTGCTAGTCCAATAATGCAATAGCGGGCGATCAAATGATCGTATCTGCACCAAAGTAGTATCAACAAAAATGTCAGCTCGGCATGCAAAAAATAAGCCCTCACCCAAACCCAGATCATGAAAAATAGAGACGCTGCACTTCTCGGAATATGGCGCCATTTTATTTTTCCCCACCAAATTTTGGATTTTTTTCATCACTTAAATAAAAAAGAACCTAGACATGTTTGGTGTCTATAAACTCGTAATGACCTGGAGAAACATATTGGCAGGTCAGTTTTAGCATTTAGTGAACATGGTAAAAAAAAAAAAAAACTACTGCGGAATTGCACTTTTTTTAAAAAATTTCACCGTATTTGAATTTTTTTCCCACTTTCCTGTACACGATATGTTAAAACCAATGATGTTGTTCAAAAGTACACCTCGTCCTGCAAAAAAGAAGACCTCACATGGTCATATTGATGGAAAAATTTTAAAAAAAAAGTTATGGATCTGGGAAGAAGGGGAGCAAAAAACGAAAATGCAACAATTAAAATACATTTGGCCATGAAGGGGTTAAGTGTAGACATTCAATTGTGCCTGTCTGTTTTGCACATAAGGGTTTTAATAATTGGGTATGAAAAAGTTGTCAATTGTCAATTATAGTGTTGTACAAAATGTATGGGGAAAGAAAAGTGGCGATGGATGGGGTTGTGTAAAATAAAAAATAAACACCATATCGTATAAATATGGGAGCCTCCAGCAGCAGCAGAAACCACCACTACTGGCACCAGGACAGGTCACAAAACCAGTGTTAGGAACACCGCACTGCACTTGCTCACTGAGCCAGTGCGCGTGTCCTGAGTACAAAAACAGTGCTCAAAGATACCTGTGGAGCGGGGCAGCAGCGGTGACGATGCGTGCTTCAGACTATCAGGACCTGAAGCACGTGACTGCTGGGGGCGTGGCCTAAGCTCCACAGAGCTAGGAGCTACAGGGAAACTCCTAGAAAGGTAACTACAGGACATTGTTACCAAGGGGCATAGACAGAGACAGAAACCAGATCAAGCCGGGGTCAAAGCACGAGATAGCAGGACAGTACCAAAGGGTTAGACAGAGCGAATAGTCAGGACGTAGCAATAGATCAGAAAACCAGAATGGGCAATGGACGGTACAATAGGGACAAACTGTAACGGAGTAACAATAGCCAAGCCAGGAGGTCAGAACCGGAGAAGACAATAGTACCAAAATGAGAGACGGAGTACAGAGTGAGGAGAAGGACCGGGTCATACACGGGAATCAAACAAGCAATGCAGTATACAGGCACACCAGGGGGTCAGACACACAGCCAGAATAACAGTATAGCTGACAGGGAATCCTAGTCTGGAGGGAGTATAAATACCCCTGCCAGATCCAAAGAGAGGCCGGCAAAAGTTAACCCTGTGAGAACAGGACATTAACCATGTCCTAACCATGGCAACCAGGCCTCTATAGGCCTTCTTTGAGTTTGGCATGCATATTAGTCGGGATTAAGTGGATGGCATTATAGAGTATATGGCACATCATTCATCTTATAAAAGAAGATTCGGCACTCCCAATTATGATGCAAAAAAATCAAAGATTCAGATTTTATTATTGATCCACTGTAGACAAAAAATAGTTGACGTTTCGGCCAATACCTAGGCCTTCCTCAGAACTCTAATGATCAAACATAAAGAGTATGTATCAATATAGTGCTAAAGACATACAAGGTTTAGAATGTACAATAGTGGAAAAAGAAAATAAACATAATAATGGAAAACATAATATCAAGCCCATCAAACCAATTTTTAGATAATGAATAGGTACCAATAGGGCATAGTGGAACATCAAAAATTGCAAAAAATTATGCACAAAGCAATTTATGGCGATAAGCCATGAAGTAATATAAGATTGTAGAGTTGATATCAATTGACAGTCAGAAAACAAGTTAAAAATAAAAAAAGATGCCGTCTGTAGAATAATAGGGACAAATAAAGTCCTGGTACATATACGTATAATAACATACATTTGTCTTCAGTGTACATGGACCGCAAGAACAAATTTTAGAGCTAGAAAAAAAAAGAAGAACATATACGTATTCCATCAGTAAAATAAGGAATAAACATGTAGGCACACATAGCATATCACACTCTAAAGTATTAGGGTCCCTCCTGGGATACCGGACTCACCTAATGGCGTCGCATGCTGGTGCGCTTAGAGTGAAAGGCACAGAAGTGCAGGAGGAGGTAGCGACGCATGTGGCATGTCCTGGTGTCTATTTATAGATAAGTGGTATGACCGCATTTGAGGTGCGTCTGGCGGCATAGAACCGATAGACCGAAAGTTCCCAGCGCTGTGACATCACAGGAAGTGACGCGGCGGGCCCATCCAGGAGGAAAAAGATTCCTCCGTGTACTAAATGCAGGGTGTGATAGTGCCAGCTAACTGAATAATAATAATAATACATTTTATTTCTATAGCGCCGACATATTCCGCAGCACTTTACATTTCAGAGGGGACTTGTACAGACGATAGACATTACAGCATAACAATAATCACATACAGTAGATTATAACAAATACCAAGAGGAATGAGGGCCCTGCTCGCAAGCTTACAGTCTATGAGGATAAAGGTAGACACGAAAGGTGGGTGGTAACAATTGCCCTGATTGTATGGACCAGCCATAATGTTAAGTGTGTAACAGTACAGACACAGAGGGCTAATGGACGCATAAAGCATGTGGGAACATGATGCGGGAACCTGGTTATGGTAAAAACTTTTGGCTGTGCCACACAGGGATAGATTAGGTTAATGTGGTGAGGCGGTAGGCCAGTCTGAATAAATGTGTTTTCAGGGCACGCTTAAAAATGTGGGGATTGGGGACTAATCGTATTGACCTGGGAAGTGTATTCCAAAGAATTGGCACAGCACGTGTAAAGTCTTGAAGACGGGAGTTGGAGGTTCTGATTATCGTTTATGCTAACCTCAGGTCATCAGCCGAACGGAGGGCGCGGGTAGGATTGTATACTGAAACAAGGGAGGAGATGTAGGGTGGTGCTGAGCAATGAAGAGCTTTGTGGGTGAGGGTAATAAGTTTGTACTGGATTCTGGAGTGGATGGGTAGCCAGTTTAATGACTGGCACAAGGTAGAGGCATCGGTGTAACGATTGGTGAGGAATATGATCCTGGCAGCTGCATTCAAGACAGATTGGAGGGGGGAGAGTTTGGTAAGAGGGAGACTGATTAGAAGAGAGTTACAATAGTCGAAACGAGAATGAATAAGAGAAACAGTCAGAGTTTTTGCAGAGTCAAAAGTATGAAAAGGTCGAATTCTAGAAATGTTTTGGAGGTGCAGATAACAAGAGCGAGCCAGTGATCGGATGTGGGGGACAAAGGAAAGCTCGGAGTCTAGTGTGACCCCAAGACAGCGGGCATGTTGCTGGGGAGTAATAGTGGAACCACACACAGAAATAGCAATGTCGGGTATAGGTACATTAGTAGCGGGAGGAAACACAAGGAGTTCAGTCTTTGACAGGTTCAGTTTCAGATATAGTGAGGACATGATGTTAGACACAAGGTTTAGACAATTGCCGGTGTTTCCTAGAAAGGCTGACGTGATGTCAGGAGAAGAAGCGTATAATTGGATGCCGTCAGCATAGAGATGGTACTGGAAACCAAATCTACTGATTGTTTGACCAATAAGGGCAGTGTACAAAGAGAAGAGGAGGGGGCCTAGGACTGATCCTTGAGGAACCCCAACAGTAAGGGGAAGGTGAGAGGAGGAGCCGGCAAAAGATACAGTAAAGGAGCGGTCAGAGAGATAGGAGGAGAACCAGGAGAGAACGGTGTCCTTGAGGCCAATGGAACGGAGCATAGTGAGGAGGAGCTGATGATCCACAGTGTCAAATGCTGCAGAGAGATCCAAGAGAATTAGCATGGAGTAATGACCATTTGATTTAGCTGTTAGTAGATCATTAGAGACTTTAGTGAGGGCAGTTTCAGTAGAATGTAAAGAGCAGAAACCGGATTGGAGAGGGTCGAGAAGAGAGTTTTCTGAGAGATAGCGGATAAGACGGGAGTGGACCTGGCGTTCCAGGAGTTTAGAGATGAAGGGAAGATTAGAAATAGTTAGCGGCAAAGTTTTGGATCGAGTTATGGTTTTTTAAGTAGTGGATGTATGATGGCATGCTTAAATGAGGAGGGAAAGATACCAGGAGAGAGAGGTTAAATATTTTAGTTATTTGAGGGGTGACAGCAGGGGAAAGGGACTGGAGGAGATGTGATGGAAATGGGTCACTGGTGCAAGTGGTTGGGCGGGAAGATGCAAGGAGCCTGCTTACTTCTTCTTCTGTGACTGGTTCAAAGTCAGAGAGTGAGCTAGATGCAGTGGGGGAGGGAGGACAGTGCATGGTATGAGGTGATTGGGAGATAATTTCCTGTTGGATATGGTCAATTTTTTCTTTGAAGTAATTGGCCAGATCGTCAGCTCGAAGCTCCGTGGTTGGGGCCTGTACTCTTGGGTTGAGTCGAGAATGAAAAGTGTCAAAGAGACGTTTAGGGTTATTGGACAGTGAGGTGATGAGGGTGTTGAAATAGGTTTCTTTTGAGAGGTGAAGGTGGAGAAAATCACTGGAAGTGACGTAATGGGCTTCTGTAAACATGCAGAGGTCCAAAGGGGAAAGAAGTTTCCCGGGGACGGTGAATACAATATATGTATACTCACTATGTGAGGGCAATTGCGGGACACTATTGAAAGGGGGAAATGGATACCAATACCTAGATTATTAAAGGATATTAGAAAAAGGATATCTGTATATATAAGAGAGCTCCAAACCTACCTAGAGGAAAAAATAGAGATTAATTAGTAAATTGCTGTGGATTGGAATTAAAAAAGAGTAAAAATAGGATGGCAAATAAAAAATAAAAATAAGAATAAGGTGAAAAAATAGACAAAAGAAACTTTTATAAAATAATATGAGAAAAATGAAAAAATAAAAATAAAAATATAACATTATAAAAAATATATAGACATAAAAGTGCGAGGTCATTGAAAAAATTACGCTGGGAAAATTTTTATTAGTAATTATAGAAAAATTAAAATAAAATTAAAGAATCAAAATAAAAATAAAAGCAAATAAAAAACAAAACTAAAAATAAAAAAATACAAAATACAAAAATAAAAATTAAATAGCAAAATAAATAGTAAGAGAATTATACCTGTCCATGCGACACAGCATATATTCTCAGATTGTCCGTGTCTGTAAGAGAAAATGGAAATGAGTTGAGACAAAAGAAAATTCAAGTGAAACTCGAGATCTCATAGTCCCTATTTAGTCCTCGCGGTTCTAGGGTGTCAAGTTTATTAATCCAGAAGGCCTCACGACGCTTGAGAGTCTTTATCCTATTGCCACCCCTTCTAAGGCAAGGGATTTGCTCCAACGCTTGAAAGCGTAACTGAGAAATGTTATGGTTTTTTTTGGACAAAATGATATGGTAGGGGGAGATACGTCTTCCCACAGCGTATACTCGATTTATGCTGTGAAATACGGTCTCGCAAATGCTGGGTGGTCTCCCCAACATATACGAGACTGCACGGGCATTTCACAGCATAGACAACAAAAGAAGAATCACATGTATAGAAACACCCAATTTTGATACCTTCACCTGTATGAGGCTGAAAGAATTTATCACCTTTCTGTACATTCCCACATTGTGGGCAATGGAGGCATGGGAATGTGCCTCTTTTTGGAGTATGCAGGAAAGTTTGTACTAGCAATTTCTTGGTAGTACCGACATCCGCTCGTACTAGCCTATCTCGTAAGTTAGTGGGTCTTCTAACGCAAGGTAAAAATGGGACCTGGAAGTCATTAATTCTGGGATAACTGGCTTTCAGTCTTTGCCAGTGTTTTCTAATGTTCTTATGTAATCGATACATGAAAGGGTGAAAGGTATGAATGAATGGCAACCTTGTACCTGAAAGAGGTTCTTTAGGTGATTTTTCACTTGGTGCACGTAGTTTATTAAGGAGTCTAGTGGGATAACCCCTATCTGAGAATTTCTTTTGTATTTCCTCTAGTCTAAATTCCCGAGTGGTCGGGTTGGATACAATTTTAGAAACCCTATTGAATTGTGAGAGGGGAAGAGACTCTCTGATATCCTTAAGGTGGCAACTCGAGAACAAGAGGAGACTGTTACGGTCAGTTTCTTTTACATGTAAAACGATTTCTTAGAAATCATTGGACTCTTTGATAATCCTGGTATCCAGAAAACTAATTGATTCCAGGTCATGGTGTAACGTGAACTGTAATTCTGGTCAAATTTGGCTAAGATACGTGTGAAAGGAAAGGAGGGTGTCCAATGGGCCCCGCCAAATGCAAAAAAATATCATCGATATATCAACGCCATAAGGTAGCATGATCCTTGAAGTATGTATTAGGGTATACAAAATGTTCCTCAAAAAAAGCCATAAAGCAATTTGCATAAGGCGGGGCCACATTGGACCCTATTGCTGTACCTTGTTCCTGCAAGAAAAAATCATCACTGAACATAAAATAATTTTCCCGAAGTACTAGAATGAGGAGTTCCATACAAAAGCTAATGGTGTTTACATCGAGTGCTGAGCCATTAAGTAATTCCTGGACTGCTGTTAGCCCTTTCTCATGTTGAATGGAAGTATATAAACTATTGACATCCCATGTGACCAGGATAGAGTCACATGGGACCTGTCTAATTTCCTTAATGAGATTAATGAAGTCACCTGTGTCGGAGATAAAAGACTTAGTGAATTTAACCATGGGTGTGAGTATCTTCTCCAATAGTATAGATAATGGAGATAAAATTGAGTCAGTGGAGGCGACAATAGGACGTCCTGGAGGTTTATCTAGTCTTTTATGTACTTTTGAAAGTACATAAAAGTCAGGTATTATAGGATGGTGATTAATCAGGAAATCAAAGACTTTCTTGTCTATAGTGTTGTTATGTAGATAGGGTTCAATAGTGTTGCTGATTTTTGTAGCAAAAAGCAAAAAACACAAATATCCTGAACTAAAAAGTAAAAAATAAACTGCAAATAATATATATCTTTCCTGTATTAAATATTCAGAGTACTCACAAAGTAAAAGCACCAAAACCATATCCTCTTGATCGCAGCTGGGAAACAAAACAGTCAAATAATGTCCGGGTGCTCAGGGCAACTGCACCACCGTATCAGGTAGTGGGGTGCCAGGGGTTTGATCTGCTTGACCTTGTGTTACCTCACACAGACGAAGCATTTTTGCAGAGCCGACTGCTTCACAGGTTGCAAACTCCAACACTGACACACGAGAGACGTTTTTTTCTCCGTCTCTCCTAGATTCTGTGGCCATGGGTCACTGGTAAGATCTGGGCTGGAGGAAATGGACAGGCCCCACTACCTTCCTGCAGTCAGTTTAAAAAATAAAAGCCCTTATCGGGTTTTCCTGAACAAGCTCCTTGGTCAAAATAACTTGACCAGGTTCAGGCTTACTTTTATTCTGCCTTGTGACTCAAAGGCGTCCTGCTGTGACCGAAAGGCACTCCAGAGGATCTAATACGCTGCTGAGCACAGCCTGGGGGACAGATAGCTACCCTCACATATGACACCGGTCACTGCCTCACAATAGATAATAGATGGATAGATAATAGATACATAGTAGATATATAGATAATAGATAGATAATATTATATTCAGTAGATTTTGTGTTTTAAATAATGATGAATTTTTGTGTAACTTCAGATGTTGCAAAAAAAAATTGCTACATTTCAAGGTGTTTGATGAATCAGGTGCTTAGAATTTTATTTATGAATGATCCGTGAGCATCGCTACAGCCTATGTCAGCACCTCTAACTTTTTTTTTTCACTATACATATAAAACGAGTGAGGAAGTGATTTGAATGTATAACATGTGTGATCCCCGAGAGATGTACTGTGTAAATGTACAGCCGCCCAGCGTGAAGACTTTATATACTGTACAATGCATTTCTAAATACATATAAAGAGTGATAGGCACAGCAGTGCACCAATATATATTAAGTACAGGGAATGCGGCCATTAAAATAACAGATGACTACGCAGGTTAATGTATTCTCTCTTTATAGCTTCCTTTGTATTTATGTATATTAATATGAGGTTTAATGTAGACTGGAGGAATTGAAATGCATTGAGGGAAAAATGCTATGATAAATTACCGCGATACATAATTTATGCAAAACCATCGTTATGTGGATTCTGCATAAATAAAGAGTGAGATCTCTGCGATCGGAACTTCAGGGCTTTTTTTTTTTTTACTTCCTTCTGTGACTTATTTGGTGTCCTACTTTATATAAAATGGGTTACAGAAGACGACGGTATTTATTGTCTTTAATCATATGTGGATTTTCATGTTTTTTAAATGTTTTTGTAACATCCCCCAGTTAATAAAAATGAAGTTATGTTACACAGGATTTATGGTCTTAAAGGGGTTGTCTACTTTAGTAATCCCATTTATAGTTATGCTATTAGGAAATTCTGAGTTAATAAAGGGGCCCTTTGTTGGTCTCGGTCAGAGGGGGGGTTAGAAATAAAGCGTCTCTCTCTCTCTGGAGGAGCCATCCTGTCCTATATTACTCAGATGGCCCATTGATCTTAATGGGTACTATGCAATACCTGATTTTTCCAGTGGTGGTGCTGTAGAAAAATCAAACACTCACTGCACATCTCATTCTGAGATTACAGCTGATTGCTGGGGTTAAAAGCAAGAGGGCACTAGTGAAGAACATTAGTGGCGGGCATTATACTATGTGTGGGGGACTGTGGTTGAGCACACTGCATGGGGAACTGTGGAGGCATTATACTATGTGTGGAGGCAATGGCATCATTATACTTTTGGAGAGCTGTGGGGACATCATATTAAGTGGGGGACTGTGAGGGCGATGATACTGTGTGGGGGACCATGGTGGCCATTATACTGTGTGGAGGCTGTGAGGACATTTTGTTGTGTGTGGGACTGTGGTTGATCATACTGTGCAGGGAGCTGAGGGGGCATTATACTATGTGTGGGGGCTATGGTGGCATCATACTTTTGGAGAGCTGTGGGGACTGTGAGGGCGATGCTACTGTGTGGGGATCATGGTGGCCATTATACTGCGTGGAGGCTGTGAGGACATTTTGTTGTGTGTGGGACTGTGGTTGATCATACTGTGTAGGGAGCTGAGGGGGCATTAATCTATGTGTGGGGGATATGGCGGCATCATACTTTTGTTAGGGATATCATACTGTGTTGTGGGCTGTGGGGACATCATATTGTATGATGGACTGTGGGGCCATTATTCTGTGTGGAGGCTGTGGAGGCTTCATGACGTGTGTGGAGCTGTGAAGACATTATACTGGGGGGGACATCATACTTTGTTGAGGGCCTTAAAATGTATGTAAGGGCCTGTACGGGTATCATACTCTGTGTGAAGAGCAGATGAGGCATCATACTATGCTGTGGTCATTGTGATAACATCATACTCTGCTGTGTTGGGGGCATTGTGGGGTCATCATACTCTGCTGAAGCCACTGTGGGGTCATCATCCTGTGCATGGCGGGCTACTGCTGAGCAATTCACTGTGGGGCTGTCATACTGTGTATGGGGAGAAATTTTGTTGGCATCATACTTTATGGGGCCTATGAGAGGACATCATAGTTGATGAGAACGCTAGAATGCTTAAATAGGAGAACAATAGCGTGTAAGTGCCGCCATACACATCCCTCTTCTTGTCTTTAAAAGTTGAGCAAACTGCTCTTCTCTATCTGCGGCTATGTGCCGTAACACTGTCTGCTCTGGCAATTATCTCTTTTGGAGGAAGGAAGGGTGACCAATTACAACATTTACATGGAGGCGGTCTCCAAAACAGGTGATAAAAAAGGTCTCACTCTCTAATATTGTACTGGATTTTACTACCCAAAACAGAAGGGTATGCTGTTTGGTCTCCACTTTTTGCTCTTTACTAGAGTTGAGCGAAACAGGTCGGTCAGATTCAAAAGTCGCCGACTTTTGCCGAGCGAAATCCGACCATAGCATGAGGTCGGCCGTACGGTCGTCGACCCGAGCGCCAAAGTCGGATTTCACAGAGTGCTTGCACGTGACTTTTTTTTTGGCCAATGAGCAAGGATGCACACTGTGGGCAATGAGATGACGTGCAGCGTCTGGGGAGAGAGAGAGATTTCGCGCACTTTAAAAAAGCGGTCCAGCATGTAGGTGTCCTCCACTCCCTGCCGACTTTGCTTCCCCATTGACATGCATTGGGTTTCGTGTTTCAGTCGGACCTCAGACTTTTCCCGATAGTCGGCCGATTTAGTTCGTCTCGACTTTTGAGAAAGTCGGGTTTCATGAAACCGGACTCGACCCTAAAAATGGCAAAGTCTCTCATCTCTACTCTTTACACAACCTTGTGTGACCTCTGTATGGCTCTACCCACCCAAAGCACTAAATGAAACTGGATGCCACATAAAGAAAAAGAAATCTGTCCCATCATGGTTTTCCCCACCACTTCGGCAAAGCCTCTTCCATTTGCAAATATGGAAATGTCTTTGCAGCCAAGTTTCTTTTAAATCCCCTGGGCAATCGAAAACAAAAAAAATCGTAAAAAATTTGCAATTTTACAAATGGACAAGATTGAAAATATTCTTATGCGTCTTCCGTTCCTGTGTTATGTTTCCCCATGTTTAGAGACCATAAACAGGTCCAGTGTGTAGACTGATGCTGCGGGCATGGCAAACTTCTACCAAAACCCCTATTATTTGGATCACAATCTTTTTAGCTATTACTGTGCGTATGTTACGTATCATCAATACAAAACATCCATAGTGACTAGTGGAGTTGTCCACTCCTGACCCATTGGGGTTCATTTTCTATTTGAGCCTGGTCTCATTCTCTGCTACTCTACTCTGAAAGTCTGACCTTGGAGGAAAGTTAGCAAATGACCAAATTATGCCAATGCTGGATAGACAGAGTTGTATATATGTATATGTCATCTTACTAGGAAAATAATGGAGCAACATAAGGTTTTCTTGAAGATATCACCGGAGAAATGTTAGCCCATGCTGAGTCCATGTCATTTCACAGATGTGTGGTTCAAAAACTAAATCAATTATTTCAGCAATAAAATTGTCATTATTTCCATGGTTCATAATACGTGAAGTAGTGTTTTTTGCCGCCATTGTTGTTACACACGTATGATTCCAGAAACCAAGACATGCAAATCTAACTGGAGAACACACACATCAAACAGGGAAAATGTTGCCATACATATTTCTCCCAATATATAGGATCCACCTTGTTAGGAGTCAGGTTCCTGCGTCTGCTCTGCAGGAATCCAGACCCTTACATTCTGCGGTCTCTTGTTCTTTATCTAGCGCAGAGGAGATTGCCTTGCAGCAAATCTCTCCAGGGGCTAAGTCCTTTTTTTGTCCTCCTACTGAGCATGCTCATGAGACGGTTTCCCATTGGAGATCAGGAGTTATGTGCTCAGGTCCTGCTCCAGATCTCATTGGTCCATCTCGGAGATCTGGAAGCTTCCGGAAGGTCCCGGCTGCTATAAAAAGCGCGCCTGGCCGTTCCGCCACGCGCTAGTATAGACTATACTGCTATGTGTGAATGGTGACGGATGTATGGTTCTGGTGACTGACTTATTATGAAACCCCTTCCCTCTGATATTACGCATGTGGTTAGGGAATTAGTTCAGTAGTCTGCGCCAGTCTGTGGCAAGCCTTAGGCCACTGTGCACATCGCACCTCTGCGCTAGCATCCGACATAGCGCCTGCTTTGAAGCTGTGTCATCCAGCGGCAGTGTCCTGCGCCGCACTGCAGTTGCAGCCCTTCTTGGCGTTCGCGGCAGCGACGCCGCACACACGGTAGGTCTAGATGGATGCAGCCCCTCTGTCTTAGTTCCTGCTCCTGTGACCTTATACCGTGTGTGCATTTACCTGAGGCCTGTGACTCTAACAGGTTCAGCGTTTTGTATGTTTTTGTTGCTGCACCTCTGTGTGTGAACAGAGCCCGCTCTGCGCACTTTGGGTGAAGTTGAACCCGTGCGCATTATATCGCCATGTTGCTCGTCTGCCATTACTCAGCAGCGGTTGTAACACCTACTGCACAGTGGACCCCGAGCGGCGAACGCACTTTATTATTATTTTTATTTAGTGCGTTCCGCCGTTCCTAACATTATACTAGCGCCAGGGTCTGGCTAGCGATGGCAGATCAGCAGCAACTCCTTCAGTGCATTCGCCAGCTAGAGGGTCGGTTGGCTACTCTTGAGAGTGTTATCGCAGCGGCAAAGTCTTCGGAGGCTGCTGTACAGGCGATCGCAGAGGCGGTTTCTCGTATGTCCACGTCCTCCCACGCGCCGACAGTTACCCGCCTCCCGTTGGCCGATAAATTTTCTGGTGATGGCACCTCCTGTAGGGGTTTCGTCAGCCAGTGCTCTATCCAGCTGGAGTTACTGGCAGCGCGATTCCCTACGGAGCGGGCCAAGGTGGGGTTTATTGTTTTCCTTCTATCGGGCAAGGCATTGGAGTGGGCTACGCCACTATGGGAGCATGGTGACCCAGAGGTTCGGACCGCTGCTCAGTTTTTAACAGCTATTAAGCAGGTCTTCCTGGGACCATGGGCCACGCATGACACCTCTCTACAGCGACTGGCTTTGACTCAGGGATCCCTCTCGGTTAGTCAGTATGCCGTTCGTTTTCGGACACTGTCTTCCGAGCTGGAGTGGTCTGACAAAGCCCTCATCCCTGTGTTTTGGAGAGGTTTAGCTGAGCATGTTAAGGATGCTCTTTCTACCAGAGAGGTTCCTGCAAGTCTGGAGGAGCTGATTGCCATTGCCACCCGTATTGATCTCCGTTTTTTGGAGCGCGGGCTGGAGCGTGCTCAATCCAGACGGAAGGTTACTTTGGCTCCCAACCTCTTTGAACCTCTGGAATCACCCGAGCCAGAGTGTTCACTGCCAGAGCCCATGGAGGTGTCTCGCGCCAGTCTCGAGGTGCATCCGACACTAAGTTCCACTTGCGGCTGCCACTGTCAGCACTCTGTTCACCAGGATAACGGGGCCCCACAATGGCCAAACTCTGTGCCGCCGGGCAAGACCTTTGTCCCCCCTCGCCTTCGGCCAAAGGTCCTCGCGTGGGCACACGCGTCCAGGGCAGGTGGTCACTGTGGCTACATGCAGACCACAAAACTCCTGGCAGGGTCGTATTGATGGCCGCACAGGGCTCGGAACATTAAGAAATATATTCAGGCATGCGCCTCATGTGCTCGGGTAAGCTTCCTTAAACATAGAGTGGAGACGTTCGCCGACACACCGCGGCGTCCCACTTCAACTTATGCTCCGGGCGGTTTTGCCACTCCCGTTGTCTCCCACATGTCCCTTCTTATACCTGGCGATCTTGCCGCCTCTGATACTTTCCATGTGTCCCGGTTTTCCATGTCACCTACCGGGACATCAGAATTGCCTTCGAACGAGTCTCAGGCCTATGCCTCTGATGGGCACAGGGTGGTGGATTGGAAGGCTCAGAGAGGAGGGGGCCCTAGGAGGGGGGGTAATGTTAGGAGTCAGGTTCCTGCGTCTGCTCTGCAGGAATCCAGACCCTTACATTCTGCAGTCTCTTGCTCTTTATCTACCGCAGAGGAGATTGCCTTGCAGCAAATCTCTCCAGGGGCTAAGTCCCTCTGTCCTCCTACTGAGCATGCTCATGAGACGGTTTCCCATTGGAGATCAGGAGTTATGTGCTCAGGTCCTGCTCCAGATCTCATTGGTCCATCTCAGAGATCTGGAAGCTTCCGGACGGTCCCGGCTGCTATAAAAAGCGTGCATGGCCGTTCTGCCATGCGCTAGTAAAGACTATACTGCTATGTGTGAATGGTGACGGATGTATGATTCTGGTGACTGACATATTATGAAATCCCTTCCCTCTGATATTACACATGTGGTTAGGGAATTAGTTCAGTAGACAGCACCAGTCTGTGGCAAGCCTTAGGCCACTGTGCACACCGCACCTCTGCGCTAGCATCCGACATAGCGCCTGCTTTGTAGCTGTATCATCCAGCGGCAGTGTCCTACTCCGCGCTGCAGTTGCTGCCCTTCTTGGCGTTTGCAGTAGCGACAACACACACACGGTAGGTCTACACGGACGCAGCCCCTCTGTCTTTAGTTCCTGCTCCTGTGACCTTAAATCGTGTGTGCATTTACCGGAGGCCTGTGACTCTAACAGACTCAGCCTTTTGTATGTTTTTGTTGCGGCGCCTCTGTGTGTGAACAGAGCCTGCTATGCGCACTTCGGGTGAAGTTGAACCCGTGCGCATTATATCGCCATATTGCTCGTCTGCCATTACTCAGCAGTGGTTGTAACACCTACTGCACGGTGGACCCCGAGCGGCGAACGCACTTTATTATTATTTTTATTTTGTGCGTTCCGCCGTTCCTAACACGCCTCAGATAACGCATTTGCAAAACGCTCGTCGAGTTAACCCTGGGTGGGGGAGAATAATTATTTTATTTAATATTGCTATTCGGTTGTTTTGTTTTATTTTTTAGTTCCATGTCATTGTGTGGTATCCATCTATGATTAGTGATGGGCGAGCCTGAACAGTAAAGTTCAATATCCGTTCCAAACACCTACTGTTTCACTACGAAACTCACACAGACTTCTCCAGGAAGTCTATGCTAATGTTTGAGTTCAGCCCCCCCAAACATTGGGTGCTTCCCATTCTGTCATCTGCATGACAGCACGAGAAACACTGACGGCTGTGATTGGCTGCAAGAGAGCTGCCGTTCATAACACAGCCAGCAGCTGTGACCCGTGGTAAAAAGATTACCTCCAGTCACAGAGGCATTGGCTGATGTGGGTACTACTCTCATCAGCCTATGCCTGCTGCCACTTAGAACAGTAAGAGCAGATGCAGCTGATGGCAGTATTCATCATCCGGTACCCACAGTATGCATACATTTAAAAACAAAAATTATGTGGGATATTTTGATTTTTGATAACAAGCACGGCAAAGCTGACAGCTGCAAGATGAAACCCTCAGCTGTCAGCATTTTTATGGTTATTTATTTCAATAGTCAAAAATACAGCATGGGAACCCTTTTATTCTTGATAACCAGCCTTGTTAAAGCTGACAGCTGAGGGTTGCAGCTCGCAGCTGTCAGTTTTGTTTGGCTGGTTATCAGAAATACAGGGGAACCCAAGCCGTGTATTTTTTTTTAAAATTAATTTATCGCGCAGGTGGCGGCTGATGAATACTCTCACCAGTCGCTGTCTGCTCTCTCTGCTATTAGCTGAATACAAATCTTAACATTGTCCCCTGCTAGCGCTGGTCACAGCTCGAGAAGGAGCGAATGAAGAAAGCTTTTTCAGCAGCCAGCACCAGGGAACAGTGTGAACAGTACCGCTGATTCCCAGGTGCAGGTACGTGTCATCCGTGTGCAGGACGTTTTGCAGCCTAAATGGACGTCATCGTGTTTTGCCCATGGACACACAGTCCATGGAAACACACTTGAATGTATCTACGTGTGTGAGTGTCTCTGGTACGTATGGAAACTGTCAGTGCGCTGGTCTGACATTGGAAATTCCTAGAGAATAAGGAGTTGCATACATTGCCTGGAAGAAACATGAAATTGGACTTGGAAATGCAGTTCTGTATGAAAACCTTCATAAATATAAAGCAAATATTGTGAGATTACCCCCCACCAGCACACATCCATATGCAGATATGTTCCCCACAGCACTGAGCATTTTACTACAGAAAACGCTATGTACATCCTTTACCGGGAGAACTACCATACGCCCCGCAGAGCGCTGCTTACCAGTTACCAAGCTTTCTGCCCAGAATTGCTGGTAGAGAGATACTTAGTGTTCCCATTGGTAAAGAGTTACCTCCATAAAGAAGAATTCACTATTACATTGTATTGTGTGCTGTGGAAGAGCAAGGAGCATTTGGATATATTATCATTTTGGAATCATACAATGCTTGGAGCACTTTTTTTTTATACAGAGTTCTAAGTTTCTTGGTTTGACAAAGTTCAGTGTGCAATCAACATTTGGGGAAGCTTAGTGCATTTTTCGTTCAAGTGGTATTAGGCTACTTTCACACATCAGGTTTTCGGCGTCAGGCGCGATCCGGCGTCGTGCCGGAATGCCGGATCCGGCAAATGTTTTGTAAAACCTGATGTGCCGGATTCGGTTTTCTGCCGGATCCGTCTTGTTCTTGACAGACAAAACCGGATCCGTCTCATCCGGTTCATCCGTTTTTCGATCCGTTTTTCGACGGATTACGCCGGATCTGGTTTTTAAAATTGACCCTTGTGGCCTTCCGAACGGGATTGGCTACTGTAAAACTATATATAGCATGTTCCTACAGCCCTTCTTTGACAGGTTGTAGTGGGCAGAGCTACTGAGCATGCTCAGACCAAAAAAACCGGATCCGGCCACCGGATCCGGCTTTCGCCGGATCAGGCGCATTGCGGCGCTCATAGGCTTTCATTGTGTGAAAAAGCCAGACGCGCCGGATCCGGCGTGTCCGGCTTTTTCGCCGGAGACAAAAAACGTTACAGTAGCCGTTTTTTCCAGACGCCGGATCGCGACACATTGCCGGATCCGGCGAAAACCGGATGAAACGCATGGCCATCCAGCGCGATCCGGCGCAAATGCAAGTCAATGGGGGGGAAACCGGATCCGGCATTGCATTTCGCCGGATCCGGTTTCTGTCAAAAGCGCCGGATCGCGCCTGACGGCGAAAACCTGATGTGTGAAAGAGGCCTAAGAATGGTGTAAACACGCCAGAATGACGGAACATTGCGAAAAACATATTCCCTAACAAAGGATACTCTCCAAAAATTGTAGAGCGTGAAAAAAGAGCATAGAGAGCCTAAATATTGAATAACAATACAGATTATCTACCAGTAAATTCCAATAACTTGTGCCAAAAAGTACAAAAATTATTTTATTTACAAATACTGTACATCCTATAAAAACAGGCGGGCAACAGTAGAATCATGGAGTAAATGGAAAGGCAGACAATATCAGAGGGAGAAAAGGAAGGGTGACCAAAAAGTAGGGTCTGGAAATATAGACCACATCATATATTGCAATGTGCTATAGTAAGGTCCCCCTACAGAATCCTAAGATGGGAAAAGAGGCGATAACTATCTGCTGAAATAATCTCAAGTCTCTTCCATTATGCACTAAACAGTACACAGACAAGAATATATAAATAAGCACACAATCGTCTTTAAAATTATAACAGGAAATGCTGATACATGTAGGTTTATAGTAACAAACCTCTTACCTATCAAATAATATGCCTAAAAGTTGCAACAGAGCCCCGACGCGCGTTTCGCTATGGCTTCCTCGGGGGGCAGTGTGTTCTGTGAGTGGCATTTAAGTATCCTTCGGCATCCTATCATAGCCAATAATGACATGGAGAGAGAATGTATGTAACCGCATCCAGCAAGTGCATGAGGGGGGAACTTTTGCCGCCAGGGCGTCATTTGCAGCGATGCGTGTCTGGAACAAGTGTTACGGTGATGTCAGCGGGACGCATCACTCTGTGTGGACACCTTCTGGAACAAAGGCGATGGAAAGAGCCAGTCTCTTGTGCTACCCACGGTATCATAAGGTATAGTGTGGGGTAAGAGTGGCGGCCATGTTGAATAAGGGCATAGAGATGGGCAAGACCCAAAGTTCGATAGTTAGATCCAAATCTCCCTATGGAAAACTTGAAAGTTATATAATAAAATAGACATTTGTAGCACTGGGTTCAAGTACAAAGCTACAGAGTGACATTCACATTGCAATCACTGGTCAACACACATGTAGACACATATAGCGTGAATATCTCCCGATGAGAATCACAAAATTGTTTTTTTTTTTAATTTCATCAAAGCTGGTGATCTTATGCCATTTTTTTGGCTCATATTGAGCCGTGGAAAGCTAAGGAAGGGCAGATTTATATTTACCTGTCAATCACTGTGAGACTTGCACTTTCTTTATTAACCCTTTCCTATTAGAGACATTTTTTTTTTTGCATTTTTTTTTCCTTCCAAGAGATAACTTTTTTTTTCCCATCCTTTTCACCCCTATCCATAAGGGATATTTTGGGAATGACATTTAATCCTAAAATTTCATGTCAGGTCCCCAAATAAAAGTAGTCAGCACCCGAGCTCCCCCTAGTGGACACAATGTTGTCGTGTAAGAAAAACTGTTTTGCGGGCAATTAGGAGCTGTGGGTCAGGACAAAGCAACTCTGATCAAAATAAAGCTATCGTAAGAAAATAATCAGGGCAGAAGTTCAGATCTTTTTATATTTTAAGAAAGGCGTTTAATTCCCTTTAAAGCTATCTATTGATGGCATATGCGTCTGATTTTGGAGTGCGGAGATCAATCTCCCACGCTCATCTATATTTTGGCACAAACTGTAGAAGAGAATTATTGCACTTTGTGCTGCACCTGTCGTATAATTCCTTCTCGATTGTTTTACATATAGAAAGTCTCCGGCAGTTGAAAGCAATTTTTTTTGCATGTTTGTATTTGCTGGCAGTTCAGTTTTTACATAACTTGAAATACAGGTGCAAAGCCCGATGCGATGTGGGCAACGTTAGGGGGATAGCAGCTTCCGGTGTCATTCACAGCCATGACCCTCGTTTCATTAAACCACATAAATGTATATAGTGGGAAACCAATATAATGCCATTACTAAATAAAAAAAATAATAAAAAATAAAATGTGCGTGTAGTCTTGAATGGAAGAATCAATTTGTGTACACAGTTCTCGTGCAGACTCATTTGTTCCCATCTTCCTGAAAATATATTTATTTGTCTTTACTTCTAATTATACAAATTATAATTAGCAAATCTACAGAATCAGACTACACAGGGTTTGTTTGTAGTCTGTAGCCATAGAGACACATACACCTGTGTCACGGGTCCTTCTCCGATACCACACAATCAACAAAGCGAGGGAAGTGTGAATAATCCCAAGACCTGTATTACAGGCAAAACTAAAAGGTCCATAAACAATCCACCACACTGAGGATACAATACTCCAGAACACGAATGAAGTTCAGTAACAGGATAAATGTCCAAAGAGATGAGAGTCCAATAATCCAACTGACAGAGGATAAAATGGGTCCATATGCTTCCCCTTCTCTCTGACGTGCCATCTTCACACGATCATCACCACACAGTGTCTGACTTCACCCGCTCCTGTCCTCCCCAGCCCCCTCCTGATGTCCAGGGGTAGTCAGACAGGTTGGGGCGGTTTTCAGGCCTCCCAGACCTGACAAAGGTGCCTTGGGGATTAAGGCACTATATGGGGTTCATCAAGAGGCATAGATACAGTCAGGCTGCAGACAGTGAGTGAGCTAATTCAATTATCAGACTTTTGGAAGGTAATTGAGACTCTAGACAATATGAGGAATACACGGAATGATGCAGAGCAACAAGAGAACACTATGGAAATCCGTAAAATATAAATAGACACAAAATGATACCCACATAACATATCACACCATCACAACCTGCATTTCAGCTGTGTACAGAAATCATTAGGCAATTTTCAATGTGATATAATGTATTATGGTGATGTACAGTATATAATGTATTAGAGGATAAGTATGAGCTTAGGATGGAATAGGGGAAAGAACAGGTAGAAAGGAGATGGTTAAAGGGAAGGTGCCATCCCAAAAAAATGTTTTCAGCAATTGAAAAAATGTAAAGAATTAATGTTTACATTTTCTTAAAAAATATTATCATTTGTTTTTAATTTTGTAAAGTATGAAAAATAATTTTAAAAAGTTTGGCATTTCCACTTGTTAACACTAGGGGGAGCAGATACTGAAATTTGGCACAAAAACCTAGTGTACAACTAGCTCACATTACTGTCCTGCAGTAATTATGGGCATACAGTGTCCATGATGTTTGATTTTGATATATGATCATGCCCTAAAATGGACACTGTATGGGCGGAATCTGCTGACATGGGTGTGGTGTCACTCCTCTCCTCCCCTACTGGGTGCTTGCTAAGGGAAAAGAGAGGACGACATCTAGGAACACAGAGATCAGCCATTTTGATGGGGCCTGCAAAGTTATACTGACTGTCTTTTCATGTAAAGTCTGGATCAGAACAGGTCACCAATCAGCAGAAATGTTTCCTGGATTTCTGTGGAGCAGACAAGAAGACGGTCCATCCATGTGTATAAAACACAGCACTCTATGTACAATCCCTGGCACCGAACAGGGCGCCCCCCATAGACCAGCACACTGCTCTCCTGAAATACTCTGTGCTGCTGTCACCCTGCTCCTTCCCCCATACATCTCCCTCTGTGACCCCCCATAGACCAGCACACTGCTCTCCTGAAATACTCTGTGCTGCTGTCACCCTGCTCCTTCCCCCATACATCTCCCTCTGTGACCCCCCATAGACCAGCACACTGCTCTCCTGAAATACTCTGTGCTGCTGTCACCCTGCTCCTTCCCCCATACATCTCCCTCTGTGACCCCCCATAGACCAGCACACTGCACTCCTGAAATACTCTGTGCTGCTGTCACCCTGCTCCTTCCTCCATATATCAGGCCCCTGTCGCCTCGCTTTCACACATCGCCAGGACAGGATCTGAGGAGAGGAATGGTGTCTTCGGTCACTGAGGATGGCAGGCAGCAAGGATTCTGGGAGCAGGGTGACAGCAGCACAGAGTATTTCAGGAGAGCAGTGTGTGGGTCTATGGGGGCACAGAGGGAGATATATGGGGGAGGAGCAGGGTGACAGCAGCACAGAAATCCAGGAAACATTTCTGCTGATTGATGGCCTGTTCTGATCCAGACTTTGCAGGCAAAGACCCCATTCCCCTCCTCAGATCCTGTCCTGGCGATGTGTGAAAGCGAGGCGACAGGCGCAGTCCGGGGTGACGCTGGGAAGCAGGATGGGGGGGAATGGAGCCATACAGTAACAATAAAAATGAGACCCCTCTCTTCAGCTGCCTCCCCAGCCCTCCCCTGACTGCACCTATTACCCCTGACCCGTGTGCAGGTGCTCAGCCAGAACCACCCTAGAATGGATCCCCTTTTAGCAGATCACAAATAATACCGCCATATAGATCATGCACAATACCACCATGTAGATCACACATAAAACCAGCAGGGTGACAGCAGCACAGAGTATTTCAGGAGAGCAGTATCACACGGCAGAGAATTAGATACACGGCTCAGCAGTCAGTATCACATAGGAGAGGATTAGATACACGGCTCAGCAGTCAGTGTCACACAGGATAGGATTAGATACACGGCTCAGCAGTCAGTATCACAGGAGACAGTATTACAGATATGCCCACACTGGTGAAACTTCCAGCCCCCCCAATTATACACTAGACTATGGGCTGTATATGTCACTGTCCTCCTCAGACAGCCATAAAAGCTCTCATAAAAAGGAAGGTGTCAGATTACCGGAGATCACTGGGGCTGTGTGTGAGTGAGGAGGCAGAGACAGAGCAGGAGGACAGTGGAGCTGGAGCAGGAAGCACGGTGCAGAAAGTGGAGCTCAGCAGATAGCACTGGGCTACAGTAAAATGGCGCCCAGCCACACCTACAGCAGTGAATGGTGCAGCCCACAGGGGCGTGCCCAGTTCACTGCTAATGAGGCTGCATGGTGGGGTCGGGAGCCGACCGCAGTCTACATTAAAACATTATTACAAACAAACCATAAATCCTAGTTAGTACAACATTTGCTGAAACAACATGTTTTGTTACTTACTCTTTTTTGCAAATTATATAAAATTGTGGCACCTTCCCTTTAAGTGTTAT
Source organism: Dendrobates tinctorius (assembly GCF_039654945.1). Classification (NCBI taxonomy): domain Eukaryota; kingdom Metazoa; phylum Chordata; class Amphibia; order Anura; family Dendrobatidae; genus Dendrobates; species Dendrobates tinctorius. The sequence continues at coordinate 26,799,295 of NW_027361727.1, read as the reverse complement.
GATTGAGTCACTGAGGAGGAAAAAACAAAGCACAAGCTCAGCCCAGAAAATCAGAGAGGTTGGAAACTAGCGGATTGCAGACCCCTAATCCTATCACACAACTAGCAGTAGCCGTGGAGTGTTCCTACAGTGATCCTAGACACCTTGTCACAGCGGGAGATCTACATAAGCCTAAAGAGAGAAAAGGGAAAAACTGACTGCCCCAGAGCAGACCCCAAAGCAATAGGCAGCCCCCAACCTATAATGACGGTGAAGCAAGATGAAAACACTAACACAGATAGAAAGATAGGTTGAGCAAACGATGGAGCCCAAGCTAACTAAAAAGGACAGGATATAAAATCTGCTGTCTGCAATCCGAGAAAACCCTGCTAAAAAATATTACCAACACAACTGATAAGCAAAAAGGACCCTGAAGTCACTAGACTTCAACCCCTATATCAGCACTCAGAATATTCTGGAAGCAGAGCAAAAGAGAACACTGATCAAGGAAAAAGAATCCAGCACACCCCCGGCCGGGGATTGCTGAACTCCAAAAAACAAGGTAAACAAAACCAAAGCTAATAAGTTCAATAGCAGAGCAAAAACTTATCTTTGGGAAGCAGGAATCAGACTGGTCTCCAAGAATCCAGCAGAGAAATCACCAGCGACTCAGAAGGGCGTCGGCTGCCTTATATCCAGTCAGAAGTTCCCATTACCCAGTCACCATCCACCTGATCAGGTGTTTGGTAATCAGTCTCACTACCTTCCTTCACCAGAAGAGGGAGATCATCGAACACAAAAGATGAATGAACAGATGAGCTCACAACAGTACCTCCCTCTTGAGGAGCGGTCACCGAACCCTCATCCAAGCCACCAGGCCGATCAGGATGAGCTCGATGAAAAGCACGCACCAATCTTTCGGCATGAATATCAGAGGCAGAGACCCAGGAATTATCCTCCTGACCATAACCCTTCCACTTAACCAAATACTGGAGTCTCCATCTAGCCAGACGGGAATCCAGTATCTTCTCTACCTCATATTCCATGTTACCTTCAACCAACACAGGGTCAGGAGGTGCCGCCATAGGAACCACTGGTTCAACAAACCTCTTCAACAAGGACTTATGAAACACATTATGAATCTTAAATGTGACAGGAAGAGCCAACTGATAAGAGACCGGATTAATAATCTCCAAAATCTTGTAAGGTCCAATAAATCTATGTTTAAACTTTGGAGAAGCAACTTTCATAGAGATATTCTTTGATGACAACCAGACCATATCATCCACCTTAAACCGGGGACCAATGGTCCTATGCCGGTTATAAAACCGCTGGACCTTTTCCTGGGAAAGAGACAACTTGTCCACCACTTGGTCACAAATCTGCTGCATTCTTTCCACCACAGTGTCAACCCCTGGACAGGCAGAAGACCACCTGCCCTGAAGAAAATCGAGGATGAAACCCAAAGTTACAGAAAAACGGTGACATCAAAGTGGCAGAACTAGCTCTATTATTTAAAGCAAATTTGGCCAAGGGTAAAAATGAGACCCAATCATCCTGATCAGCAGATATAAAACATCTCAAATAAGCCTCCAAAGTCTGGTTTGTTCTCGCCGTCTGCCCATTGGTCTGAGGGTGAAATGCAGAGGAGAAGGACAACTGAATTCCCAACTTGGAACCAAAGGTCCTCCAGAATCTAGAGACAAACTGAACTCCTCTGTCCGACACAATGTTCTCAGGAATCCCGTGCAAGCGAACCACCTGTTACAGAAACAAGGGCACCAACTCTGAGGAAGATGGCAACTTAGGGAGTGGTACAAGATGGACCATCTTAGAGAATCTATCACAAATCACCCAGATAACAGTCATCCTCTGAGAGACAGGCAGATCAGAAATAAAATCCATTGAAATATGGGTCCATGGCCTCCTGGGTATCGGCAAAGGCATCAACAACCCACTAGAACGAGAACAAGGCTTAGATCGGGAGCAAGTCCCACAGGACTGCACAAAATTTCTGACATCACGAGTAGAGTTGAGCGATACCGTCCGATACTTCAAAGTATCGTATCGGATGGTATCGGCCGATCTTTAAAAAAAGTATCGGTATCGCCGATTCCGATACCGGAAGTCCCATTCAAGTCTATGGGACTTCCGGTATCGGAATAAGAAAAACCCTTTCCTGCCCTTGTACAGCCTCTCTGGGGTCTGTACGGGCCTTTCGGGGGGCTGTGCCGGCCTGCCAGGGGGTCTGTGCAGGCACCGGTGGTCTGTGCCGGCCTGCCGGGGGGCTGTGCCGGCCTGCCGGGGGGCTGTGCTGGCCTGCCGGTGGTCTGTGCAGGCTCCGGTGGGCTGCGCCGGCCTGCCGGGGGGCTGTGCAGGCTCCGGTGGGCTGTGCCGGCCTGCCGGGGGGCTGTGCCGGCCTGCCGGTGGTCTGTGCCGGCCTGCCAGGGGGCTGTGCCGGCCTGCCGGGGGGCTGGGCAGGCTCCGGGGGGCTGTGCCGGCCTGCCGGGGGGCTGTGCACCCTGTGGGGGTCTGTACCGGCCTGCCGGGGGGCTGTGCCGGCCTGCCGGGGGGCTGTGCTGATGTCCGGGGGTCTGTGCAAGCATCGTCCGATGGGACTACAAGTCCCATCGGGCGATGCCTGCTACCATGACAGTGATTGCCACATTAGCCAATGATGGGACAGTAGTAGTCCCATCATCCGGCTAATGTGTTAAATGTAAAAAAAAAAAAAAAAAAAAAAAAATTTACATGCTACATTCATACAACATGCATACTACATACATGCTACATTCATACTACATACTACATACTACATACATGCTACATTCATACTACATGCAACATACATACTACATATATACTACATACATACTACATACATGCTACATTCATACTACATAAATACTACATGCAACATACATACTACATATATACTACATACATACTACATATATACTACATGCATGCTACATACATACTGCATGCTACATACATACCACATATATACTACATACATACTACATACATACTACATGCATGCTACATGCATGCTACATGCTACATACATACCACATATATACTACATACATACTACATACATACTACATGCATGCTACATGCATGCTACATACATAACACATATATACTACATGCATGCTACATACATACTACATGCTACATACATACTACATACATACTACATGCATGCTACATACATACTACATACATACTACATGCTACATACATACTACATACATACTACATACATACTACATGCTACATACATACTACATATATACTACATGCATGCTACATACATACTACATGCTACATACATACTACATGCTACATACATACTACATGCTACATACATACTACATATATACTACATGCATGCTACATACATACTGCATGCTACATACATACTACATGCTACATACATACTACATATATACTACATGCATGCTACATACATACTACATACATACTACATGCTACATACATACCACATATATACTACATACATACTACATACAATACATTCATACAATACATACATAGACATACAGTACATATAACATAGAGTAACATACTTACCAATACTTGTCACATTGTTCCCCGAAGCCATTGTCTTTTCCGGAATAAATATTAACATAACAAACCACAAAAATACTCACCCACGATCCGAAGCAGTCCACGAGTGTGTCCCACGACGATCTTGGGTAGAGAACTGCAGCATCAGATGATGCTGCCATTCTCTACGGGCTGCAGGAATCCAATGACGGAAGGTAGGTATCCTTCCGCACTGTATTCCTCCGCCACTTAAAAAAAAAAAGTCACTAGTCTCACTTTATGCCATTGCTGCGTGGGAAATTCCCACACAGCAATGGCATAAAGTGAGACTAGGGACTTTTTTTTTTTAAGTGGCGGAGGAATACAGTGCGGAAGGATACCTACCTTCCGTCATTGGATTCCTGCAGCCCGTAGAGAACGGCAGCATCATCTGATGCTGCAGTTCTCTACCCAAGATCGTCGTGGGACACACTCGTGGACTGCTTCGGATCGTGGGTGAGTATTTTTGTGGTTTGTTATGTTAATATTTATTCCGGAAAAGACAATGGCTTCGGGGAACAATGTGACAAGTATTGGTAAGTATGTTACTCTATGTTATATGTACTGTATGTCTATGTATGTATTGTATGAATGTATTGTATGTAGTATATATGTGGTATGTATGTAGCATGTAGTATGTATGTAGTATGTATGTGGTATGTATGTGGCATGTAGTATGTATGTAGCATGCATGTAGTATGTATGTAGCATGCATGTAGTATGTATGTAGTATGTATGTAGTATGTAGCATGTATGTAGCATGTATGTGGTATGTATGTGGTATGTATGTAGTATGCATGTAGTATATATGTAGTATGTAGCATGCATGTAGCATGCATGTAGTATGTATGTAGCATGCATGTAGTATGTATGTAGCATGCATGTAGTATGTATGTAGTATGTATGTAGTATGTATGTAGCATGCATGTAGTATGTATGTAGCATGCATGTAGTATGTATGTAGCATGCATGTAGTATGTATGTAGTATGTATGTGGTATGTATGTGGCATGTAGTATGTATGTAGCATGCATGTAGTATGTATGTAGTATGTAGCATGTATGTGGTATGTATGTGGTATGTATGTAGTATGCATGTAGTATATATGTAGCATGTAGTATGTATGTAGCATGCATGTAGTATGTATGTAGCATGTATGTAGTATGTATGTAGCATGTAGTATGTATGTAGTATGTAGCATGTATGTGGTATGTATGTGGTATGTATGTAGTATGCATGTAGTATATATGTAGCATGTAGTATGTATGTAGCATGCATGTAGTATGTATGTAGCATGCATGTAGTATGTATGTAGCATGTAGTATGTATGTAGCATGCATGTAGTATGTATGTAGCATGCATGTAGTATGTATGTAGTATGTAGCATGCAGTATGTATGTAGCATGTATGTAGTATATATGTAGTATGTATGTAGCATGTAGTATGTATGTAGTATGTATGTAGTATTTTTTTTTTTTTTTTTTAACATTTAACACATTAGCCGGATGATGGGACTACTACTGTCCCATCATTGGCTAATGTGTCAATCACTGTCATGGTAGCAGGCATCGCCCGATGGGACTTGTAGTCCCATCGGACGATGCTTGCACAGACCCCCGGACATCAGCACAGCCCCCCGGCAGGCCGGCACAGCTCCCCGGCAGGCCGGTACAGACCCCCACAGGGTGCACAGACCACCGGCAGGCCGGCACAGCCCCCCGGCAGGCCGGTACAGACCCCCACAGGGTGCACAGACCACCGGCAGGCCGGCACAGCCCCCCGGCAGGCCGGTACAGACCCCCACAGGGTGCACAGCCCCCCGGCAGGCCGGCACAGCCCCCCGGCAGGCCGGTACAGACCCCGGGCAGTCCACACAGCCCCCCGGCAGGCCAGCACAGCCCCCCGGCAGGCCGGCAGAGACCCCCGGAAGGCCCGAAATGACGGCGCATCATGATGCGCACACACCGCGCATCATGATGACGTCAGTCTGTCAATCAACTTGGAACTTCCGATTCCGATGCCGAATTCCGATATTGAAAAAATATCGGAATTCCGATACAGCAAGTATCGGCCGATACCCGATACTTGCGGTATCGGAATGCTCAACACTAATCACGAGACAATGCAGGCCACCAAAAAGACCGACTCACCAAATCTCTAGTACCAAAAATACCTGGATGACCAGCCAACGCAGAGCAATGAACCTCAGACATCACTTTCCTCCTCCACTGGTCAGGAACATACAACCTACCACTGGGACAACGCTCAGGCCTATCCTCCTGAAACTTCTCCAGAGCACATCTCAAATCAGGCGAGATGGCAGAAAGAACCACCCCCTCTCCTATTGTGACCAAGCAGGCTTGGTCACAATAGGAGAATCGGCCAAAAAACTCCTAGAGAGGGCATCAGCCTTAACGTTCTTAGTGCCCGGGAGAAAGGAGACCACAAAATCAAAACATGTGAAAAACAAGGCCCACCTGGCCTGTCTCGCATTCAAGCATTTAGCCAACTCAAGGTAGATCAAATTCTTGTGGTCAGTGAGGACCACAACTTGATGTCTAGCTCCCTCCAACTAATGTTTCCACTCCTCAAATGCCCACTTCATGGACAACAGTTCTCGATTCCCCACATCATAGTTGCGTTCTGAAGGAGAGAACTTTCGGGAAAAGAAGGCACAGGGGTTCATTTTAGATGTTACAGGATCTTTTTGGGACAAAACAGCTCCTGCACCAGTCTCTGAAGCATCCACCTCCACCTGAAATGGAAGTGAGACATCGGGTTGTCACAAAACCGGAGTAGAAGTGAACCTCCGCTTCAGCTCCTGAAAAGAAGAAACAGCCTCTGGAGACCAATTCAGCAAATCAGCGCCCTTCTTAGTCAAATCAGTCAATGGTTGGGCAATAACAGAAAAATTGGCTATAAACTTACGATAAAAATTAGCAAAACCCAAAAACTTCTGGAGAGCCTTCAAAGAAGTGGGCTGCACCCAATCATAAATGGCCTGTACCTTGGCCGGGTCCATTTCAATAGTTGACGGAGACAAAATAAATCCCAAAAATGAAATCCTTTGTACACCAAAAACACATTTCGATCCCTTAACATACAGGGAGTTTTCCCTCAAAATCCGGAACACAGTCCGAACATGTTCCACATGAGAGTCCCAATCCCTGGAAAAGATCAAAATATCATCCGAATAGATGATCAGAAACTTAAACACAAAGTCCCGGAAAATATCATTCATGAAGCACTGGAAGACAGAAGGGGCATTAGTGAGCCCAAAAGGCATCACCAGGTACTCAAAATGTCCCTCCGGAGTATTAAACGCTGTCTTCCATTCATCCCCATGCTTAATGCGAATAAGATTATACGCCCCCCTGAGGTCAAGCTTGGTAAACCAGCAAGCACCTTCAACTCTAGAAAATAGGTCAGAAATCAGGGGTAACGGATACTGATATTTAACAGTAATTTTGTTAAGGGAGCGATAGTCAATACAGGGCCTTAATGAACCATCCTTCTTGGCCACAAAAAAAACCCCAGCACCCAAGGGTGAAGAGGATGGTCTAATATGACCCTTCTCCAACGACTCCTTAATATAAGAACGCATAGCCTCATGTTCGGGTACAGATAAATTAAAAAGTCGACCCTTGGGAAATTTACACCCCGGACTCAGCTCAATTGCATAGTCATAACTCCTATGAGGAGGCAAAGATGCAGACTTACTTTCACTAAACACATCATAAAAATCAGCCAAATAGTCAGGAACCTCATGCGACTGGGGAGAGGTGGAGAAAACAGGAGTGTCACTAAGAGCACACCGACAACCCCAACTCACCACAGACACAGATTTCCAATCCAAAACTGGATTATCGATTAGCAACCAGGGGAACCCCAGCAAGATGGTATCATGCAAATTATGCAACACCAAAAATCTGCAATTTTCTTGATGGTCTGGGGCGACCCGCATTACCACCTGGGTCCAAAACTGAGGTTTATTCTTCGCCAAAGGAGTAGCATCAATACCCCTCAAAGGAATAGGAGTCCGCAGGGGTGTCATAGGGAAACCACAACGTTTAGCAAAATCTAAATCCATTAGGTTCAAGGCTGCTACTGAATCCACAAAGGCTTTAGCAGAAAATGTGGACAGGGAGAAGATCAGAGTAATTGCCAGAAGAAACTTAGGTTGTACACCATCTACAGCAAATGTATGTGCAAAACGTTTCTCTCGTTTAGGGCAGACAGAAATAATATGAGAGGCATCTCCACAGAAAAAACACAGCTTATTATGCCTTCTGAACTCCGCACCCTAGACAAAACTCTATCACATTGCATAGGTTCAGACATTTGTTCAACAGGTGGCAGCATTTCCCGTATAATTTTACGTTCACGTAAACGCCGATCAACCTGAATGGCTAATGACATAGAATCGTCAAGACCAGAGGGAACAGGAAATCCCACCATAGTATCTTTTATGGTTTCTGACAAACCCTTCTGAAAGAGAGCTGCCAAGGCACCATCATTCCAAGTGGTGAGGACCGCCCACTTTCGGAATTTTTGACAGTACAGTTCTGCAGAATCCTGACCCTGGTCTTTTCAGCTTGATCAATCACATTAGGTTCATCATACAACAACCCCAAGGCCTGAAAAAATGCATCCACATTAGTTAGAATAGGATCATCTGGTACTAAAGAAAACGCCCAATCCTGGGGATCGCCGCGCATCAAGGAGATGACAATTTTAACCTGCTGCACAGAGCTCCCTGATGAGTTAGGCTTCAAGGAAAGAAATAATTTCCAATTATTCTTAAAATTCAAAAATTTAGACCGATCCCCAAAAAACACATCAGGAGTGGGGATTTTTGGTTCAGCAGCATGTGAACGAGCAAGATAGGCAGAAATTCCCCACACCTCAGCAGCAAGCTGTCCCACACGATCAGACAATTGCTTAAACTCCATCAAAAAAAAAAAAAATCCTCCTACGGCCTCAGAGAAAAAGAGGAAAAAATATACACCAAAAAAAAAATTCTGACACCTTTTTTTTTTTTTTAAACAATTCCCTCCTGCTTTTGAGTACCCTAGAATCTGCGGTATGGCTGGTGATTCTGTTATGATTGAGTCACCGAGGAGGAAAAAACACAAGCTCAGCCCAGAAAATCAGAGAGGTTGGAAACTAGCGGATTGCAGACCTCTAATCCTATCACACAACTAGCAGTAGCCATGGAGTGTTCCTACGGTGATCCTAGACACCTTGTCACAGCCGGAGATCTACATAAGCCTAAAGAGAGAAAAGGGAATAACTGACTGCCCCAGAGCAGACCCCAAAGTAATAGGCAGCCCCCAACATATAATGACGGTGAACCAAGATGAAAACACTAACACAGATAGTAAGATAGGTTGAGCAAACGATGGGGCCCAAGCTAACTAAAAAGCACAGGATAGAAAAGCTGCTGTCTGCAATCCGAGAAAACCCTGCTAAAAAATATTACCAACACAACTGATAAGCAAAAAGGACCCTGAAGTCACTAGACTTCAACTCCTATATCAGCACTCAGAATATTCTGGAAGCAGAGCAAAAGAGAACACTGATCAAGGAAAAAGAATCCAGCACACCCCCGGCCGGGGATGGCTGAACTCCAAAAAACAAGGTAAACAAAACCAAAACTAATAAGTTCAATAGCAGAGCAAAAACTTATCTTTGGGAAGCAGGAATCAGACTGGTCTCCAAGAATCCAGCAGAGAAATCACCAGCGACTCAGAAGGGCGTCGGCTGCCTTATATCCAGTCAGAAGTTTCCGTTACCCAGTCACCATCCACCTGATCAGGTGTTTGGTAATCAGCCTCACTACCTTCCTTCACCAGAAGAGGGAGATCATCGAACACAAAAGATGAATGAACAGATGAGCTCACAACAGTTAAGGTTACGACTAGCCCACTGGGTGGGCACCAGTGCTGATAATGGGGGGCATTTCCTTGTTAGATGGAGATCAGTGTCAGCCAGTAAAGTGTGGAGGAGAGCTCAGGTTCAGGTTCGGTGGGTTGCTAGGGGCAGCATGGGCCAAACGTTCAGGGCAGTGGGTGACCAAATGGAAATCCCTGATATCAACAGCATCTGGAGCCTAGAGCTCGGGCAAGGTACCATGGAGCAGGCCGGGTCTTCTGACAGCTCAAGGTCATGGAGTTACATGAGAGGCCTTAACTAGGGTGCCGATATATGTACTGTAACGCAGAAGGTAACATACCTAAGCAGGACTTAGTATTACAGACTAGTGGGGGTCCTGATTACAAGGGTTTCAAGGCGCAAGTAGTGGAAGAAAAAGGACCCAGAACCCCAGAGTAAGTAAGAAAACTGTAGCATTAAAGCTAGGTCTTGGTGAAGTATGGCAAAACAGTGCGCTTCACTAGCCCTGGAGTAAACTACAGAGGATGGATATTGGTAGGAAAATGCTTTGTACTGAAAAGGAACTATTCAAAAGATTTTGTACCCGCTATCCCTTGTATACAACCCTTACCAAGCTACCGTTCAGTAATGACTATTTTTGAATGGCGATCTCCCTTATTGAACTTTGGAACCTACGGTCCTGGCCAGCCCACACCACTGGCTACATGCGGCCTGCACAGGCGTAAAGCCTTCACAGCACAAGTCCACACACCCAGCCAGGAGTCACACTTTCATGATGCATGTCGAAGCATAAAAGAAGACTAATGCCTCGCCTATGGCTACCTCCCCGCGTCGCGCTGCAGACTTATGCAGGGAAAATTGACCTCCTGTTTCTACATAGAGCTTAGAAGGAAGAAAGGCAAAATGAGCAATTGTAAGTACACAGTGCTGTATAATATGAGGAGTGCAGGAAGAAGAAGAGGAGGAGGAGGAAGAGAAGGAGGAAGAGGAGAAGGAGGAGGAGAAAGGAGGAGGAAGAGGAGAAGGAGGAGGAGGAGAAGGAGGAGGAAGAGGAGAAGGAGGAGGAGAAGGAAGAGGAGAAAGGAGAAGGAGGAGGAAGAGGAGAAGGAGGAGGAAGAGGAGGAGAAGGAGGAGGAAGAGGAGAAGGAGGAGGAAGAGGAGGAAGAGGAGAAGGAGGAGGAGGAGGAGTGCTTTTTGGGAAATGTATGATTTTTATTATTTGTTTATATTAAATGTTTTTTTGTGTCTTTGTAACTATAATATTTGTTACTTAAATGAAAACTCATCTCTGATGAAAACTCATCAACTCAACTCATAAATGACTCCCTGACTTCTTTGCAACCTGCAATTAATATCCTACAGAAAGAAGTTATACTTTCTTTACGCAGCATTTGTTTTCTATCCAGAAAGGTCACTTTGGATAAAGCAGAGATCTTTTTATTATTTTTTTATTTCCTTTTTTTTGCTGGAGATGCATTTCCAATGACTACCAGATGACATTGCAGGGGCTACCAAAGTACCTTTGAAAACCGCTAATTGCAAGCTAGGACAGTGGTGTGTACAGCATAGGTATGGCGGCTGCTATTAGCTGCTAAAAGCACCGGGTTTGATCCTCTATTACCCATTCTAATAACAGATAGAGTCATGGCCTCGGGCCGTCCATCGAGGCATCAGCGGGGGAGATAAAAGGCCTTTTACATTGTGAGCGACGAGTCACAGCTTTCAAAATCCTGCCTTTCAACCTACAAAAGCCTCTGAGCTTCCAGAAGACGGGTCCACAGGTACCAAAGTGCGATATTAATCTCCACGCTCACCTGCAGCTGTTTCCCTGACGGATATTTCAACCACCTTTAGCAAATACACATCAGGAAAGAAAGAAAATAAGATTTTTTTTTTTTATAATGTTTGTTTTATTCTATAAGCAAAATGTATGCAGGGAAGATAGAATGATGATTTACAATTAGGAAAGCAATGCCAGGACGATGTATCGGTGCAGCAGAGATTGTTCTCTTACTAATGAACAGAATTAATACTAATGAGTGGAATTTCATACATAAGATAATTCACTGAAAAGGAAATTAAAGGGAGCCGGGCACCACTCTCCCCACTGCTGCTAAAAGAGGGCCCTCACCTCCCTATAAAAACCCGGCCTGTGTTCTCTGAATTTCCTGGTGCAGAAAATGATCTTTATTTATTATGCAAATTAGGGCGTCAGATGCACCCTTAGCATGACGAAGCATCCATTGCACCGTTCCAACCCTTCAATCACCACCAACTTCTACCTCTCATGACGTAGATTGACAGCACTCGCGTGCTCAGATAGAATACTCAGCCATGGCTTGGCTTTCTGCAGTTATGCATTGGGGCAAAAAATTCTATATAGATTTTTCAGGGATACATGTAAATTTATAAAGCATTTGTCACCACTAAAACTCAAAATTAACTTCTAAAAAAAAATCATGCCTACACTGCAGTTTTCTTCGACTTCTTTGTGCAGATCTTTATTTATTATGTATATGATGGTGATCAGTTCAAGCGCCCTGTGGACATACAGGGGGTCGGCGGGCAACCCAGTTCACTAGCTGAAACTGCATGGACCACTGATCAACCCACCGAACGCCATCTCTCCTTTACTATGGGCATAATGCTACTTAGACAACACAGGGTGAGGGTAAAACAATGCGGCAATGCTTTACTGAGCTACAAAATAGGTAGATAACACGTAGAACAGTCCTAGCAAAATACCTCAAGATGGTGCACATTACAGAGTCTCATCCTTCCGCTGACTCACCAGGATAATGGCAGCTGTTACTTCAGAGCTCCCAGGGCCGACTACCCCACCTGTGGCACTCACACAGAGAGGAGGTAATGACAATTGTAGGAAGATGACAGTCCATTCAGGTACAAGGTCACTTCACCGTAGGGTCACAACCTGTCTTCATCTTCCAGGGTCGACTACCCCACCTGTGGCATGCGATGACAGTCCATTGAGGTACAAGGCCAGTTGACCAAAGGGTCACAACCTGGCTTCTCCAAACATCTCCATGGAGCCAGGCGACCAACGGGTCCCAATCTTGGCATTCTCCAAACATATCCATGGTTCAGCGATGGTCAATGGAGCAGATCTGTCTTCTTCTAACCTGAGGCCGAGATCCTCTAGGTTGTTTCTTGTAGAATGATAGATCCATGTCCCTTGTGATGGAGCCATGAAGTATTGGCAGCAGTCCTGTAGGGTCCTCTGGATGTCTGGATGTCTTGGCAGAATCTCTGGCTGTCTCTCTCTCTGTCAGACTATACAGAGACATGTAACCTATTTTTATACTTAACAAGTGTTCTTCATTCAGTATTGACATAAAGGATAAGAATGAAGATGCGATCAAGTAGTATTACTTGATTATTTAACCTATTTGCAGAGTTTTTCCTCCTCTGTTTTCGAAGTCATCAAACTATCTGGCCTACACAATGCATAATTAGCATATCAGTAAACATCACTAATCATCAAGGATAAGAGCACAATATGTTATATGAAATGTCAATTTTACAGGCTTAGCGTACCGTTACACTTAGCGATTCACCAGCGATCCCGACAACGATATGAATCGCTGGTGCATCGCTAAGTGGTCGCTAGTGAGCTGCCACACAGGCAGATCTCACCAGCGATATAGCAGGGGTCGGGGGTCGCTACTTACCTGTCAGACGCGGCGATCCTGACGTCCTCCCACCCGTGTCCACGCGTCGCTCGTCGGCGCCGCAGGAAGCGCCCGACGAGAAATGGTCCAGGACCTTCTCGCGCGATCAGAGATAACCAGCGGGGGAGCCGGTCGGAGGTAAGTATCAGACACAGCGATATCGCTAGCAATATCGCTGCTACGTCACAAAATCAGTGACGTTACAGTGATATTGCTAGCGATATCGCTATGTGTAACGGGGGCTTTACACAAGCAAAAGTCTGTTTTCTAGACCAACACATAAATTCAAAGGTCAATATACAGATACCAGTCTATTCTTCTTGGTTTGCTAAAAATTGTCCTCTGGTTAAGTAAGATACAATGCTGTGTCTCCACACGCCCAATACACTATTTCATGCTCTCAATTACCATGCCTCGCTACCTCCTCTTAGAGTGAGTTCACACAGTGCGGATTGAGCTGCGGAATTTTCCTCGCGGATTTGCAGGTAAACCCGCAGATAAAATGACCTGCGTTTTACCTGCGGATTTGCCAGCGGTTTTGCCCTGCGTTTTCATACTTGTACAATGGAACAGGTGTCAAACCGCTGCGGAATCCGCAGAAAGAATTGACATGCTGCGGATTAACCCCTTTCCTACAATGGACGTAATATTCCGTCCTTGTGACCTGGGACCTAAGTCCCAAGGACGGAATAGTATGTCTAATGCGATCACCTGCGATCACGGGGGGAGCGCAGCTGATCGCGGCCGGGTGTCAGCTGATTATCACAGCTGACACCCGGCACAATGTGTCAGGGGCCATCACGGACCGCCCCCGACACGATAACCCCTGGCACACCGCGATGAAACATGATCGAGGTGTACCAGGGGTTAAAGGAAGCATCGGCAGGGAGGGGGCTCCCTCCGTGCTTCCCTGCGACCCCCACAGTAGCGCCGCTGCGGGGGTCGCCTTCCCTGCAGGTCCCCGGATCCAATATGGCGACGGTGACCTTCGGGGGCCTGCAGGGAGCTGGCTTCCTCACTGCTCGCAGAGCGCAGGCATGAGGAAGCCTGCAGCAGTGCCTGTGACAGATGGCTGATCTGTCACAGCGATCTGTGACAGTGATGTCCCCCATGGGACATTATAATCAATTATAAAAGAAAAAAAAAATATTCCCTAATAAATTCATTTTTTGAAAATAAAAAAACCAAAAAAACAATAAAAGTACACATATTTGGTATCTCCGTGTCCGTAATGACCCACCCTATAAAACTGTCCCATTAGTTAACCCCTTTAGCGAACCCCTTAAAAAATAAAAATAAAAAATGAAGCAAAAAATAATGATTTATTATCATACCGCCAAACAAAAAGTGCAATAACGCACGATCAAAAAGACGCATATAAATATCCATGGTACCGCTGAAAACGTCATCTTGTCCCGCAAAAAACGAGTCGCCATACAGCATCATCAGCAAAAAAAAAATAATTATTTTTTAACTAAAATTGTTTTCATTGCATAAAACCGCCAAAACATAAAAAAAGACATAAATGAGGTATCGCTGTAATCGTACTGACCCGAAGAATAAAACCGCTTTATCAATTTTACCACACGCGTAACGATGTAAACGCACCCCCCAAAAGAAATTCATGAAACGCTGGTTTTTGTTCATTTTGCATCCCAAAAATCGGAATAAAAAGTGATCAAAAAATATAACGTGCCCGAAAATGGTAACAATAAAAACGTCAACTCGTCCCGCAAAAAATAAGACCTCACATGACTCGATGGGTCAAAATATGAAAAAATTATAGCCCTCAAAATGTGGTGATGCATAAATTATTTTTACAATAAAAAGCGTCTTTTAGCGTATGACAGCTGCCAAACATAAAAACCGCCATATATAGTAAATCAAACCCCCCTTTATCACCCCCTTAGTTAGGGAAAAGTAATACAATAAAAAAATGTATTTATTTCCATTTTCCCATTAGGGCTAGGGCTAGGGTCAGAGCTAGGGTTAGGGCTAGGGCTAAGGTTAGGGCTAGGGTTAGGGCTAGGGCTAGGGTTAGGGTTAGGGTTGGAGTTAGAATTGGGGGGTTTCCACTGTTTTGGCACATCAGGGGCTTTCCAAACGCGTCATGGCGTCCGATCTCAATTCCAGCCAAAAAAGTTAAATGGCGTTGCTTCCCTTCCGAGCTCTGCCATGTGCCCAAATAGTGGTTTACCCCCATATATGGGGTATCAGCGTACTCAGGACAAATTGCACAATAACTTTTGGGGTTGGGAAAATAAAAATTCGGGGAGAGAAGATCATTTTTGTGGAAAAAATATGATTTTTTTAATTGTACCGCTGTACGTTATAAACTTCTGTGAAGCCCTTGGGGGTTCAAAGTGCTCACCACATATGTAGATAAGTTCCTTGGGGGTCTAGTTTCCAAAATTGGGTCACTTGTGGGGTGTTTTCACTGTTTAGGCACATCAGGGGTTCTCCAAACTTGACATGGCGTCCAATCTGAATTCCAGCCAATTTTGCAGTGAAAAAGTCTAACGGCGCTCCTTCCCTTCCAAGCTCTGCCATGCGCCCAAACAGTGGTTCCCTCCACATATCAGATATTGGCGTACTCAGAACAAATTGCACAATAACTTTTGCAGTCCAATTTCTCCTATTACCCTTGGTAAAATAAAAAAATTGAACTTGAAGGTTTTTTTTGTGAAAAAAAGTTAAATGTTCACTTTTTTTAAACATTCTAAAAATTCCTGTGAAGCACCTGAAGGGTTAATAAACTTCTTGAATGTGGTTTTGAGCACCTTGAGGGGTGCAGTTTTTAGAATGGTGTCACTTTTGGGTATTTTCTATCATATAGACCCCTCAAAGTGGCTTCAAATGTGATGTGGTCCGTAATAATAAAATGGTGTTGTAAAAATGAGAAATTGCTGGTCAACTTTTAACCCTTATAACTTCCTAACAAAAAAAAGTTGGTTCCCAAATTGTGCTAATGTAAAGCAAACATGTGGGAAATGTTATTTATTAAGTTTTTTGTGTGCCGTATCTCTGTGATTTAAGAGCATAAAAATTCAAAGTTGGAAAATTGCAAAATTTTCAACATTTTCGCCAAATTTCCATTTTTTTCACAAATAAACGCAAGTTATATGAATGAAATTTTACCACTAGCATGAAGTACAATATGTCACGAGAAAACAATGTCAGAGTCACCGGGATCCATGGAAGCGTTCCAGAGTTATGACCTCATAAAGGGACAGTGGTCAGAACTGTAAAAATTGGCCCGGGAGTTAACGTGAAAACCACCCTTGGTAGTGAAGGGGTTAAAAACCGCAGCAAATTTGCTCTGAAAAATCCGCAGCGTGTGCACTTCGGTTTTTAAAAGCCATGGGTTAACATGGTACTGTACAATGCCTGCGGATCCGCAGAGGCAAATCCGCTGCGAATCCGCACCGTGTGCACATACCCTTATGCAGATTGACAGCACTCACTTGCCCAGAACATAAGTTGCCTCAACTGAAAACTTGACAGTGTGCACATACACAGTGTCAATGCAGGACAAAAGAGCACACAGTGTCGGTGTAGAAGCCAAGGGCACACAGTGTCAGAGAAATGCATAGTTCATGCAGTGTCAGTTTAGGACTCGAGTGCACACACACCATCATCCGAGCACAGGGTCAGTTCAGGAGCCGAGCATGCACGGGGTCAGGAGCGGAACGCACACAGGTGCAGAAGCCGTGTGCACAGTGTCAGTGCTGCAACCAAGCGCAAACAGTGTCAGGCTATGTGCACACAGAGTTTTTTGCCTCTGTGGATTTTGTAGTGAAAACCGCAGATAAATCCGCAGGACTAAAGTCCTGCAGTTTATCTGCGGTTTTGCCCTGCGGTTTTAGGGTATGTGCACACGTAGTTTTTTGGGTGTGCGGATTTTGGAGAGAAAACCACAGGTAAATCCGCAGGACAAAAGTCCTGTGGTTTATCTGCGGTTTCCCCTGCGGTTTTACACCTCATAATGGATGATGTGTAAAACTGCAGCGTTTCTGCACCAAACAATTGACATGCTGCGGATTGTAAACCGCAGCAAAACCGCGCGGAAAAATCCGCAGCATGTGCAGGGGCATGTGCTATACATACTGTATATGCCATATATATAAGCTCTGCAAACTACCTTCTATTGGGGCATCCATGGTGACTTTTTCTGATCAGCACCAGGGATTCCAGCTGGTAGGAGGCAGTGGCGCCTGCATTTAGCTCTCCAATATCCATGAGGTCTTAGTCAAACAGACATCATAGTGGGAAATCGATCCATCCCCCAAAGTGTTAAATTCTAATCCCAGCTCCACTGCATGAGAGCTAATTACTGCATTCCCTGTCATTTCCGCGCTAATCATCCATTTCGTGTTCCTGTGAGTTTCCGCACTTGGTCAGCGCCAGACAACACAGAGGAACGCGGCTTCCCTTTGTCTGCAGAATCCTAGCTCACAAATGAATGTCTGTTGCTTGCGGAGTTGAGCCATCATTCCAGTTTAATTAATGTAATTGGCTGTTTATTTCTCATTGGAAGTCGTGTCGCTTATAGCTTGTTCCACGGCTTCTGTACAGACTGACACACAACACAATAACACCTGCGACATTGATGGATCGGCCATAATGTGCCTGATATTGTCTGTGCTGATGGAGCGGCTTCTGCTATTCTCGCTCTCCCCAACCTCCTGATTTACATTTACACAGGAAAGAATTATTTATCCCATGTGTTACATTAAACTCTTCTTTAATATTCTGTCCTTGCCGTGGATCCTTATCACAAGATACACCATAAGCTCTACAATTCCACTGATGTATCGAACATACCAGTTTCTAGCAATGCATCGCTCTGTATAAAAGGATTAGAATGATTAAATCAACGTATAGCCTGAATGTTTTATGGAAAAAAGGTTATCGTAAACTAAACTATGGCTCCCCCCAGTCATGGCTTCCACCGCTTTCTTTCCTTTTCTTTTTGCCTGGTTGATGCCTGAGTGTTGCAGCCAATTAGTAGATGCAGCAATGTCTTGTTGATTACTTAGGGGCTCAGACTGAGCCAGAAGAAGATAGCAGACCCGCTTGAGACTCTGGGAATGGGACTGAGGGGCAGTGATGGATCAATGAGTGACTATATATCTATTTTTTAGAAAGCACTGCACTGACCAGGTGGCTAAAACAGCACATTATTGGAGATTTCACTGATGACACTATGTGATCATATGGGTGTCACGGTCACGCACGGCTGGACACAGCGCCCACAGCAGGGCTGATTTAGATGACACACGTGACTCTGGATACACCGCCTCCAGTGGGGTGAATTTAAATAATAACACGTGCAGCTGGATATGCCGCCTCTAACAGGTGAATTTAGGTAATACACGTAACACGTAAATCTGGAAACCCCGCCTCCAGTAAGGCGAATTTAAACAATAAGGGAAAACCTGGGTAACAATAACAATGGTGGCCCTGCAATAGGAAATGGGGATGTGGAGACCTCCTGCACTCCCCTGAGTCAGTGTCTCTACACTCCTAGAGTTCCCTAGACCGGTTCCGCACCGGGCGCCGCTCAGGATACCTTTAAACCCTAGCTCGCCCTCCACCTAAACCCTCAATAGTGAAGTGGACGGTGCGGAAACTAATCCCACCACTGCACTAAACACACATAAGGAAAAGAGACAAAACAGGGGAACACCACTTAGCTTTGCTCTGTTGCTTACGCTTCCAGCAATAGAGCCCACCCCCTGCGTGCATCTTTTCCTCCGTCAGGGTCCAACTCCATAGTGCAGCCTTGGAGCAAACAGAGTCCACCACCTACGTGCAGCTGTCCAGAGAACAAAGTCCAGCATAAGAGTCTAGCTTTCCACAAAAGAGTCCAGCATCTTGAGTCCAGCTTTTCAGCAACCGAATCCAGCATCATGAGTGCAGCTCTACACCATAGATGCCACTCCACCAAGCCATGCAAGAACTCCTTGCTGACACCATAGCTGCAACTCCACCAAGCCATTCCAGCCCTCCTCGCAGACACCATAGTTGCCACTCCAGGACTCTCACTGAGCTGCCCGGGACTCTCTTTCAGCTCCATTCTTCACCCAACCTAGCATGTAACTGAGGACTAATCACCAACCGTGATTGACACACCTGACTCTCTTATAGAGCAATCACACCTGTAACATAATTGCGTACACAAACTAAAGTAACCAAGTGCAATGACCCTAATGGCCACCAGGGGGAAAACTACAACTGAAACCACCACAGTGCAATGACCCTAATGGCCACTGGGGGCAAAACCACCTTTGGCACACAGCCAAAGGAAAAAAAAGGTTACTTTGTGCATTGAATCTGTCAGATCCAACCTGGATCATGACAGTACCCTCCCCTTAATGAGGGACCTCTCGACCCTCAAGACCACTTCTCATCAGGGCACCACCTACAGCGGGGATGCCCAGACCCAGAGTTCACCCCTCCAACTACCTGCACTTCAGGTTTATGACAAACGCACCGCTGGTATTGGCAAAGTATGTTCTGGAGGCACCACTCATCTCCAAAGCGCCGACCTGGGGAGCGAGTTATGTATGTGTATGTTCGGTATGAGCTAGTAAGACTCCGCAACACACTTCCACAGAATGTTTTTTGGTGGCCACCCATACATGCTCGTTCACACACAGGTCCGGACCTGAATGTTTATTGAGACACATCCGTTGGTCATATTTCGGTGAACCCATTCTGGGATCGGCAACAGAGGCGTCCCCCTGTGTCACCACACTCACACCCCCGCTATTCACTAAGCAAAAACCACCCTCCAACCCTTTACACCACGAGGTCTGCGCCTCCCAGGGTTGGCTAATGGCGAGGGTTGAGATCTGCCCCTACTCCCCCGCAGCACACCTGCTGCTCACACTGGAGAGGAAGGGGCCCGGGATATAGAGGAAAAATACACTCCCTGGTCGCCTTCCTCCGAACGACCAGGAGGGGGCGGCTTCTTTGGTGGCATGGAAGATTTGGCGTGAACCCTGCGGACTATACACCAGTCTGCTCACTACATGGACGCACCCCTTCACCTCAGGGAACCCCAGACAGCACCATGGGGACCAATCCACCCACCTGTCTGGGTACGTCCGCCTGTATGAACAAGTCCTGCTCCCCAGCAGCGACTCTAGGGGGCTTCTTTGCCGGAGCCGCAATTTTGATTTTCTGGTTGAGCCAGAGGGAAGGCCCCAGATCCTGATTACTGCTGCTGGAACTGCTTCTACACCATGCAGGTCCTCACTCACCTCAGTGAGGCCCAGCGGCAATTGCTCACAGGTCTCCACATGGCCAAGGCTCACCAGAAAAAAAATGTACGGTTGGTGATTCTGTCACGGTCACGCGCGACTGGACACAGCGCTCCCAGCAGGGCGGATTTAGATGACACGCGTGACCCTGGAAACACCGCCTCCAGTGGGGCGAATTTAAATAATAACACATGCAGCTGGATACGCCGCCTCCAACAGGTGAATTTAGGTAATACACCTAACATGTAAATCTGGAAACCCCGCCTCCAGTAAGGCGAATTTAAACAATAAGGGAAAACCTGGGTAACAATAACAATGGTGGCCCTGCGATAGGAAATGGGGACGTGGAGACCTCCTGCACTCCCCTGAGTCAGTGTCTCTACACTCCTAGCGTTCCCTAGACCGGTTCTGGACCGGGCGCCGCTCAGGATATCTTTAAACCCTAGCTCACCCTCCACCTAAACCCTCCCTAGTGAAGTAGACGGTGCAGAAACTAATCCCACCACTGCACTAAACACACATAAGGAAAAGAGACAAAACAGGGGATCACCACTTAGCTTTGCTCTGTTGCTTACGCTCCCAGCAATAGAGCCCACCACCTGCGTGCATCTTTTCCTCCGACAGGATCCAACACCATTGTGCAGCCTTGGAGCAAACAGAGTCCACCACCTGCGTGCAGCTGTCCAGAGAACAGAGTCCAGCATAAGAGTCCAGCTTTCCGCAAAAGAGTCCAGCATCTTGAGTCCAGTTTTTCAGCAACCGAATCCAGCATCATGAGTGCAGCTCTACACCATTGCTGCCACTCCACCAAGCCATGCAAGAACTCCTTGCTGACACCATAGCTGCAACTCCACCAAGCCATGCCAGCCCTCCTCGCAGACACTATAGCTGCCACTCCAGGAGTCTCACTGAGCTGCCCGGGACTCTCTTTCAGCTCCATCCTTCACCCAGGCTAGCATGTAACTGAGGACTAATCACCAACCGTGATTGACACACCTGACACTCTCTTATAGAGCAATCACACCTGGGCAAAACCACCTTTGGCACACAGCCAAAGGAAAAAAAGGTTACTTTTTGCATTGAATCTGTCAGATCCAACCTGGATCATGACAATGGGACATTTGTTATATCGATCAATGCTTGAGACTTTTAGTGATTTTTTAGCTGCCATTGAAATACACAGGGAGACATACCTTCACCATCACTTGTTCCTTTCTGATATTGGGTAGTGGGGTCTTCTTTCTGCAGAGAGATATGACATTGATAGCATATTTTCCAGATGAGACAAGGACAAAAATATATGACATGCGCAACTGTGTTTTTAGAAATAATCAGACAAGTATCTTGTGTGACTTTGTACAATGCAATTACTGTGTGTCAGAGTCAGCTACCAAGGATTCAGGTTGATTACAGAGCTCCATTTCTCAAACTATTAATGAAGTTCAAGAGTCTGATGACTTTGCCCTTAAATAAAAAATTGCAAATAAACTGAGCATGAAAAAATGTCCAACTTGTATTTTTCTCTATAGCAACGTATAATAGAAACATGTCTTACACAGGTCCTAGCTAAAAGAGAGTAAAGGAGAGGAAGAAGAGGAGAAGAGCAGAGGAGAGTAAGGGAGTGTAGAGAAGAGGAAAAAGGGTGATGAGAGCAAAGAAAAGAAGGAACAAGTGGTGTAAAATAATATAAAAGAAGGATGGACAAGAGATAAGGAGAGTAAAGTGAGGAGAGAGGAGGATGGTAAAGGAAGTATAGGAAATAAAGAGGAGAGGCAGGAAGAAGAGAGGAAGGGAGAAGAAGGTAAAGGAATAACGGGAACTGAGTAAAAGAGAAGCGTACAGAGAATTGGATGGACGGTTAAAGGAAAGAAGAAAGAAAAGAAAAGTCTAAGAGAAATGTAAAGAGAGAAGAGGTAAGATGATGCAAAAGGATTGGATGTAAAAGAGAGGAGGTGAGAAAAAGAGAAGCAGAGCAGGAGCAGGAAGGAGAGCAGATGACAGGAGAGTAAATGAATTATTCGAAAAAGAGAGTAGGAAAGTAAGGAAAAGGAGCGCAGAGGAGAAAAATGTCAATTAAGGCAGGAATAAGATACATAGAGAGAAAAGGAGAGCAAGATGAGGGCAGGATAGAAAGGTAGAAGAAGGAAGGAGGATGGACAGTAAGGGAAGATAAGGGTGAAAAGAGGGTAAAGGAAGGGAAAACCAAGAAGACGAGCAACAACAGCTAGGAATGAAGAAAAGAGTGGAAGAGCAAGGGAGTGTAGAGAAGAGAGGAAAAGAAGTAATGGATAAATAAGAATGAGTAAGGCAGAGGAGAGGACTGATGAAGAGGATGATGAGGGTAGAGAAAAGAAGGAACAATAAATGAGAATAGTAAAGGAGAGATCAACAAAAAAGAAGAGAAAGGTTGAGGGGAGATTAGTGTAAAAGAAGGAAGGGACAAGAGATGAAGGAAATAAAGGAGACAGGAGGAGAGGAAGAGGAGGGAAGAGAAAAAGGAGGAGATATAAACTGTCGAGGAGAAAAAAATAGCGCAAAATATGGTCCTTATCTGATAGTAAAAACTAAAAATGGCATCAATATATGCAGACCTGATCCCAGGTTGTAAGGCTGCTGCAGATCCTCGGGTAATGTCACCAGAGAAATGTGACAAAATGGAAAGTTTGTGGTCTGTATCTGCGCTGCCAGGTGATGAAGAAACATCACACGCCGTAGATAAAGTAAAATAGATTTTTTATTTTTCTACGCATTTCGAAGTGTAGCCCACTTCTTCAGGAAGCAAAAACCATAAGATAATAAACGCGTAGAAAAATGAAGAAAACTTTTTTTACATTATCTCCAGCATTAGATGTTTCTTCCTCAGCTGGCAGCACGGATACAGACCACAAACTTTCCATTTTTTACAAAGATGAGGCGAGGAAGAAAGGAGAGAAGAGGTGACGTGAGGAAGGTAAAGGGAGGAAGGAGTAAGAAGAGAGTAAAAGAGAGGGATAGAGAAAATAGGAGTGGAGGATAAAGAA
Source organism: Dendrobates tinctorius (assembly GCF_039654945.1). Lineage (NCBI taxonomy): Eukaryota > Metazoa > Chordata > Amphibia > Anura > Dendrobatidae > Dendrobates > Dendrobates tinctorius. The sequence continues at coordinate 26,775,830 of NW_027361727.1, read as the reverse complement.
ACAAGAAACGAATAGGGGAGAAGGGAGGAGAGTAGAAGAAAGATGAAGGAAAATAATGAAAGGTAACAGAGAGGAAGTGAGAATTGGAGAATGTGAGAAAGGAAGAGAGTAGAGGAAGTGTGGGAAAAAAAGAGCAGGAAAGGAAGGAAAAGGAAAGCCGAGAAAAAATGTTATTTTTTTCTCTCTTTCACCCTCCATGTTCTCTTTCTTTTTTTGCTCTCAATGCTCCTCTCATTCTTGTACCTCATCCTCTCTTCCCTTGCTTTCTCCTGTTACCTATTCTCTCATTTAATTATCTCATCCTCTCTGCTATTACTTCTCTTCTGTTCTCTATTCCTATAGTTTGCTCTCATTCTCTTCTTCCCTCCTTTTTCGCTTACCCTCTTTTCACCTCCGCCTTCCCTTACTTTCCTCTTCTTTTCTACTTTGCTTCTGTAGGGAAGGTGACCTGACGGACGGACGGACTTGGCAGGATAGAGAAAGGAAGGTTTGCACAGTTTAGACAGGTGTCAGTTATTACAGTGGGGAAACAGCTAGGAAAGTGTAGTGGACGTGCAGTACCTTGGGTTGACCATTAGAGGGCAGGGAGGAGTGTGAGCATAGGACTTGACATCAGCTTAGGGCTTAAGAAACCGTTGGTCATGGGGGGCGGAGTCAGAGGGAAGCGGGAAAGTTATAAATTTGACAGGAGGGTTCCAGAAAGTTCCAGTCCCCAGGGGGAGCTCAAGTGACAGGAGGACTGCGACAGTTTGTGCACTGTGAGAGAGAATCAAACCAGGGGGACTGAGGAGAGAGAAAGTCAGGGGGGTGGTCCTGACACGAAAGTACCGCAGTATAGACGAGGCAAGGAGGAAAAGCACACCGTATTGAGAGAGACGACTGATCAGCAAAAGTACTGTGGCGGCCACAGTGACGGATCTTACAGGAGCGTCTAAGAGTGAAGAGGGGACGGTGCGTACATGTACGTCCCCGGTGTAAAGTATGGTGTGCGTGAAGCGGCCATAGAAATGGAAGGCCGCGAAGGAAATATTGTGGTGTACTGTGAGGGCCGTCAGTCGGACGGTGAGAGAATAAACTTGGACCTGTTGAACCCGAAACCTGCCTCATCTTGTGTCTTTACGTTGCTGCGCGGTACCCAGAGGGACCACCCCCCAGTCCGGCCCACCGACTCTACACTTCCTTTACCTTTTTCTCCTCTTCTCTTTACTCTCTCCCTTACTCTCTGTCTCTTCTCCCTTCCTTAATTCACAGGCGATTAAAGGGATGAAGAGAGAAAAAGGGACGAGTGAGCGGAAGCGGTGAGATGAGTATCAAAAACAAAAAGGAGAAAAAGTAAAGAAAGTAAAAGAAGGTATGGCACATAGAGAGAGAAGAGGATGATGGCCATCACCCCTTTTAACTAACTACAGTATACTCATGCCTCACTCCCATAACTCAGGTATAACTTTTCATATGTAATAGAATAAAATATAAATATATATAAAATATACTGACATCCGGCAAATGACTATTTCAACATTTCTTCCCAATATTCTATGTATCCAGACTTCTGTCTCTGGGGATACATCCATCCCGGACTATGTGCCCTCATCATCGCCCCAGGTGTTTCTGATGTCAGGTGTCTGCAGGTGGGACGCACGGACAGTGGTGAAAGGATTGTGTTGTAATCACACCGTTTTCTCAGCTCTTCCCCATCCTCAGTCTTCTCTCCATGATTCTTCCATTCTACTCCTTCTTGTATTATTTTCTTTCCCCTTCATTCAGATCACATTTCACTCTGAGCTTCTCCAGCTGTTTTCTATTTTGTTCACAGAGACTATTAAATATTCACCACTGGGGTTATCTAAAAGCTTCTTTATAAATCAGCTGTGATCACAGTGACAGCGGGCTTAACCCCTTACTTGCTGCAGCGCCAAACTCCTTGCTTATAGAAATACATGACTCATCCTTCACTGGCTGACTTTACGAGGTTTAGGGCCATTTACGAAGAGGGACACCGCAGCCGATGCACAACGTTAAGAGTCGTAGGACTTCTACACCCACAGGAATGCACTCAATTCAGGTTCTGTACTAAAGGTGCACCATGAGAATATAAAATTGTGTGGCCCCAGTAGTCACTTTCAATGGGATGTCGATTGAAACATAACCATTTCCTGAAACAAAAACAGGTTAAGCTGGGTGAGAAACAGAAAAACTCTACTTCAGAAGGTGAGGTTGTGGAAGACAGTTTACATCACAGTTCATACACCATGACAGGACTGAGCACAGCAAGAAGACACAAAGTAGTTATACTGCATCAGCAAGGTCATTCCCAGGCAAAGATTTCAAAGTAGACTGAAGTTTCAAGATGTGTTGTTCAAGCTCTTTTGAAGAGGCACGAAGAAATGGGCAACAGTGAGGACTTTAGACTCATTGGTCAACCAAGGAAACTTAGTGCAGCAGATAAAAGACATTATGCCAACTTTGCTTCTATATAGGTAGATGTCCAGCAGTGCCATCAGTTCAGAATTGGCAGCATCCAGTTGGACTCAGCAACTCCCATCTACTGTTCATAAGACTCTGACCACAAGTGGTCTTCATGGAAGAATTGTTGTCAATTGATATGGGAACTAGGCCAAGTGACTCAGCTTTCGTCGAACACATAGGAACTGGGGTGCAGAGAAATGGCAGAAGAGTCCTAGACAGGGGAGCAGAGAAATGGCAGAAGAGCCCTGGAGAGATGAGCTGGATTGTAAAATATTTTATGGTAACAGATGGCAGTTTGTTCACCAAAGGGAATTTGAGCCAATTTGTTGAATATTTTTGGATGCAACCTTTTAGAATTGTCAGACATTTCTATATCCATAGTGCCCAGACTGAATCGAGGACGCTGTTATAATAAGTGGATGCATAGTTTTCAATTGATTGAGATAGCAAATAATATTAGCAAGATCAAAAGGCCCAACAAAAATTTAATTGGTTAGACCTGGCACAGGAAAAGGGGTTAACTAAAAAAAGATACCTCCTTTTATTATGGAAGCTTACATGTTCCTTGCTGCCTAATATAATTTTCCTCTTCTTTATCTGCAAATAACATTGTCGTCATATGTTATCTATCTCTGTAGGCTAATAATTCACAATACTTTATGTGCTGGTTGTAATTAATTATGTTTAGGTTGTAATTAAACAACCTTTGTTATTGTCTTTGCACGAATTATGCTTCAAGGCATCCGTCAAATGTGGGGCAAATTACTGCGGCCTCCTTACTTTTCCTTTTGACATACCCCAAGTAGAAGGACAAATCCATTTACCAAATCAAAATATTTTAAGATACTCTGCCGGGAGAGGTTTATGTTACTTTTCCTCTTGACATACCCCAAGTAGAAGGACAAATCCATTTACCAAATCAAAATATTTTAAGATACTCTGCAGGGAGAGGTTTATGCTATATATTCCTGTATGAGGCCACCTAGAGGTTGAAACATATATTGCACCTGTTGGAAAATTTTGCTAAAGTATCACAATAATGATTAGAATATCATGAGAAAAAAAAATCCTTTACAAACAGTTGATTTTGGAAATATTTCAGATTCAGCATTGTGGTTGACTGAAAAATAATTGTTTAGGGATTATGACAATGACTCAATTATTGCTCCGTACAAGTTTCCAGTTACATGACGCTATTATACAGGACCCTTAGTCATCTGAGTCCTTATATGAAGATATGATATAGGGTCTCCATGGTTTAGAGAGAAAGGGATGGCTCTGGCATACACAAAAGGTTGGATTCAAAGGCAATAGACTATATATTAGTTTCTATATTACAAAATGAACTGTCACTCTATTGAAAGCATCAACATTTGCAGTGAAGGTTTTTCCCAAATTTATTTGTGCGGTATGACCTGTTTTATGATACTCTGTCAGGAGATGTTTATGATGTATGTGTCTATTTGTAGTCATCCTCTGGTTGTGATGTGAATTGAAGGTTGTCATTGGTTTTGCGAACATGTAACTAAAATGTATTGAATTTGTAGTGAGGATTTGGGGCTCTTAAAGAGAATCTTTTTTTCATATTGAACGGGACACACAACGTAATAGTGGCTGCAGAGTGGAATAAAACATCTCTTTTTTGCCTCTTCGCTGCAGAGAGAGTTAACTGTTGTTAATTCCAAGTGGGTTTTATCAGATAGTTTTCACTGGGGGTGTGTACTTCTTCCCTCTCCATGATTTGTCCAATCACAAACAAGCAGCAACACACTGGAGAAAGTAGAACACGCCCCCACTGTATCTTAGAGCAGGTTTGTGTGTGAGGTGTAATTATACACCTCTTATCTCCTCATTTATCCTCTTGCATGATTAGAAAACATAGATGACTAACACATTTCATATAAGGTATTTATATGAGCAGAGCAGGATGTCATTATACATCTCACACAGGAGAAGCCTGCTCTGTTCTCATTGCAGAACTATTAAAAGATGCTGTAAGCACAACAGACATAATTGTGACTCATCTCCAGACAGGCAATCTGGGGGGAGGGGTAGTTCAGCAGAGCCGACAGTGCTATGAGAGGAGAAGTGATAGAAGGGCTTGTAATGTGACACAGCTAAATTCAGCTGTGCTGCCACTTCCCCACACATTGACCATCAGGACTTTATCTGTGGTCAGATTTTATTCATCTGTGCACTACTCCTAGCATTTTATAATCATGCAGAAAGCTGGACAAGGAGATCAGGGCTGACTGTCATACATCTCAGACAAAGAGAAACCTCTTCTAAGATATGGTGGGGGTGTGTTGTTTTCCTGCTCTGTGTTGCTGCTTGCTTATGATTGGGAGACTCTTACAGGGAGAAGATGTATACACCCCCAGTGAAAACTCTCTGATAACACCCACTGTTAACTCCTAAGTGACAAATACTTTGATTGTTACCATTTATGCAATAGAGAGGCAAACTAAAAAAAAAATGTTTTAATCCACTCTCCAGCCAATATTACATCTTGTGTCCAGTTCAACATGAAAAATGTGGTGAAAGTACCTCTTGAAAAAAAATTCAAGAAAAAGCTAGTGAGGACACTTCTGGGGTTTTCTCAATTGAATCTTATTTTTTGGTCCTTATTTTATTGCTTGACTTCAAGAAAGGAACAAAGCAGCAGAATATTCTTGTTTGAAACATTAGATTTTAGAATTTGAGAATCCATGCAAAAAAAAACTTCAAATACAGGCAAAGATATCATCTTTCCAACAAAGGAATCCCATTTTTATCAGCGCAGAATTGCTGAACTACACAATTACCAGAGACAATGGAAAGTATTTTTTTTCCTCCTGTAGTTTCAGCAATCCCGGAACAAAGACTTGTGGATACGATCTGAGAATTACATTGTCATAAGATTTCTGAAGACAATGGCTTGGGAGATCTGTGGATAAATTAAAAAGTTACTCAACTTCACAATATTCATAAACTTTAGTTAAACAATGGGTACAATCCTTCAAACAGCTCTGAGCTTCATGGGAATGTTTCTACAGGGGAATGCAAAGAGGGGGCGTTTGCAGATTTGTATAATCGCGGCGTTTCCCTGCTTTTTTTAGGGCATTACTGTATGACAATGGCTGAGGCTTGCATGTGCTGATGTGCAAATTACATCGAGTCATGAGTCAAACTGTATGTGCAGAGATATTTGCTTTCTAGGAACATTGTTTCTAAATCCAAATACCTTGATCAATACGAGAGGAGATTAACTAAGCTAAATGTGCCAAAATTTTGCCGAAACATCGTCTTACATGTTTGCCCTTGAGAAAGGCAATTACCGCCGAAACGCACGTTGGGGTGGACGCTCCTGGACGTGCTCCTGCTCACTTATCCGGTAATGTTATTTATGGGTGATTAACTATTAATGTTGCAGGTAGTTTAGGTTTTTTTCCTTATATTTGGCCTTATGGGGAATGTGCAATACTACTATTCAGTAATACTATTTTGATATGTATCCCCATCTTAGAGAGATATACCTATGATAGATAATTTGTTCCTGTGAGCGCCCTACTTTAACATGTGCTGTTTGGTGGAACTCCACCCCTCCCTGTACCTGTGTACTCAATAAAATTATTTGACTTTTTGCATACGTCTATGTAATCCTGGAATTTTTTTTATTGCAGTTTTTTCTTGTGTGTTATGTTTGATAGGTAAAGTTGAACTGAAAGATTTGAAGGACACTGATCTGATGGCCATGTTGGTAATCTGTGGCATCAGTGGTGCACCTTGAAGCTTGTGGGCCCTAATGAAAAATTTAAAACAGGTTCCCCAACTACTGGAGCTCTTTAATAGTAACAGTCTTTTCATGTGAGCCAAAAGGACCTTTTGGGTCCCTATAGGCTCCAGGGTCTAGGTGCGTTTGCAACCCTTGTACCTACTACATTTTCGACACTGTATGGCACCAGATAAGACATCTGCTATCCTCCAGTCCAGTGCATATCTTTTGATTTTAAGGACTGGAACGACATCATTGTTACAGTGCGACACAAGTATGATGTTGCAATGAGCCTACAACCTAGAGGAAGGGTCAGCAGTGCCCACAGGTAGGAGGAGGTCCGCAGGACTCCGGTGGTCATGAACTAACGACCGGACCGGAGTCCTACAAATCTTTTTGCTTAACTCTACTTGTACTACTTTTTTTTATATGTTTTATACACTTTTTACTCAACACTTAACAAGAAGGTATGGTTTATCGGGAATAGGTTTGACTGTTGTTAAAGATCGTGGCCAAAGATGTTAAGATTTGGGGGCAAATTTCTGGTAGAGGTAACTAATAGTTGGTGTAAACTTAAAATAAATAATCTAAATGTGCACAAAATTTAGCAGTAGCCACAATTAATAAATTTGGTTCATTTTAAAGTACCACTCCAGTGTTTTTTTTATTACACTGCTGGAATGGCTCGAGTCGTTTTCCGGTGAAAAGTGAGAAGCCAGCAGCTCGAGTGTTTCATGGAGCTGTGCAAAGGTCACTTTTCAGTAAAAGTCATTCTTTTCACGTTCTGGCTGCGTCACAGTTACTGACTTGTATTCAGAGCATGTGACATATCTTCTAACTTCCGGCCAGTCAGAAGCTACTGTTACAAGATGGTGCGGGGAAACTATAGCGGCACTGAAAAAACTATGAAGACGCCGGATGGTGAGTATATGACAGGGAGCTTAGATTTAAAGCGCCATTCCAGTACTGATAAACCAATAAACGTTGGAGTGGTGCTTTAACCCTAGAACGCATACCTGGGGCCTCACAGGTTAATTGTTTTCTATTTTCTGCAAGATTAGTTTAGTTTGAATTCTGAAACTCTAGGTATTCCTCAGGTATATAGTTGTTAGTAATTTCCAGTTGTTCATATATTTTTATGTTACAGGCATTTCGGTATAACAACTCTTTTTTGGGAATACCCCATATTCACATACCTGGGGCCTTAGAATCATAGAATCGTAGAGTTGAATCATAGAATCGTAGAGTTGGAAGGGACCTCCTGGGCCATCTGGTCCAACCCCCTGCTCAAAGCAGGATTCGCTAAATCATCCCAGTCAGATGTCTGTCCAGCCTCTGTTTGAAGACTTCCATTGAAGGAGAACTCACCACTTCTCGTGGCAGCTTGTTCCACTCATTGATCACTCTAACTGTCAAAAAGTTTTTTCTAATATCTAATCTGTGTCTCCTCCCATTCAGTTTCATCCCATTGCTTCTAGTCTTTCCTTGTGCAAATGAGAATAAATTTGATCCTTCTACAATGTGACAGCCCTTTAGATATTTGTAGACAGCTATTAAGTCTCGTCTCAGTCTTCTCTTTTGAAAACTAAACAATCCCAAATCCTGCAACCTTTCCTCATAAGACAGGGTTTGCAGACCGGTCACCATTCTGGTCGCTCTTTTCTGAACTTGCTCCAGTTTGTTGATGTCTTTTTCAAAATGTGGTGCCCAAAACTGGACACAATATTCCAGATGAGGTCTGACCAAATAGGAGTAGAGGGAAATAATGACTTCACGCGATCTAGACTGTTTGCCTCTGTTAATACATCCTAGAATTGCATTTGCCTTTTTTGCTGCTGCATCACACTGTTGACTCATATTCAGTCTGTGATCTATTAGTATACCCAAGTCTTTTTCACATGTGCTGTTGCTTAGGCCTATTCCTCCCATTCTGTATATGCTTTTTTCATTTTTATTGCCCAGATGTAGTACTTTGCATTTTTCCCTGTTAAAAACCATTCTGTTAGTTGCTGCCCACTGCTCCAGTTTATATCTTTTTGAATCCTCTCTCTCTCTCTTCTCTAGTATTAGCTATCCCACCTAGCTTTGTGTCATCAGCAAATTTAATCAGTTTACCCTCAATTCCTTTGAGGCCTGTATTTGGTTTACATGTGATCCTCAGTCTTTTTGTCTTCACTGCTGCTGGGGAACACTTTGTCTTTATGACTCAGACAATGTGACAGTGGATGAGCAACTTCTTGCCTTTAGGGGACATTGAAAATTAATTCAGTATATGCCCAGTAAACCAGCCAAGCATGGAATAAACATTTTCTGGATGTGTCATTCTGCAAGCTATTATGGGACGAATGGTCTGATTTACTGTGGCAAAGAAGTTGATTCTCCAGTCCAGAAAGACCTATGCTCTGACATAGTAAAAAGACTTGCTGTACCAATTTTCAATTCTGGAAAAAATATAACAATGGACAACTACTTTACCAATCTTGAACTGGGCAAATTTTTGCTTTCGGAAACAACTTACACTTGTTGGTACTATGAAACCAAACCGCCGAGAAATTCCTCCAATCATGAAGCACAATCCACAGCGAACACTTTATGAGAGCGTCTTTGGTTTCTGCAATCAAGCAACAATGGTGTCTTATGAAGCGAAGAAAGAAAAATCCGTGATATTACTGAGTACCATGCATCATGATGGAAGTATTGACACCAATGACAGGAAATAGAAACCAGAAATAATCCTGCATTATAATAAAACTAAGGGAGGTGTGGACAAGATGGACGAAATGATCGGAGAGTAGACAAAACGTTGGCCTGCAGTCATTTTTTCTAATATGCTTGATGTGTCAGCCCGCAATACCTATATTGTTTATAGTGAGACTCATCCAGAATTCCATGCCAACCGGAAGAACAAGAGACGTCTGTTCTTGACGGAACTTTGCTATGAACTTTTAATGCCTGCCATGATGGAGCGAAGCAACACGAGATGCTTGCCAAGGCAAACTACGGAAGCTATGATCCGATGCGGTATACATTTTCAGGAACATCCAGAGCCAAGAGATAAAAAAAAGAAAGCGTTGTTATATTTGTCCAGCAAAGAAGGACAGGAAATCTGAGCGTATCTGTACTACTTGTGGACAAAATGTCTGCAAGGAGCATTCTCCCGAACAGATAACGTGTGAAAATTGTTGGGGTCATCAGTAAAGTTGAAAAGGAAAGTTTGAAAAGAAATATTCCCGCACCATGTTTACTACAACTTTTATATAAAAAACGCTTAGACAAAAAAATCGTTATTATAAAGAATTATATAGAATGCATAGATTGGGCGTTTTAAGCCCGTGTACTTACTTTTTTGTTGTTTTTTTTTGCACAAAACTATAATGTTTTGAAATATTCACGTCTTAGGCTGCGTTCCCACTGGCGCTGGGGTCCACCAGGAGGGGATCCGTAATGGATCTGACCTCCTGGTAACTCCAGTTAAGGCTGCCGGAATGCCGGGATTCCACTAGCCTTACCTGGGGTCACCAGGAGGTCAGATCCATTATGGATCCCCTCCTGTCAGACCCCAGCGCTAGTGGGAATGCATCCTTATGTTGCAATTTTCAAATAAACTTTGAAAAGTATTTTTATTTGAGTTATTCCATGTTATTTGCACACGGGCCTAAAAGGCCCCAGGTATGTGAAAGTGTAGATTTCTATGGTTATGCATTCTAGGGTTAAAGCATAAAATATGGAGTCTGTTAGCAAAAAGCAATACTGCTTTATATGTCTCTGTAAAAAATAAGTCGTATGAAGGAACATTATTATTGTTATTATCATCATTATTATTATTACTATTAAGAAGAAGAAGAATGTTATTTATATAACTCCAACATATTCCGCAGCACTTTGCAATTAGGCAGGGACTTGTACAAACAAGGAATGCAATAGAAAATAACCCATAATACAGCAGTTACAGGAGGAGTGAGATTCCTGCTCGCAAGGTTACAACCTATAATGAAATAGGGAGAAAGGACAATAGGTAGAAAGTGCTTGTCATTATTATAAATAGGACATTTCAAATAAGCTGTATGATCCGGTCATCAGCCAGTATCTAAGTGCAGTTGCCAAGTGTATTGAATGCAAGGAGGAAATGGACACAGAGGAATAGGAGGGACCAGATTTTGAGGAAAATTTAGAAAGAGGGAGCAGCAGAGAGTTAGGTTGATGGGTTGAGATGATAGACCTGCCCATGTGTTTTAAAGACCATTAAAAATGTTGGGGCTAGGTATTATTAAGATTGTCTTGGGTAATGCATTCCAGAAAACTGGCGCAGCATAAGACAAGTCTTGGAAACAGAGGTTCAATTTATGGAAGATGTTAGTCATAGAGCAGTTGTGGAATGGAGAATACAGGTAGGGTGATAGACAGAGATGAGGGAGGAGATATAGGGCAGTGCAGAACTATGGAGAGCTTTGTTGGTAAGAGAGATAAGTTTCTATTGTATTCTGAAGCAGTTGGACAACCAGTGCAATGACTGGCACAGAGTAGAGGCATTGGTGTAACGGCTGGACAGAAATACGACCCTATCTGCCACATTCAGGACAGATTGTAGAGGAGAAAGTTTAGTTAGAGGGAGACAGATCAGAAGAGAGTTGCAGTAGTTCAGATGAGAATGAATAAGAGCAACAGTAAGAGTTTTGACAGTATAAAAGGCGAGAAAAGGTTGGATTCTGTTGATGTTTTTAAGACGCAGGTGACTTGAGCAATATAGGGAATAAAGGAAAGTTTTGTGCCAAATATGAACCGTAGACAGCGAGCGTGCTGCTTGGGATTAGAGATGAGCAAATTTGTTCAGGTCCCTCCTTATTCGGCCAGCTATAGCGCTTACCGAATAAGCTGCAGTGGGAACCCGGTTTCCTGGATCTCTCCAGCTGATCAGCTGTCCGGTGCCGCAGCTGCATGTGTAGTGGCTGTTTCACTGTCACAATACATGTATGGAGAGCGTGCTTGTTTGTCCATTAAAGTTGGTTAAAATCGATTCACAGGAGCTCTGAAAACCGTCTCCTCCAGCGAATCAAAAGAAGATTTGCCAGCTCCATCATGTAAGGATCGGTTCTCAGGTTTCCTGTCCAGTGGCCACAGATTAATGATGTGACCCATGGACCAAATTGATTCGCGCCAGCTCTATCGTCAATGCTAAATGCAAAGTTGACCACTTGCTGACAGACCAGCCCACAGACTGCTGAAGTTTCCAAGATGAGGTCTTCAAGCAGAAAGCTTTTGTCTTAAGAGAAACACCCCGTTAACTGAACTTTAGGATATATTTTACCCATAAAATAATGAAATAGAATTACTAGTATTTTTTTAATATATTATTTTGTATTTCTCCATAATTTGTAGGCTCGCAAACCCTTCATATAAGAAGGACCATCCTCGCCTTGGTGTGGCATCAGGCCATGTGGCACTCTCTTACTCGCCTGCGGGACTTTATTAGTCTGATTTGGCAGACGTTAACCTCGCCACCTCTGCAACACCTAATGTCTTGATGAAATAGTCTTCATTAAAGCAGGGAACAATTAAGTAATTAACATGAAACAGATGTCATAGATCACAGACAGATCTTACAGCATCTCTCTCCAACCCTTAATTACTGTAAGCAGAGGATATGAAGAAAACAATGAGATGGAACCAAAGAGAAATTCAATTGGGGTTGATAATAAAACATTCACAATTTAAAGGGGTATCCCGTATCCCCCAAAAATTACATTCAAGGGGCTAAAAATAATAATAAAATAATAATAAAAAAGCAATAGATCTACTGTACCCAATAAATGCACTGTGATGACTTATTCAGTGATAAATTATCCCAGCAGCTAGCCATTTATTATTTAACATGAAACTTTACGGTTACACGTGGTGGTGCATTACTTTCATTACATGTTACATAAGTCCAGCAAACCATTATGAGAACCTCCATATTCCCTTGTGAGGACCACACAGGTTGAGTTGTGTCACTACTGCCCCTCACAGCTAGACTCAACTCCATGTTGATTTGTGAGGACTTCACTGGCTAAGGCGCGATGATACGACTCCTCACTATTACCCTCAAAGTCCAATCAATGAGGGTCACATGCTCCTTGCTGTGCCACTGCATCTTCAGCTCTCTGTAGGAGAACTGTGGTCCCACTTTGGTTATGGGCCCCATCTCACATAACAAAATCGATAGCGAGATCGCTGAAACGTCACAGGTTTTGTAACACAACAGCGACCTCGCCAGCGATCTTGCTACGTGTGACACATAGCGGCGACCGGACCCCCGCTGGATATCGCTGATCGTGCTCGAATGTCCTGGACCATTTTTTGATCATTGGCATCCCGCTGGCCAGCATGCATCACTGTGTTTGACGCCGACGAGCGACCTTGTTGGCGACACAGAACTCAGGGACGCAGGCGTGAGTCGTTAGAAAAGCTGCTATGTGACAAGGTCCCAATGACCGCCGAGGTCATTATACAGATCGCCACATCGTTGCTGCGTCATTGAGTAGATCTACCTGTTTGACAGCTTACTAGTGACCATGTAGCGACGTACCAGCGATCCTAACCAGGTCGTATCGGTGTCGGGATTGCTGGAGCGGCGCTATGTGTAACGGGACCCTTAGATGATTATTTATTAAGATCCACTTGCCGGAGATAAGGAATCCTTCCTTAGCTTATTCCTTGCTTTAGGTCTCCTGACCTGAGATAAGGAACCATTCTCCTCTTCGACTTTGCTAGGCTCCCTGCCTGAGATCCTAACCCTTGCTGCTGTTAAATCATCGTTTTCCTTTAGAACATACTATCTGATTTTTGTTGGTCTCCCCACTTTGCACATAAACACCCATTACAATGAAGGTCTGGAGCAACTCGACCATAGGTCTGTTCACTTCTCAGTACTTCCCCTATCTAACTAATTAACAGGAAACTGCATCGTCTTGTGCCTATGTAACACCTCCCATCCTGGGCTGGGCCCCAACTATTAACCCTGTCTGCTGCTAACTAACTGTTGCTGGGCACCAAATAGATTAAACAACATTTTAAACATAGCAATACATTATATAATCATAAAATCCTCAAGGTGAAATGGTGACAGCTTCTCCACTCCTTCACCCCCACAGTAGCTACTATTGGGTGCTCTTTAAGAAGCTTTGACCTGGTTCATAATATAGCACAATGTGTATCGTGCAAAATGTTGTGCATGTGTCCAGCTCCTCAAGCTATGGCCCGCCCAAAGGGTGCACACAATCAGAAGGAGGGGGCAGGGCTAAAAATGAGTAAGACAGGAGATCCCAGAGTCATGATCCAGTCCGACTTTTGAATACTGTCTGCCCTTATCCCGGGCTGATCATGTCAAGGGTTAACTTTGCCTGGCCTCATTTTGGATTCCGGTTTGCTATTTCTTCCTCCAGCGTCCTGCAGGCCATGTCAGTTATATTTTCTGCCTACGGCGTGAGTATCTGACTCTGGTAGTACCTTGATTTGTCCTCCTGCTGTTGCTGATTTTTCCCGTGTCTGTTTGTTGCCCTCTTCCCGACCCGACTCAGTGCTTCCATTTCATGTTTAGGACTCCCTGGTATCTGACTCGGCTTGGACCCTGACCTGCTGTCTCCTGTCTTTGGCATATCTGCTCCTGACCGGTACTGTCCCATTTGGCTTGCTTCTGACTCTGTGTTTGTTTATTCCTTTGGTACTGCGCTACTGACTAATATCGACTCGGCTTGTTTGACTATTCTGCTGCCACCTGCTGGTAGCCTCGCTGCTGCACTGCAGGTCTGCTCTTGCTGTGTGCTGTCCTCCCTCCACTCTATTGCCATCTAGTGGAGCTTGCATCTACCTGCATAGCAGCAGCGTGACGCCCAGTATATCAAGGGAAGGAGAAGTAGAGATTGGCTCGAAAAGGGGAGTTCTACAGATGCAATCTGCAGCAGATCAGTGACCCTGATTGTCACAGGGCAGTAAGAGGAAAACAGATGATGTGGAACCAGGGCCCCTGAACTGCCCCTCAGGCTAAGGAGGTGCCCTGTCTTTCCTTAACTTGGGGGTACACTTAATGGTAGTGAGGCCCAAGTCTCTGACCTGTCCCTGTCTCCTGTTTAACCCTCAGCTAAACCCCCACCCAGGAGGTGAGACAGGGACAAAGTGTACCGCACCAAATAACACACAAGGGAAGATCAAACAGACACCACGGGGTTAAAGCAAGTAAAAACCAAAACTTAGCTTTATCTGCTGCCAATGCTTCCAAGCAGCAGAGTAAGGCATCCGATCAGCATCCAGCAGCATCACCACTGCTCCAGATAAGCTGAACCCCCTCTGCACCAGGTAGGTCCAGTCTTCACCAAAGTTGGTTAGCAAATGACCAGTATTACCATCAGGGACCTGCAGCAGCTGAAAACCATTTATAGGAAGGGGGGGGGAGGTCACCACCTGCTGACTAATTAAAACCGTAGTAACACCACCAGCAGCCACCGGAAGGGAAAACCCCAGCAGCCAACTAACTACAGTTGTAGTAACTCCAGCGGCCACCAGGGGCAAAAACTCATAGTAACCCCCGAAGGCCTGAAAGGAAAAAGGTTTATAAAAGAGAATCCAGACTCTGCCACAGATCCAAGAATGGATCGTGAGTCGTGACACTGATACTTTTCTTGGTGGATACCAGTTTGCTAAAACTGGGAGTCCCCTACGTGTAAGTTAGCGTGCTCTTTTACTGTCTATAGGTTATCAAGAAACAGAGCAGAGCTAAATATGACTGCAGGAGCAGGTTACAGTTTTTATGTAACCTGGAACCATTGAGACACATAGCTCTACATAGAAACTGCAGACACAAAACAAGATAAAAGATGAAGACATTTTCATTTGAAAAATATTTGTTGAAATTATAAAACAATGTAACCAAGTCTATCTGAAAAAAGGAAATTCAATTACTCCGATAGAACAGATTCGATTAGCCTCTTGGTTCAGGCACTTCCTCAAAAAATACGAACCCATCTATCAGTTCAGTTGTAACCAAGGTTATAAGCCTAAGCCAAGCTTCCAAGCTTCGGGCAGACCAATCATGTTAACACAATCACACAGCCCATAGCCTGTCATGTCACACTGATCATGTCCCATCGACAGAAATCTGTCGATACAGATTGAAGCTGACATTCTAACCAGTCGACCATAATTGTTTAATATTGCATCTGTTCAAGAGCGCCTTGCTGCATCCACTCCCGCTCTTCTCTCGCTTCTCATATCCTATACAGTATAATATCCTATTACGGCATACCGGTTATTGCTGCGCCTGTTTGGTTATGGAATATAAAAATGATGTCAAAGTTATAAAGTTCGTGGTATTGGGTCAATAGAAGGTTTTGTATCTCCTGTCGGGCAAACCATATAGAAATTATGGATACGGTGACTACATATTTAACAGTGTGTAGCAGTGCTGAAGCGCCCCAACAGGGCAATGGGAACCACCGAGAACACGCTAAAGGGGCTTTTACACATAGCGATATCGCTAAAGCGTCAACGATTTGGTGACGCAGCAGCGATATCGCTATGTGTGATATTTACCTCCGACCGGCTCCCCCCGCTGTCTGTCGCTGATCACGCGAGATCACGCAGCTCCATTTCTCGTCGGGCGCTTCCTGCTGGGCTTCCTGCTGGCGCCGCGAGCGCCGCGTGGACGCGAATGGGAGGACGTTAAGATCGCCGCATCGGAAATGTAACTAACGACCGCTGCTGCATCGCTGTGAGATCTGCCTGTGTGGCAGCTCACTAGCGACCATTTAGCGATGCACCAGCGATCCTGACCGGGTCGTATCGTGGTCAAGATCGCTGGTGCATCGCTAAATGTAAAGGGGCCTTTAGACTCCAATTCCCCATAAATCTTAATAAATATTCAGCATTACTGATCAGAATGCTGTTGTTGATTTGATACAGATATTCAGCTCAGATTTTGGACCATACAGATGTGTCCTATCCTTTTTTGCATTATTTTGGGTAAGAACTCCAATTTCACATTCAATACATTATTTTCACAAGTTAGAAACACTTTTGAATGGCTGTAACTCACATCACAAACAGTGTGTAGCTACATATAGACACATGTAACATGAAATTTCCAGAGAGAGTACCACGAGATAATTTTTTTTGCATTTTTTTTAAACCTGTTCTTCTTGTGCTAAACTTCTCATGAATCAAATCATGCTGCAGATTTTCAAGTCCTCAGGATGCCACTTGTGGTGCAGATATTTTCTATTTCTATTGTAGATTTGATCTTGTTTAATGGAAACTGTTGAATTCAAGAATGTTCCCATCAGCATTTTAGTTGTGTCGCAGATTCGTCCACCTTTTGGAAAGCAGCATTTCTAAAATTCAATATCAATGCTATAAACGGCTTTAACAATTCCTCGTAGGACATACTTTGCAGTTTGCTCACCATCCTAGTAGATCTTCTCTGATCTTGATCCAGTTTTTCAATGTCTTTTTTAAAAAGTGGTGCCCAGAACGGGACACAGGATTCCAGATGAGGCCTGACCAAGGAGGATCGACAGCAAAAAAGATGATCAAAAGGCAACTTTTATCAATATTATAGAAAATTTTTATCGTTAGAAAAAACATATTTGTTAAAACCATTGCATATCACCAAATGAAGGGACAAGGGGAAATAGATATACACATATGTATAGTGTGATTACACACAAGAAAATGACGCACACATCCGGCACATAGAATGTAATTCACACTGTGACTATTAATTACATAACCATCCCAAAAATGGTCGCTAACTATCAGAAATAAACAATCCTCAGGTGGCAAGAAATAGTAGTCATATTGCCATATCATACAAATAATTACACCAGAATTAACCCCTGAGGTTATATATTATAGCAGCACATAGTATATAGAGACCATATTTTAGATGACTTTTCCTACTTTACATCCACCACTACATGTGCCATAATGGCCGCTATAAACAAAGGACACTGCCCAATAGGTAATACTGAGTACTGGTGGGTGATACATAAAAAAAGACCATACATCCTGACTATCCACATGTTAAACCATGTATCACCAGATCACATTAAAAATGACTCTTTTGACCTTCTAAGTGGGTGTTTGCTTTTTTTCCTCTCTGTGATGCTGCCTTCTTATGATTGGTCAGCATCATACAGGGAGAAAATAAAATTCCCCTAGAAAAGAATCTCTGTTACCACCTCCTTTGTTAAAGGGGAAATTTTCATATAGGGCTCAATAAAATTCTGAAGCCCTTAACTCTACAAAGGAGTGAAGAAAAAAAATGTTCACCCCATTTATGATGAGGTAGGAAGTTACAGACACAAAAGTAGTCAAAAATAGGGAGGACCCCGAGTCTGTTTTTAAAATTATTTAAATAATTTAAAAACCTGGGCATGGGACCCATCTATTCTTGATAACCAGCCATGATAAATCTGACAGATGAGGGCTGCAGCCCACAGCTGTCAGTTTTGCCTGTGCTGGTTGTCAAAAATAGAAGAGACCCCACATAATTTTTTTAAATTTATTTATTTATAGCACAGGCGCCAGCTGATGAGTACTCCCATCAGTGGTGCCTGTGGAGTGTCCCCTAGGGCCGGGGAACTTGGTACCGGGCCATACAGTTCTTATGGGGAACGTGTCAGCAGCATGGCAGCAGTGACCCGGTCCGTGGCCCTGGGTGTCCAATGAAAATGATGATTAACGGGAAGTAAAGTTTATGAAAGATAGTTGGTGACGCCACTTGTGGTATTCCACAATTAGATGTTAGGCCTCTTTCACACTTCCGTTTTTGACAATCAGTCAAGATCCGACAATTTGGAAAAAAAACGGATCTGCCATTTTTCTTTGCGGATCCGTTTTTTTCCCTATTCACTTTTATTATTGGCGGATCTTGACGGATTGCCGTCCGTTGCATCCGTTTTTGTGCGGATCCGCCAAAATGTTGCTGGCCGTCACAATCCTCAAAGATTTCCAAACGGAGCTTGCAACGTTTTTTTGTCCGGCGGATCCTCCAGACACCGATTTAACCCGAAATTCTGTCTGGGTGCCGGACAAAAAAAAAAAAATTCTCTCTCTCTCTCTCTCTCTCTTTTTCCAGGCTGCGATTCCTTTAACATTCTTCATTTGGCGGATCCATCAAAAAAACGGACGGCTGGAATCCGTTGTCATCAGTACTAAAATGGATCCGCTATCCGTCCTTTTGGCGGATTGTAACTGACACAAAAAACTGAAGTGTGAATGAGGCCTTAGCCGACGCTGCTTGAAGAGACCGCTGTGGCTGACAATGATGCAACAGAGTTGATACAGCTCTCCACAGGTAGAGATAAGCCCCAGGGCAGTAATAGCGTAAAATGATGGTGATGATGGTTGTAGTGCAGGGCTTAGGTGATGCAGCAAATACACAGGAGGACACAGCAAGGTGCAGTCTTTCAGTTTACAGTTGTTGTTACAATCCCCAGCCGTGGTGCTGTATCCTCCAGGGAAGTGGTCCAGACAGCTCTCAGGTAAAATGGAGTACACCATTTAGATGTTCCTTTCCTGGCTGTCTCTCTGTGCTGGCTTCCGCCACTCCTGCCCTGCGCCTGCCACACAGTGTCCCAAGTCAGCAGCCTCGGATCTTGTTGGGCAACGTGCTCTAGGTCCCATGGATCCTATATGGTTGCCTTTTCAGCGAATGTGTGCAGATTTGGCTGTAGCACATGCAGATACTGCAACCTCCGGTTAGCTAGCGGAGTCCTTAGTTTCTCCACTAGACTGGGGCTGATCCTCTATCTGTAAGCAATGACTAGCCAGGTCTTCCCCCGGGAAGGAACAACCACGGGAAGGGCAGTCTCCAATGAAGGAAACCACCTATGCCAAAACATGGTATCCATCCACAGACAGCTGTTTCAGGGTATTGCCCCTCATCAGTGTGGAGTAGGAAACTGGCTGATAGGAGCAATGCCTAGTAAAAGACTATGAAAAATGAGGATGAATGAACTCATGGAGATCAACATCCAACACTGCGGAGACACCATCACATGTTTCTCAATGCAGTGATTCTAGAGCAATGCCCCCATCCCTTATGGGAAATATGCAAAAACATGCAAAACACAAGCCGCGGAGACACCATCACATGTTTCTCAACGCAAGCAATGACTAGCCAGGTCTTTCCCATGTTTTTGCATATTTTCCATAAGGGATGGGGGCATTGCTCTAGAATCACTGCGTTGAGAAACATGCGATTGTGTCTCCGCAGTGTTGGATGTTGATCTCCATGAGTTCATTCATCCTCATTTTTCACGATCCTCTATCTGTGACCTGGTCCCTCCACCTGACTACGGTCAGCGTGGATACGGGCCCCACGGGTGGATTGCTCACTATCCGTAACCCTAGGACCCCTTCTTCCTCCCTCCGGAGTTACCCTCTCTTGCTCTCTCTTCTTCCTTACTCTCTTCCCTCTCTGTAGTCTGGGGACGAGCTCCTGACTCTTTCAATCCCCGCAGCAGACTGTCCCTCTGGTCTCACAGACCACTGCCCACCACTCTCTGACTCCTCCCTCTTCTAACTTCCCCCACCCACACCCTCTACCCAGTGCCTCCCTGCACCTGAGAGGTCTGGGGTTGGATGTACGTGTGTGGGTTCTGGGTGGTGTCACTCTTACCCGAGAGCGAAGCACCATGCCTCTGGCTGAGATGCAGTACCTCTGTGGCGACTGGACCTCAGGGGCGCCACACCTGCTCTTGCTTTTATCAGCGACAGCAGTCATATTCTGAAAAGAGTAGTACTATCCCAACAGCCGATGACTGTGTCCGGTGGTAACCTTTTTACTGCCAATTCCAGCTGCTGACTCACGCTATCATCTGACAGCATGGGAACCGCAGCTCTCTGACCGATGGTAACTAACTTACTGAAGATCAGAGCAGCTGGTGTTTCTTGTGCTATCATACAGATGGTAGAGAGGGAAACACTTGATGTTCGGGATGCCGAAGCCAAACAGTAACACAGACTTCGTGGAGAAGTCCACCTTCAGAGTTCTTACGGGCCCTGAACTTCACTGTTCCGGTTCGCCCATCTCTAGTCACGATATCTGTGCGTTCAAATTCAGAAAAATGCAGTGAGCACGCTCTAGACTATATGAAAGGTTTGAGTGGGAGGCTGAAGTGCACCATCCCATCCTCTTTCTGCAATGTCAGCTTGTGTTGCCTCCAGCTTTATAGTTGAGGTAGAGATGTTACAATGCAGTGTAATCCTTTTCTCCTCCAACCCTTAAACTTGTTTGCCAAGCTCCAATTTTGTACAGCTCCAATTGACAGAAAGTTTTAGCTTAATGTTTTTAAAGGACGATTAGAGTTGCAGGATCTAGGTGTTGGGCGCTACCAAACAAGTGAAAAATGTTCAAGAATAATACTGTGAAGAATTAATAATGCATTTAAAACCACTACGCATTTCGGCTGCAAACAGCCTTACTCATAGCGCGAGGCATCTATACAGGAACACCAGCATTTCCCTTTAACAGTATTGGCGGTCGTCTGCTGGACGCTGAGCTGCTAGGGTGCTTATCACCTTACTCTTCATATAGCGATGTCTGATTGACCTCCACCGAATCAGAATTTTCTCCGATAAAGTCTTCTTTCACTTTCTTTCTCCTTTATTTTCCTCAGATAAGTCAAGGACTCTCTGCGTCACATATAACAGAGAAGGCTCCTCTCTCTCTCTACCTCAGATACTAGAAGATAATTCTCTTTCTTTCAGAAAAATGCAGGAAGATTTCTGTCTTCATCACTAATAGAGAATGTTCTCTCAATGTTTACACCTGAGGAAGGCTGTTGCAGCCGAAACACGCTATGGTTTTAAATACATTTTTAATTCTTATCAGATTTATTTGTAAGCATTTTTCTATTTTCCACCTGTTTGGGAGTGCCCAGCACCTGGATCCTTAACCTCTATTTGCTCTCTGTTGGAATCTGTTTTCCTACTGCCCTGGTCAGCTAGATTTCTTGTGCTCGTTGTCGGGCTTTGCAAATTGCCTGCCATTTTCCCATGTATTGCATTTCCTGGGCCTATGTAAGGCCTACAACGACACTTACCTGTGTCTTGGTATTGTAATAAGATTTGCTAGTAACTCATTTAGTTTTATGTGCACAGTACCACTCCACAATCATCAGGACATCTCCTGGCAGTTGGCAGTTTTCCGCCCATGAGTTACTTGGCTGCGGTTTCCAGTAACCCTACTATCTGCTAGTAGTCTTCAGGACTTAACCTGCTTATCTGTGGCTTCCAGTGACCTTGCTACCTGTCAGTGAAGACTTTACCTGCTTGTTTGTTGCTTCCAGGACTCCTTTAAGACTTTACTTTTTCTGCCCATGGCTTCCAGAGCATCTCCTGACCACTTCTGGCTTCCAGGACCCCTATAACATAGTAACATAGTAACATAGTAACATAGTTATTAAGGTTGAAGGGAGACTTTAAGTCCATCTAGTTCAACCCATATCCTATCCTAACTTGCCCTAACATGTTGATCCAGAGGAAGGCAAAAAAACCCCATGTGGCAACAGTAAGCTTCACATTGGGGAAAAAAATTCCTTCCCGACTCCACATACGGCAATCAGACTAGCTCCCTGGATCAACGCAATATTAAGGAGACTAGTGTATATACCCTGTAATATTATACTTTTCAAGAAAGGCATCCAGTCCCTTCTTAAATTTTAGTAGGGAATCACTCATTACAACATCATATGGCAGAGAGTTCCATAGTCTCACTGCTCTTACAGTAAAGAATCCGCGTCTGTGAGTATGCTTAAACCTTCTTTCCTCCAGACGTAGAGGATGCCCCCTTGTCCCCGTCACAAGTCTAAGATCATTAGAAAGGTCTTTGTATTGTCCCCACATATATTTATACATTGTAATAAGATCACCCCTAAGCCTTCGATTCTCCAAACTAAATAACCCCAAGTGTAATAACCTGTCTTGGTATTGCAGACCCCCTAGTTCCCTAATAACCTTGGTCGCTCTTCTCTGCACCCGCTCCAGTTCAGCTATGTCTTTCTTATACACCGGAGACCAGAACTGTACACAGTATTCTAAGTGTGGTCGCACTAGTGACTTATATAGAGGTAAAATCATGTTCTCCTCATGAGCATCTATGCCTCTTTTAATGCATCCCATTATTTTATTTGCCTTTGCAGCAGCTGTTTGACTCTGGCCACTAAATGTGAGTTTGTCGTCCACCCATACACCCAGGTCTTTTTCAGTGACTGTTTTGCCCAGTGTTTTACAATTAAGCACATAATTATACAACTTGTTCGTTCTACCCAAGTGCATGACCTTACATTTATCCCCATTAAAGCTCATTTGCCATTTATCAGCCCAAGCTTCTAGTTTACATAAATCCTCCTGTAATATAAAATTGTCCTCCTCTGTATTAATTACCCTGCAGAGTTTAGTGTCATCTGCAAATATTGAAATTCTACTCTCTATGCCCCCTACAAGGTCATTAATAAATATGTTAAAAAGAAGAAGCGGGCCCAAAACTGACCCCTGTGGTACCCCACTGCTAACTGTGACCCAGTCCCAGTGTGCTCCATTAATAACCACCCTTTGTTTCCTATCCCTGAGCCAGCTCTTAACCCACCTACACATATTTTCCCCTATCCCCATTGTTCTCATTTTATGTATCAACCTTTTGTGTGGCACCGTATCAAAAGCTTTTGAAAAGTCCATGTACACCACGTCCACTGCATTCCCTTGGTCCAGTCCGGAACTTACCTCTTCATAAAAGCTTATCAGATTAGTCTGACAGGAACGGTCTCTTGTAAACCCATGTTGATATTGGGTCATAAGGTTATTCTTCTCCAGATACTCCAGTATAGTATCTCTTAGAAAACCCTCCAGGATTTTACCCACAGTTGAAGTTAAACTTACTGGCCTATAATTTCCAAGTTCAGTTTTTGTCCCCTTTTTGAATATTGGCACCACATTTGCTATACGCCAGTCCTGTGGTACAGACCCTGTTATTATGGAATCTTTAAAGATTAAAAATAGTGGTCTATCTATGACTGTGCTTAATTCCTGCAGTACTCGGGGGTGTATCCCATCCGGGCCCGGGGATTTGTCAATTTTATTGATTTGTAGACGCCGCCGTACTTCCTGCTGGGTTAAGCAGGTGACATTTAATGGAGAATTTTTATCCCTGATCATGTTATCCGTCATGGGATTTTCTTGTGTAAATACTGTTGAAAAAAAGTTGTTTAGCATATTGGCTTTTTCCTCATCCTCATCCACCATTTCACCCAGACTATTTTTAAGGGGGCCAACATTATCATTTTTTAGCTTCTTACTATTTATGTAGTTAAAGAATATTTTGGGATTATTTTTACTTTCTCTGGCAATGAGTCTCTCTGTCTCAATCTTTGCTGTCTTGATTTGCTTTTTACAGAATTTATTTAATCTTCTGTATTTATTTAATGCCTCATCACTACTTGCTTTAATTCTCTAAATGCTTTATTTTTATCTCTTATTGCGCCCCTTACAGCTCTATTTAGCCATAGTGGTTTCCTCCTATTTCTCGCATGTTTATTCCCATACGGTATATATTGTGCACAGGTCCTATTCAGGATGCTAATAAACGTCTCCCATTTTCTTTGTATATTTTTATGTCTCAGGATATCGTCCCAGTTAATTGCACCAAGATCATCTCTCATCCGTTGGAAATTTGCCTTCCTGAAGTTTAGTGTCCTTGTAACCCCTCTACTACACATCTTATTAAAGGATACATGAAAACTTATTAATTTGTGATCACTATTACCCAAGTGACCCTCAACCCTTACATTTGATCTGCGGTCTGGCCTGTTGGGTAATATTAGGTCTAGCAGTGCCCCCCCTCTTGTTGGGTCCTGAACCAGTGGTGAAAGGTAATTGTCTCTCATAGTTGTCAGACACCTATCACCTTTGCTGGAACTGCAGGTTTCGGTTCCCCAATGTATTTCAGGGTAGTTGAAGTCCCCCATAATAATGACTTCTCCTTGAGTCGCAGCTTCATCTATTTGCTTTATGAGGATATTCTCTGTAGCTTCCATTATTTTTGGAGATTTATAACAAACCCCTATCAGTACTTTATTATTTTTCCCCCCTCCCCTTATCTCTACCCACAGGGACTCTACATTTTCATTAGATTCATATATATTATCACGCAGGATGGGTTGTAAGGATGATTTTACATATAAACACACGCCTCCCCCTCGCTTATTTGTACGGTCATTTCTGTAGACTATAGCCCTGTAAATTAACCGCCCAGTCATGGCTCTCATCCAGCCATGTCTCAGATATCCCCACCATGTCAGAATTATGTTCCAACAACATCAACTCCAATTCCTCCATTTTGTTGGCGAGACTTCTGGCATTAGTATACATGCACTTTATGTATCTCTCTGTACCTCTATTCTTTCTTAAATTATTAACTGTTCTAACCCCACCCCCCATGCCACCTCCACCCCCAATGTCATTATTTGTGCCCAGGTCTCTATCTGCACTGTCTTCCCCTCCTATAAAAGGAATACCCTCCCCCCGTCCCTAGTTTAAACACTCCTCCAACCTTCTAGCCATTTTCTCCCCCAGCACAGCGGCACCCTCCCCATTGAGGTGCAGCCCGTCCCTAGCGTAGAACCTGTAGCCAACTGAGAAGTCGGCCCAGTTCTGCAGGAACCCAAACCCCTCCTTCCTACACCAATTCCTGAGCCACTTATTAACCTCCCTAATCTCCCGTTGCCTCTCTGGCGTGGCACGTGGTACAGGAAGTATTTCCAAAAATACCACCTTGGATGTCCTTGCTTTAAGCTTACAGCCTAATTCCCTGAAATCATCTTTAAGGACCTTCCACCTACCTCTAACTTTGTCATTTGTGCCAATGTGCACCATGACCGCTGGATCCTCTCCAGCCCCTCCCAGTAATCTGTCAACCCGATCAGCGGTGTCGGACTCGAGCGCCAGGTAGGCAGCACACCGTCCGACGATCCCTGTCTTTGTGACAGATTGCCCTATCTGTTCCCCTAATAATTGAGTCACCCACTACCAGAACCTGTCTAGCCTGCCCTGCTCTCCTATTTCCCCCCTTACTGGAGCAGACACTCCTCCGGCTTTCAGAGGACATGCCTTGCTGCAGCAGTGCTACTCCTGCACTAACACTCCCCTCATCTGCCAACTTAGCAAACTTATTGGGGTGTGCCAGATCAGGACTAGCCTCCCTGGCGCTCTTCCCTCTACCCCGCCTTCTAACTGTCACCCAGCTAGCTGCTTCATTGTCCTGCAGCTCCAACCTAGCATCCCCCCCTCATCTATCCCATTGAGCGTCTGCTCAGTGAGCAGAAGACTCCTTTCCATATTGTCAATGGATCTCAGTGTTGCCAGCTGCACATTTAGATCCTGTATCTGGGCTTCCAAATGCACAACGTGCTCACATCTTGCACAGCAGTATGCACCCTCGACCGGCTGTTCAAGGATTTCATACATGCGGCAAGACGTGCACTGGATGGCATTGGCAATAGTGGAGCACATCCTAATGGGGATTGCACCAGACAATAAGATAAGCAAAAATAAATTAATTAAAAAAAAAAAAAAAAAAAGTATTAATCTAACAGCAATTCAGTAAGACCTCCCTTGGAAACTCCCTGAATCTAAAGTCACTGAATTTCAAGTCACACACTTACCACAGTTCGCACTTACGCTCAGATCACACTCAGCTCGTTCACACTCGCTCAGGAAGAAGATTTAAAAGAGTTTTTTTGTTTTTTTTTTCCCCTTTTACCAGCACACCACCTTGCTGCTCAATGCACTTCCAAAAGTCATTCAGTTTGCCTCTACGTGTCTGGCTGCGGCTTCCCGGACATCTCCTGCCTGTTTGCAGATTCCAGGACCCCTTAAAGATTTTCAGTTTGCCTCTATGTGTCTGCCTGTGGCTTCCCAGACATCTCCTGTCCTCTTGTGGCTTCAAGGACTACTCTGAGACTTTTGGTTTTCCTCTTTGTGTCCGCCTGTGACTTCTATTATCTCTATTATGGTATCTGTTTCATAATACATGTATATTTGGAGTTGTACCCAAGCTGCACAACCTTTCCAGGTGAGATATTCCAATGTCCATTATCACATTGATTTCCTAATTACTATGCTTATAAACCATCACCTTTTCTCCCTTTCCCAAAGGATAATTCATATATATGATACAACATTTATAAGATACAGAATTTTACAAAAATCTTTTTGATTTTTCTCAACTCAATCTCTCCTGTTATCTGGTAATGAGGCGACATTGAATATTTATGCTGATTTTCAATTACCTGTTTTTTTTTCTAAAGTCCATTAAAAGCAGAAAAACCTTTTTCCATATAAACCTACTTAATCCCTCTCCTGACAATTCCCCTGTAGGTTACTTATAAAGGATTCCCAATATAAATACGGATGGTCACTAAATTACCGGTTGAGCAATCTGAATCGCTTCAGACTCCTCTTTCTGCTAATTAGTGTGGATACATTGACGACCTTTCTATTAAGGGGGTTACGCATTAGTCAGAAATTATAGTAATTAGTCTAACTGGTCCTCGAGCAGATGGCAATGTTTGTTTGTATTTTATCTATTTGTACTGTATCCCAGTGTATGGTCTTTATCTCGTAAGTGGATTTGGCTTGCTTCGTTCCAAAGCCCGTTAATTCAATATCAAAAAGATGCTTTATTTTCAGATGTTATCCGTCTCCATCTTCTACAACTGCCGGATGTGGAGTTCGGAAGGAGCTTGGCCTTTTAACATTTGAACACAACCGGTAATTACATTTCTTAGATGTGGAAGAGCTTTAAAATACTCCCACTTGTGAGCTACTAATTAAGTATTAGCAACACCTAAAGCAAAGAAGCTCTCAGAGAAGATTCCACAGTCAATTAAATGAGCCGCGTTTCGTTAAAAGGAGAAGAGAGACTTTTTTTTTAATGATTATAGAACACAATGAGGAGGCGTCTTTATTCCTTAGTCTACAACAACCCTTGATATTTGGAGTCTAAGGATTTAAGGGGAAACTCTACTTGTGAACAATCAACATGAAATGTTTGCCAGTGCTTCACTTCACTCATCTTGTGTTGATTTGGCGTTACAGTATGTTTTCTTTTCTAATTATGTCTAAAGCTTTGTTGGTTTTGAGTTATCGTTTGCCTTCTTCTCCAATCGCCTCTAAAGCTCGGCCGTTTTCCAGTCACTGTATTTTTTTGTCTTCAATCACATATTTGATTATAAGTTATAACATATCTTCTTCTCCAATCTAAAGCTAGGCTAAAGATATGGTCTAAAAAGTTAAAGTAATGGTATATTTTTCTTCTCAATCACATCTAAAGCTTTACAGATTATGATATATTGCTTGCTTTCCTCTAAAGTTAGATCTAAAACGATTCTGATTCCGAGTTGTAGAATGTTCTTGTTTTATTACATCAAATGTGCTGATTTTCAGTTTTTATCTTTTCTTCGCCAATCACCTCTTAAACTCTGTCGATTTCCAGCCATTGTATGTTTTTCTCTTCAATCACAGAACATATTTTCTTCTCCAATCGTGTCTAAAGCTAGGCTAAAGATATAGTATGGCTTTCCTTTCCAAATCAAATCTAAAGTTTGGAGTTAACTTATCACATTTATAACTTTGCTGATTTTGATAAATTGTTTATTTTCTTTTCTGATTCCGAGTTGTAGAATGTTTTTTTTTTTTCGTTTTATTACATCAAATGCTCTGATTTTCAGTTTTGTTTTGATGTTTTCTTCTCCAATCAAATTGAAAACTTTGTGAATTTCTATTTTATAGCGTGTTTTCTACTCCAATCACACATAAAGCTGTGCTGATTTTCAGCTATTCTATGATTTCTTCTCCAATCACAACCAAAACTGTGCTAATTTTTGATAATATGTTTTTTTCTTCTCCATTAATGCTTAAAGCTTTGCTGATTTGGGGTTTTGCTATGTTTTCTTCAATTATATCTAAAGCTGCACTGATTTTTAATTTTAGTACATTTTCTTCCCCAATTACATCTTAAATAATGCTGATTTGTAGTTGTTTCTTTCCCCTTTTCATCTAATCTAAAGTTATGCTGATTTTCAGTTACTATATTATTTCTTATTTAAAGGGGTGGTCCGAAATACAAATTCATTTTCATACAAAGTCTATTAAATTCCTCAATCTAATCTGTTTTCTAATATATTTTAATTAAAAATTCCCTATTCCTCCCTAGCTATACTATCTAACTGTTTTTCTTTCTTTTTTTAAAACTTCCTTTTTGATGACACCTCATTTGAGAATCCCAGTGCATGCCAGGATGCTGAAGTGAAGCGTTATCAGGGGGCAGAGGCTGCGGTTACTGCTGCAGTTCATGCCCCCTCCGTAAAATGAAGTGTCATCAGTCTCGAATGTTTCAAAGGTTGGGCTAGACCGTGCATGTTGTGCATAGTGACAGTGCACTCTCTTGTTGGCTCATATCAATGGTAATAAGCTGGCAACAGAGCGCACTGTCATTGGTGTGCCCTGAAAAGTCATCTAAAATGGCAGGTACGCTTTAAAAGGTTAAAAAAATGACCAAAAAAGTAATATATAATAATGGTCACAGGAAATTTTCAATTATTTACCACTTTCAAGATAAGAGATAATTACCTGAGACATTCATTGCTAACAGGCAAGACAGTGAGATTTGACTCGATGAGATGTACAAGACGGCTTTATATCACAGACCAAGCGAGATGCTTCTACTGTACTCAGCTATTATGTTTCATAAAAGAAAAGAGATAATTTGCCGCTATCACATTGATCAGATATATGCATATAGTTAAGTGTTCCATTCAAAGCAGAAGGAGAAGGCACGGCTTTGATCCAAAGCAACAAATGGTGTTAAATGTTGCTTTAATCTTAGGAGCATCCTGCTCTCCTTACATCTTAACAAATGCTAAGAATGAAGCTTAGAATGAAGCCTTATGCTGCTGGAGACAATTCTCGAGAACAAATTGGTTTAAGAACAACTTGTCTTACTGTTCTATAGAAAGCAGGAGGAATGGGGAGGGGGAAGTGGTGTAGGTGATAAAATATGATTACACCAAAAAAAAAACAAAAAAACTAAAATCGAAAAAAATTTCTTTGAAATAATAAAACATCACATTCTACAGCTATTTTTTTTTAACTTTTTTCGGACAAGTAGTTTTTGCTCAAGAGCTTATCTTCCTACTATAACTGTATTCCAGACGTTCCAGTATGGCCATAGTCATCTATTTTGGTGTCCATAGAGGGATAGTTCTGGTCACTCGGTGACTCACCGGCAGATGAGTATACTACCAGTGGCTTGAAGCTCATGGGCCTCAATGCTAAAGCTCCAACAGGGCCTCCAGTTATTGCAAGTCTTTAACGGTATTAGAGTTTTCATATGGGTCATAGGGACTTTTTAGGCCCCGTAGGCTCCAGGGCCCGGGTGCGATTGCTATCCCTACACCTATTATAGTTACTCCCATGTATAGTACAATGATTTCATGCCTACTCCTTTCACTTCCACCCCTACTGTAAGTTGATCAGTAATTTTTTTTTTCAGAACCCGGGGAACAGCTAGCCTATTCGTCCTTACAATTTTTCATTTACATTTCCTAGTTCCGCCGTAATAAAAGCGCCTTTAAGTTTTTTTTTCTATAATTGGACCATCTGCCATTCTGGTAAATGGAGGAAGTTGGATAATAGGTCATGTGCAGTTATGATAAAAAAGGCATTGTCCAGCTCACCCTAATTAGGACTTCCCAGAACCTTTAGAATGGAAACGCCACTCCTGCCCGTAGAGCCCGAAGACTGCATAACAAATAGAGGAAATTCCAGGGGATTCTTTGTTTAAAATAGTTCAATACTTTTATTCCAAAACATAATCGAAATAGGTACTCTTAAGTCGAAGTAAAATGGATTTTTTTGCTATGCGTTTTGAACTAGAAAAAGTCTTTATTCCTGGTTCCATGATTAAGACCTTTTTTTAGTCTGAAATGCGTGGGAAAAAAATCTGTTTTACTTGGACTTATTGTGCCCATTTTTCACCTGCACAGCTGTGACCTTTATGTCCTTTCCACAAATTTTCGTTAAGGACTCACAAAATGAACCCAAAACGCCATTACAACATAGTAACAAAGCCCTCAGCTGGCTGCGATCCATATCACAATGAGTGGGTGGCCACATATCGGCACACATAGAATAAACAACTCCTGATAGAGTATCACAAAATCATGTAAAATGGTTCTGTATGTGGTCACCTGGCAGTTCTAAATAGGGCTTCCATAGACCGAATTTGCGCTAGATTCTCCAACAACTAGGTCCCAGGAGAGCATTTCCCTTCACTGTACAGGGATGTAGACTCATCTAGGGACCTTGGGTTGAGTTCTATGTGTAGCTGTTGGCCGATAAAGTCAGATAAGGGACATAATTGTCAGTCACAAGAATAGTAAAGGGTCTGAGATCTGAAACATGACAATACTCGAGAACTACGAGAGCAGAGCACAGAGGTGTGTACCAGATTAAGAGGTCATTATAACTGGTAATGGAAGACAGATATTCAGCAGCCTTGCCCAGGGTTCAGTGTTACCATCCTAACTTTTTATTTTTTCCTATACAGCTTATCAAAAAATCACAGACAGACAATAATATTTTTAAGGACAATTGGAAAACCAAAAAAGTGATTATTATGATTATTAGTGATTCAAGTCTAAAATCCATAATTCTGAAATGAAGAAATCAGCTGAATTCACTTTCAACTGATGATTATGACAGTCAGAATAATCTGTAGAAATTTCTTCAGCCTGAAAAAAAATCATGGACATCTCAAATTGTTTTTACAGACAGGTCAAAAAAATAACCCTATTTTTACAGACTGTCTGGGAATTTCTGGACAGTCGGCAACCCTATCAGGTCAAAACTAAGCAAGCTAGGCATTAACTTCAAGATCCTTTTCTGGACCGCACCACAAGTCCCAAGAAATGAACCAGAAATATTGTGTTGTTGCCCTGTGTTGACCACAACTAAGGTGCAGTGCTGTTCGGCAAAGGTAGCGAAAAAGAGGAGGCCAGTACTTAGAAGGGTGCAACATGTGCCATATTGGCTGTAACTCATCTCTTCCAGGAAACAGAACTAAATAAACTCCGTAGGGATGTTCAAGAAGATCAGAACTCATGCCTTGATTTTTTTTTTTTTGCAGGTCCATTTCTGATTGTACAGATTTCTTATATACAGGACTGACCAGGAGAGACAAGATCTTCTGCCTCTGTAGTCTGTTTAGTGGAGTCATGTCAAGCAAGCGAGCAAAATGGCATAGCCAAACCAAATATATTCAGGTGATTCAGGGAAGATGGTTGTTTTTAACCAATGCTGGATCAAAGGCCAGGAGCTAGTGCCATCCATGACAATCACATCTCAGTGATACAACTTGTAGAGCAATTACACTTGTCACTAATGCACTACCACATTTGATCAAACTACATTCAGTCTTCTCCCCGAGGGAAGTAAGCTCTATACATGGCTGCCATTTCTATAGGGAAAAATGTCAGGAATAGTAAAGCATGAAGATAATCTTCACCACTGTGCACATTCACAACTTACGCCCATGTAGGAGGGTGGACTGCTATGTGGACCTGTCTGATGAAGAAGGAAAATGTAAAATGTGCTATGTACAATGCTTTATTGTAAATGGTATGAAGATGTGGGGGAAAAAACAGCAGGAATTAGTTAGAGACAGTATAGTACTGGCTTTTGGCCACTAGATGGAGACATAGGACAGTGAGTGAAGGACTTAACAGCAGTTGAAGCTTGGAAATGCAGAGTCATGGTGGGCGGATTTACGGGACTGAGAAGGGGAATTCCCAGGAAAGGGGATAAAAGGAAAGAGAGTCCCAGGGTTAGAGAGATCTCTCTCAGGAGGTGACAGAGACAGAGAAGAACTCAGGAGAAGATAGAAGAAAGCAGAGCTCAGGAAAAGACAGAGGAGAGAGATGGATAGTCGGGGTGGCGATGACAGGACAGCTGCAGAACGAAGGATGCAGGACAGCCTGGGGTATCGGACAGCTGGACACTGAAGGGGTAGTAAGTGTCGCAGCGGGCGGACTCGGTTGGGGAAAGCGCTGTGGCCATGGGCCTAATGGCAGCCACGGTGAAAGAACCCAGAGGGTCATGGCTAACAGGAGTAGGAGGAGATGATAGGTACCCAGGCCAATGTGCAGAAGCTGTCATATTGCTGTGGATGTCAAGGAAGACACCCAATAAAGTGAACCTGATTGAGTGGATTCATGCGTCTGACTCCAGTCTATTCCACAGCCGAAAGGGACCACCCCCCAGTCGGCACACATACTACACATAAACCACAATTACAGCTTTGTACAGGACCTAGATACAACTGTAAGCTTCATGAAACTTCATGTAATGAAATAGTAATGTCAAAGTCTGAAAGTCAGGTTGTTGTCCCTGAGACCTGCTGCAAAAATATCCAAAAATATGAGTGGTAGTCTTTATACTTGTAGCCTCTACATTTGAATGGACATCTTAGCAACCTTTTATTGCAGTACATGTCTTTTGTAAAAAAAAAAAAAAAACAACAACTTTGTTTGACTTAACTGTTTTGCTCCTGCAGTTTGCACTTATTATCATACATCGCAAGCTGCTCAATGCTGCTCAGTGTCAATCTTAACAGCCAGGCTCTCTGTCTTCATTACTTCTAAGTTTGTTTCTGAATTAATATGATCAGAATTGAGATTAGACTGGCATTTAGGATAAAAAAGAAGGAGCTGCTCACCGAGTGAACAGGGAGCCATTATTAGGATTGAGACTGAGTAGCATCCAGCAGCTTGCAATGATGATCGAAGCTGCCAAGTTTCCCATTCAGCAAATCACTCAAATTGAACAAGGCATTTCAATCTGCAAGTTATTAAATACAAATTGAACGTTGCTAATTATGCTCTGGGTTCTTTAAATTCAGAGCATAATAAGCATAAAATGTGAAAAACAGAAAAAAAACTCATGGTCTTCTCACCATTCACCAATATAGATGCTTCCACATGCCGCCATCCAGTCCTCTGCACCACTTCTTTTCACCTTGCCCTTTTCACCACTTCATACTTCTTGGCCTGCTTTACTGTATGCTGAGGATCCTGGCCTCCAACATTACTGCACGTCGTGCTGTCACGACGCTTGCCGTAATGTTATGGCGTGTTTCCCCTAAGGCACTGACTGGGCCTTAGCCAACACATATAGTAACATTCCGGCATCAGGGCATGTGCTGCGACAGCACAGCAGTCAATGACGACAGAGTCTGACTCAGCACTGGAAGATCCAGCTTAGAGTAAAGCAGGGAAGATGCAAAAAAGACTGCACCGATGACTGAACTGCTCGTGTGTTGAGACAGACGAGCGGTAAAGTGAATATTATTATTTTAAGGGTATGTTCATGTGGTAAAGCAGGTACACAGGATGCAGTGACAAGTTGCGAGACTGAGTATACTTTTGAAAATAACTTTTATAAATGAATGCCACTAGGGCTATACTAAACAACCAGAAAAAATAACAGTAAATGTCCACGCAGGGACTCAAAACAACCAAACACTATTAAAGGAAGTATGACTACCCCGGCAGAGGCCGACTACTATAGGGCTGTGGTATGGCCGACTATGGGTCCTTAGTGTCTATATTGTCACTTATCTGTTCTGTTGCCCCTCGGCATCTCTGAAGAAGATGCTTTGGCGTCATAGTTGCTGGGCCCAGTTGTTGAGGATCTGGCTTCGTCTTCGGGTGCTCTGGCACCCAGGGGAGTAGGGGCACAACAGGCCCTGAAGGGGTCCTTTGAGGTGGCGACCTCCTGTGAAGACAGCGGGGTCGCACTTAGTCACGGGTTTTAAGGAGACTCCAGTCCCCCCAAGCAGGGTTGTGTCGCAGTTCCCAGGGGTGGCGGTTTACAGGCCACGTGCAAGGCCTGGGGCTATGCACTGAGTCTCTCTCTGCTAGCGAGAAGCAGGCCCCAACTGCCGACTGCAGTGGGGGAATGGCAGCTGTGGGCCGTGATGAACAGGCTGCAGTCGCGGACTGCACCTGGGCAGCAGCATCCACGGGAGGCCGCGTTAGGCCGCAACTGCGTGCTAAAGTGGAGCAGTAGTCACCGCAAGGGGCAGCAGACAGTGCGTGACAGGCTGGAGTACAGCGGCAACGGCCGCGGATGTCCGTGGGTAGGCCGCGACTCTGGACTGGAGTGAAGCGGTAGTTTCTGGTCGTTAAGCCTGGCATCTCCTAACGACAGGCCACTGTAAATGTCCCCTAAGCTGCTGGCCTCCTCTCCGGTCAGTGTCCGTTGCTTCGGCTTTCTCAAACTCACACAGTCTCTTGCTCCGTCTCTGCCGTGCTGCCAACTGACTCCCCTGCGCGTTTCCTGTCCCTTTTATACTCGCCCCTCCCCTTGCTGTTCTGTCACTCTCAGCTGTCCACCTCCCTCTTTTGCTCCGCGGGTACAGTTCCCTTAGGAACCGAAATGGCGGTCCCCTTGGTTCCGGCCCGGGCACTCTGTGGGGGCCCTCCTCCCCACATTCACACGTGGCATTATTGCTGTTTTTTTTTTCTGCAGCAAAATCTGCTCTCTTGGCAGTTAACAAGCTGCAGAAAAATAGTTTTTGCTTGTTTTTTCTTGCGTTTTTGCTGAGTTTTTTGTGCTTTTTTCCCTACATTTTTGTCATGCTGCATTGCTGTCACGATCCATTTTTGGATCTGTGGCAGATCCGTGCTCTCATATTAAAACTTTTTTCCTTTCAGGCCATCGGGGGTTAATATTAGTTTTTCCCCCCAGTGGCTGCTGGTGTTACTGCATTGTGATTAATTAACTATGCAGGCGGAAACTACTCCCACCTTCCTACATAAGCTCACCAGGTGCACCAACTAACTGTTGGTGATATTGTTTGTCTTTGGAGACCAACCAAGCTGGCATTCAGGAGATGACAGAGTTCTGTGGATCTTCAGTTGTCTGCTCTTTTCAAGTGGCTAACTCTGCTATCCTGGAGCATTGCTGCAGAGCAAGCTAAGTCTTGTCTTTCAGTTTATTTAACCCTGAGGTGTCTGTATTACCCTTTCCCTGGTTTTTGGTGAAGTTTACTTTATTCCCTGTCTCACCCCCTGGGGAGGGGGTTGAGTATTTAGCTCAGGGCTGAACAAGAGATAGGTACAGGTCGGAGACTTGGACCTCACTACCTTTAAGTGTACCCCCAAGTTAAGGAAAGTTAGGGCACCCCCTTAGTCTTAGGGGCAGTTCAGGGGCCCTGGTTCCATGTCTCCTGTTTCCCCGCAACTGCCCCATGACAATTGGTCTCTTGTGCATGCTGACAAAGTTTTGAAAAAAAAATCCTATTCCACTTCTCAAGGTTTTGGTACAGTTACTCTGCAAAACCTGATACCTGCGTTTTTCCAGCTTTTTTTTTAACCACATATTACTTTCAATGGGTGAAAAATGCTGAAAGAAGTGACATGCCCTATTCTACAAAAACCAAGCAAAGCAGAAAATACTAATGACCAAAAAAACAAAACCAATATGCGTGTATGAGATTTCAGAAATCTCATAGACTTTGCTGGTACTATAAAACACAGATGAAAATGTGCATTAAAAACGCTGAAAAAAAGCCCAGTGTGAATATAACCTTACTATTATTTTTTAACCTATTTCCAGCTTTGTACTGTTCAACAAACTGGCAGCAGCAGCTAGTCATCTATTTTGCAAAATTTGTGTGGAGCAAATGGAAAAAAATACATGTTACGGAAAATATGAATTTTTGTAAATTCCATTCGAATAAATTCATTAATCTCTAATTTTAATATAAGGAAACTGCAGTGTAACGTGCTGCTGCAGTGCAGTACAGCGCAACCTCCACCAGGGGGTGATGGTGAGGGAAGAGAGGTGGCACACACACAGCGTAGTAACTCAGAGCAACAGCACAGGTGTCACAGATAATGAAAGAGTGGTCAGACTAGCCGAAGTCAGCAACTGCCAGGAGCAGAAGTACCAAGGGAGACACCAAATGCGTTGTCATGGACGAGCGAGAAGTCAGGACCTACCAGGAACGTGGTATCAGAAACGTAAGACATAAGCCATGGTCAGGGTTCAAGCCAGAGGGTCAAAAGCCAGTCGGAAAGCGTGGTATCAGAAACGGAAAAACCAGAAGCAGAGTCCAGAGATCAAGCCAGGTCATACACAAGTCCAGGCAATCAGGGGCAGGAGGAACACTAACGGAATACAGGTCAGAGGCACTAGCTTGGAAGCTTGCAGTATAGCTGACGTGGGCCCGCTGGCTGCAGAGGACTGAAATAGCCCAGCCAGCTCCAGAACGAGGCAGAGGGGATTAACCTCCGCATGACCAGTCCAAAGAGAAGACAGCAGAAAACAAACTCCGGACTGGATCATGACATGCAGGAGTTGAACAGTTAAAATCTTATAATAAAAGCAATTACCATATTGTTTCTTGCCATATAATACATGCAATAATAAGTGAAAAGTGTGTACTGTATGGCCTCTGAAGTATTTGACAAGTTTCAGTCCTCCGGGACTAAACCTGAAAATCCCAAATGGAGTGGATTGGATTCTTTAAACTGAAAGCCCACCACTGATTTACTTTAAAGTGATTTTTAAGACAACATAATCTTTAAATAAAGCGACTTGCAGATTTTCTTTTTTTATCACATTATCTATCAAATGAGTTGTCTGAAAGCGCGTTGACAATTTAAGTGGTTGGATATATGGAGCACGGGGCACACCGGTAGCAATGTCATTAATTCCAGAGACTACAGTCAGTAGTTTACCAGTGCTGAATCATCGATTTCCTTCTAGTGGAACCGTTCTTTACTTTATGGAAGAAACCTTTAAATTTAGACAGACGGCAAAGAAGGTTCTCAGAAATTACGAGCTTGGATGGTTGATTGGGCACGCACCATCCAGTACCAGTGGTAAGTCTTTCACCAACCACAACTGAGATACTTAATCGTCCTATGAAATGTAATGAAAACAGCAGTGACCTCTGAGCTTAATGATCCGTGTAGGACAAAACACGGAACGAGCCAAGTTCTAAGCTATCGCAGTCCGGTCTTTCATTAAGAGAGCAGTGCTATTGCTTACTCATTACACAGCTCATTACGTAACTTTCTAAAAAAAAACCTTTTAACAATGTAACTTCAAAAGAAACATATTACTGTACTTCAGAGGAATATTTTGCACAGGGCTGCTGGCACATGCCTTGAATATCAAAATGTGAAATAAAAATATTCAATTATGATCCTCAGTGCAGCGGCCAATACAATAGAGAACTTTACCCTTCATCGCAAATTGCTACAAATCTACAGCAAATGACAAATACAAAACCGGAATACCAAAATATATTTATAAAAAAAAGGAGGTTCTTACGAAGAAATTGAAATGATTGTCCTCCCAAGCTGGTGCTTTTTTTTGCCCTTGTGGCACCAATCTGAACCTTTTAAAGTTAAAAATACTCTACCCCACCTCTATGGCTGTGGTCCAATTTCATAGGTCTCAAAGGGTCTTAATTATTCTATTTATTATCATTAGTTAACGACCTTCAGCTCGATCTCGAGCCATAGCGACTTGATGGATGAACGCTCTTCTGGAAGATCGATCTTGTGCAGCCTAGATGGATCCACCAGGGTCTTTTCCGACTTTATCTTGATAGTATCAAGCCATCTTGCTGGTCTTCCTCTTTGACTTGTTCCTTCTATTCTTCCGACCTTGATGTCCTTCTCCGCTGATTGTTCTCTTCATATGATGTTTCCAAAGTAGGCAAGTCGTACCGTGGTGATCCTTGTTTGCAGTGACATGTCCGGCTTGATTTGTTCCTAAATTGATTCGTATGTTGTTCTCACCATCCATGATATTGATGACATCCTTCACCACATTTCAAAGGCGTTGATTCTTCTTCTGTCTGGTTTCTCTATCAACCAGGTTTCGCATCCATATGCTTCTACAGAAAAGACCAGACTATGTACGAGCCGTGTCTTTGTTGCCAGTAAAATGTTCCTCGGTTTGAAGACCTTGTCCAGTGACTTCATTGTTGATTTGCCCATGGCTATTCTCCTATTGACTTCCGGTGTCATTGCTCCATCTTGGGTGCTCTCATTGATCTGAGTAGGTTGAAGTTCTTTGCAACTTCCAGTTCATCGCCGTCCATCTCAAATGTGTCCTGGTCGTACCTAGCGTTAGTCAATATCTTTGTCTTCTTGATGTTGAGTAGCAATCCCATGCTCGATCTTTCCATCTTGACAGTCTGTAATAAGTCCTTTATGTCTATCCTAACAAAAATTAAGGCAAACACCACATTACCAAACCAACCACCCATGACAATAATCTAGGGGACAAAAAGTCACTCTGGCCAGAGACTAAGTTATCAGTCTGGGTTCTCCATTGTATGGCTGACAGTATAGGTTGGCACTCACCACCTAAGCAGACTAGAAACCAACTCTATAATCTAATCCTAGAATCATATAATTTTCCCCTACTTCTGGAACAGATGGGTGCAGACTTATCTTCATTATTTCTTCCGATTTTTGATTATTCAAATTCAATATATTATCACAACATTCTAGCAAAACGCTTGACAGGTTGTAATTCACATTCCCAGCAAGGGGTGTCCACCAGATACATATAGCATAACCATCTTCAAACAGATTATCCTAAAATATTTTTTCTCTTTAGAGTTGGTCATCTTGTGTCTCATTTCAGGGTATGTTGAGCCCAAGAGTGAAGGTAGGAAAGGCTACATCTGAACCTTTTTTCTCGGGCATCTGCATTTAGAACAAGTCATTATTCGTTCACAGCTTGTTGCTCCATTTACTAAAGCAGACATTTATATTATGTTATGTTTAAAATAAGTTTAGCATATCCAGCCATCGTCAGTGTAAAAATGAGAGGAATACAGAAACACGGACACAAAGGTAGAAACAAGTGAGAAAGGAAAGAGAGAAAGTTCACAGGGAATGTCCACCGAGCACTTAACTTGCAGCTCCACAATCAAGCATATAAAAATATAAAGTGTTGTGAGCTCATTTTCTCGTTCACCTTTGATGTCCAATGAACTCCCTCTGCTGGTGAAAGGAGGTAGTGAAATTGATTTGGATGGGCGAGACCTGTCACCTGAACAGGTGGATTGCGATTGGACATCTGGAATCTCTGAGTGGATATAAGGTAGCCGACGCCCTGTAAGGTTGCTGGTGATTTCTCTGCTCTGAGCTCTGGCCTCCAGTTCAGTTCCTGTCTTCTAAAGCTAAGTTTTGCTCTGTTATTGTTCCATGAGATTTTGTCTGATTTGTTTAGTTTTGTGTTCAGCCAGCCCTGGCAGGGGCTTTGCTGAATTTCCATTTTTGTCCCTGATCGGTTAAATCTCTTTTGCTCTGTCTTCAGAATATATCGGAGTGCTGATATAGGGATTTTGAAGTCTAGTGACTTCAGGGCCATTTTTCCTATCAGACGTGTTGGGACATTTTTGGTAGGGTTTTTGCGGATTGCAGCCAGCATCTTTTCTGTCCTTTCCTATCTAGTTAGTTGGGCCCCATCGTTTGCTCTGCCTGTCTTTCTGTCTGTGTTTGTGTTTTCATCTGTTTTCACCGACAATACATGTTGAGGGCTTTCTATTGTTTTGGGGTCTGCTCTGGGGCAGTTTAGATTTCCCCTTTCTTTCTTTAGGCTTAGTTAGCGCTCCAGCTGTGACGAGGCGTCTAGGACTACCGTAGGAATGCTCCACGGCTACTGCTAGTTGTGTGTATAGGATCAAGGGTCTACAATCCACTAGCTACCAACCTCTCCGGTTTTCTGGACTTAGCTTGCATTTTTGTTTTTTCCTCCTCCGGTGACTCATTCATAACAGTAAAGCTGTGTTGGGCTCCTGTGAGATGGGTGCTCAAGTAGGATTCCTAGGATTGTTAAATAGAATCATGGCGATAACATCAATGAGGAATGCCGGCAACCTGCAAAACCCAACGTGGAGCGCAACAGAGGGCAGCAGACCGAGGTGAAGGATGCAGAGCCCAAGATACCCAGGGCACGTGCAAGTATAGAGCTACAAATTTTAAAACCAGTTCTTACTAGTTAAGGTACACACATTTTAATTTTGCTCTTTATTTTCTTTTTATGACAACTGATATGACAACCAGATGATAGTTGGAAGGACAGAGCTGGAATACCTAGATACATTAAACACCGCTCATATCACATCTGAACCTTCAGACGGCCATATAAGTCAGAAATATTGGCCAATGGATACCTCTGATATATACGTACAGCAAGTGTGTAGAATGGTATACGTTGTCCATACCCTCTTAAAAAAACAAAGAAAAGAAGAACAGTACCCTATGATATAAATTTTTTTGTGGAATGCCTCTTCAGAAAGGTATACAAATATTTACCTGCAAGGTGTAGGTAAAAAGGACACTCTTTGGGCTTTTATTAGTTGAATGCAGCCTTAGGGATATGGTTGACAGGGTTCCAACATGATGTGAACTGAGCCTTCTCGGATCGTCGTTCTTCTAAACGCTCTCCAGCTTTTATGATAACGGTGCGGAGTTCTGAATTATTTTTTGAACCATGTGCAAATAAATAGTCTGAGGGAATGTGACAGAGAGAGAAATCTCGCTCTGAATTGACTACACAGCAGATGTGCAAATATAAACTGTCTCCCAGCAGGCCCTAATTGTCTACTATTATCTTTTCTTTCTGACATAAATAAAAGAAACACTTAAGAAAACACAGATACACAAATTGTCGTGTAGGCAAAAAAAGAAATGCACTTTTATGGAAGTGGAAAAAAAATCGAAAAGTTTGCTCCTGGCTCTCTATCTTTATTCAAGTGTTTCGTGTTCCAATAAACCTCACAAGCTTGATGGCAACTGAGTGAGAACATCTGCTGTTTCTGCCATAAAGGTTCCTCTGTATACATTCTTATAGATGAACAAAATATTTTGAATTATTTGGATGTGACCATTAATAATGAATCTGAAGATGTAGATTAGGTGTTCCCTCATTTCATGATTTCATTATAAACCTAAAACCCTAAAGGTGGTTTTCGCACCAAGCTCTTTTCACCAAGGAGATTTTCAAGCTTCTATTATAAATTAGTACATTACTGTTACACACAGTGTGGGAAGACTAAGTGGAACACGAAGAGAGGAGGGGAAGGGAGCCCAACCCTAGGGAAGAGGGGAGTTGAGACCCCTAGGCAGATCTAAAGTCGCCCTGTCTTACCTAAACGTCCCTATATAGGTTTTGCACCTATCGCTGAGCAGGAACCTAATCCCTGCCTGACCCTGGCAATAAGCCCTGCTTTGGGAAGAATGGGGTGTGCACTAGTCAATCCCCACTACAAGTAAAGACAGACAAACACAGGGAACATTTATCTTGAGTAGACTCAGAGGTAGCATAGACGTCCTCCAGCAACACCAAAGATGAAGACAGCCAACTGCTATAGCTTCAAGACTCAACAGGGGAAAATGGAAATATAACCGGCGATTCCCAGAAGCAGACAGGAAGTCTATAAACACCTAGTCCAGGTGTGTCAATTAGAACCGGGGGGGAAGGTTGCCATTGGGTCCAAGAGCCAGAAGGTTTAGAAATGCGTCTGCAAAGCCAACCGCAGAGACCTTCTGCAGTCAGATGCTGTGCGACTGTTTGCAGCCTCTGACACACCGGTGAAAATTACTTCTTTTGTTCATCAATCAGCTGGAAATCTCTCTGTGGAGGACCAAGTTCAGTTGTACACTACTATGACTGGCAAAATAACACATTTTTAATACTTTATTTGCCCTGTGGGGGCACTTTAGAAAAAGCAAACACTTGATGTCCCATCAAATCTTTAGGTAGTATATGCAGTAGGACAACCTGTGATCATCTCATTGGTGTTACATTTTGGGGGACCCTTGTAATAAAAAGGTGATAGCCCATTTATGTTCCCAAAAAAGGAGCACTAAATCTTACAATCCATGACCTCTGTCACCAACTTTTTCCCACTTGACCACATCAGGCTAATCTCTGTCCTCACCACCAGAGGAAGCAATATTGGATCGGGAAACTGGGGAACTGTGATGGTGGTGGATGCACATAAGGACATGTGAGTATAATGGTTTTTTAACCCATTCCTTCTCATCCATTTATTAAGCTTTGGGGTCTTGAGTAAATGACAATCAGGGAACTTTTGATTGAGACAGATTTTATTCAGACCAAATATAATCTAACATTTCGATTAATTGAAACCACCACAAATTAATTTAGGTAGGTATCATCAGTCATCCCTTTTCCACATTTTACAGACCTAGTTTCCTAGAAGCAATTCCAAAATTTGGATTTTACATGAACCTAACAGAACAAATCTCTGTACGGTTGTGTTCGCACGTTGCATTTTTGTTGCGTTTTCCTAGGCAGCGTTGTCACAATACCCAAAAGGTTTTCCTGATGAGAATTATTTTTTCTTTGCAGACTTGGAACAGATTTAAATCTGCAGTGTCAATTCTTTCAGCGTTTTTGCTGCAGATTTCACCCATAAAAATAAGTGTGGAAAAATGTCCACCCAAAAATGCGTCAAAAACGAGGCAAAAATGTGCCTATTTTACTCTGCATTTTCCTGCCAAGAGATGCAGAAATGATGCAGGAATTTCTGCACTAAATACCTAAGGCTACTTTCACACTTCATTTTTTTGATGTCAGTCACAATCCGTTGGCTCGACGGATCCGTCGCACATTGTGAAAAACTGATGCGACGGATCCATTTTTTCGCCGGATCCGACTGCCCTACCTGGCAGGTTTATATACATTTGGGGCTGTGGAAATTGGAGCATGCTCGGTGTAAAAAAATGGAATCCGTTGCTGGATTCCATTATTTGACGGACAGCGATGGATCTGGTGCCCATAAGCTTCTATTCTAGCAAACGACGGAAGGCGCCGGATCCGTCGCTGTCCGACTTTTCGACGGAGACGAAAAACTTTACTTTGTCGTCTCCGGCCGCTGGACAAATAATGTCCGATGGATCCGGCGAACAACTGATGAAACGTGCGCCCATCAGTCGGAATCCGTCACTAGTACAAGTCTATGAGAAAAAAACGGATCCAGCGGCATCAGTCGCCGGATCTGTTTTTTTCAAAATGTGACGGATAGCGACTGATGGCAAAAAACTGATATGTGAAAGAGGTCTAACGTGCACACATCCTACCCCTGCATAGAGTTGCAGTAAGGCGGAGGATGTCAGGAACCACAAGCAGGCAGAGTGCAGGAAACTGCAGGCACACGAAGATCCTCAGGAAACTGCAGGCAGATGAAGAACATCAGGAAACTGCAGGCACATGAAGAACATCAGGAAACTGCAGGCACATGAAGAACGTCAGGAAACTGCAGGCACACGAAGATCCTCAGGAAACTGCAGGCAGATGAAGAACATCAGGAAACTGCAGGCACATGAAGAACATCAGGAAACTGCAGGCACATGAAGAACGTCAGGAAACTGCAGGCACATGAAGATCCTCAGGAAACTGCAGGCACATGAAGAACGTTAGGAAACTGCAGGCACATGAAGAACATCAGGAAACTGCAGGCACATGAAGAACGTCAGGAAACTGCAGGCACATGAAGAATGTCAGGAAACTGCAGGCACATGAAGAACGTCAGGAAACTGCAGGCACATGAAGAACGTCAGGAAACTGCAGGCACATGAAGAACGTCAGGAAACTGCAGGCACATGAAGAATGTCAGGAAACTGCAGGCATATGAAGAACGTCAGGAAACTGCAGGCACATGAAGAACATCAGGAAACTTCAGGCACATGAAGAACATCGGGAAACTTCAGGCACATGAAGAACATCAGGAAACTGCAGGCACATGAAGAACATCGGGAAACTTCAGGCACATGAAGAACATCAGGAAACTTCAGGCACATGAAGAATGTCAGGAAACTGCAGGCACATGAAGAAGGTCAGGAAACTGCAGGCAAATGATTCTTCATAAAAGGAAACTGCAGGCACATGAAGAACGTCAGGAAACTGCAGGCACATGAAGAATGTCAGGAAACTGCAGGCGGGCAAAGGATATTAAGAAACCTCAGGCTGGCGGAAGATGTAAGTAACATATTTAGTGGAGCTTTATGGTTATGCACATATTGCATCTTGTTCGGAGCTGTTACAGCTACATGCATGGGTGTCTATTAGTTACATCATTTTATGGTAATCTAAAAAATTTTCTGCAGCCGTCAATGTCC
This sequence comes from Dendrobates tinctorius, assembly GCF_039654945.1. Taxonomy (NCBI): domain Eukaryota; kingdom Metazoa; phylum Chordata; class Amphibia; order Anura; family Dendrobatidae; genus Dendrobates; species Dendrobates tinctorius. Next base: position 26,731,337 of record NW_027361727.1, on the reverse strand, counting down.
CCATATGAACCCTGCTTGCCTCTTCCTCTTGCAGACATCTCCTTTTTGGTAGTCGTTCAACAAACACAACTTTCCTTACTTTGTTGGTAAAGTATTTCCCACTCAAGAGTCATTATCTTAGTTACCTGGAGATATTTGTGTCCAGGATTCATGAGTAACAAGGCGCTTTAATGCAGCTTAAAGCAAAGACTTAAGCCGAGTTCTTCTGTGCCCAAACCTGTTTGTCTTCTACATTTCTGCCAACTTGTCAGGAGCAATTTCGGTTTTCATAGTACATCAACAGCAGAGCGGAGGAAGTGTCATTGTGCAGCATACCCAGGTGCCCATAGCCGTGCCTTCTATTCTTGCCAGTTGTTCTGTGTTTATATAAATAATTGGCGTTGTTTGATTTTCAGAAGACATGCTCGGTAGCGCCGGGACTATTTTAGCTCCCATGCAAGGTAATGATCACTCCCGTCATTTAGATGAATCTAATATCAATAATAAGTGATTTATATTACCATCTTTCCAAGAATCCATGACACTGCTACACTTGATAGTCATCTAGGAAATGGTACAAGGGAAGACGATTCCCGCGGGGAGAAAAACCACCTGTCCGTCAAACCTTAATCAAGTTCTTTCTTCGACTGGATAGACACAAATCTTTCAAGTGGTTTAAAGTGGATTAGGTCTCCTCACCTGAATACAGGACTGTGAAAGAATACATTCAATGTGCTGGAAATTGAAGACTTTTCAAGGATTTGTAGACCCTGGAGATTTACTGTAATATGCATTGTGTCACTTTTGGTCTTTTTGGAAAAATAAACCACTAATAGACAATTTTTGATCAAAATTTATACATTCAGCCATTTGCAAATAGGTTTCTTTGAGTATGCAAGCAGAAAGCAAAGGGAAAACTGCATCAAGTACAAGTGCATCAGGCATAATCTCTTATAACAACAGAAATAAAATATATTACAGCTATGTAGACAATCTTACTGTATATTCTGATAAGGTCTCTCATGACACAAATTCAATACATTATGGCAACATGCTAGCAAACCCCTTGATATTCAGCAATTCACAACACAATTGTTAGATTCCCCAGGTGAGGTGGATCCTCCAAGCCCAACTTCTGGGTGAGCACACGGACCACAGGCGTCAGAGCAGCAGGTAGGGGGAACACATGAGATATGCATAACCAAGGGATAGGAGACCAAAGGAAGGTAGGTGGAGTAAAGGAAACTGCAGGCAGGCAAAGTGAAGGACATCAGGAAACTGCAGGCAGGTGGAAGATGTCTGGAAACCACAGGTAGGCGGAGGATGTCAGGAATTGCAGGCAGGCAGAGTACAGGAAACTGCTGGCAGATGAAAAACGTCAGGAAACTGCAGGCAGGCATGCATAGTGCGGGAAACTGCAGGCAGGCAAAGGATGTTAGGAGACCTCAAGGAGGTGGAAGATGTCAGGAGCTTCATGCAGTCAGAGTGCAGGAAAATACAGGTGAAAGAGGGATGTCAGGAGACTGCAGGTAGGCTGGCGGAGTGTAGGAAACTGCAGGTAGGTGGAGGATGTCAGCAAATCACAGGCAGGGAGGCTGAGTGCAGTAAACTGCAGGCAGGCGGAATGCAGAAAACTACAGGCAAGTGGAGAAAATCAGGAAACCGCAGGCTGGAAGGTGGAGTGCAGGAAGCATTTAGCAAGAAAAGGTTCAGCAACACAGAAGACTCTCCATGCAATATCAAGACATACTGGTGTGTTTCAGTGAGCCTTATGTATGCCCAGGCTGATGCACACTTAGGATCACACCAGCCCATCTGCAAAGCCCGACGTGGTGCACAGCAAAGTCTACTGGACCAGAGAGAGGGAAGCAAGCCATGGATTTGGGACAGGTGCATAACAGTAATGACTAGGTGGCCACATATAGGCACATATAACATATACATCACTCTACAAAGTATTGCAAAATCATGTTTTGTTTTTTTTTCAAAAGTAGACACTAGAGATGGGCAAATTGATTTCATGTGAATCAAATTTGTATAGAATGTTTAGGCATTCTCTGAATTCCAAGAATTTGTGAGTCACTTTTTCTGAATAGCTTAAAAAAATTTCCACTCTTTTACATATTGCAGAAGACTACATCAACCAGAGAAGGATCATGTGACCTTGGGCTAGCTTGCCCGTAATGTCTTGCAGCTAACATGTTACATGGTATGGCACATCCAATTGACAGGGCCTGTATAAAATCAGAAGGCTGGGATTGCAGCAGCCATGTTGTCATGAATAAGGATAGTGAGATGACGTTACAGCTCAGAACTAAACCATAGAGATAGAGAGAGAAAGAGCAATAAAACACTGAAGCTGCTGTACTGAAAGTTTGTGACAGCAGTGAAGATTTCCTTATGAGTAGAGATGGGCGAAAGCGAACAGTAAAGTTCGGGGTCCATATCAAACACCTACTGTTTGAGCACGGACCCCCAACATGGACTTCACCAGGAAGTCTGTGTTACTGATTGGTTTTGGCCACCCAAACATGGGGTATTTCTTGAGCTGTCATCTGCATGATTGACATTAAGATTAAAACCACTGGTCAGAGCGTCGCAGCTCCCACGCTGTCAAATGACAGCATGAGCCCGCAGCTGTGACACTGGTTAACTGCAGTGAACTCTCTGAGCTCAGCGCTGCACCATGAGACATTTCCTCATTCTGCTATCAGTGATCTCACTGAGGTCCCTGCAGTTCAAGGGCCTAGCTGGGAATGCAGCCACAGTGACCGGCGGTAACCTCAATGATGTCACTGCTTGTCACAAAAGCTGAGCTTGCAGCAGCTCACTCCCCAGTGGTTCTCAGCCTGGACAGCCACATCTTGGCACCATCCAAGTTGAAAACTATTTATCCCAGACATGGATTACGATGTAGGACAGAACGATGGACAGGTGAGGGATATTTTTGTTTTTCAAATTTTGCTTTTACAGGAGATGAGGGATTCAATGAAGACATTAGGTGAGTATAACTGTGTTTGTTATTTTTAAATAAAAAAGTAAAACTGTGTTTTGTTTTATTTCAAATAAAAGACTTTATTCTGGCTGTGTCTTTATTTGCCATATGACTTTAGGATTAGTAATGGATAGGAGCCTTATAGACGCTTCTCCATTACTAATCCATGAGCTTGATGTCACTGGTCAATACAAAGGTGACATCAACTCCGCAAATATGAACCCCATTCACCACCGCCATAAGGCAAGTGGGAAGAGCAGGGCAAAGTGCCAGAATTGGCATATATAATAGATGTGCCTATTCTGGGTGACTGTGGACTGCTATTTTTAGGCTAGGGGAGCAATATCAATGGCCCCTTACCAGCCTGAGAATAGCAGCTCCAAGCTGTCTGCTTTAGCAAGGCTGGTTGTCAAAAATTATAGGGACCCCACACCGTTTTTTTTTTTTTTTAAATGTTAATAATTAAAAAATACGGCCCGGGGACCCCTCTATTCTTGATAACCAGCCTTGCTAACACTGACAGCTGAGGGTTGCAGCCCCCAGCAGTCAGTTTTTCCTGGCTGGTTAAAAAAAATACAAGGGAACACATGCCCATTTTTTCTTAAAAAAAAAAAATTATTTATAGCGCAGGCAATCAAAGCTGCGGGCTCACGCTGTCATTTGACCGTGTGTGAGCCGGGACTCTCTGACTGGTGGAAATGATTTTATCAACACAGGCTGCTGAAAATTTCTCAGTAAGGAACAGGACATATTAGCCTAGTATTAGTCCTAGTAGTCAATGTGCAAATTGCAAGATTTCTTATTATTTTTAGTATAGATTAGTGATATGGAAATTTGAAAACATTATAATAAATAAACACTTTTAATAAAAATGCCTGGTTTAAGCAATAGTTGGGTTCTGATGCCACATTTTTATCAAACCAGAATTATTAATAACTAGCGGCTGGCCCGATTCTAAAGCATCGGGTGCTCTAGAATATGGCCAGCGGGAGATTAAAATAAAAAAAGTGATCTACTCACCTTCCAACGGCCCCTGGACTCTGTCCTCCTCTCCACGCTCCCGGCATCTTTCGTTACCAGTATTGCTTTGCGCCAAAGACCACTGCTGAAGTCCTCTCGCGAGAGCGTGATGTCATCAGCTGTATTTTGCACAAAGCAGTATTGGGACCGGAAGATGCCGGGAGCGTGGAGAGGAGGGACAGAGTCCGGGGGCCGTCGGAAGGTGAGTAGATCACTAGTTTTTATACATTTATGGTACCGAGGGTCCGGAGGAGTCTCTTCTCCTCCGGACCCTCGGTACCGGCTAGCGCCGGTCATCTCCCAGCTGCGTTGCCGCTGACGCCCGTTCGCTCGGAGATGACCCACGGCTAATGTCGGGAGATCAGTGGCTAGAGGTGGTGTGCGTCCTTCTAATTGAGGACTGCGCCTGTCGCTGATTGGTCGCGGCCTGGCGGCCCTGACCAATCAGCGCAGCGGGATTTCGGTTACAGACAGAGATACAGCATAAGACGATTATATATATATATATATATATATATATATATATATATAGATAGATAAATAATACTACCAAAAGGAATGACAATTAATCGCCCTTTTGTCAACAACAAATGCATCAACCTAAGGCCACCAATCAGAAAAATTGGAGAATCCAATCAAGCATGGCCCCAAATTTTTCCATGATTTTCCATTTCGTGGTTTTGATCCCTCAGGTACAATCCAATTAAATGTGAATGTGTGTAATGTCTGATGCAAGCAGGAATGAAATTAAACAGTAGTCTGTAAAACAAACTCAATTAAAAATTGAGTTGATGCAGAAGATTCGCTGAAAAAGAAAAACGTTAACGTGACGATTCAATACAAAAGTCTAAGAAAATCTACGAAACCTAAATCCTTTAAGACACCTGGAGCAAAGAAAAGGAAGTGTAGACGTTGGCGTATAGGATCGTGATAGGTCAATAATTAAGATTAAAAATGTCCGAGATTGATTTTAATTTGCGCCAAATCTTTAGAGAAACCCAGTTCAACTTCACCCCTCCATATTTATCTGTCTTGCTCGTTATTGTTACATTTGGTGCAATTTACATGATTTTTTACAACTTTTTCGATATGGCAATAAAATCCCCCCCAAGTTATATAAGAGGAGACCAATGTGTCAAATGTTGCAACTTAATGTCGAATTTTGAGCAAATTGTGACTTTTTATACTGAGTCTCACCTAAGCTCCATTTCCTCCTGTCCGCACTTCTCCATTGGTCTCTGCACTTACCGGCAGCAGATCATGTGCCGATCCGACATGCGACCTCGGCAGTAGAAGACTGGTGTTAGTCTGGGAAGTGTCATGATCTTGCTTGCATTTTTTTTAAAACGTTTTGTGGCATTGTTCAGTGTAATGTTGGGCATTTTTCCAATAGAGTTTCTATAAGATTTCCAAAATGCTCCAGAAAAACCAGAGGTGGTGAGTTCTCCTTCAATGGAAGTCTTCACACACAGAGGCAGGACAGACATCTGTCTGGGATGGTTTAGTGACTCTTGCATTGAGCAGGGGGGTTGGACACAACGACCCTGGAGGTCCCATCCAACTCTGACATTCTAGGATCCTAGGATTCTATGCCTTATCTTAGAAAAATGTGAACATTCCCTATGGTAGGAATCCACCTTTAATGACAGCACATCCGCTAGAATTACTTAAAAATGATAAAAAAAGAAAATAGTGTAAAATTTGGGTTTGGAGCCTGATGGAACCTATTCAGAGACCCAAAACTCCACTGGCCCTACAGCATTAATAAATGGAGCCAGGGAGGAAAATATAACTCCTCCAGGGTAACAAGACAATTCTTCGGAATAAATGCGTGTGTGGTTTTCTGTTGTCAACTAGCAGTATTGAGCTTTTGCTGTTTGCTACGTGCACCCTTCTCCTATTAGTATTCGAAACTTAATAAATCTCTAAATAGGTTTTAGCTACTTCATCTGAGAGCAGCATTATGTAGGAGCAGAGATCCTAATTCCAGCGATGTATCACTTATTGGGCTGCTTGCTGCCATTTTGATAAAATCCCTGATTTATCTGCTGCATTTAGCAGTTCTCTAAATGCTGAGCTGTGTATTGCCCCACCCACACCACTGATTAGCAGCTTTCTGTGTACACTGTGTATAGGCAGAAAGCTACCAATCAGTGTTGAGGGTGGGATGATACAGAGCACTGCATGGCAGCATATTTATTAGTTCTTTCGTCATAATCTCCTTCATATAAAACAGTGATTTTATGAAAATTACAGCAAGCAGCCCAATAAGTGACTAATCACTTGAATTGGTGTCTGTTCCTACACAGTATCATGTGGCTATCAGATCAGGTGGCAAAAAAAAATTTGGTGACAGATTCATTTTGGCTTGAAATATCGACCCCAAGTTAAAATCTGTATCAGAATCCCCATCAGTATTGTGCCACTTACAATGGTCGCATCTTCATGCAGAGCAGCGGGTCCTTTCTGTTGGATGTCTGTGATCCTCCAGGTCAGACAACTTTGTATCCTTCTTCACATAACCTCTGAGCTCTACATATGTAAAGACGAATAATGTGAGATGATGAACAATCATAATTTTTCGATACTCTGTTGGGAGATGATTTATGCCATATGTGTCTAGATGCCACCTAGCGGCTGTCAGGTGAGTCTTAGCCTGTCGAAAGTTTCGTCTAACAATTATGTGTTGAATTTGAAAAAATTAAGTCTGAAATTTGGAGAAAAATAAGACTGGACACATCTATAACTCAGCTCTTGTACACATCATTGAAACAACAGTAATAAAACTCTTCGACTTCATCCCCGATCCCTTCCCCATATAACAATGACCTTTACGAAAAGCCAATCACGTGATTGAAATAAACTTTTTATTTTCTCTAATTTTCATTAATTGTAACCACCTTTCACACCCTAATCATATAGAAGGGGAGATTCTACGTGAATCACATGTATTCGAGAAATTGACTCCTTAATCCTGGTTTGACCTTGGGGACCTAATTGTAGACCAGCGCCGTTGTAGACATTCTCCATGATCACTGATGAAACGACGGTCATCATATTACAATTCAATCTACACACTTTGATCTTACGCATGAGTCATCTCCAAATAAATGTATAATTATCATGCCCCGAGAATATTACGTTTCATTCATACAAAAACCTTAAAGGTCACATCATCAGGAAGAATATAGAGATGCAGAAGGTCAAGGGTGGACACAGGCCATTGTTGTGTTTAGTAGACACCTTTATATTTCGCTAATTCTTTCCTTTCCTTGAAGTGTGGTCTTCCCCAGGATTCACGTTCACAACTTGTAGCATGGCAGGCAGACGCTTTAGCTGCTCTACTATTTATAGGGGAGTTTCTCTGGCTTAAAAATCTAAATGGGATACTGTACATTATCTTTACATAAGTATACACAGAAAAAACACAATCAAAGAAAATCCCAAACAATATAATTGAAAATACAAAAAATAATTTTATTAAAGGGAACCTGTCACCCCCCCCAAGGAGTTTTTCAGTAAAAGATCCACATTCAGCAGCACTAACATTGAAAGATCGACTTTTATAAATAGCTCCTCATACCTGTAATGTGTCCCATAGGTATAGTGTGTCCCCCTGTATCAGCCGCCTACCATTCGTCCATCATGCCTGTGCGGTGTCTCGGCGCCACTCACCATCCTTCCATCATGCCTGTCCGGTGTCTCAGCGCCACCCACCATCCATCCATCATGCCTGTCCGGTGTCTCGGCGCCACCCACCATCCATCCATCATGCAGGTCCGGTGTCTCGGCGCCACCCACCATCCTTCCATCATGCCTGTCTGGTGTCTCGGCGCCACCCACCATCCTTCCATCATGCCTGTCCGGTGTCTCGGCGCCACCCACCATCCTTCCATCATGCCTGTCCGGTGTCTCGGCGCCACCCACCATCCTTCCATCATGCCTGTCCGGTGTCTCTCCATCATGATGCCCCTGTGCGTCGCTGCCTCCTCCTGTTTTGAATGCCGGCTCCTCGGCTGTAAGAAGAGTTCTCGGGCATGCGCAGTGCGCACTGCTCGAGAACCGACATTAGGCTACTGCGCCTGCGTGTTGCGGAGGCCCCAGCACCGCAGTGTGAATACATCATAACACACTGCGGGGCGGGATCTGGGGCCTCCACAATGCGCAGGCACAGAAGCCTGATGTCGGTTCTCAGGCAGCGCGCACTGTGCATGCCCGAGAACTCTTGTCCCAGCGCAGGTGCCGGAATTCAAAACAGGAGGATGCAGGGGCACCATGATGGACGGATGGTGGGCGGCTGATACAGGGGGACACACTATACCTATGGGACACATTACAGGTATGAGGTGCTAATTATAAAAGTTGATATTTCAGCGTTACTGGGGGTCAGAAACAGAAGAGCCACCTTCACAGAATGCAGACTTAGTGCTGCTGAAGGTGGCTCTTTAAATGAACAACGCCCTGGCGGGTGACAGGTTCCCTTTAATGATATCAGGACATTTGGAAAACAGTGGGACAGAGGTCAAGAGACCAAATTGCACCTGGGAAACGTGGGGCACACATGGAAGGCAACAGGGGATATATATAAACTTCATTTTAGTAATATCCACCATTAAGCAGCTTTTTTATATACTGTATATATATATTATATATATTGCACTATCCCCAATAGCCATAGAAAACCAAAAGGCAGGCATCCAAATGAAGGAAAGAATAATACATCAAATAGAATGCACAGTAAATATTACCTGTCCAGGTTACTGTCAGAGTCCGCCCAGTGCGCCCACCCCGACACGCGTTTCGGCAAAGTAGCCTTTCCATCCTAAGTGTGCCCCATGTTTCCCATGTGCTATTTGGTCTCGACCTCTGTCCCACTGTTTTCCAAATGTCTTGATATCTATAATAAAATTATTTTTTGTATTTTCAATTATATTGTTTGGGATTTTCTTTGACCGCGTTTTTCCGGTATATATTTATCATTGCTAGTGATTGTCCTGTTATGTCCATACAAAAACCCATTCTATAAAATCACAGGATAATATTTACTAAATATCTTATTGTATTTTGAATGGGTATTTTTCCACGATGTTGTTATGGATTATCTTTACATGCAGATTATGCTGGCACCCAGAGATACATCTGTACATACCGCTACATCTCTAGATACCTAGAAATTAGGGCTAAAACAAATGTCAGATTTTCTTCAATTAAATTACTAAAATATAAAGATAAATCATTTCATTAATCACTTTTTTTTTTGGATAAATATGGCAAATTGGTAAATAACATGGACATATTTGACATCTCTGTAATTGTAACGACCCGTATATTACAGTGAACAGATTACTTATATATATATAAAGTATATAAAAGTTAACACAAATATAACGCTTGTATACGTGTTTCGCCAAATTACAATTGAAAGAAACTTCCATTTGTCTCGAGAAACAACAAGATCTAATATACCGCAGCTCATAGAAAAAATAAGTTTATGGCTGTTACACCTATAGACGAATGATTGAACAAAAAATAAATAAATTAATTATTTAATTTTGAATAATGCCTGATTGCCTGAAGTATGTCACAAAAATGTCCGTGTGCATGTGTGTTGTGTACGTGGGTATTTTATGGCTGTTTTTGTGCTATTAGCATATTTTTCATACACATACTGTACATATACAGTATATGTGTAATGACTTTATGGTAACCACAATCAAAAAAAAAATCTGGTACCACGCAATGGTATAAATTGATAAAAACACATCTTTATTGACATGGAGCACAAAAAACATATAAGTACATAAGAAAGGTGTCAAACCATTAAAAAAAGGGGACTGCAAAAGTCCATGGGAAAAACCCACAACAGCAACTTGTCATAGACATTTAAGCACACCCGAGTATGAAATATGGAAGAGTACAAAAAGGGGAATGAAAAACCCCCCAATGAAGGTAGTATACTAAATATTAGTGTCTATACCTGACACATCCATTTGGTAATTGACCACTTCTTTGCTCACCCTGTCAGCGGTTAGCGCCGTTTGGGAGCTACACATAGGAAGGTGTTGCTAGTTGTGATTAATTTATAATATATGTCGGGTATAGACAATAATATTTAGTATACTACCTTCATTGTGGGGTTTTTCATTTCCCCCCACATGGTGCGTTACCCACACCTCTTTCCACAGTCCTTTTTGTATTCCCATAAAATAATAATGTCCCTAGTGAATATCATCACCTACTAAAATACTCCTTTCATTGCCTCCATACAGTATGGTGCCTCCCCATGCAATAAATCACTCCCATAATGCTTGTCCACACATACGATGCCTCAAAGATGCCCTGAAAACATAGTGACTCTCAAATACAGTATAATACCATCGCAGTGCCTCCCCCACACAGTATGATGTCCCCACTGTGCCTCCCCCACACAGTATGGTGTCCCCACTGTGCCTCCCCCACACAGTATGGTGTCCCCACTGTGCCTCCCCCACACAGTATGGTGTCCTCACTGTGCCTCCCCCACACAGTATGGTGTCCCCACTGTGCCTCCCCCACACAGTATGATGTCCCCACTGTGCCTCCCCCACACAGTATGGTGTCCTCACTGTGCCTCCCCCACACAGTATGGTGTCCTCACTGTGCCTCCCCACACAGTATGATGTCCCCACTGTGCCTCCCCCACACAGTATGATGTCCCCACTGTGCCTCCCCCACACAGTATGGTGTCCCCACTGTGCCTCCCCCACACAGTATGGTGTCCTCACTGTGCCTCCCCCACACAGTATGATGTCCCCACTGTGCCTCCCCCACACAGTATGATGTCCCCACTGTGCCTCCCCCACACAGTATGATGTCCCCACTGTGCCTCCCCCACACAGTATGGTGTCCCCACTGTGCCTCCCCCACACAGTATGGTGTTGTGGCGCCCTGCGTCTTTACCACCACAAAAGGGTTAAATATGTACTGTTTTGTATGTGTTTTGTGAGCAATGGGAGTTATGCTTTCTCTGCTAGACACCACAACACACACAATTCACCTCACTCCCTCACTTGTCTGAAGCTTAGAGCTTTGCAGAAACACCCTAACTGGGAGGGGGAGGAGCAGAGTTGTTGTTTTCAGTGTGAGAAGACGGAGGAGAAGAACGCTCTTGGAAGCCATTAGACATGTGCTCGATCCAGGAGTGAGAGCTAAGAAGCATCTGGGATCAGCCCCTAGACCATCCATGCTTTCAGAGCTGGGTGGTAAGATGAGAGACTGCGTGGGATTATGCAACCTGCAGTAAAGTGTTTTCCCTCGGAAATACTGCAACAACCAAGGATCAGTGAAGGATACTGCAAGTGGGAACTTGAGCTGCTTCACAAAAAGATCCAAGCTGCAAGTTGCTGAAGGAGAAATACACAGTGAGTAAAGGCAATACTGCGAAGTTCTAAACTCTGGGAAGCCTTGGTCCCAGAAGGGATTAGATTAGCAGGAAGCTTACACTGAGTCACAGCAGAGTGAAGGATAACTCCCATTTTGCAGAGCAGACTGTAACCTGGTGAGATTTGTAATATCTCCTCTGAACTGCACCTGAACTACAGTAAATGATGAAGTGACTTTCCTTGTCTCCTGCCTTATTACTCCGTGCCTTCTACTTCCATCACAATCTCTGGGGGTCTGCCCTGGTTGGAGAGGGTTTAACATCTGCACTGCCATTACCATCCACTCCCCCAGGGATCATCTGCAGTGCCGGCTATACTACAGTCGAACACTCCAACTGGGGTCATGAATCACTACATAAACTTTATCCTTAATCTATTCTACCCCCTTTTACTTGACCGCCTGGGGCCACAGACTGGGTCACCACCACTGTGACATTTCCTATTGAAGTTAACTGGCCCGGCGCCGAGTATCCCACGGCCTCTGGGGCGCATCAGTGTCCCCACTGTGCCTCCCCACACAGTATGATGTCCCCACTGTGCCTCCCCCACCCAGTATGATGCCCCCACTGTGCCTCCCCACACAGTATGATGTCCCCACTGTGCCACCCCAGCCAGTATGATGTCCCCACTGTGCCTCCCCCACACACAGTATGATGTCCCCACTGTGCCTCCCCACACAGTATGATGTCCCCATTGTGCCTCCTCCACACAGTATGATGTCCCCACTGTGCCTCCCCACACAGTATGATGTCCCCACTGTGCCTCCCACACACAGTATGATGTCCCCACTGTGCCTCCCCACACAGTATGATGTCCCCACTGTGCCTCCCCCACACAGTATGATGTCCCCACTGTGCCTCCCCACACAGTATGATGTCTCCACTGTGCCTCCCCTACACAGTATGATGTCCCCACTATGCCTCCCACACACAGTATGATGTCCCCACTGTGCCTCCCCACACAGTATGATGTCCCCACTGTGCCTCCCCCACACAGTATGATGTCCCCACTGTGCCTCCCCACACAGTATGATGTCCCCACTGTGCCTCCCCTACACAGTATGATGTCCCCACTATACCTCCCACACACAGTATGATGTCCCCACTGTGCCTCCCCCACACAGTATGATGTCCCCACTATGCCTCCCACACACAGTATGATGTCCCCACTGTGCCTCCCCCACACAGTATGATGTCCCCACTGTGCCTCCCCACACAGTATGATGTCCCCACTGTGCCTCCCCACACAGTATGATGTCCCCACTGTGCCTCCCCCACACAGTATGATGTCCCCACTGTGCCTCCCCACACAGTATGATGTCCCCACTATGCCTCACACACACAGTATGATGTCCCCACTGTGCCTCCCACACACAGTATGATGTCCCCACTATGCCTCCCACACACAGTATGATGTCCCCACTATGCCTCCCACACACAGTATGATGTCCCCACTATGCCTCCCACACACAGTATGATGTCCCCACTGTGCCTCCCCACACAGTATGATGTCCCCACTGTGCCTCCCCCACACAGTATGATGTCCCCACTGTGCCTCCCCCACACAGTATGATGTCCCCACTATGCCTCCCACACACAGTATGATGTCCCCACTGTGCCTCCCACTCATGATGCCCCCACACAGTATGTTGACCCCCACAGTGCTTCACCCACATAGTATGATGCCTGTACATTGTCTCCTCACACATTATGATGCCCCTACAGCGCTCTACACTGTAGATTAAGGTATACCGGCCGGATAGAGTAGCAGGAAGTTGATGGAGGACACAGATACAGTGGAAATCAGGACATTTCTCTAGCCTTTCGGGACAGCATCCAAAATCTGTGTCCACCGGGATCCAGAACAGTTGGGAAGTATTTGAATATTTCCTCCTTATCATTATGACTTCATACAACCTGGGGGTAAGAGGAAAATAAGACAGAGGGCAAAATATTACAGAGCTGTTTATCATTTTTGCTCCGACTCCCCCGTGTTCTTTTAATGTTTTTTAATTTAGGTACAACATTAGATAAATGAAGTACCTCGTCATCTCTCCCGCTGGTTTATGTGGAGCAGTAAATTCTCCTCATTATTCTCAGCGGCATTACACCGCTACTTACTAATAACATATTGTTCTGAAAAAAAAAATCTCCAAACAGATTTTACTAAATAATAAAAGCGCAAAAAGCGCAGAGATTCTGTACCTGGAAGGAAAGAAAGATGATTAAACACGGATTTAACTTTGTTTTCAATGAATTGAGCAAACATCAGCGTCATCCGTGGAGCGGAGTCATAATGTGTGAGCAGGAAAACAATGAATATGAAGAAGGGATATCTATCTATCTATTCATCTATCTATCTATCTATCTATCTATCTATCTATCTATCTATCTATTATCTATCTATCATCTGTCTATCATCTATCTATCTATCCATCTATCTTATCTATTATTTATCTATCATCTATTATCTATCTATCTATCATCTATCTATCTTATCTATTATCTATATATTATCTATCATCTATTATCTATCTATCTATTATCTATCTATTCTCTATCTATCTTATCTATTATCTATCTATTATCTATATATCTATCTATCATCTATTATCTATATATCTATTATCTATCTATCTATCTATCATCTATCTATCCATCATGTATCTATCATCTATATATCTTATCTATTATCTATCTATTCTCTATCTATCTTATCTATTATCTATCCATCATCTATCTATCATCTATCTATTATCTATCTATCTATTATCTATCTATCATCTATCTATCTATCTATCTATCTATATATCTATCATCTATCATTGATCTATCTATCTAGACAAAAAGAATACAGCAGCACATGTGCATGAATCTAGGTCATGTGAAAACACAGAAACAATTTAAAGCCAGCCTAGATTCATGTACATGCGCTGCTGTATTCTTTTTCTCTATATTGTGCAGTTTTTGCAGCTTGCACGTGTTCACACTAGGAGGTGCTGGTCGTGTTTTTTCCGTCTATTTAGTTGCTGGATGCTAGCTGCCTCCAGCCTGATCTTGCACCCCTCCCATTGGCCTTGCAGGTGGCCGCAATCAACTCTACCTGCCCATAAATTGTAGGCTGGTGGCCCGGAAGTGGCTTATGTACGATAGAGCAGGGACCCATCAGAGGGAGGTCACCTTGCCGTGGTTGATGGGCTTACATGAATTGGTCAATTTGTGCACTAAGAACCTTCATTTTCATCTTACTGTAAGTTTGAAAATTTTTTTTTTTGAGGATTATTATCTAAATTGAATGGTTTTAATGTGTCTCTGTGTTTTCACATGGCCTAGATTCATGCACAGGTGCTGCTGTATTCTTTCACTCTATATTGTGCAGCTTTTGCAGCTTGCACGTGTTCACACTAGGAGGTGCTGGTCACTTTTTTTTGTCTATCTATCTATCTATCTATCTATCTATCTATCTTTGTATCTAGCTATTATCTACCCAGCTCTCTATCTATCTATCTGTCTATTAATCATCTATCTATCTATGTATTATCTATCTATTATCTATCTATCTATCTTTCTTATCTATCTATCTATCTATAATCTATTATCTATCTATCTATCTATTATGTATCTATTATCTATCTATCTATTTATCTATTATCTATCTATGTATCATCTATCTATCTATCCCTTCTTCATATTTTGGTGGCATCTTTGATAACATTTATTGCGTTTTGTCTTCTGCATCTCCTCTCCGTTTTTCCAGAAGCTTCCGCTAAGCTCACATCACGTTTTAGGAAACGAATTAGCTGATGATTACGCTTTCGGTAATCGGCTCACTAGCCTCCGCTGATAAGGTTGATATAAAAAAAATAAAAATAAAAAGCACTGCTGTGTGGCCTGCTCCTCTCCGGATCAGCGTCTCCACAATCCATAATAAAACATTGAGTGACACCGGCGCATTATTCCAGGAAGCGATTTCATTAAACCAACACAGGGACCTGCCATTCTGGCAAAATGACACAAAGCAAATTGCCAAAGGAGGGAGTCCCACCGTGCGCCGAGGGCGCCTCCGAGAAAATCCAGCCGAAATGTCACCTCCCGAACACAATGATGACCGGATTACAGAAATCTAATTAGTTGTTTCATTAACTGAAGTTCTATCTGTGGCTTATACAAACAATGGGAAGAATAGAAACTCCAGAAGTCTCCATTAACTCCTTTCTTAGCCGCCACCTGTTGGATGGCGCTGTCAGCCGGCATCGCCTTGACATGCGGAGCAGAATAACCCAGCACTCCACCGGGTTAAGCATGCCCACGCTGTCATGGAGACCGCTCGCGAAATTATTCTTTGGGCTTTTCTCCATCACTGAAAGGTCTCCATTGTGTGTTTGTGCATTGTGAAACCTGCGCGGGACAAAAAATGCAAAAAAACAAGACGGGATCTTTTCATTGTTTTAATATTTTCATCCTGGCCTTCCTTCCATCCTTGACACTGAAGTACGGCTTAGAATAATGATCGCGTATTCCTGCTGCAGAAAAAGCAACTGTTATTTTCTGTCAGCGGCGCAGCAGCGCGCCTCGCTCTTATTTTCTGTGAGTGACGCAGCAGCGCGCCTCGTTCTTATTTTCTACTAGCTGAAGAGCCCGGCGCTGCCCGGGCATAGTAACTAACTGTGGTTAGTTATAACAAATTATAATTATCCTCCATCCCATAGTCCCGTGCCCATATACCCATCATACATATCCTCCATCCCATAGTCCCATGCCCATATACCCATCATACATATTCGCCATCCCATAGTCGAGTGCCCATACACCCATCATACATATCTGCCATCCCATAGGCCCGTGCCCATATACCCATCATACATATCCTCCTTCCCATAGTCGAGTGCCCATATACCCATCACACATCCTCCATCCCATAGT